>NC_059436.1:58625887-59335008 GCF_021028975.2 Sphaerodactylus townsendi | reverse complement strand
CATGCTGGCAGGGGCTGATGGGAATTGTAGTCCATGAACATCTGGAGGGCCATAGTTTGAAGACCCCTGCTATACAGAAACCCCATTTGGATTCTTAGAAATCTTTGGTTCATACAAACTTATATTCCTTGGTATCAAATACAATTTGTAGACATTCTAGTCCATTCCCACAATCTCTTGCAGTCCGGAAATTGGACCTGTGCCTGGAAGTTGGCAAGCCTACATGCTGCTGCTGCTCTGTTATGAGTGCATGAAACTATTTTTGAAACTGAGGTTCATCGGCCATTTTATATTACTGGGGAAGGTCCTGGCCGGTGGCCTTTGGCCCTCCAGCAGCATGTAAGAGAGGGAGCGCGTGCCTTGTGCCTGCACGTGGCCTCCTTTCCCAGAGCTGTTGTGGGCTCACTTTCCGCCTGCCGTCCAAATAACACACGTGTGTCGTCCATTTTCCACTTGCAGGGTTCCTCACCCCCCAGGCGCCAAGAACGAGGCCAAAGGTGGGGGGGGGGGGGGATAGTGGTGAGTGTTGCTGCACTAGGATACGGGAGACCCTGTTTGGAGCCGCCGCCCTCCTCCTCCTCCGCGCAGCCGAGCGGGGCTGGGGCGCAAGATGGCGGCGGCGGCCTGGCGGCGGCTGCTGACGCGGGCTCCAGGCGGGCCGTGGCGAGGCCTGGCGGGTGGCGGCGGCGGCGGCGGCGGGGAGGAGGCGCCTTCGGCCGCCCCGCGCTACGGCCTGGCCTACACGTGCGGGGTGTGCGGGCGGCGGGCAGCGCAGACGGTGTCTCGGGCGGCCTACCACCGCGGCCTGGTCATCGCCACCTGCCCCGGCTGCCGCAGCCGCCACCTCATCGCCGACAACCTCGGCTGGTTCTCCCATTTGGCCGGCGGCAGCAGGTGAGGCCGGGAGGGAGCGCGGGGGGCGGAAAGCCTGGGAGGTCCGGCCGGCCCTGTCTGCCTGCCCGTCCCGGGCGGGCCTCGCGGAGGCGGCGGGACACGCGGCCCCGCAGGCCCAGTGGGGCGCGCCCGGCCCGGCCCGGCTGGAGCCCTGGGTCGGCCCCACAGGCGGCGGCGGCGGCGACTCACCCCATCCCCTTGCCGGCCCCCGACGAGGTGGCTTCCCTAACGTGACAGCAGCCCAGCAAAACGGGGGCCTTTTGGAGTCCCCCCCCCCGTGTGTGTGGTGGGGGGGAGGGGCGTTGCTTCGAGCCCCCGCCGGTCGGCCGCCGCCCCCATGACGCTGAAGAGGCCCTTTGTCGTTCTGAAGACTTCAGAGTCAAGCAGACGGAAGAGGGGAGGAGAACCACCGCAGAGGGGAAGGGAGGGCTCCCAGTCCCAACTGTATTAATTAACACATTTAAAAGTTTAATTTTTGATCTCTAGCTAACATTTGTAAGATTAATTTTAATTGATATTTGACTCTGTTATGTCTAGCTATGCTAATCCACAAATCCTAAATTCATTCTGTTTTTCATGTCTGACGGGTTTCTACTTATCAGTGAATTTAAATAAGTTATTTTCTCTAATTAAAGAAGTTTAGCTTGTCTCCATCAAGTTCACAAACCATTCCTCAGTTGTAGGTACAGATAAAATGTCCAATTTTGCTCATATAGTATTTTTGCTGTAGATGTCATATATAAAAGCAGAGTTCCACAAGACCCAAAAGAAAAGCCTCTGGTTTCATTTGTGTCTTGGTGTTTAAAATTAAAATGTTCTGAATTGTTGAATGTATTTGCATCCAGTCTTTTTAACTTTGTTACAAGTCAACCATAAACGATAAAAAGCTCTTTATGAGGATCACATTTCCAACATACATTTGAAATGTTTTTATACATCTTTTTTTCAATTTCTCCAGTGACAAATACTAATGGTACATCATTTTAAAAAAACATTCTCAAGACTGGAACTTAATATAAATTTAACCTCCTTTAGCCACATATTCTCCCATTTTTCCATGTATATTATGCCATTTCATCATACATCCTTTCACTCATTCTTCTGTGTCAAATTATTATTATTGTTATTATTGTTATTGTTATTAATTCAATTTGGTATACCGCCCCATCCCCAGAGGGCTCTGGGCAGTGTACAATATCAAATCTCAACAAGACCTCATACATCTTAGCAACAGCATAGTTCCACTTCAGTATTAGAATCCCCCAAACCATGAGATCTTTTAGCTATTTTAAATCTTTCTAGTAGTAATTGAGCATAAAAAATCAATTAAAAGTATTTTATTCTTATAATTGATTTCTCAATTTAATTTTACATTCCCCTTGTGAAAATTCTAAAATGTCACAACATGTTATCCATCTGCTTTCAAATTTCATTTCACATCTAAATAATTCTTGTAATGAAAGCCACCTTGGCATTTTTTAAAACATAGTTTAGATTTAAAATTGTCCTATACTTTCAGAATGACAACATAATATAATGATTATTAAAATCTTTATTAGCTTTATACCATAAACAGGCATGTCACCCATATGTCAGATCATGTCCTTCTAGATGAAGCAATCTTCTATTGCTCAGCAGAATCCATTCTTTCAACCAATCCAAACAGCAAGCTGTAAAATATAATTTCAGGTCAGGTGAATCTAGATCTCTCTTTTGCATCTTGTAGTATTTTATATTTAACCCAAAATTTGTTTCCCTTGGTAGACAAAGTCTGATTTGTCTTTGATGTGTTTGAATGGAATATCATTTGCCAACACTGATATTATATGAAACAGAAATAACATTCATGGTAGTCACAGAAATTCTCTCCAGCAGTGGTAACAGTTTACTCTACCCTGCCCAGTCTTTTTAAACTTTATTCCATATATTAATAAAATTATTTTGAAATAACGTACAGTTCATATTTGGCAACATAATATCCAGATATTTTATCCTTTTCAACCTTAAAACCTGTTTTAGTCATCAGTTCTATTTAGTCATCAATTCTATTTGGTCATCAACTCTCTGCTGTGGGTTGAAGAAAGCAGTTGGGGGGCTGGAAGCACCGCTGCCTCTGCCACTGCTGTTGTGGGAGGAGGAGAGGAAGAAGGTGAGAAGATGAGAGGCAAAAAGTGATGGGGTGGAGGGCAGAAGTAGAGAAAGCAGTGGGCATAGAGGAGAGAGAGTAAGGAAAGAGGTGGCAGGAGGGAGAAAGAGACAGAGAAGTCAGGGGGAAGGGCTGGAAGCAAAGTGAGGGGATGGGATACTGCACCTGCACATTTCTTGTAGGTCCCCACTTGTTTTCTGACCACTCTTGGATACAGGGCCTGACACATTTTGTTTGTCTCTAAAAACCAGACCCAAATCCAGGCACCACACATAAGTTTCAGTTGTCAGAGTTTTGTATATTAACCCCCTTATTTTCTAATTATTGCTATCAAAAATTTAATCCTAACCTCTTTTATTTTAACTAAAGCTTTGGTAGAAGTATTCTGTATAAATCAATATGTAGATAGCTGTTGTATTGAGATGAATTAGCAAAATAAATAATAGGACAGAGATGTGAATTAGTTGTTTTTTAGAACTTTACCAGATAACAAATGAATTTAAACTAAATGTAGGAACAGCAAACTCCATCCATGCAAGTTCTCAGGCTGGGTGTCTGTGCAGTCTATCTGTGCCTGTGTGTCTGCCTGTCCTTTTTTTGCTGAAAGAAGCAGCAGAGAGATTTTCCAGAAGCTCCTGTGATTCCAGGCATGTGACTTCAGCAGTTAACTCTTGCTTGACTGAATGAAGCAGACACTTGTAAAATCTAACAATAGCCCTAGATATGTTGTTGCTATAGCAAAAAGCTAACTCCCAGATTAACTTTCCCCTTCTCTAATAGCAATATGTAACCCTTCCCCACCCCTGTGTATGGATACCTAAATCCACAAATTGGGTCCGCACTGATGCTGTTCCTTCACACATGGGGGATTCCCCAGTTTGCATAAAAATCTGATCTCAACCATAAAATAAATTTGGGGGAAATAAACCCCCCAAGTACATTTGCATTGTCTGCATCTTACCAGAGCATAATGGAGCCAATGAGGGCATGACTGTGGCTGGAGAGTATGCCACCAACTGCCCTGGGCTCAGCAGCAGTGGTAGAGAAAGACATAAAAAGTCACACTGTGGCAGTTGATGCTGGCAGAAATCTTGGGTGTAGCAGTGGTGATGGCAGCTCCTGGCATCTGCCTCAGGTTCAGCAGCAGAGGAAGAGGAAGTCGGCAGCCACTCCGGACTGGCAGTGGCAGACAGGTGCCGTCCCGGACTCAGCAGCAGTTGTGCAGGTCCTGGAGTCATGCTAGGCTTATCAATAGGAAGGGAAAATGAGGGATTCTCCCTTGCGTGAATCTCCTGTCCCCCTCCCCCACAGTCAGGAGGAAATTGGGTGTGGGGACTGAGCAGGGATGGGGGGGAAGTATCCCCCCTCGTGAGTATTGCAGGTTCTCACTTTTCTATATGCTGATAGCAAAGTTGGCCAGATCTGAAGATACTTAAATCTGGTGACCGTGGCTGACAGTGGGCAAGACAGATCTTTATAGAAACCTGAAAAGGGTCCTGGGTTTGCAGAAAAATGTGAAATCTAAAAAAAATTACATTGTGGTAATATTTGAAAAAGCCTGTAGCTTTAAACAAAATACGAGGCTAGTGGTTGTTGCTAGGCAACCCCAGCATTCCACGGCTTCCTTTCTGTGATTGAAAGGCAGGAGGAGAGGGCAGAATCCTTTCCAGGCTCATTCTGGCTTTTGAAGGGGTGCTCATTGGAACCTGACTAGGGTTGCCAGATTCCTGGAGGTTTGAGGAGGCGAGGGAGCTCAGCCAAATGCAATGCCATTGAGTGCAGTCATTTTCTCGAGGGGAACAGATGTCCGTCATCTGGAGTTCAGGTGGAATTCTGATGGCTGGCCACCCTGGCCTGGCAGCAACATTGGGGCAACTTGATACCTCCCAACTTGCATGACTCAGCTAGGCCTGGCTGCCCTATGAAAGCTACTGCTTTCAACCAGAGTTTCAAAGCACTGTCTGAGAGACCCAGGTTCAAACCTATCTTGCTGTAAAAATCACTGGGTGGTTTTAGACCAGTCACATTCTTTCAGCCTAGTCCACGTCACAGGGCTGTTGTGCAGTTTAACAGGAGGAGAAAATAACAATATAAGCTACTTTGGCCCCTGCTGGGAAGAAAGGGGGGATGTATATAAATTATATAGTTTAAAATTGTAGGCAGATAAAGGGTATGTTATTGAATATCTTAGAAGGAAAGAATGAAGTAGGGGTTACCTGGAGGAGGGGAAAGTGGGGTGCCACCTGCCAGTCCTTGAGGGTTCCTTACCATTCAAGTGGGCCTGCCACCACACAGCTGGGCCACAATTTTCCTAATTAGAATCTGGAGGGGGGCCATGGGGGACCTTAAGACAGGCAGATAAAGGTAGATTTTCTGTGAGGGGAGGAAGGAAATAGAATCACCAACTCCAGGTTTGGAACTGCTTGGAAATTGTGTGTGTCAAGGGGTGGATTGTGGGAAGGGTGAGGTTTGAGGAGTGGAGGACTTTAGAGGGATAGCCATTTTCTGCAGGGGAATTTGAGTTTTCAAACTCCAGGTAGGGGCTGGGCATCACCCAGAATTACAACTGATCTCTGGATTTCAGAGATCTGTTCCCCTTGAAAAATGACTGTTTTAGAGAGTAGGCTCTATAGTATTGTACTCTGCTGAAGTTTCTGCCCTCCCAGGGCTCCATCCCTAAATCTGCAGAAATTTCTCAACCTGGAGCTGGCAACCCTGAGGAAAAACGGATCTCTGTAGTTGGGAGTTCTGTTGTTACTCTGGGAGGTCTGCAGGCCTCATTTGGAGGTTGGCGACCCAAGAAGGAAGCAGGAAAGGGGGAGTGGCTATGGGGGCTTACAGGTTTCTGCAAGGGAAAGGAAATCGTAGGGAAAAGGGGGTGCTTGCAGGTTTCCGCTTGTTTGTGATCTTTCCATAGCTGCTTTAAACATTTATTTAATTAAATATTAGAGCCAGTGTAGAAAGCAACTGGTGAAGAAATGAATTAATCCACCACCACTGAACAGTGTGAAGTTGACATACAAGCAGTGACAGGATCTTCATGCATGTGGGTTTTTTGTCATGCAACAAAATATTGTAATGTAAAATTATAAATAGCCTTTGTACTTCTAATTGAGAGACACTACAGTAAAATCGTTGCTAAAAATACCAGGTGCTACAGGGAAAGTTCTTGGTCCTGTGAGGACCTGGCCTCTGGAATTTGTCAAGCCCTGGTTGGATAGGTCCCAGGTTTCTGACTGAGATGAGTTTATTTATTTATTCCAGGTGTATGGTGAGAACCTTGTAGGTCTTGCCAAGGATTACTCAGTGTTATATTTAAAAGTTTAATGTAAATTAATTATTCTTGAAATGATTAAGTAAACAAGTTGCATTGCAAAGTCAGGGATCTAAATGGAACAAAACTCCTGCTGAAAGAAGCTGCTAAAATGATTATATAACCGGTACCAGATTTTAGGACATTTTGCTGGGCAGTCCCAGTCTCTGTTAAGCTTTCCTTCTGCTGCTGTTGTGAACTCCTAAGATGGCTGGAGACCCATGAATCAAGTTATGCTTGCAGTGCTTTCTGATACATTCTGTTTTTGAAATCTTGGACCTGGAAAGGAAAATAAATTGGTAGACTTGTTCATGGCTCATGTGTTTGGGGCAGAAGTTGAATTTTGGTGCAATATATGACCTGCCATGAACTGGTAATCTTGACTTGGTAAACTTGCTCATTTGGGATCTGCCTCTTAGAGTTCCTGGCTGCTGGCTCGCAGTGTCCTGCTGCTGGTGTGTTGATTCCCTTGGAGAAGAGTACATAACATCCCACCCCTGTGCCACAGATGACTCACTGTGGGAGCATGACCTGTGATACACAGTGTCAGACTCTCAAACGTGGAAATAACAGAAACCATAGGAAAGTCCAAAAGCAGTTTATTCCAGGTAATATGAAGAGTAACAATGTAAAGCAGGATCTGAGCTAGAGAGCTCAGATTCAGGACCTATATCCTTTAACACACACACACACACACACCGTTTCGCCCCACACCAAATATCCACTACAGTTTCTACTACAATTACACTACAGGGCTTCAAAGGACCTGGGAACCTTTCACACCTCTTTGAGGTGGGCTGGCGCCAGGAGATTGCCAGGAAGGGAAGAGGGAAACAGGGAAACATTTACAATTCACACACAGCAAGACATCAAGGCACTGACAGGCATGGTCCTGACACACAGTTGCCACCCACGTGTCAGGACGCACCTTGGCCTCCCAGAAAGAACTTGTTGTCTCCCAGCTTAGGCTGAGGTATTGTGGTCTCCATGTTGACCCAGCTGGCTGCAGTGGGATGTGGAAGAATCCCTTTTCTGTAAGGAATCTGGGGCTCCCATTGTTTCTTGAATTTTACAGATAAGGAATTGAAAGAGAGT
Source organism: Sphaerodactylus townsendi (assembly GCF_021028975.2). NCBI lineage: Eukaryota > Metazoa > Chordata > Lepidosauria > Squamata > Sphaerodactylidae > Sphaerodactylus > Sphaerodactylus townsendi. Next base: position 59,327,560 of record NC_059436.1, on the reverse strand, counting down.
GGCTTAGAGGTGTTCCCACTTTGACAAGGTCAACTGCAAGGTCCCATAAATTTCTGAACACAGAAGTGTGAAACCAGTTCAAGAAGGTGCTGTGCCTCTGGACTGTTCAGTAACAAGACTCTGTGTTTAGATGATTTCTCTATTATGAAACAGTATCAGGAATAAGCATTTAGACTTCTGTTGCCAGAACAAAAGCTTAAGCAACAAAACATCCTCCATTATACTCCATGTCATGCCCCCACATCACACAACACCACCCCTGACTAGCAGTTCTCAAGGGGAAATGGCACCCCACCAGTCCCATGGCCAGCCTCCCTCGGGGTCAAAACAATCTACATTCCACTACTGATGGAACTATAACAGCAGGTGTCTTAACGAGCTGGTAAGGCATTGCCTGGGAAGCAACAGTACAGAGTGGAAAGTACAACCACAGTAATTAAGGGGGGAGGGGGGAGGAAAGGAAGAGGATCCCTTGTCCCAGATGGGAGACATGGCAGGATCAAACCAGAAATGGGCTGATCATGACACAAGTCTGCTTTTGGTTGTGGGCTTCATTGTAATGCTTCTCTTTCTCTCTTGGTGATGAAGGAACATTGAGGAGATCCTGGCAGCTAAAGGGGAGACAGTGAAGCGTGTCATTGTGGACGGTGCCTTGGAACTCTTCCTTGAGAACTCTGACTCGGTCAGATCACCAAGCCAGACCACAGGAGGTGATGGAGAAGATTCTTTGGGGCCTGGAAAAGATCCAGTGTGATCATGGATTCATTTCTTTGGACAGGAAGACCTCTGTTTTTGCAATATAAAAGACTGTGGAAACCTTGTCAGTTGCAACCTTTTTCTACTGTCTCTTGATAAATGCCCGTTTCATTGGGAGAGTGTGTATACTTTTTTAATTCTACAGGATTACTGGTGGGTGTGTGAATAGGAGAAGGGAGATTAAGATGCACCTACTACTACTACTACTACTACTACTACTACTACTACTACTACTACTACTACTACTACTACTACTACAAGAGGTTGGTGGGACCAGGTTAGGTCACCCAATTCTCTTTAGGGGAGCCCTCAAGGGAGAGCTCCTACATCCAGGATGTTCCTCTTAGGAGAAAACTGTCAGGGGAAAATCATTTCAGCAGCAGAACACTCGGACTGGCAAACTGTGGTAATATTTCTGGGCGAATGCATGTTGTCACTGTAGCTTGGCTTTGAGCTCTGGCACTACTAGGTGATTGTTTTCTCCTCGAAGTGGAGGTAGGACAGAAAGGTAGGACAGAAACACTCCCAACAAGAGGCAGAGAGGATAGCAGTTGCTTTGGAATCCATGCTAACCCTGCTGCAGGCCTTCAGACAGGGACAGTGACATAGGTATAGATTTTTTATGGGGGGCTGGGGGGACATCCCCACTCGTCCCTGGGGGCGTAGCCACACCTCCCCAAGCCCTGCCCCAGCCTCAGTGCTTATAAAAGCAGCTCTCAGAGGCCAGGAACGGCAGACTCCCCTGCCCTCCACGCCCCCCCACCAGCTGGGCTCTCAGCCTGCAGTCCCTTCTGCCCTCCCCTCTGGGCAGAGGCGTAGCTAGGGAAAATGGACCCCTGTGCAAAATCTGAGTTTTGTGCCCCCCCCACCATGGACAGCTGCTGTGATGCTGGAATCCACCCCCAAACAGCATCATTTTCAATGGTGTTTAAATCCACCTTAAAGGGAGAATCTGCTGTCCCCAGTTAAAACAACATTGAAAGTTATGCTGTTTTGGGTGGATTGTCCACCACCCTGAAACTGCATCACTTTCAGTGTTAAACTGGGGATCTCAGATTTTCCCTTTATATCCATGCTGAAGGGAGTGGATTTAAAAGGAGAATCTGGGGAAATTTGGAGGGTGCCTGCTGCCAGGGGTGCAATTGTTAAGCTAGCAGCACCAAACTTTCAGGGTATCTTTAGGAGACTCTCCTGGTGATACCACCCAGGTTTGGTGAAGTTTGGTTCAGGGGGTCCAAAGTTATGGACCCTCAAAGGTGTACCCCCATCTTCTATTAGCTCCCATTGGAAACAATGGGGGATGGGGTCACCCTATTTGGGAGTTCTTAACTTTGGACCCTCTAAACCAAACCTCACCAAACCTGGGTGGTATCATCAGGAGAGTCTCCCAACAAATCCCTGAAATTTTGGTGCTGGTAGCCTAAAAACCACACCCCCTGCAGGCCAAAGACCAAAGAAAGATTTTAAAAAATACACAAAACCCACAAAGCAGAACTTTGGACATGTAATGGGGGGGGGGTTGAACCCAAGAAACCCCCCCCCCTTACCTACATCCTTGGTCAGGGAGAGGACTGCCACTGAGAGCTGTGTGACAGGCTGCTACCCACATGCAGTACTTGCCCAGGCAGGGAATCAAGGGAGAAGCACTGCTGTGCACAGATAGTCCCAGGAGCCCCATGCATGTGGATCTGAGTTTCCTCTTGGCAGGTACACCCATTGTCTACTCCTGTTATAACATTCCCTTTCTGCCATAGTTAACTCAGTAGAGGCAAGCCCAAGAAAAAAGGTAGGCTTCTCCCATGCAAAGAAAGTGTCAGCTCTTGGCTCTGATGAGGCTCTGGGGTGAGGTCCAGACTTGTGCAAGACATGGAAGATCAGACTGGGCCAGCAACAATAGAACAGACAAGGCACTGTGGTGGCCTTGTCTAACATCTAAAATCTCAGGAGCTCATTGTTCGGTCCCTGGAAGTTTATTCAGCAGCGTTTATTGATGAGGTAGATTGAAGCACATTAATTTGGCAAAGCCAGTTCTAACAGGCATCTTAGGTCCTATATATACTCCTGGAGTCCCCCCTCCCAGATTCCCAAACATCTGGTGCCTAGGCTACGGGCCACCCCAAGGTCAGTGGTTTATAACATTGGAGCCACCTGGCTTCCTGCCCACAACAACAGTTGTAACTCTTTTCTCATGGGGCAGGCATGAAAGGGGAGGCCTACTTCCCTAACAAGCATGCAAAGCCATAAAACTCAGGTCAAGGAAAGATTGCATAGATGGCAGTGGTTACATATAGCAGAGCTGGTTACATATATCGAAAGCATTTGGTTACATATCAAAGCCGATTACATGACAGACACTTGGTCTTGGGTTACATCCATCTTAAGCAGATAAGCACCACCCTGACTCATTCAGCCAGTACCAAGATAAGGCAATACAGACAAAGGCAAAATTCCTTTATAAATTTATTTGTAGTCCAGCCACACAAAGGAGAGAGTTCCTTACCAGGATAGCTCCCAAAGATGTGTTCAAGATTAAATCCACTAAACAGACAGCATGCATTTCAAATCCAGCCCCCAGAATGGGAAGAGGACTTAAAGATTTATTTTCAGTTACCAGTATTTGTTCAAGAATATGATGACTGTCTTTCTAAAAGTTATCTTGTTCCTTAGGCATGTGGTTTCAGGGTCCAGTTGATCAGTAACAGCTTGCCTTAACACAGTAAAGCAAACAATAGCAATTATCATTGGTTGGGTAAGCTTGTTTTGCTAGAACCCAGCGAGATAAGCATGGATGGTTGTGATCATAAGAACAAGACGGTGTCTTTCGGTAAAGACCGGGAGGACAGTGCAATGTGACACACACTGGGCTCTGGCAACTCAATATTTATGAACATGTAAATGTAATAATCACTCTATAAAGTCTAGTGCAAAAGCACTTATAAGGCATTAATATGCAATAGTAACGAGAAATACACAATCAATACCAGGGATGGAGTCACTTTATGTAATACTAGCAATTCAAGCTGTTATTGGTATTATTTGATTGTGTATTTCTCGTTACTATTGCATATTAATGCCTTATAAGTGCTTTTGCACTAGATTTAGAGAGCACAGAGACACCTGTATATCCTGTCTGTCCCTAACCTGGGATTTATGTGCTTTAGCCCTTTGTAGACACTATCACTTATCACATGCACAATGCTATGTTTGTAAGGAATTCCATAGAAGCAGAAATAAAAGGCTCTTTGGTGAAAAAGACCGTTTATTCAGACATCTTAGAAAGCTCAAGTACACGCAGTGGCAGGAATGACACTTCCCGCCAGAAGCACAGGTTATAACTCTATTCATCCCATCCCCCTTCCTGCTTCCTATGGGAACGGAGACCTCTATCTCCCGCCAAGAGATAAGGTCTCCACCGGCGAAGCCACCATCGCCCGGGCCGTGGAATGCACTCAAGGTTACTTTACCATCAACACCATTGAAACCCTTACACTCTGCCTCCCTTAAAGAAGACCCCTCCCCCCCAGGTTTATGCGGAAAGGCGCGGTGGAAAGCAGAAATAAGGGTGGGGGCCTCAATATTTTCGGAATAAACCCATTGATTATACCCAGAGGAATATCCCACCCAAGAGACTAAAATATTGCAAGCGCTATGCGATTAAAGCGTAGAGTCCAGGATGTATGCGCCAATTTCAGAAGTGCTTGTGGCCATCAATAATAGTCGGTGGGGGCCTCTCCGGCGGGTCGTGCCAGGCATCGGAAGCGGGAGCCTCCTTGAGCAAGCTGGAATGGAAGACAGGATGAATGTTATCATGAAGTGTTTTGAAAAACTGGTCCATAGGCATATTAGTTCTTGCCTTCCAGATACATTTGATAAACATCAGTTCGCGATACATCGGACTAATAGATTCACGGAGGACGCCATTGCCATTAGCCTCCACACAGCTCTTTGATTTTGATCTGGAACAGCAGGGGGAATTATGTGCGAATGCTCTTATGCGGACTTTAGTTCCAAGATTTAATACAATCTCGCACAAAGACTGGTGACAAAACTTGTGGATCTTGGACTCTCACATTCAATCTGTTTGTGGATTAGGGACTTCTTGTCTGGATCGCTCCTCAGAGGGTTAGACTGGGAAATCGGTTTCAGTTCTTACTCTAAATATGGGGAACGCCACAGGCTGTGTAAGTGTTGGAGCCCTTTACTGTTCACCCTTTATACGTATGATTGTACTCCTGTCTATCATAGTAAAACCATTATCAAATTTGCTGATGACAATAACGGGTGGTGGGGCTGGGCTTATCTCTGAGGGGATGAGTCTGCCTATCGGAAATGAAGGCGGACCGACTGCTCTCATGGTGCAGGGAAAATAACCTGGTTCTTAACACTAACAAGACAAAGGAGCCTATAGTGGACTATAGAAGGAATAGCTCAGGAAATTCAGCCCTTGACTATAAAATGGAGATCAAGTGGAGCTGGTGGCTAGTTTTAAATCTCTGGCGCTATGATTAAAGAGATTTTGACCTGGGGAGTACAGATCATCGGGTTGTGTTAAGAAAGCCCAGCAAAGACTGGTACTTTTCTGAGACTTCCCTTTAAGGAAGCAACAACCAGATGGAAAAACTTCTGGTGTCCTTTTACCGCTGTGCTATAGAGAGAGTGTCCTAACCTTACTGCATCTGTGTATGGTTCTCCAGTTGCACAGTGTGCTAATAGGACAGGCTCTCCAAAGCGGGTGATCAATACCGCACGTGCTGATTATCGGCTGCCCTCCCCCCCTCCTTGAAGAAATCTATAATGCCCTAAGTCTAAATAAAGCCCAAAATATTCTAAGGGACCCTCGCCTCCATCCGAAGCATTGACTCCTTTAAACTGCTACCATCTGGCGGTGACGATACAGGCCCCTCAGAATCCGGACAAAAGAGGTTTAGAGAGACATTTCTACTCTAGAGCTGTATTATGCTAAACCTCGGCTGCTTCATATTGATGGTTTGGGGCTATGTAGGGATGGGTGGAGGATGATGATGTATGAGTCTGAAATTGCATGAGTCTGAAATTGTATGAGTCTGAAATTGTGTGCATCGAGGAATGCTGCTGTAAATTTCGTTGTGCGTGCACAATGACAATAAAATGCTTATGCTTATGCTTATGCTTATGTTACTAAGAGAGTTAGGCAAATCCAATCGGGCAGTGACATCATTAATCACTTTAGTAATCTGAAAAGGTCCCACGAATCTTTTGCCAAGTTTGGAAAATTTATGCACATCTCTGAGATTTTTTAGTAGACAAATACACCCAAGCTACCACACGCGAGAGGGAAATCCTGAAGTGTGTTTATCCGGGCTTTGCAGCTTTTGGGGAGTCCTTAGCCTGTTGTATAGGGTATGTCTGGACTCGATTTCGGCACTCGCTAGGGATGAAATCCATTGTTGAAACTCTGAGGGTCCAAAGCTGTCGCTGGGTAGCTGTGGCAACGGGCGGGAAGGAGCCGGACCAGCACACAATTTCAAAGCGGGGTTTTTTTTTATACCGCGGCGGAACCGCATTGTTATAGGCTGCATTCTGCAACGGAATGAGCTCGCATCTCAATTGTCCTTGTGGTAGTTGGTGTAACAACGTAAATACCGTCACGCCGCAGGGTTCTGGGTTCGCTTCCTTCCGCCTCACCGGCCACTTTGCAGAACGTGGTAGGGGGCGGCGACCGCTGGGCGGCCCCCCAACAACTTCCAAAAAACGCCTTTCCAGAACTTTGAAAATGAATTGGGGGTCATGGGTTGAGACCACCTTTAACGGGGCGGAATGTGACAACAGACGAGCAACATGTTGGAATGAACAGCCGTACAACCTTAGGGGATGAGGGATGGGTAAAGCACACGGAATAAAATGGGCTTGTTTAGAAAATAAGTCCACCACCACCCACAAAACCGGTTGCCATGACTGTCGGGCAAATCTGTAATAAAATCCATGGAGATGACTTCCTAAGGGCGGAGTATCACCGGAGAGGTTTCAACAGCCCATGGGCTTTCCGAATGGTTTTGGCTTCTGCAATAAAACCGAAAGCAACCTTTTTTTAATATAATGCCAATGTCTCTGCGCATTGCGCCACCAGAACTGACGGGCGGGCTAAATGCAGAGTTTTCAGAAAGCCAAAATGTCCACAGCCGAAGCGGCATCGCGGGCAGGCTTTCCAGGAACCTAAGCGGCGGAGGTGGGGGGAGGTCGACCAACATTCCCTCCGCCAAACTCCATTCTCTCCAAACGCAATTGGGAGTCACTTTCCTTCCCTGAGGTTTCTCAGGCAGCCCCCGGCCTCGAGTTCCTCCCCGCAGGAAAGGGGAGACGAGACTGGGAATGGCCGGGTGGAGGAGGGGTGGACGCTTTGAGATCGGGTGACAGCCAGCCCCAACTGGGAGGGGGGGGAGAGAACAGTGCTGCAGCTGTCTCGTGAAGGCAGCTCCACCTCTCCTCTCGGTAGAAGGCGCCAGAGCGCTGGCCAGCCAGTTTATTGGTTTTCCGGAAAAATGGACTGTAAAGAGAGAACGAGAAAAGAAATCGCCCAATGAGTTGTTTTGGCGGACATCTTTGAGGGGGGTGGAAAGAGCTGCCAGGTTTTGTGATCCCACTGTAAACCTGAAAGGTGTTTAGCCCCTCCAGCCAGTGGTAGCCAAGTGGGAGAGTGCTACTTTTGATGGCTGCAGCCCTTTATCCCTACAGTCCATGGAGTTCAGCAATCAGAGAATTTTAGATAAATAAGCACACGGAACCAGCCTACCATCTTTTATTTCTCTTCTGCGTAACAGGCTGCCCCAAGTGCTTTGTCCGGTAGGCATCCACGGAACTACAAACGGGAGATCAGGGTCAGGGTGCTTTAAGATAGGTTCGTGGTAAAAAGCAGACTTTAAGAGTTGAAAGGCTGTTGACACTCTCTAGACCAGGAAAGGGGGCCCCGGCTTGGCGGATATGGATCTTTACCCTTAGTGCTGCAAGAGGTCAGTGAGAGGGAGAGCTCAGTTCACGCTTAATTGGGGGTATAAAGTCACGAGCAGAAATTAGCAAAACCAAGAAAAAAGATTGGAGTTCTTATGTTGCGTGGGGCAGGCCATTGGAGGACCGCCACAATCTTTAGCAGTGATCCATTTTCAAGCCCTCGGCTTAGATCCGGTAACCCAAATAGTCAATGGAGATCCGGTGAGCACAGCATTTGGATAGTTTGGCAAAGGAGAGAGTTGTCGAGAAACAAGCCGCTTCACACTCCCAACCAATGTCGTTGCTTGTGCTCTTCTATGGTTTGTGAATAAATTAAAATGTCAGCCCATATACCACAACTCCCTTTGTGTAAACAATAAATCATGGAGAACTTCGCTAATATGCTGGGTGGGCCATAAAGCTCCAAATGGGGCCCCACTCCTAACCCGAATGGCATTATCAAGCATTCAAACTGTCCAAACTTTGTGTTAAACGCAGTCAAGTGTTCATAGCCAATGTTAGCAATTCCGGAAGGGACCCCTGTAGTAAAGCTCTCCTCAGTCCAATTTAGTAAAATGCGCCTTTGCCCAGTGCGCGCGCTCTTAAAAGGTCCTTGGATCAAAGGCAAAGTTGGGTATTTATTGGACAGGGAGACTGCATTGAGACCTCGATAATCTGTGCAAAGCCAAAGACTCCATCTTTCTTTTCTACAAAACAAAACGTGGAGAAGCGCAGTGCGTTTGGTAGCTCACCGTGATGAACCCGCTGAAGCGAAGTTCTTGTCCAAGAAGGCACGGTTCTTTCTCCTCATTGGGGACTCATAATGCAGATAATACTACCTTGGGCAGTTATGCTCTGGTTGTATATAACGATTTTGCAGTCAGTGTCTCTATGGCGGCAACTGATCGTATTCTGTTGCCCCTGAAAAACTCTTGGCTAGATCATGGTACCGGGTGGGATGCCAACAGAATCGGAGCAATCGCTAATGAAGCCAGTGGAGGGTGTGTGCCAGGAGAAGTTGGTTTTTTCCCCAATTCATGTGTCTACCGCAGGGAGGGTCAGTGAATTCTAGGATCCGGTCGCCTAAAATGAACTTTTGGTTCATGTAACAATAAATCCATGGCATGCCCAAAACTATATGGAGGTTTAATACCTCACGCCTAAAATAAAACTTTCAATTTTCCCAATGGTCGGGCAGAACGGAGGAGAACCGGTTGGGTTTTGAATCAATGGTCCTCGTTCTCGAGGGCTGCCGCATTCATTTGGGTGAATGGTATGGGCTTAGCCAGGGAATTTGATCCAGATTCCAGCTCTCTGCCACCTGGGGCCGTGATACAGCAATGGGAGCAGCCAGAACTTGCCACAAGGGCGTACCGCAGGCTATAATGCGAAAGTGTGTTTAGCTGGGTTGGCCAGAAACGCTTGACAGTAATGGGAGCCGCCTGCCTCACCTTTCACCGCCATTAGAGTCGGACCGTATGTCCATGGGGGGGCTGAAGAAAGGCAAAGCAGCCAAGCCTCCTTCTGTCGCCTTCGATGACCGCATTAGACGCAGCCCGGTCGAGGTGGCTGGCCTCGACCCGCGGGTGGCTTGGCAGATGGAGTGCTGCAGCTGGAGCGTTGGTTTTTGTTTCTGGGACAGTTACGCCTAGATGACCGGGTCCTCCTCGCAGTAAAGGCACAATCCCAGTCGACATTTTAATGGCTTAGAGGTGGTTTCCGGTGAAGGGCTGGGCTGGGCTTTACCCTGGTGGGCTTAGTGGCAGGTTTTAAAGCGGGCTGCCACCGCACGTAGCCGTATTCCAAATCGAGACGCCACCTGGGATCCCAACTGGATCCAATCCGCAATAGTACGAGGGAACCTCGGAATTAAAACACCGCTTCACGCAGCTTTCTTGCCGCCCACAGCATCCGAGAAGTACCGTGAGATTTCGCGCGCTCAGGCCATTACAGGAGAGTACGCCCCAGCAGCCGCATCGACGTAAATTCACGGGCAAATTCTGCAAACGAAGCGTTGCGTCTTTGCTGATAATAGTTTTGATGGAAAGCGGATAGCCTATTCTCGGCGCCTGGATCTTGGAAGCCTTAAGGCTTGGATGAACGCGGGTAATCGCGGCGAGAGTTCCCATCTTGCAAATCCAAAAGAGTCACGAACCAGTCGGGTTGCTGCCAGTTCCCATCCAGGACTGAGCCGATGTCCCGCTGCATTTTTCTCGCAAGGCTTCAGACCGTATATAAATCATCATAGTCTTCCAAGCGGGCATTGAGTTGCAAAATAAAGTAGGAAGTTTGGAAGCTAGTCCCATCAAAACGGGCCGGTATCAGGGCCTATAGTAAACTCGCTCCAGGCCTTTTACATGCCTGCAGGTATGCCGGCTGCTGGTTGAGCAGGTTGGGCAGGCAGCGCTGTTGTAACGGGGGGCCGGAATCGGGCGCTGGCTGCAGCTTACGCTTAAGGTGGCAGGATCCAGGCACGTGGGCCCATGGCAACCGCAGCATATCAGTAACAGCATAGACTCTAACTTTGGGGCTTCCTGGTCTGCTGCCTCCTTAAGCCCCTCTCCAACGCAGCCAGCTCCCTCTCCCGCGGGTCAATGCATCCCGGTGCGATGCATGGCAGCAGCTTTTTTTTCTCGCTCCACGATTTAGCCAGTTCGCCCCCCGCTTAAAAGCTGCAGTGAGCCTTCACTTTGGCGCGGCGTTAGGGCTCGACCGCCAAGCGTTGCCGCTGTAAATCCAGTCTGGAGGTTCGCAGGACTTTATCATGGACTGACAGATTCTGGGCATATTGTCGCTGGAGCCGCATCTTTGGCACGGTCCAACTCCTCGAAGCTGGACTTCTCTTGCGCTGCTCGCTCCCCGGTCCCTCTGCAGGTTTTCGCCTTGCTGCGTAACTGTGCCCGTCTCCTCCTCCCATAGCTGACGCTCTCATCGGTCCATGCTTTGGGCATCTCGCATAGTCGCCCCTAACTTCCTCATATCCCAGGTCTCCTCTCGCCGATGGGAGAGGGAACAGATCCCGGGCTTGGAGTGCAGGCTTTCTTCGGACTCTTCGCCGCCTGGAAGGGAGACATCGGAGACACCAGAAGTCTCCGGTGGCTCCCCTCGAGGCACCTCATGCAGCGGCTAAGCGACCCGGGTCAGGGGGTCCGATTGGAAACAGTACGGATACCCCTCCCAATCCCCCCCAGGTTTAGTCCTTCCAGGTGTCCTTTTGGATCGGCCCCAGTAAGCAAAGTGCCATTAACGGTGGTTCTTTGGGGAGTATCACCACAGTAACACGCAGTCCAGGAACCGCTCAATGGATTCCTAAGCTGTCGTGATGAAAGGTGAAGTCAGGCCCCGCCTCCTCCATGACAGGTTGCATCTGAGGTTTGTAATCCACACACTAAAAACGGTAGAGATCCCATCCACAGGCGCCGACATCCATAGACAGCTCCCAAATCCACCTTCCGCAAGTCCCCATGGTCGCTGCCACGCCCCTCGCTCCAACGGAGTAAAGGAAGGCTCGGTGGCTGATAATGCAGGACGGGAAAGAGCCACTCAGCCAGGCCCGCGTTTCTCCCAGCCGTTCCTCCAGATCCAGAAGGAAAGGTCGGAGCCCTCTTTGGGGCTACCGCATCTTCTCGCAGTAACAGTCAACCTCTCCATATCGAGACACTCGAGGTCCACTGCACTAGTAAGATAGATGGATTAAGGATTCCTGCCACAATGTAAGGAATTCCATAGAAGCAGTAGAAATAAAAAGGCTCTTTTGGTGAGAAAGCACCGCTATCTAGAACATCTTGTGGAAGCCTCAAGGTATAACGAGTGGCAGGAATGACACTTTCCCCGCCAGCCAGAAGCACAGGTTATAACTCTCTATTCATCCCATCCCCCCCTTCCTGCTTTCCTTATGGGAACGCAGGAGACCTCATCTCCTCAAGAGATAGCGAAGGGTCTCCGCCGATGAAGCTGGCCCATCGCCCGGGCCGTGGAATGCACTCAAGGTTACTTTACCATCAACACCATTGAAACCCTTACAGGTAGAAACCCTTACTCTCTCTGTCTGCATCCCCATAGATACTGTATTTCGAACCAAAGTCACCTCAGCTCCTGTTGGCTTTTCCCCAGAGATCAGTTTAAAAGCTGTTCTGCCAACCTTTTAATGTTGAACGCCAGCAGCCTGGTTCCTTTTTGGTTAAGATGAAGCCCGTCCCTTTTGTACAGACCCGCCTTGTCCCAAAAGGTTCCCCAGTTCCTGACAAATCTGAAACCCTCTGCCTTACACTACCTTCTCATCCACGCATTGAGACCCTGTATCTCCGCTTGCCTAGCTTGCTCTGCGTGTGGTACAGATAGCTTTTCTGAGAATGCCACCTTGGGGGTCCTGGACTTCAACCCGTTACCTAGCAGTCTAAATTTAGCTTCCAGAACCTCCCGGTTATATTTCCCAATGTTGTTGGTGTTAATGTGGACCACAACTGCTGATTCCACCCCAGCACTGTCTATCAGACTATCTAAACGAAGTGTGACATCCACAAACTTTGCACCAGGCAGGCAAGTCACCATGCGGTCATCAGGCCTGACAAACCCAACTCTCTTCATGCCTAATGATTGAATCATCAACTACGAGGAGCTCCCCATCTCCCCAAGGAAACAACCTTCATATACTCCCTCCTCACCGCCTGCTTAGCTGAAGACAATGCTGATGGGAGTGTCTGTGTGCCACACAGCGACCTTCTCCTTTCAGGAGCACAATGTGCACACATTGAGCCATCCCTCTCCACCCCCAGAGAAGCTGTGTGCCAAAGAGAACTGAGGTAGGGCACTTTAACCAAATCCCATCAAACCCCAGTCAGACTGGGGAAACCAGCCGGGCATTGAATGGCATCTGGCACACTGAAAGTAATTAAAAAGGATTGGGGTAGCCACCTGTTTTGATGGGGATCCTGTGCCTTTGCAAGCTGCCACAACAACCACAGGTAATGCTGTTCTTAGCACTGTATGCCCAGGAAAGAGACTGTTTTGGTGGAGTTGGTGATGGGGCTGCGGCTCAGCAGCACAGCATCTATGTAAAATGTCCCTGGAACCAGCAGCTGGTGATGTGAGTAATCTGCCAGTCTGGCCTTGATAGACCAGTGATCTGACTCAGAAGGCAGCTTCAAGCATTCAGCAGTGCTGGTTGTACAATGATTCCCCCATGCCACCTGCAATGACACAGAACCTGGGTTAGAACAAGGCAGTGAGCAGCCCCTGAGCATATGAGGCCCCATGGCCATTGGTTATGTTGTAGGCTTCCCCCGTTGGGAGGTTGCCTTCAAAGACTCCAGAGAGACAAGGACTGTACCAATGAATATCAGTGAGCGGATTCCATGGAAGTTATCTGCATGGGAAAATTTTGCAGGGCTCACATATTGGGCTGCCTGGTGGGAGACGCTGACAAATGCTTGCTCATCTCTCCTCCCATACTTACAACAGTAAACAATCATGATGTGCTGTATTTTATTTTTTAAAATGGCTTTATTTATATCCCATCTCCCCAGTGGGAACCCAAAGCAACTTACATCATTCTTTTGCCCTCCATTTTATCTTCACAAGGCCTGCGTGAAGCAGGCTTGGCTGAGAGTGTGCAATTGGCCCAAAGCATCAAGCTTCTGTGGCAGAGTGGGGTCTCCCAGATCCCAGCCCCTCACTAACTGCTATGACACACTGGCTCTCACAAGTGGGGAGCTGTGAGAAGTGGCACCGAGGGGGATATTGGGTGCATTCCTGGGACTGAAGAGGCTTAGGAAGCTCACCCAGCTCTATACCAGAGCTAGGCTTACACTGGTATGGTGGCAGCATATCTTTGGGAGGCATGGGGCTTAATTGCCGTCCTAAGGCATTTGGAGATAGGGGTGTAGATTGCTCTGTTAAACCAGTTGTATGAAAATGCCTTTGAACCAGGAGCCACCACATAATACTTAGCAACTACAAAGCTGCTTCTTGTGTGTCAACATTTGGTTCTTTCCCTGTGCTAATCTTGCTAGAGTGATCCTTAAGGGTTAACAGGAAATAACTGTTGAAAGGAATGATCCCAGGCCAATTTAAAGGACCAACTGGGAAGTGTGTTAATTTTTCGAACTCCTCCAACTAAAGAACAACCCCTTCCACGTTCAGCCTTTCTGTCACTTCCAGTTGAAAGGATTGGCAGCTTCATGTACTTCTATGATTTCCAGAAATTGCACGGGCAGACTCCAGGCTCAGGTTGAATATTGGGTGAAAGTTGTTGAAGGCCTAATGAACCCTCTCAAGAAATGTCTGGGAATAGGAACATGCATTTAGCACATGGAGAGGAATGTAAGGACTCTTGAAAGCACAGCTGTTATATTCTGTTTCACATAAAGATGTTAGTAGATTGTATATTCCTCCACTACAGAACAAAGCATGCCAGACCTTCTTTGTTGTAGATGCTCTGCCTCAGTCCTGGTCATGCTCCTCCAATCCTTTTGAAAGTAAAAATACATTTTGGCATAAATGATGTTGTATCAAAGTGCTATGTTCAGTAATGCACAAAATAATGGTTTTGACAAAGGCAGTGCGCAAATATGACCCCTGCAGGGATAGAGTGGTGTCAGGAGGCCTGTATTTGGGGATTTTGCTTATGCTGCTGTTTCAATGCACTGGGGGGAGGATGGAATGGGTTCAATGCATTTCTAACTGTCTTTTCGCTGTTGCTGTAGAATGTGGTGCAGTACCAGGTGGTGTTCAAGGTCACTGCTTGCCCATCTTATGTTATCTTCTTAACACTTACTTTTAGGCACGCTTTCGGGCTGCCAGTGTGTCATTTTAACTACTGGATTTTGCACGGGTATTTCTCAGTTCTGGCTTTAGCCAGGGAAGATCCAACACCATTAAAACTACTGTTCTTCAACAAGAGTTTGTGTGTTTTTTGGGGATTCTGACATTAAGCCAGAACTGCCCTTAGGTTGAATTCCACATGGCTGTGCATTACTGGAATTTCACCCTTTTATTTTTTACCTCGTAAGAGGGAACTAATTCTGTGGGCATGAATTTGCCTGAAACCCAGCTAGGAGAAGTGACTGCAAGAGCAGAGGCTGGGCGTCCCATTTCTGCAGACTTGACTGGGACTTCTGATTCTGCCTGTGACCCCGCTGAGGGGCCTCGGATGCAAGCTGGGGAAGCAACCGCTTCGGGAACGGATCCCACTCCACCCAGCTTCTCAGACTCTACCAACCTGTTCCTGACTGCCCTGTTAGATGGCTCGCAGGGAGTTACCGTGCGACGTCGCCGGGCCTGGATTATTATCGAGACTCACAGACTGTGGGATTTGGTAGAGCAAGTTGGGCGACTGCACCTCTGGCTGGAAATGTATCTGTTGCCGGCCGCCCATCCGAAGGAGCCGATTCCTTCGAAGCTGAGGCGTGGTGGATGCTTCAAGCTTTGGAAGAAGCGTGGGATTCTGAGAGAGAGAAGTACCGTCGGGCGTTGCACCAGATGGAGCAAAGCATGGGGTATCTCCGGGCAGCCCTCGTCCAAGCGCAACAAGCCGCTCCTGCTCCTGTGATAGTTCCAGCACTGGGACAACCTACACCTGCTTTCGTGCCTGTTCAAGGGGCTGCCGCCATTGTGGCAGTGCAAGCTCAGCTGCCCCAGCCTGCACCAGTTCAATTGCCTGCCCCAGCAGCTGTTCAAGTGCCTGCCACTGCTTCCCTGCCGTCGCCGGTCCAGCCTGCACCTGTTCGGCCACCTGCTCCTGCCGCTCCCCAAGTTCCTGCCACCGTCCTGGTGCAAGGGCAACAGCCCCTCCTGCCACCACTGCTGGCGGCACCTGCGCCGGTCTTGCCAGGGATGCTGTCGTTTGCACCACCGATTTGGGGGGCACCGGGGGGTGCCCTTCCACATCTGCCGCCTTATGGAGTGCCGCCCCCTCCATTTATGCCTAGGATCCGGCTGACTTCTCATTTCAATGGAACTCAGGACTTGCTTCCAGCTTTCCTGGTTCAGGTAAATGCCCACATGTTGCAACATGGGCGACAATACCTGAATGATTTTGAACGATGCTGGATGGCCCTGCAGTGAATTGGTATGTGGGGCTCTTTCAACGCCAGGCTGGGGAGCTACGTAACTTTCAGGACTTTATGATGGCCCTATGTCGTCTTTTGAAAGCCCATTTGTCGGGGAGCAAGCCAAACAGGAGCTCATGGATATGCGCCAAGGCAAGACTCCTTTTGTCGAGTTTGTTGAGAACTTCCGTACTGTGGCCAGCAAGATCCTGGATTGGGATGATCCCATGAAAGTCTTTGCGTTCAAAAAAGCCTTGCTCAACTGGTCGTTGATCTGAGACAACCCTCAGACCTTGATGGAGTGGATTGTACTTGCGGGAACTGCCGATGCGCGGATGCGTGAAGCAGCCACTTTGGGAGTATCAGTCGGAAGAACTCCGACGGTGCCGTCGCGGAAGAGGGGTGCACCCAGCCCGAAATCTGTTCACTCCACTCCGCCACGGTGTCAACTTTCCTCAGAGGAAAATGCCCGCCGCCGCCTCAATCTCTGCTTCTATTGTGGGGGCGATGGGCATTTCGCATCTGCCTGCCCTGCCAAGCGGGCATTCCCTTCCGCCACCTCTACTCCTGTTGCCAAACCGGGCAAGCCTGGCAAGCCGCAGCAGAAGGGAGATGCTCGTGCCACCGCGACCTCATCCGAGGGAGGCGATCAGCCGTTTCTGTTGGAGCCCCCACAGCCAGAGTGCGTGAGTGACCCTATAATTCTTCCTCTTGTGCTCACTAATGGCCCTGGCTGCCCAAAGCTGCTGGTTCAAGCACTTGTGGATACTGGCTGCTCCCATTGTTTAATTCATCCTCGATTGGTGGAGGCTTTAAAAATCCAGCCAGTTGCCCTGACAGAGACTATTAGATTTGACCAAATGGACGGCAGTCCAATGGGGGTAGTCCCATCACTTCTCGTACACCCAAGGTTTGGGCTGGGTGTAAGGAACATTGGGAACGTCGCAGTTTCATTATTTCTCCCATTTCTCAGTACCCTGTGATTTGGGGGCTCTCTTGGCTAATAGATCATGATCAGTCTGTGACGTGGTCTCAACGAACATTGACTTTTACTGACCCTCCGTGTGGGGACCACATGAAACCTGAACCACCAAGTCATTTGCTACACCCGGCCGATGGGCTTGCTTGCGTGCTGTCCCCGCCCTCTATTGATCCTACTGTTCCTGTTCCCTACCGAGATTTGCATCGGGTGTTTGAAGAAACTGAGTGTAATACCTTGCCACCCCACCGGGACACTGACTGTAAAATTGAAGTAATTCCTGGAGCCAAGCTCCCTAAGGGACGGCTCTACCCCATGAGTCTGGCGGAGGATGCTGAATTGAGGGTTTTTTTTGGAAAAGAATTTGGCACGTGGATTTATTCAGAAAGCCCGCAGTGCTTATGCAACCCCGGTTTTATTTGTGAAGAAGAAGGATGGTTCTTTACGTCTTTACACTGATTTCAGGGGTTTAAACGCTGTTTCTGCCTCCAACAAATACCCCCTCCCCTTGATTAAGGACTTGCTTGCCAACCTCGGCTCTGGTCGCATTTTTACGAAGTTGGATTTACGCGAGGCTTACTATCGGGTGCACATGGCCAAGGGTCATGAACGTTTAACTGCTTTTAATTCTGGCTATGGCCAGTTCGAATATTTAGTAATGCCTTTTGGCCTCAAAGGGGCGCCATCTGTGTTCCAGAGTTTGATTAATGGCATCCTGGATGATTTATTGTTTAAAGGTGTGGTGGTGTATTTAGATGATGTACTGGTCTACTCTCAAGATGAGCAGTCTCGTGTGGCCCTGGTTCAGGAAGTGTTGTCTCACCTCTTGGCTAATTCTCTGTTTGTGAAACTTTCCAAATGTGACTTCCACAAGCCCCAGTTGGATTTCCTTGGCTACCGCATTTCGGCGGCTGGATTACAAATGGACCCTGCTAAGGTTGCCGATGTGGTAGCCTGGTCCCCTCCTTGGACTCGCAAGCAGCTCCAGTCTTCCCTGGGCTTTGCCAACTTTTACCGTGACTTTATTCCTCACTTTTCATCCTTGGGTCTTCCTCTGACTGATCTTTTATGCACTAAGGAGAAGGGGGCCGCTGCTGCTCGTCCTGGTCCCTTTTTGCCTTGGAGCCCCGCTTGTCAGTCTACTTTTGATTCCCTCAAGGCTGCCTTCACTTCTGAACCCATCCTTGCCCATCCTGACCCATCCCTGCCTTTCGTGCTTCATGTGGATGCCTCTGATAAAGCTATGGGTGCCACTTTGCTTCAGAGGGATTCTGCTGGTCGCCTCCGCCCCTGTTCTTACCTTTCCCGCAAGTTCTTGGGCGCTGAGCTTAACTGGACTGTGGGGGATAAGGAGACTTGTGCTATTATAGTTGCCCTTTCAGTGTGGAGGCATTTCTTAGAGGGAGCAGAGCACCCCTTTGAAGTCTGGACTGATCACAAAAACCTGGCTGCTTTGTGTTCTCCTGGTCAGCTGTCTGCCAAACAGCTTCATTGGGCTGACTTTTTTGCACGCTTTCATTTTACAGTTCACTTTTTCCCAGGCAAAACCAACCGTTTGGCTGATGCCCTCTCCTGCCTGCCTGAGGGGGAGGAGCGGGGGCTGGATCCTGCATGTTCCCACACTATTCTCTCCCCCTCCCACCTGAGTTTGGCTGTAACCCGATCGCAAGTGAAGGCTAAACCCTTGCCTTTGGCCGCCCCTCCCAGCCACCTTCTCTGCTTTTTTGGAGACGGGCAAATCCCCGGTTTCTCTGGAGGAGGGCGGAGATGTGCTGGCTTTGTGTGACGGGGTTTGGTGTCGTGGCTCGCAACTCTTTGTCCCCTCCCATCTGCGTTCTCAAATTCTCCACCAGGGGCATGTTTCCAAGTCAGCTGGTCATTTTGGGTTTGTGAAAGCTTTGCATTTGCTGCGCAGACAGTTTGGGTGGAAAACTATGTGTAAGGATATTGAGGCTTATATTAAGGGCTGTCATGTCTGTGCCATGGCTAAAACGATTCCAGCAAAGCCCCAAGGTTTGTTACAGGACATTGCATTGCCTAGTGAACCCTGGCAGGTGATCTCGATGGACTTTATTACAGACCTGCCTTTGAGTCATGGCAAGACAGTGATATGGACTGTTGTTGATCTGTTTTCTAAGCAGGCCCACTTCATCCCTTGCACCTCGATCCTCACGGCACAGAAACTGGCTGAACTGTTTATGCTGCATATCTATAGGCTGCATTCTGCCCCCCGGAAGATAATTTCAGACAGGGAGCCCCAGTTCGTCTTCCGCTTTTGGAGGGCCTTTCTGAAGTTATTGGGGGTGGAACAGGGGGTCTCCTCAGCTTACCATCCTCAATCCAATGGTGAGAGTGAGCGATCCAATCAGACATTGGAACAGTACCTGAGGTGTTATGCAAACTATCAGCAGGATAATTGGGCTGAATTGTTACCTTATGCTGAGTATGCCTAAAATAACTCTGTTCATAGTAGTACGGGCAACCCTTTGAAGTGGTCCATGGTCGGTCAGCCCCCCCTCTGCCTATGCTCCAGTTGGATAACACTCCTGCGCCAGAGATTCAGGACTGGGTGCAATCTGTTGCTAAGCAGTGGCCTGCTATTCTGCAAACCCTCACAGAAGCAAGGGACTCTTACAAGCGCCAGGCCAATAAGCACAGATGTGACTTTCCTTTAGTGGTGGGGGACATGGTCTATCTCTCCACAAAAAACCTTCATGATATTCATCGTCCATCAAAGCTGAGTGTGAAATATATGGGGCCCTTCAAAATTGTTAGAGTGATCAATAAGGTGACTGCTGAACTAGACTTGCCTAAGGCTCTGAGTAAAATCCACCCTGTTTTTCATTGCAGCTTGTTGAAGAAAACATGCTCCCCTGATGTCTGGCATCCAGAGATGACGGTGCCTCCTCCTGTTCTGATTGATGGCACCAAACATTTCTGATATTCTTGATTCTCGCATCTATCGGAACCGCTTGCAGTACTTGGTCTCTTGGAAAGGATGTTTACCTGGACAGAATCAGTGGATTTTTGCTGAAAATGTTAACGTTCCTCACCTTGTCAAATTGTTTCATGAACGCTGTCCAAGCAAGCTGAGGGGAGGGCTTTAGAGGGAGCAGAATGTCAGGAGGCCTGTATTTGGGGATTTTGCTTATGCTGCTGTTTCAATGCACTGGGGGAAGGATTGAGTGGGTTAAATGTATTTCTAACTGTCTTTTCATTGTTGCTGTAGAATGTGGTGCAGTACCAGGTGGTGTTCAAGGTCACTGCTTGCCCATCTTATGTTATCTTCTTAACACTTACTTTTAGGCGCGCTTTCCCAGGCTGGGGGGGGCGCACTTTCCCAGGCTATGGTATTTAGGAAAAAACCGAAAAAACACTCCTGGACGATACAAGAAATTCCTATAGAGCAATGCAGCTCATTTAAATATCTAGGAATTAACTTTAGTGAGACCTTAAATTGGAAAGTGCACTTAGGAACTTTAAGAATCTCAGCTATAAAAATAATAGGGGCAATTATGAGATTCTACTACTCAAAAGGTGGTTGTCTTGTAGATCCAGCTATAAAACTGTCCGAAAGTAAAGTCATCTCACATATGTTATATGGAATAGAAGTTTGGGGCTGGAATGGCCTTATACTCAAGACACTGGAATCCATTCAGAACCTTTTTTTTTTAAGACGGATTTGATGATATGCTGCCAAAGGGAACACCGACTGCACCTAATGAGGACAGAGTTAGGTTGCAATACTTCATCAATTGAATCACGATGCTCCATCTTTGCAATCTTGAGAGGCCTGGGGAAAAAAACAAGCTCGAGATAATAAGGAATCCTTTGGTCATCAAGGTCTTTTACTCTCCTGATGACAAAAAATAAAAACCGCTCTACCTTTTTTTTTTGGAAAAAATCTCGATCCTCAGTACACTATTCCAGATGATCTATTAAGAGTTTCAACATCCAATGCTGAACTCCGAGAGCTGGGTGTACAGAGAAGATGCCAGAATCAAACAATGACACCATGGTAATAGTCCAGACAAAAGCTGCTCCATGGTATAAACTATTTAAAAAAGATCATACTAGAGCTACATATCTGACCACTACACTAACAAGAAATCTAAGAATAGCTTATACTTCTATTAGATTTCAATCAATGCCTCACAGCAGTGCTTAGTGGCAGATGTCAATAGTACCATTTTCTCAGCGCTTTTGTATCTGTGGAAAACAAGAGCCTGAGGATCTCTTCCATTACACATACTCTCCTGTTAACTTTTTTATATTCTGAAATAAGGAAAAGGTTTTGGAGCCAATACTACCTAGGACAGCTTTTTGTCTGATGATGAGAAACTGATTTTCTTATTATCTGATATGGATTCCTATGTTTCTTATAAGATGGCTCTCTTTGCCCTGGCGGCTAGGAAACTACGAGCAAAGTATTTAAAGCGCTGTTTGAACTGATGTTCTAAAGTACTGGAGATTAACTTAGATGAGCTGAAGAAGCTGCAAAAACATCTGACGTATTTGATGGGGCATTTTAAT
The DNA here is from genome assembly GCF_021028975.2 of Sphaerodactylus townsendi. Lineage (NCBI taxonomy): Eukaryota > Metazoa > Chordata > Lepidosauria > Squamata > Sphaerodactylidae > Sphaerodactylus > Sphaerodactylus townsendi. Next base: position 59,306,281 of record NC_059436.1, on the reverse strand, counting down.
TTAGAGATTGCGAACACTAATAATTTATATTTTAATGTAAAACTAAATTATTGTTTTAATTTAAATTATTGTTTTAACTAAGTTACTGTTTTAACTGCATGTATTTCTGTATTGTTATAGCCAATGGCTCAAACAATAAATACTTGACTATGACTATTAAAACTACTGTTCTTCGATAAGAGTTTGTGTGTGTTTTTGGGATTCTGACAGGTGGGATATAAATTCAATAAAATAATTCTCAGATTTGTTCAGGACTATATTCTAATGTGGAAGCATACAATTTTCTCAACTGCTACACCGCAACTAACCAAACTAATGTCTTTATGTGGAACAGAGTAAAGTAACCCGCTCTGCATGATCACTCTATATACTGACTGAAAATGCTGAGAGCAAGCATGAATGCCCTGGCCTCACCCCTGGAGATGAAAAGCTGTGGAAATATTCCGAAAAGTTTTTGTCCTGAGGCATTTTTAGGAACTTTTTCCAATTGAGAAAGCATTGGGGAGTATGGGGCTTTTTTTGGTTCTAGTGAAGGCTGGGTCGTCGTCTCCTTGTTAGAATGGAGGTGCTATTTCCTTCTGGGAACTGGTATCAAGGGGAGGTGTTGTGGGACTTAGATACCAGAAACAAAATATGACATTTTTTCCACTTTTACAATGAGTCAAAGGCTTTTAGAGACAAGTTTTCACACTCAGAAAGTATAGCATAAAGCAGACTAATAATTTTTCCACCTGAAAAAAGGGAAATGGTGAGGATCATGAAAAAAACCCTGATTTCTCCCCTTTTGAAATAAAAGATGTTTTATTCAAAATATATCGTATGAAAAATGTTAGGCAAGACATTGTACAACATTCTATAATCCCACTGTATACTATAGGCATGGAAATATACCAGAAAATCTTTGAATCTAAATCATTTTGGCAACAATCTCTAAGCTATAATGTGTTCAGAGATAATACCTGCTTAGTGAGTTTTGTGTTGTCACTGTTAAGAGTTTAACATAATGCCCAAACTAGTTGGGCAGTCCTACCTGTTTTAACTGTATGAGAATGTATAAACCCAACAAACACTTTGTTTTCTACATTCAACTTTTATTTTTTTTTCTTATCTTAAATGGCAAAAATTAAAAATAAACGTGCTTTGGTAGCACAGAGAGCTGTAGTTTGTATCTTTTTCTCAAGTACTGGGTATACTTGTCATTTTTGTCATAGCAACTAAACATTTATATTTTTAAACTATCAATATGCAAAATAGTAGAATTTTATATGTTAACTTGTTTTACATGTTTTAATGCTTTTTTATGTTCACAACCTTGTGGACCCTGATCAGGTGGAAAGTAAAAGTAAAACATTTTCAATCCTCAGACATAATTCGCTAAGAAATGGAACGTGAGTCAACAGCTCACTTCCCCCCAATCAGCACGCCAGTTGGTTGGAAGCCAGGCTGGCAGAGCAGTGGAAGTTTGCAACCTGCTGTCCCTGGCACCACCCCCTTGTTATGATCTGGTCTGACCCTGTCAAGTCTCCCAACTGGGATGTGACAGCCTTTCTCTTGGACTGCTTTCCCTAGTTAGTTTCGTTTTCCTGGCTATTCTGCTCATTAGACACCTGCTGGCTTTTGCGCTTCAAAGCATTGGGGAGTATGGGGCTTTTTTTGGTTCTAGTGAAGGCTGGGTCGTCTCCTTCATGTTAGAATAGAGGTGCTGTTCCCTTCTGGGAACTGGTATCAAGGGGAGGTGTTGTGGGACTTAGAAGGGGCACCGAAAATGAATGCTGTTTTGGCACGTGTCAATGGAAGTCTAAACACCTTATTGGGAGGAAATTGCATCTGGGGACAACACTGGCTCTGGGCACCCCCCGGGGGGGCAGGGCTCAGGGCGGGGATGGCTTGGACGAGCCCCCTCCCTGCAGGCCACCTGGGGAGGGCAGAATCCAGCCGGCAGGAAGGCAGGGGCAGGGTGCTGTGGCAGGCTGTCCAGGAGCTGGCCTGCCACCATGTTGCCCATCCAACCTAGAGACTCACGTCCCCCTTGGGGAGGGAAGGAGGCTGCTCAGATGGGCGCCGCGGCAGTCTTTAGGTGCCTTCCCCATGCCGACCCAGCTTTTCTGAGCCGGATCAGCACAGGGGGTGGGGACAATATTGTACCCCCCGCTGTTGCAGCTGGTGTCATTTGACACCCCTGTTCCTGTGGGTGGTATGCCGCTGCCTTATCCTGAGGCTGTTTTCAAGAAAGAAAATCATTTAAACATGGAGTCTCGAAACTGGACAGTCCAGGGACACAACACCCTCCCCATTCCCACCCTCCTCGCTCCAAGGACTAAGCTGGGGCAGCAGTGGGTTGCCATCTGCTGCCCTAGATACACCCTCCCTATTTCCCTGCCCATCATACCCTCACCCCAAAGACCAAGGCGGGCCAGTGGAGCAGTTATGGGTTATCGCCTGCTGCCCTGCCACCACCCTCCCCATCCCTCCAGCTGCACCTTTCCCAACCCCTAAAGCCAGGTCCTGTGGGGCATGGGTGGCCAGCCACCCTTCCTGTTGGACCCAGCACAAATCTCTTCATCCCCCACCCTCTCCCACTCCCCAAAGACCAAGTCTTTTATGGAGGAAAATGCTTGCTCACCCCCTTTTCTAGAGCCCATTGCATTCCCCCCCCCGCAATGGGCTTTACTGCTAGTAATTACATAAAAGATGTATTTTATATTAAAAATCCATAAAAGAATTTCAGTTAGCTAGAAAAGTTAAATATTGCATATATTTTTGTTTCCTTAAAAAATGGGGTGGGGGTTCCGTGGAAAACGTGGATTTTTTGTTACGGCTTCAACATATCTTAAAATTTTACATCTCTACCCTTTCCCACCTGTGTCAGGAGGCCTGTTATTGTGGGGGTTTTCTATTGCTGCTTTCTATATGCTGGGGGTGGTGAAATGGGTTAATTGCATTTCTAACTGACTTTCAACTGTCTTTTGTATGGTGTTATACTGTACCAGGTGCTGCTTAAGGTCAGTGCCTGGCCATCTCTGCTGTCATCTCTTTCACAGTTCTTTTTGGGCATGCTTTCCCAGGATGGGGGGGGGGGTGCAAGCTACTTTAACTATTGGGTTTTGTGCGGGCAAACCTCAGTTCTGGCATGACCAGAGAAGATCCTCAATACTCAATAAACTACTGTTCTTATACATGAGTTTGTTTCAGTTTTTGGGATTCTGACATTATGCCAGGACTGCTCTTAGGTTGAGTTCCATGCTGCTGTGCATTGCTGGAATTTCACCTTTTACTTTTGCAACTTTTATCAAGGACTTTTCCTACCAGTATGATCTCTTCAGAGACCCAGCCGGGGGGTGCATCTGCAGCTGCAGACAATGGGCGCCCCATTCCTGATGACTTAACAGGAACTTCGGATCCAGTCTCTGAACCAACAGAGGGCCCCCGGATGCCGCTTGAAGGGGCAACAGGCAGAGGAGCCCCTACCCCAGGTGGATTTTTGGACTCTATCAACCAGTTTATGACTGCCCTGTTAGACGGCTCACAGGGAGTCACTGCGTTGTCGTTGGGGTTTGGACTATTGAGATTCACAGCCTTTGGGTTTTGGCAGTGCAACGTGGGTTACCGCACCTTTGGCTGGAAGCGTATCGTTGCCTGGCCACCTGTTGGAAGGGGCTGATTCATCGGAAGCTGAAGCTTGGCAGATGTTCCAGGCGTCGGAGGAGGCCTGGGATTCGGAGAGTGAGGAGTACTGTTGGGCTCTGCACTATATGGAACGAGATATGGAACACCTGCGAGCGGTCCTTGTCCAGACATGCCAAGTAGCCCCTGCTCCCAGAGCTGGAGCAGCCACAGCGCCAGCTACCCCGGCCCCAGTTCAGCCTGCACCAGCCCCGGGACCCGCCCCAGTGCCAGCACCAGTACCAGCTCAGCCTGCTGAACCGGCTCCGGTCCCGGCTCTAGTTCCTGCTCTACCACTGGTGCCAGCCCAGCCTGTTCAACCCAGACCCACTCTGGCCCCAGGTCCAGTGCCAACCCAGCCGCCTCTTCAACCGGCCCCAGGAGGGGTCCCCCTGCTGCCAGCTGCACCTGCTCTGTTACCGGTCCCACCTCTGATGCCGCTGTTCATGCCACCAGGATGGGGAGCTCCGGGAGGTGTTTTTCCGAATTTTGCACCATATGGGGTCGCTCCCCCTCCGTTCATGCCTAGGGTCCGGCTGACTACTTGTTTTGATGGGACTCAGGACTTGCTCCTGGCTCCCCTGGTTCAGGTCAATGCCCACATGTTGCAGTACGGACGGCAGTACCTGAACGATTTTGAACGTGTATGTGAGTTAGGGTTGATGCTAGATGGCCCTGCAGCCAATTGATCCATGAGACTGTTTCAACGTCAAGCTGCAGAGCTGCGCAACTTCCAGGATTTTATGATGGCCCTACGACGCCACTTCAAGAGCCTGTTTGTGGGTGAGCAAGCTAAACAGGAGCTCATGGAAATGCAGCAAGGCAAGACACCATTTGCAGAGTTTCTGGAAAATTTCCGCACCGTGGCCAGTAAAATTCCAGATTGGGATGATTCCGTGAAGGTCTTTGCATTCAAGAAAGCTTTACACCCAGACATATTAAACTGGGCTCTTGTTCGGGACAGCCCTCAAACCCTGAGTGGATTGTACTTGCGTGAAGCAGCCACATTGGGAGTTCAAGTCGGGCGGTCCCCAATCACCCAGCCGTGCTGGGGGGATGCACCAAGTCCTAAACCTCCACGCCCTGCTCCTCCGAAGCGCCAGATCTCCATGGAAGAAAATGCCTGCCGCTGCCGCCTGAATCTCTGCCTGTATTGCAGCGGGGAGGGCCATATTGCTGTGTTTTGTCCTGCCAAGTGCACCCCCACTCCAGCCACTTCTACTTTGGTTGCCAAGCCGGCCAAGCCGGCCAAACCATCGCCAAAAGGAGGCGCCCGTGCAGCGGCTCCCCACACTGATGGGAGGGGAACAGCCGATTCCTTGGGAACCTCCCAAGCCAGAGCGGTCCCATCACGTCTTGCACCCCGAAAATCCTGGCCAATTGTGAGGGGCATTGGGAAAGCTGTAGCTTCATAATTGCCCCCATCTCTCAGTACCCTGTGATATTGGGACTATCTTGGCTTGTGGATCAAGACCCGTCAGTGAAATGGTCTCAACGTGTTTTGACTTTTACCAATCCTCCTTGTGGAGACCACATGAGCCCTGATTCCCCCGAACACTTGCTGCATCCACCAGAGGGACTCGCTTGCGCTCTATCCCAACCTTCAGTTAACCCTGAAATTCCCTCACCATACCGGGACTTGTGGCAAGTGTTCGAAGAGACTGTAATTCCTTGCTGCCTCATCATGATACTGACTGTAAAATTGAACTGGTCCCTGGAGCTAAGCTCCCCAAGGGACGGCTCTATCCCATGAGTTCTGCTGAGGATACCAAGTTGCGGGTGTTCCTGGATAAGAATTTGGTGCGTGGGTTCATTCGGAAGGCGCGCAGCAGTTTTGCGGTCCCAGTTTTGTTTGTAAAGAAAAAGGACGGTTCCCTGAGGTTTTGTACTGACTACAGGGGTTTGAATGCTGTATCGGCCTCTAATAAATACCCATTACTCCTGATCAAGGACTTACTTGCGAATCTCGGCTCGGGACGCATTTTCACCAAGATGGACTTATGTGAGGCTTATTACTGGGTGCAAATGGCTGAGGGCCATGAATATTTGACTGCTTTTAATACTCGTTACGAGCAGTATGAGTATTTAATTATGCCTTTTGGGCTCTCCAGAGCTCCCACCATGTTTCAGAGTCTATCAACGGGATTCTAGATGACTTGTTCAAAGGAGTGGTCGTTTATTTGGATGATGCTTTGATTTACTCCAGTGATGAGAAATCTCATATTGCTTTGGTCCATGAAGTGTTGTCCCGTTTGTTGGCGAATTCCCTGTTTGTGAAGCTTTCTAAATGTGAATTTCATAAGCCATAGCTGGATTTCTTAGGCTACCGCATTTCTGCCACTGGTTTGGAACAGGACCCCGCCAAAGTGGCTGATGTTATGGCATGGCCCCCTCCTTGGACTCGTAAGCAGCTCCAGTCTTTTCTGGGCTTTGCCAATTTCTACCATGACTTTATCCCTCACTTTTCTTCTTTGGCTCTTCCTTTGACTGACCTTTTGCGTACCAAGGAGAAAGGTCCTGCAGCTTCCCAACCTGGTGCTCCTTTGGTGTGGAGTTCCACTTGCCAGACTGCTTTTGATTCCCTGAAGGCTGCCTTCACTTCTGAACCTGTTCTTGCTCACCCTGACCCCTCTTTGCCTTTTGTAGTGCATGTTGATGCTTCGGACAAGGCTTTGGGGCTGCCCTGCTTCAGCAGGGTTTGGATGGTCGTCTTCACCCCTGTGCGTATCTCTCCCACAAGTTTTCGGGTGCTGAACTTAATTGGACTGTCGATGATAAAGAAACCTGTGCTATCAAAGTTGCCCACACTATGTAGAGGCATTTCTTAGAGGGAGCGGAGCACCCTTTCAAGGTCTGGACTGACCATAAAAACCTGGCTGCACTCTGCTCCCCGGGCCGGCTTTCCGTTAAACAAATCCGCTGGGCAGACTTTTTCGCACACTTTTGTTTCACAGTTCATTTTTTTTCGGGCAAGACCAACCGTTTAGCTGACACCCTTTCCCACTTGCCAGAGGGGGAGGAGTGCAAGGTGGGTCCTCTGCTTTCCCGCACTATCTTTTTCCCCACCCACTTGGACTTGGCTGTTACCCAGTCGCAGGCAAAGGCGGAGCCCCTGCCATCGGTATCTCCTCCCAGACACCTTCTCTCCGCCTTCTTGGAGGTAGGAAAGTCCTCAGTGCCGCCTACAGAGGGTGGCGATGGTTTGATTTTACATGACGACATTTGGTGTCATGGCTCGCTGTTGTATGTGCCGCCCCATCTGCTTTCTCAAATCCTCCACAAGGGCATGATTCCAAGTCAGCGGGTCACTAGCGGGTCACTTTGGCTTTGTAAAAACTTTGCATTTGCTTCGTAGACAGTTTGGGTGGAAAACCATGTGTAAGGATATCAAGGCTTATATCAAAAGCTGTCCTGTCTGTGCTATGGCAACAGTTCCAGGCAGGCCCCATGGATTATTGCAGGACATTGCATTGCCCAGTGAGCCCTGGCAGGTGATCTTCATGGATTTTATTACAGACTTGCCTTTGAGTCAGCATGGCTTTTGCAGAGGCAAGTCCTGTCTTACAAACTTACTAGAGTTCTTTGAGGGTGTAAACAGGCATGTGGATAAGGAGGAACCAGTGGACATTGTCTACTTGGATTTCCAAAAGGCTTTTGACAAAGTTCCTCACCAGAGACTGTTGAAAAAGCAATGAAGGAATAAGAGGGGAAGTCCTCCTAAGGATTAAAAACTGTTTGAGGAACAGGAAACAAAGGGTGGGTATAAATGGGAAATGCTCACAATGGAGAGATGTAGGGAGTGATGTCCCCCAAGGATCCGTTTTGGGACTAGTGCTCTTTAACTTATTCATAAATGACCTGGAAGTAGGGGTGGGTAGCGTGGTGGCCAAGTTTGCAGATGATACCAAATTATGTAGGGTGGCGAGAACCACAAAGGATTGTGAAGAGCTCCAAGCGGACCTTGATAAATTAGGTGAGTGGGCTAAGAAATGGCAAATGCAGTTCAATGTAGCAAAATGCAGTGATGCACATAGGAGTAAAAAATCCAAACTTCACATACACGCTACAGGGGTCAGTGCTATCAGTCACAGACCAGGAAAGGGATTTGGGCGTCTTAGTTGATAGTTCCATGGGAATGTCAACTCAATGCATGGCAGCTGTGAAAAAGGCAAACTCTATGCTGGGGATAATTAGGAAAGGAGTTGATAATAAAACTGCAAGGATTGTAATGCCCTTATATAAAGCTGTGGTGCGACCGCACTTGGAGTACTGTGTTCAGTTCTGGTCGCCACATCTCAAAAAGGATATCGAAGAGATAGAAAAAGTGCAGAGAAGGGCAACGAGGATGGTTGAAGGATTGGAGCACCTTCCTTATGAGGAGAGGCTGCAGCGTTTGGGACTCTTTAGTTTGAAGAGGAGATGTCTGAGGGGAGATATGATGGAAGTCTATAAAATTATGCATGGGGTAGAAAATGTTGACAGAGAGAAATTTTTCTCTCTTTCTCACAATACTAGAACCAGGAGGCATTCATTGAAAATGCTGGGGGGAAGAACTAGGACTAATAAAAGGAAACACTTCTTCATACAATGTGTGATTGGTGTTTGGAATATGCTGCCACAGGAGGTGGTGATGGCCACTAGCCTGGATAGCTTTAAAAAGGGGTTGGACAGATTTATGGAGAAGTCGATCTATGGCTACCAATCTTGATCCTCCTTGATCTCAGATTGCAAATGCCTTAGGAGACCAGGTGCTCATGAGCAGCAGCAACAGAAGGCCATTGCTTTCACATCCTGCACGTGCCTCCCAAAGGCACCTGGTGGGCCACTGCAAGTAGCAGAGTGCTGAACTAGATGGACTCTAGTCTGATCCAGCAGGCTAGTTCTTATGTTCTTATGAGTCATGGCAAACCGGTGATCTGGACTGCAGTTGATCTGTTCTCTAAGCAGGCCCATTTTATTCCTTGTACCTCCATTCCCACTGCTCAGAAGCTGGCTGAACTGTTTATGCTGCATATTTACAGGTTGCATTCTGCCCCCAAGAAAATAATTACGTACAAGGGCTCGCAATTTGTATCCCGCTTTTGGAGGGCCTTTATGAAGTTGTTGGGCATTGAACAAGGGTTGTCTTTGGCCTACCACCCCCAATCTGATGGAGAGTCTGAGAGGTCCAATCAGAATTTGGAACAGTACCTAAGGTGCTAAGTGAACTATGAGCAGGATAACTGGGTTGATCTGTTGCCCTATGTGGAATACGCCTACAATAACTCGGTTCATAGTAGTACGGGCAAGACTCCTTTTGAGGTGGTTCATGACCGTTCAGCTCCCCCTCTGCCCATGCTTCAGTCTGGGGATGCCCCTGGACCCAAAGTTAAGGAGTGGATGCAGTCTGTTGCTGATCAATGGCCTCCTATCTTGAAAGCTCTTCAGGAGGCTAGATACTCATACAAGCGACAGGCCAATAAGCGCAGGTGTGACTTTCCCCTAGTGGTGGGAGATATGGTGTACCTCTCTACCAAGAATCTCCGGGACATACATTGGCCCTCAAAACTGAATGCGAAATATATTGGGCCCTTTAAGATTGTCAGGGTGATAAACAAGGTGACTGCTGAACTGGAATTGCCTGATGCATTGCATAAAATACACCCTATGTTTCATTGCAGCTTACTGAAAAAGACACGTTCCCCGGATGTCTGGCATCAAGAGAAGAAGATTCCTCCTCCGGTCCTGATTAATGGAACTAAACATTATGAACTTTCTGATATTCTTGATTCTCGCATCTATCGAAACTGCTTGCAGTATTTGGTCTCTTGGAAAGGTTGTTTACCTGGGCAGAATCAGTGGATATTTGCTGAGAATGTTGAAGTCCCCCGCCTCATTAGAGAACCACTCTGCAGTTGGGCTGGAAGGTGAGTGGGGAGGAGGGGGGGGAGATGAGCTTCCTATCTCCAACAAGTTTCATGGGCTTCCATTTGTTAAGTCTCTATTAAATAGATAGGATCCCCCTCCCCCCAGCACCCTTGTCTTTCCCTGTGTTGACTGAGATGTTGGTTCGTGTCCTCACTACGAGTCTTTAAAATCTTGCTACACTCTCTTTTGGGGGATTTGGGGGGGGGGGCTGAGCTGAATAGCCCAAGCTAGCCTGATTTGATGAGATTTCAGAAATTACGCCGGGTCGACTCTGGCAAGTACCTGGATGGGACACCTCTGTGATGTGGAAGCAGGCAGTGGCAAACCAGCTCTGAAAATCTCATGCCTTGAAAACCTCAATAGGCTCATCATAATTCAGTTGTGACTTGAGGGCCCTTTCCACCACCAGAACTCTTTTTTTGTAATCCTCCTTGTCATATGAAACTGCCCCAGTAGACGGCAGCAGCGCAAAACAAGTTAGAATAGAGAGGAGTGTACACTGGCTTCTTAACACTCTCTCTCTCAACAACTTTTTAAAATAGTTTTTAGTAGTTTTTTAGTAGTTTTTAGTAGTTTTAATAGTATGATGAAGCTGTTGCTAAACTTCTTGAATCTTACCAGAAGGGCCCACCTGGAGAGTGGCTTTGTGCTTTGCTTACTGCACAGCTAACTTTTCTTTTTTTCTCATTGCAGAGATCCAACAGAACACATATGGGGACTTTTCCTGTTCTGAATACAAGCTTGTATGCGTGGGAACTCATGAGAGATTCTGCTCCATGCTATTTTCTTTCTCTGCCCTATGGTTGCTCCCATAGCATCTCCCCTTTCTGTATTTCCCTCTTCTACCTTTTTTGGTTTCTATCTGTTTAATCTCTATCTTACAGTAGCCAGGGCACAGCAGCCTTGGTAATGTGTTACCAGCACATGAAATGGCCTCTAAAATCTCACAATGTAGTTTTATGAGAGCTCTGTCAGCATTTGTTAAAGTTGCAGGCATTTTTAGTATTTTCAGTCTTTAACCTCCTCTATCCTCCCGCCACCTCACAACTATTTTTTGAAAGGCTGCAGTTTCCACAGCAAATCTGTGGCTTCCCTCAGGTTATAACCCTCCCTTCCCTGGTACTATTGTGTAGATTTTTAAAATCCTGTCTGGGGGTCGGTATCACTGGGCTGGATGGATTAGAGGTCTGAGCTAAAGGCAACTTCACAATGACAAACAGTGAGTAACTCTTCAGTTTCCAGAGGCTTTATCAGCTGGTTGCATTCGAGTCTTCTAAGAATAGCTGCAGTTAGCAGTAGAGCTCATAAGTACAAAAGGCGCCACATTCAACACAGACGTCACCAACAAAAAGGGTCTCTGCTGGGAAAGATTTCTTTCTGCCTGCTCACAAAAGCCAAGATTGTGCCAGGTGTACTCACAATCTGACTTGCCACTAGAGCTGTCTTCCCCTACAGAGAAGTGCTCTGACTCTCCAGCGACCCACAAATACCATCCAATTTCAGTTGTGCCTCCATCATCTTTCTCTAGCTTCATTTTTGTACACAAGATGGGTACAAGCAGGCCAGTGCCAGAGATCTGACAAAATCCAGACAGCTTGAATTAATCTGACAATTCATTTTTTAAAAGAAAATGTTACTATATGATTCGAAGTCCCCCTCATTGAAGTTACGTTGTCACAAATGTGCATTGTTTTAAAAAGGAAATAAATCAATACATTCAAGTATCTTCCACAGCCTTGGCTGGCTGGGAGGTCTGGAAGGGGGGAGATCCAATGGGAATTGGCAGCCCACTCATGTTACCTCCTTCTCTTTGGTTGCCCCTGTGGCCCAGCAGCTTGTGACCCCGTGTGTTGTCAAACCAGCTGGCAGCAGATGGGCAAGGAGCCGAAAGGCCTGCCAGCCAGGAGGAGGCTGAGGCTGTCCAAGAGCAGCTTCTCTGACCCAGATGTTCTCCATGCCCAACTGGGAGACGTGACTGGGTGAGACAAGGCCTGTGAAAGGGAGGCGGCTTTTCCTGGAGACCAGCATCTGGCAGCAAGTGAAAGCTGGCCTTGGGAAGAACACTGGTGCAGCACAGGAGACTATCCAGGCATTTTTCCCTTGCCAAGTTGAGGTTCTCCGCTAAGCTTCTCTGCCTCAAACCTCAGTCACAAGCCTTTATTGGCATAAAATAAACATACAAAATCAGCATACAAAATTTGCCCATTATTGCTCACAATTATAGACACTGGTACTAAAATACTAAATACTAAAATATATACATGGTCCTTCTGTAACTATAGGACATTCCTTCAGCTAAGTTAACTCACTTAAACGTCATCGGATACTGACAGAAGCTAGCAAAATTACTGCTGGCTATATGTGGTCATAATACATAGACATTGGTTGGTATTCATCTAGACTTACGTCTATTATTGTTAGCAGAAATTTTGCTAGCATTCTCACATTAACTGTTAGTGATCCATGTTGTTCAAAAGTGCCATAGGTATCTTAAGAGCATCAGTTAGATTGTTATACAGAGATGGGATAAGTGCAGATTGTGACATTCTGATTTTTGCAAACCTTACACAATGAAAGAGGGTATGATCGAGTGTCTCCACCTGACCCATATTGCATGGACATAGCCTCCTCTGTTTATCAATTTGTTGATATCTGCCATAGAGCAGCATAGAAGGCATTAGGATTGAATCTGGCCAGTGTTAAAGCTCTTCTTAATTTAGGGTTGGTGATCCACTGTAAATAATTGGCCATGTGTCCTTGTTCAATTCTGGAATAAGCTTGGGGTCAGGGGGGGAACCTGCGTTTTCCTCGCAGCTGTTATCATATTCCGATACTCTTTGTTCCTAATAGCTTAGTTTTTCAAGCAGCTATATGCTTCTGATAGGGAAAGAGAGGACTAACGACTCTAATGAAAGCCAAGAGTGTTGATTTTTCCCTCAACTAGTTTTCAACCACCTAGAATTTGCATAGTCGAGAAAGCATGAGGTGTAACAAACTGGAGTGATCCTGCAAAATAGTGGATACATTAGCCAGTATCTGACAGTTCTCAGCCAGGCCACATCGTGGCATATGACATATTTGCCCGAGTTCTAAACATCATAGGGGCTGCATATGAAGCACAATTTGGTAAAACCCCATAATTTTTGTGGAAGAAACCGGGACTGGGCTGTGTTTATATTTTGTTTATAGCTTCGATCCAAATAGGTGCTCCATAGAGGAGCTGAGAGCCGCATTTAGCATTGAACACCTTCAATGGATGGTATACTGGTGGCCCACAGTGAAAAAAAGAAGCTGACGCTGAATTGCTAGAGGGCACTGTTGTTGAAGCTGCAGCGAGTGCTAGACTTCCTATGTACTGCCCAATTAAAGGTTGCTAGTAAGAGTGATGCCCAAATATTTGAACTGGTTAACTTGGTCTATGGTTCTGTTATTTATGGTGCATGTGTGACTCAGGGGGTCTTCTAGCTTAAGAGCCATTATTTTGGTTTTTTCATAGTTAATTACTACAGTTCGTTCCTCTTACAATATTCCGCACAGCAATTTAAGAGACGAGTGAGACCTCAACTTTTAGTGTGGGAAAGAAAGGAACAGTGTCGTCAGCATACAGTATAGCGAGGGCACCGTGCAGTTTGGTGCTTAACCTTGTTTGGGAACATGCCCATTGGCCTTCTGGAGGGTGGGCACTAGATCACTAAGGAGTATATTGAACAAAGGGGGGGCCAATGTACAGCCTTGTTTGACCCCTCTGGTTGGCTGATGATATTTTCTGTGAGCGGTCCTTTTGTTCGCGGCTCTTATTCTGCAGCTAGTGCAAGTGTGTAGCTGTTTTATAAGAAACAGTAGTCTGGGGTCCACGTGTAACATGCCGTCAATTTTTCTCCACAGTAGGGTTCTAGCTATGGAGTCAAATGGCCCTTTTAAATCCAGGAAGGCTTTCTGCAAAACAGTTTACGGTTATTATGAGTTATACTTTTGTTAGCTAAGTGTGCTAAAACTGTTACATGATCCAGTGTTGATTTATTTTTAGTGAATCCAATTTGCTCCGGTCCTATTACTTCTGCTTGCTTGACCCAATCTTCCACTCTCCTAAGGAGTAGTTTTGCATATAGTTTGCCAATTACAGATAATAGGCTTATAGGACGATAGTTTGAAGGATTTGTAATATCACCCTTTTTGTAGATTGGGACAACTGTAGATGCCAGCCACATCTTTGGGATGCGGCCCGTGTTATTTACATGGGTAAATAAGGAAGCATCCACTGCCTCAAACCTGATGATCTTGTAACACACTCAAGCCTTCACAAAGAGGAAGGAACAGGCAGCCCCACTATGGGGTCAGTTTCCCCCTGGGCAAGTATGATGGTGGTGAGCTGGGGGTGTATGAATGCATGCAGAGATGCAACACAGTTGCCTCCTGGCCTTGGCAAGTCCGGGAGGGAAGCCAAGGATGATGTGGCTGCTGGGCCACTTTCCTGCCTACCCTCAGCAGCAGCCCGGTTTCTTCCTCCAGAGCTGATGGGTGAAGGTGTGGGCTATGCAGCTGTCCTCTTCATGGACCTGTGTGGCAGCAGTGATGGAGCAAAGGACTGGCCCCTCCCCCTTCATGGCCAGTCTTCCAGCATGGGCTTTTTTGATCCTGGCAAGATATGAATGCAAAGAAGAGCTGAAGAAAGCTGCACTGTAATCCAAACCGACCGAAGTCACATCAACAGGAAACAGGACAGAGTGGTGGGATCCATAGAAGGCATTCAGTTCTCAGTGCTGGAGTGAAAGTTGGCTGAAATTGCATAGATGGTTTATAGGCACCCACTAGTGGACTGGGAAAAAATGGAGGCCACAAATGGATTTGTAATGCAACAGAATCAATATCTTGTATTTTGGGGGCAGGCTGAGGTTCCAGAAGTGAAAGGAGGGCAGAGCTGCACTGAAGGTCTCTCTTACTTCAAGCCTGATTTGTGCAGAACAAGGCAGCTGCCAGACTGAAGGAGTTCAGATACAATCACAGAGACCAAGGAAGCAAGAGGAAGTATCTGCCCCGCCCCCAAGCTAAAAATGTGCAATGGACACCATGAAGTATTTCAAACGAACATGTTCAGTTGGCAGCTGAGGAGGCAGAAGGGTAAAAGAGCCTTCTGTCCATCAATGAATGTCCTGCAGAATGAGCTACTTGGGAAGAATTAGGAGAAGCCTTCTAACCCCCAGCGCTCCTGGAGGCAACAGGGTCCTTCTGCCTCCCACTGGGCATCTTTCCCCATGCCATGCTTTCACTCTGCTTCCACAAAGACTAAACCCAATTACTTCAAGCAACTTAAATAACGAGGTGAGAGCAAAGTAAGCCAATTCATTTGCAGATGTCATGATTATCACTGTTTCTACGAGAATTCTGAAATGGCGTTGTCTGGGCACAGAACTGGGATTTATGGGACCAGAAGCACAGACTGCTCTGAGAGCAGATGCTCTGGGCTGTCCCATTCAGGTGTCCAAGGGTTTGCTTATGAGTTTTGGCTGCATGCCCACTGGCACAAAATGCAAAGAGCTGGCTGCCTGACTGCAGCAGCCCCTCCGAGCCCAGCACTCTGGTTCCAGGAGCAGCCAGTCAAAGGCTTCCGAGCATGGCATGAAGGCAAACACTGTCCCCAATGTGCTTCTCAGAAGTTTCCATTCTCTGTTATCAAGATCAATAAGCAATGACAGGGTTATCCTCCTTGAATGTTCCTCATGGATCTCCCTCTCCTTCATCTTCTGTTTTTAGCCAAGTTCTTCCTTCAGAAATCAGAGTGGGATGCAAAGAAAATTTGCCTTCAAAAATGCCCCCTTCCCATAGATTTTGTTGTCTTGTAGAGACACTCTGGAGTAGAGCAAAGGAAGGGCAAGATTCAGCAAAGTTGCAGTTCACACACCCACATGCTTCTTGTCTAAGAGGAAGTGACACAAAGAGGACTTGATATGGGAGGAGTAGCTGAGATCCTCCATTCAGTGGGTAACACTCCAAAGCCAAACCTCCCACCCCCCACCCCACTGACTCCTTAGCTGGAGCAGGGTTTCTTCTACTGATTCAACTCCTCATCTACAGGCTGCTTTTCCTCCTCTTCCTCTTCGTCCTGGGCTGAGGCCAGGTCTACTCTCTGTTCATCTATGCGCTTGGCTTGGATTCGTTGGATGAGGCTGAAAAAATCCTCATCTGGCAAAGTGGGGCCATGTGGGATAGAGTTGGGTGGAGTGCACCGCTGGTCATCAATGCGGGAGGACTGCAGAGAAGGAAACAAAGGAGAGGGAAATAGGGCAAATGTAGTCGATATTCTGACTATACAGCACACTTAAGTAGGCCAAAACCAGAGCTGGATTTGCCTTGGCAAATCAATAGGCAGCCAACAGGCAAATGCATTAAAGAGGGGCTTGATCCAACAAATGGAACACATTTCCAGAGGATGGTAAAGGTGCTGGCATAATTTACTTTAAAACAGGACCATGTCAATTCCTGGAGAATAGGTCTGTCAGTGACAACTGGATGTGGAACCTCAATGATAGCAACTGGTGTAGCTTTGCCAAACATGCCAAAATCAAGCTGCAGAGGACGGCTGTTTGATGGCAGAGATGGCATTCTGTTGCCTTCTACTGAACATAAGAAACTAATACAAAAATGCTAAAATGCATAGGCAAGAATCTTCAAAACTACACAGGGCCAAACTGCATGCTCCCCCGCCATTTGATTGCGATGGTGACTTGCAGAAGGATGCTAATGGAACTCAATTTAGAAGTCTGCAGGGGTTTGCTTCTAGATAGAATTGTGATGCTGGGGGGCAGGGGGCTGCTGCCTTTCCCCTGTGTTATTTTCTGACTCCAAATTACCCTACAGAGTATTATTTGCTCCATTTGGGGGGGGCGGTGCACATGCAGTGACTGCTTGCCCATGCAGCCTTCTGGCAGGGCAAATAATAGCTTCCTGACACTCTTTTGTGTAGGGGAAATGTTTGGCGTGTAGGGAAGCAGGAGACCTTCTTCCACCCGTATCAGTCTTGACCAAAAGTGGAACTCTGTAGCATTTCTAAACTGAGTTTCCACAGGGAAACCACACTTGGCATCCTGCTGTGGTAATACTGTGGAAGACATAACATGTAGTTTGGCCCCCAATCTCACCCCCTCTGCAGCACCAGCACACCTGGCATTTGATGAGCATGTTGAAAAATTCGTCGCCTGGCTCGTGTGAATCACCTTCCATGCGGAGATGGCTCATATTGTTGTGTGTGATGCGCAGGCCGGGCAGGTTTCCCACATTTGCACGCTGGTCATCGAGCCGCCTGCTCTGTGAGCTGGCAATGAGGTCAAAGAGCTCCTCAGTCTGTGGAGAAGCCAAGGACGAGGACTGCGCTGCAAGATGTGGAAGGAAGAATTAACACATTTAAGATTCTAGGGAGAGAAGATTGGGAATTGGTAATTTAATTTATATCTATGCCTATTAAAGGTTAATAAAGATAAAGAAAAGAATTTAATTTATATATCGCCCTCCCCCAAAAGACTCAGGGCGGTGTACAACAGCATAATGTAGTATCAATAAACATCACAACAGCAATAATCATAATATCAAGTAGCAACAGCAATAAACAATATTTCAAATATCAAAAACATCAGCAGTCATGATACAACAAAATGCAGCATCAATAAATTTAGCAACAACAATCAAATATCAAGCACCAACAACAATAACGTAGCATTATAAAGCAGCATTATGAGCAACAATAAACATAACGTAACATTATAAATAACAAACATCAGTAGCAATATATAAGAAATAAAACAATACAGCAATGAATAAACATTAAACATATGAAATCAGTTAAACATTACATCTCAGATGACAACTATATATGAACTTCTAAGCATTATTAAACTTCTAGACATATTAAACCTAACAGTAACCCTTATAATAATAGCAGCAATTAACAAACTTTACTAACTTAACAGCTGCTATCCTAAACACAATACAGTCCCCAACAACATACACAAGAGGAGTTAACTAACCTAACCCTCCCTCTACATTCCTGATGCCTATTTACCTGTTCCTAATACTTATCACAGGGCAACAGATCTTTCGGGGCAGTCCGCTTTCTTTGGTCTTGGAAAGACCAAGGCTGTTGTCATATTGTGATCCAAGCTATTGTTTTCCAGTAGTCCCAGCTTAGCGACAGCTCATAACTCTTTCTCAGCTTCACCAACAACTCGCTCAGTCACAACTTGCATTGGCATTCCCACCACCTCTGTTGGCTCTCCTGCAGCTTCCACTGGCTCTCTCACAGCCCATGTTAGCTCTCCTGCAGCCTCGGTCGGCCCTCTTACCACAGCCTCTGTTCACTCTCCTGCCGCTTTCACCGGCCCTCTCACTGCCTCTGTCGGCTCGGCCAGCACTCCTGCAACCTCCGTTGCAATCTTGCAGCTACTACTGGCTCTCTCACAGTCTGTAGTGACTCTCCCACTGCCTTTGTCGGCCCTCTCACTGCCTTCAGTAATTCTCTCAACAATTCTCTCCTGCAGCTTTTGCTGACTCTCTCACCACCTCCGTTCGTTCTGTCAGCTCTCTTGCCATTCTCATAGGCATTCCAACAGCCTCAGTTCTTTCAACATACCACCTCCGCTGCTGCTGCTGCCTCTGCTGCTACATAGGGAACACCTCAGCCTCCGACCCCGTCAGCTCACCTCCCGTCACTGGTTTAGCCCCATGGTAAGGCCAGTAGGACACCCTCGTTGCCCTGAAAAAAACTAAGTATACTGAAGGGTAAAACAATTCCTATCACTAGGTTTAACTACAACTGTAACAAGCTAACTACCTAATTGAAGCTCTCACAACGGTGGACTGCTCCAGACGCCATCTTGTGGTAATCTTTTCCCTTAGTTGATACCCTGAGGCAGGGGTCCCCAAACTTTTTAAACAGGGGGCCAGTTCACTGTCCCTCAGACTGTTGGAGGGCCGGACTAAAAAAAACTATGAACAAATTCCTATGCACAAATGATTGTAAAATGTTTGATTTCACCTTTCAGCCTTTCTGTCATGGTCTATTTTTAGAACAATGACCAAAGTATGTCAAGTACAGGGTGGGCTCCAAATATTGTTGGGGAGGCTGTGGAATACCTTCCCCTGTAAAAAAGAGCAGAACTTTCCCAATGAAGCATTCTATCTAACCCAGGATCAGGTATCTTCCTGGGTTCTTTCCTCCCTAGCAGCCAGCGAGCGATTCGCCAGCCTGGCTGATGCCAATGGGAGTGAGGCGGAACAGAAAGCCTGAGAGCAACACATGGAGTAGCTGAGAGGGAAGGGCGGAGCAGGCGTTGCCACGTGTAAGGTTTCCAACTCTGGGTCAGAAAATTCATGGAGATTTGGGGGTGCCATCATGTAATTGCTATCAACAGCCGTTGGGGCCAGTTCCTCCTCTCCCTCGAGCCTCCACTGCACATGAATGGAGCCATCGCCGCCATGCCTGGCGGGCCGGATAAATGCCTTCAGGGGGCCACATTTGGCCCCCAGGCCGTAGTTTGGGGACCCCTGCCCTGAGGGAACAGAACCTGCATGGACTCTTGCTTGGGGCTTGCTGCTGTGAAGCTACTGCCTGTTCAGCTGTATCTTTTTGCAACCAATGATTTCATATGCAGTTAAAGAGAAACATTTTGTTTTTTACAATTGGAGTATTTGGTCTTTGCATGCACATACAAATCCTAAACTTCACCCACACTTACCAAGGAACAAGAGGATTGCAAGGAGGACAGGAGAGCCAGGGTGGGGTAGTGGTTAAAAGGGTGAATGCTTATCTAGTGAACTGGATTTGTTTCCCCAACTCCTCCACATGAAGCCTGCAAGGTGACCTTGGCCTAATCACAGCTGTTTGGAACTCTCAGTCCCACCTATCTCCCCACCTATCTGTTGTGGGGAGAGGAAGGGAAAGGAGCTTGTAGGCCACCTTGAGTCTCCTTACAGGACAGAAAGGTGGGGTATAAATCCAAACCCTTTTTTCTCGTCTTAATTCAGAGGGAATATCCCTGCAACCTGCACACCCATGTGGAGAGAGGAATATGGAATTTGAACAAAAGGTCTGGCTGCATCCCCAAATACTGGCCTGGTGGTGGCCAGTATTTCCTGTTTCCTATGGCCAGTAAATCCTGGTGGCCAGTATTTCCTGGTGGATAGTAAATCTTATTTGTTCAGGGGAATCTTGGCATAAATCTGGAGAGGTGGACTTGCAGGGATTTGCTGATAGAGACCTGGACCAGATGAGTACATTCCTCAATTACAGCAGCAAAAAGAGCTGCCTGCAAGGCCTCTTTTACCATACTGGAAAACAAAGATGGGTCTGCCAATCATTATTAGCTGGGATCATTCTTTTCAAAAATGGGCCAGTTCTGGGTGGTGCCAGTGCTTAGTAAGATGATCCACCTAAAGCCTTATTAAAAGTAACCTGGAGAAGGGCATCAGGGCAACAGATAAGATCAGGTTGCTGTTCTTGCTTCATATAAGAAATCTGCATGTTTGGGACCTGCTCAGTAGTATGTGGAAAACCTAGACTCATCCACTGGAAAAGGGAAGGAGGTGAGATTCTTCACCCTAAAGTGGAGGATTTGGACATCAGTCCTCAACAACCCTCGTTCTATCTGCTTGTGAAAGGTATGGATTATATTACCCAACAATTACTCTATTTTCTCACTTTTCAGCAAAAAAAATTGTCTCCCAAAGGTCACAAGAATCACAAATAAATAGCTGTAACAAAGATCAATACAAAATGTTCCATGTATGCTGGGTTTCTTGTTAACTGAACTGGGTGGAATGGAAGCTTCTCACACAAATCTGCATATTTTGAATGTTAACCAGGTGTGTGGGGAGAGGGGGTCAAAACTGACAAGAGGAGCATCTCACTATTGGGAAAATGGGGGGGGGGAGGAATAGCAGGCCAGTTCCAGTCTCCTCTTCATCCCATTGCAAGCCACCTTCAGATATCGGCCACCCACAACTGCCCAACTATTAGGATAACAATGAATTTCAGAACAGGATAAATAGAAAAGGAGCCTGTAGAAAAACATCCTCCTGCACCCCCCCTCCATTTTTTTTGCCAGCGCACAGCTGCAGAGTAGTAACAGTCAGAGGGGAAATGAGTTTCAGATATCTGAGATGTCTTGGGTGCTGTGTGGTTTCCGGGCTGTATGGCCGTGTTCTAGCAGCATTCTCTCCTGACGTTTCGCCTGCGTCTGTGGCTGGCATCTTCAGAGGATCTGATGTTGGGAAAGCAAGTGGAGTATATATATCTGTTGGAGTGTCCAGGGTGGGTGAAGAAACATTGTCTGTGAGTAACAAAGAAGGCAACCAGGTCAATAGTTGAGGGCATCTGAATAGAAGTATGAGTAACAATGAAGTCTATAGCATGGGAGTAACAATGGAGATAGCAAGGTCACTGGTGGGAGCATCTGAATAGAAGTATCCTGGCCTTTGTTTCCTTTGTCTATAGTCATCCTGTGTTTGTGTGGAGCTGGATGACTACATTGTTATTCATACTTCTATTCAGATGCCCTCAACTATTGACCTGGTTGCCTTCTTTGTTACTCACAGACAATATTTCTTCACCCACCCTGGACTCTCCAACAGATATATATACTCCACTTGCTTTCCCAACATCAGATCCTCTGAAGATGCCAGCCACAGATGCAGGCGAAACGTCAGGAGAGAATGCTGCTAGAACACGGCCATACAGCCTGGAAACCACACAGCACCCAAATGATTCCGGCTGTGAAAGCCTTCGACAATTCATCTGAGATGTCTGTTTTCTATTGTACTGTTCATTGCACATCCCATCCTGTTGCTTACATGATGTAATTCACCTTGCATCTCAATGTGAAAGGCAGACTATAAATAACCAAGTAATAATCATAAGTTGAAGGAAGCAGCTATCAAGCTTTTCATCAGGCTGATGGGTTTAGCCAAGCAGACTATGGCTGCCCACCTCACACCTGCAGCCAGGTCACACCTTAAAGGGACAGAAATTGCTAAGAACCAAATGGCTAGAAAGTAAACTCTTCCTTTAGGGGCAGGATGATCCAAATGGATCAATCTCACCATCTTTGGATGGCTCTGCAGAGGAAGGCAAGAGCTCCTCACTTGCCTTGACAGCCCCTTGCTGGGGTCATCATAAATCAACTGTAACTTGACGGTAGAATACCTGGTGAAGGAACAAAGACATTTTAAGAACATAAGAACATAAGAAAGAGCCTGCTGGATCAGACCAGACTCCATCTAGTCCAGCACTCTGCTACTTGCAGTGGCCCATTAGATACCTTTGGGAGCTCACATGCAGGATGTGAAAGCAATGGCCTTCTGCTGCTGCTGCTTCTGAGCACCTGGTCTGCTAAGGCATTTGCAATCTGAGATCAAGGAGGATCAAGATTGGTAGCCATAGATCGACTTCTCCTCCATAAATCTGTCCAAGCCACTTTTAAAGCTATCCAGGTTAGTGGCCATCACCCCTCCTGTGGCAGCATATTCCAAACACCAATCACACGTTGCGTGAAGAAGTGTTTCCTTTTATGAGTCCTAATTCTTCCCCCCAGCATTTTCAGTGTATGCCCCCTGGTTCTAGTATTGTGAGAGAGAAAAAATTCTCTCTGTCGACATATTTATTTATTTATTTATTTGATATACCGCCCTATCCCCGAAGGGCTCTGGGCAGTGTGCAACATAAAACATCATACATAAAATCATAAATACATCATCACTAGAGGAGCAAATAAATAATTATAATTAATATCCAAGCTCCATCACTATAAAATTAATCCCATTTAAAACACCGGTTATTTCCTAGGCATCCCACGAAAAACCCTTACTTAAACTTAACCCACCCAGAAAAGGAGGGGGGGAGACGGTGGGTCCCAATGATGTTAAGGGACCCATATGTAGCAGAGAGGAGGGGACAGGGGGCACACTCAGCGGCTGATCTCTCCGGTGGAACAACTCAGTCTTACAGACCCTGCAGAAATCACCAAGGTCCCACAGGGCCCAGAGAGATGGAGGGAGAGTGTTCCACCAGGCCGGCACCAGAGCCATAAAGGCCCTGGCCTGAGTGGAGGCCAGCTGCATCATTGAGGGGCCAGGAACCTCCAGTAGATTGGCCTCTGCCGAACGCAGAGGTTGAACCGGGACATATGGGGTAATTTTCTATCCTATGCATAATTTTATAGACTTCAATCCTATCCCCCCTCAAACATCTTCTCTCCAAACTAAAGAGTCCTAAATGCTTCAGCCTCTCCTAATAAAGAAGTATTTATTTATTTATCTTCAAATTTATATACCGCCCCTTCCCCTAAGGGCTCTGGGCGGTGAACATCAGAATAAATAACAATATGTGAAACAATTATAAACAATAAATAAATAACATGGGCTCCTTAAGACATTACATTAAAACCATAAAATACAGCGTTAATATAAACTTCTCGGCAGCCGACAGTAAAACTTCCAATAAAACCCTCCCAACGAGGGGGAAAACGGTGGGTCACGTTGTAACTATGGTCCCAGAATGTAAAAGGACCAAGACAAAGAGGGGCGCACTCAGCAGCCGGCATCCCCAAAAGCCCGGTGGAACAACTCATCTTGCAGACCCTGCAGAACTTACCAAGATCCCACAGGGCCTGGACAGATGGAGGAAGAGTGTTCCACCAGGCAGGGGCCAGGGCCATAAAGGCCCTGGCCCGAGTGGAAGCCAGCCACGTCATCGAGGGGCCAGGGACCACCAGTAAGTTGGCCTCTGCTGTAGGGACATATGGGGTAAGGCGGTCCCGAAGATATGAAGGCCCCAGGCCGTGTAAGGTCTTAAAGGTTAACACCCAAATCTTGTGAATGATTCGGAATTCCACTGGAAGCTAGTGCAGACGGCGCAGCACAGGCTGAATATGGTCACAGTAGGGACCTCCTGTGAGCAAGTGAGTCGCCGCATGCTGGACCAGCTTCAGCTTCCGGATCAGATGCAAGGGTAGGCCCGCATAGAGCGGGTTACAATAGTCTGACCTGGAGGTGACCGTTGCATGGATCACAGTGGCCAGGTCCGCTTGGGAGAGGAAGGGGGCCAGTCGCCAGGCCTGACGAAGATGGAAAAATGCAACCTGGGTTATATGGATCACCTGGGTCTCCATTGAAAGAGACGAATCCAGGTGGACCCCCAGGCTGTGAACGGAGGAGGCCGGTGCCAATGAGGCCCCCTCCCACACCTGCAGCTGAAAATCCCCAACCCCCCTTCGTGCCCTAGCCAGAGGATCTCCGTCTTTGATGGATTCAGTTTTAACCTGCTCTGTTGAACCAACCAGCAACCACCTCCAAACAATGCTGTAGAGCTGCAGGGGCGGCGACCGCTCCCTCCTCCATCAACAGAATGAGCTGAGTGTCATCAGCATATTGATGGCAGATCAGCCCAAAGCTCCGTACCAGGTGAGCAAGGGGTCGCACATAGATGTTAAATAACAGCGGGGATAATAGCACTCCCTGAGGCACACTGCAATGAAGCGGGCACTTCTGGGATGCCTGATCCCTGCACCACACTTGCTGACTCCGGTCCTGGAGAAACGAGACAATCCACTGTAGACAATCCCGCACCCTGGAAATGGCCAGGCAGTGGATCAAAAGATCGTGGTCGACCACATCAAACGCTGCGGTAAGGTCTAATAATACCAGCAGCACCAATCCGCCTCGGTCGAGCTGCAGAGCGTATCTGTGACAGCAACAAGAACAGTCTCCGTCCCATGCCCAGCATGGAAGCTGGACTGGAAGGGATTGAAAGACAATTTGTCCTCCAGGAACCCTGAAGCTGCTCCAACACCACTCTCTCAATTACCTTCCCCAGAAATGACAGGTTCGAAACAGGGCAGTAATTGGCCAGATCTCCAGGATCTAATGATGGTCTTTTTAAGAGTGGGTGGACCACTGCCTCCTTCAACCCACCCGGAAAGACTTCTTGCTCAAGGGAGCCATTGATAATGTTCAACAGGTGGGGTCGTAACACCTCTTGGCAAGTTTTGATAAGCCAGGAGGGGCACGGCTCCAGAGGACAAGTAGTAGGTCTAACAGCAGCCAGGACCCTGTCAACAGCGGCTTCAGAGAGCAGGGAAAACCGGGCCAAACAAGGGCCAGAAGACAGCAAGGGAGCCTCCAGTTCGCTAGTTGTAGTCAAAGTAGCAGGAAGGTCCTGGCGGAGCGACGCAACTTCATCTGCAAAAAAGCTCATAAATGCCTCACAGGTAATAGCCAATTGGGGATTTACTGAACCCTCTGATAGAGAGGTCAAGAACCGAATTACACAAAACAATTGTGCCGGGTGAGAGCTAGCAGACGCGACAGTGGAGGAAAAGGAAGCTCTTTTCGCCTCCTTCGTCTCCAGCTCATAGGCCTTCATAAACATCCTATAAGATGCTCGCGCCGCTTCGTCACGGGATTTCCTCCACACTCGCTCTAGACGTCTGAGCTCCCGTTTCATCTGGCGTAGCTCCTTGGTATACCATGCGGCCAGCTGAGCACAGGGATGCAGAGGATGCCAGAGAGCAACTACCTCGATGGCCTCAGAAAGACAGGAATACCAGTCTTCCACCTGCTCATCGAGTGTGCCGGTGGGTTCAGGATCCCGCAGAGCATTCAGGAAACCAATTGGATCCATAAGTCTCTGTGGGTGGACATAAATCGGTCTGTCGCCTACACAGGGGTGGTGTGGTATGTCCATCCGAACCCTCAGGGCATAATGGTCGGACCATGGCACTCTATCAATACAGGATATGACCATATCAACCCCTGAACCAAACACCAGATCCAGAGTGTGACCAGCCTCATGAGTGGGGCCAGAATTTATCAAGTAGAGGCCCAGTGCTGCCATGGATGACACCAGGTCCACAGCCACTGCACATGAGGCAGTGTCGACATGGACATTGAAGTCACTCAAGACAATAAGTCTGGGGAACTGCAATACCCAGTCAGCCACCACCTCCAGCAGCTGTAGCAGGCCATCCCCTAGTGCGCTAGGTGACCGGTACACCAGAAGGACAGCCAACCTCTTCGAGGCCAACCACTCTAGGCCGACACACTCCATATCGGTGATCTCCGGGACAGGGGAAGCCCTAAAGGGGATAGAATCACGGATAAACATCGCCACACCACCCCCCGGCCCTGTGTTTGGGGCTGATGGAGACATGCAAAACCTGGGGGTGCAACCTCGCCCAAGGCGACAGTCTCGCCCTCTCGCACTCAGGTTTTGGTGACGCAAGCCAGGTCCATCTGTTGCTCTCCGAGAAAGTCCCGGAGCACTGCGGTCTTATTGTTGATGGACCTGGCATTGATCAACACCAGAGATGAAGCAGGGAACCTCTGAACCCCACCACCTTCGTCCTTTGGTCAGAAGGCGAACGAGCAGACCCGTATCTCATCTGCCTTCTCTTATGTCAAACAGACTGGCCTGTAATTTCCTAGGTCCCCCCTAGATCCTTTCTTAAAGATTGGTGTGACATTGGCCATCTTCCAGTCCTCAGGGATAGAGGCCGATTCCAGGGATAAGTTGCATATTAAAGTGAGAAGATCAGCAATTTCATGCTTGAGCTCTTTAAGAACTCTTGGGTGAATGCAATCTGGGCCAGGGGATTTGGTAGCATTTAGTTTATCAATAGATGCCAGAACTTCTTCCTTGTCTACCACTATCTTCTCTAGTTCCTCAGATTCGCCTCCTAAGAAGCATGGTTCTGGCACAGGAATTTTCCTCCCCTCCTCTTGGGTGAAGACAGATGCAAAGAATTTATTCAGCTTCTCTGCAATCTCCCTGTCCTCCTTTAGCACACCTTTTGTTCCTTCAACATCTAATGGGCCAATTGCTTCCCTAGCTGGCTTCCTACTTTTGATGTACTTGAAGAACTGTTTGTTGTTGGTCTTGATGTTCACCAGGGGCGAATCTAGGCAAACTGGAGCCCGGGGACAAAATCTGAGTTTGGTGCCCCCCCACCCCAGGTATGGATGACCACCCTCCCCCACAACGACCAAACAATGATTTTTGCACCAGCTCACAAAACACCTCCCACCACCAGCAAAACATACATGGCTTTCTCCCCACCAACTCTTTCCTAATTGTGTCCTCACACCAACCCTGTGAGGTAGGCTGCTAGCCTGAGAAACAGCTCCAAGCCAGTGCAAGTGGGAATTAACTTTTAAGCATGTAAATCTCTCACAAGTCACCCCATCTGAAGGTTTACCAAGCAAACATCAGCATCATCTCTCACAAATCACCTCCTACCCCCAGCAAAACAGGCATGGCTCCCTCCCCACCACTTTCCTAATTGTGTCCTCACACCAACCCTGTGAGGTAGGCTGCTAGCTTGAGAAACAGCTCCAAGCCAGTGCAAGTGGGAATTAACTTTTAAGCATGTAAATCTCTCACAAGTCACCCCCCATCTGAAGGTTTACCAAACAAACATCAGCATCATCTCTCACAAATCACCTCCTACCCCCAGCAAAACAGGCATGGCTCTCTCCCCACCACTTTCCTAATTGTGTCCTCACACAACCCTGTGAGGTAGGCTGCTAGCCTGAGAAACAGCTCCAAGCCAGTGCAAGTGGGAATTAACTTTTAAGCATGTAAATCTCTCACAAGTCACCCCCATCTGAAGGTTTACCAAGCAAACGTCAGCATCATCTTCAGTTCTGCTGCTTCTGGGCTCCTTGCTCAACTTGCCTTTTCCTGTGCCTGCTGCCGGGGAGAAGGCTTCTGAGAAATGCCACACTTAATTTAAGGTGAATAAGGCACGCTGGGTTAGAGGGCGGGGAGGCGGAGCTCCCCAGTCCTGCTCCTGGGAGCCCAGTGGGACTTCTCCCCTGCCCCCTGGACACTCCAGGCTACCATACAGAGTGGGCGGGGCTACGACAGGCACTGGGAGCAGTCGGCTGCTTCAGTACCTGCTTTCTAGGGCTTGCTCAATCCCTCGCTGTGTAGGAGGATGTTTTGGCGCCCCCCCACGTGACCTCAATCGATGCGCCCGGGGACAAGGGGTACCCCATGTCCCTAGGCAGGAACGCCAGTGATGTTCACAACCAAGCATTCCTCATAATCCTTTTTAACGTCCCTTACAGCTAACTTGCTTCTCTTTTTTGCCACCATGTTCCTTCTTGTATTCTTCATCAGTCGAGCTGTACTTCCATTTTCTAAAAGACATTTTCTTTTTTCTGATAATTTCCTCAACCTCCCTTGTTAACCATGGTGGCTTTCTTTTGGACTAGGTGCTGCCTTCCCTAACCTGCAGAATACATTCCAGCTGAGCTTTGATTACTGTGTTTTTAAATAACCTCCAAGCATCTTGGACAGTTTTGACTCTCTTGATTTTCCCTTTCAGCTTCCTGCGCACTATCCACCTCATCTTTGAGAAATTTCCCCTTCTGAAGGCGAATGTAGCTACATTATTATTTGTCACTTGCTCGTATGCAGAGATACTGAATCTGACAGCGTTGTGGTCGCTGTTCCCTATCGGCTCTACAACACTGACTTTCCGTACCAGGTCCTGGGTCCCACATAGAATTAGATCTAGGATCACCTCTCCCCTGGTTGGTTCCACAACCATCTGCTCTAAGCCACAGTCATTTAGCATATCCAAGAATGCTCTCTCCTTACTATGACCTGAACATACATTTTTCCAGTTTATGTGGGGATAGTTGAAATCACCCATTACCACTACGTTTTTGCTTTTGTTGGCCTCTCTAATTTCTTTTTCCATCTCAGAATCCTCTTGTGCGCTTTGGTCAGAGGGACGATAATATATCTATATATATAAACACGAAATACCACTGACTGACTCATCAAAAGAACTCAAAAACCACCAAAACTACAAAGTTGAAATTTGGCACACCGGTTTGTTATGTGCTTCAGGTGCTTGCTAAGAAAGAATTTTCCAAAATATTCACTTCCACTTGACTTATTAGATATTTACTGTTCAACTCTGGCCATCTGCATGAACATTCTAAGGGTGACAATTAAACACCACGAGTTTCATGTCCTTCAACATGGTATTTTCAATGGTTTTTGAGTTCTTTTGATGAGTCAGTCAGTCAGTCAGTCAGTCAGTCAGTCAGTCAGTCAGTCAGTCAGTCAGTCAGTCAGTCAGTCAGTCAGTGGTATTTTGCGTTTATATATATAGCTTCGTTTCACAGGACATTTTAATGAAGGGCACTTTGAAGCTCTAACTCCATTTGTTGCATTGACAAGTTCTGCTAATGCCCACCAAATAACAAGCATGCTTGATCCAATGGTGTGCCAACTGCCCTCCTCAACGAATACGAACCTGTTCCTTCTGCTGAAACTGCTAAAGGGACAAGAAGAATTAAACGCAGAAAGCGATTTACACATTGCATTAGAAAAAGACAACTATAGGAAGCTACTGCAAAATATGCGAAAACCAACCCATCAGTCCACAGACAGGCTGTGAGGAAATATGCTGCATGTCACCCCAAAGTTCACAAACAGGCTGTAAAGAAGTATGCTGAATGTCACCCCAAATTTCATAGAGAGGTTGTGATGAAGTATGCGTAGCGAAGCACGGCTATCCTGCTAGTTCCTAATATAGACTATCCTTCACACCTGGTATTGATATCCATAGTGCTTCTGTAGGGGAATCAGCTCCCCTTGCATTGTCTATTTTATGTGACACTATGCTCTCTTAGACGTAGAGGGTAACACCGCCCCAATACACCCTGTCCTATCCTTCCTATAGACCATATAACTTGGGACAACAGCATCCCACTGGTTCTCCTCATTCCACTATGTCTCTGTGATGCCCACTATATCAATGTCCTCCTTCAAAACTCTGTACTCCAGCTCCCCCATTTTATGTTGAAGGCTTCTACCATTAGCATAGAGACACCTGTATACCCTGTCTCTGTCCTTAACCTGGGATTTATGTGCTTTGCCCTCTAGCTTTTTGTAGACACTATCCCTTGTCACATGCACATTGCTATGTTCCATGCCTGTATGTGATTGATTTAGAAAAACCTCCCTCTGTCTGCATCCCCTTAGACACTGTATTCCGAACTGAAGTCACCTCAGCTCCTGACGGCTTTCCCCCAGAGATCAGTTTAAAAGCTGTTCTGCCACCTTTTTAATGTTGAACGCCAGCAGCCTGGTTCCTCTTTGGTTAAGATGAAGTCTGTCCCTTTTGTACAGACCTGCCTTGTCCCAAAAGGTTCCCCAGTTCCTGACAAATCTAAAACCCTCTGCCTTACACTACCTTCTCATCCTCGCAGAGACCCTGTGTTTCCACTTGCCTAGCTCGCCCTGCGTGTGGAACAGGTAGCATTTCTGAGAATGCCACCTTGGGGATCCTGGACTTCAACCTGTTACCTAGCAGTCTAAATTTAGCTTCCAGAACCTCCTGGCTACATTTCCCAATGTCGTTGGTGTCAATGTGGACCACAACTGCTGATTCCACCCCAGCACTGTCTATCAAGCCTATCTCTGTGGTGGTGAACCTTTGGCACTCCAGATGTTATGGACTACAATTTCCATCAGCCCTTTCCAGCATGGCCAATTTGCCATGCTGGCAGGGGCTGATGGGAATTGTAGTCCATAACATCTGGAGTGCCAAAGGTTTGCCACCACTGGCCTATCTAGATGAAGTGTAACATCTGAAACCTTCGCACCAGGCAGGCAAGTCATCATGCAGTCATCACGCCTCTCACAAACCCAACTCTCTACATTCCTAATGATCAAATTGCCTACTACGAGGAGCCCCCCCATCTCCCCGAGTATCCTCTGTGTGGGAGGATAGTTGATCATCAGCTGAGGAAGGGGTCCCATCTAAGGGGGCATCTTCCACCACCTCAGACTGGCACCCTCCATCCCCCAGATCCTCATTCTCCATGACATCTGAAGAGATGTCACTCTGGGAGTGGGACCCAGCTGTTAGGTCCCTGAGAGCCTTGTCTGTCACCCTCTCTGCCTCTTTTAGCCAGGTCTGCCACCTTGGCTTCAAGAGCACACTGTGTCAACAACAGAAGTCTACTCCATAATGGGACTGAAGCAGCTATTTCTCACGTCAGTCTAGCAGCTGGATCAAAAACAGAGGTTTCAGGGCAAGGGACAGCATATGTGCCTTCCCTTGGCAAAAACTTTAAAAATGTCCTGTTTGTTCCACAACTTGACTTTTGCTTACTGAGCATGCCATGTTTAACTCAAGAGGGATATAGAGTTGAATTTAAAAATGATATGTGCTATGTAAATAAGCAAAATGTTAATTGTGCAAAAGGGCAACTGAAAGATATGTTATATCATATGATTCCAAAAGGTAGTGGAAGTATAAAGCAACTGTCTAGTTTGACTAACAAGCCATTACATGACAACTGTATTCATGAATTGCATTGTGTACTTGGACATGCAGGGTTGTCCACAATTAAGCAACTAGCAAAGGTCGGTGATATTGATATAAAATCCTGCAAACACTACCTAGAATGCTCTGTGTGCAGTGGATGTAAGGTAAAGTCCTATCCTGTACCAAAAGTGAGCAATAGAAAGACAGATAAACCATTTTTTTGATACATGCAGACCTACCAGGACCTTTCCAGCCTAGTCAAGGGAATGCTCAGTACGTATTCTTAATAGTAGATGATTACAGCAGGTATTCATATTGTTTACTGCTTAAACACAAGTCTGAGGCATTTGAGAAGTTTAAAAACTGGGTTGCCATGATAGAAAGAAAATTTCCCTATAAGGTGGGAAGTCTCCAAACAGACCATGGTGGAGAGTTCATGAGTAACAAATTCCAGTCTTGGTTAGAAGCAAAAGGAATTGTGCACAGACGAACCAATCCTTACAGTCCTCAAGAGAATGGAATTGCGGAGAGAAGGTTAGGAATTCTACAGGTGATGAGGGATTGTACGTTCCAGGATGCTAAACTTCCTTTTCATTACTGAGGGGAAGCTGTCTGTACTGTAACACATGTGATTAATCACTTATGGAGTTCAAGTATAAATGAGACTCCACATTTCATGCTATTTGGGAAGAAAACATCCTTAAAATATCTTAGGAGGTTTGGAAACTTTGCAAATGTATTACTTCCCAGTGCACAAAGGCTGAAGGGAAAACAGAAGTGGATGAAATTAAGATTTGGTGGTTATTCTGAAAATTGTAGGGGTTATAGATTTTCTTTAAATAATGGAATAGTTGTCATCTCAAGAAGTGCCAATTTTGAGAGGCATTCAGGATGGGACCATGTCCATGCAAATTCAGAAGTGCTTCTACCTATAACTGAGCAGCCAGAAAGTGCTGAAGCACACCAACTTCCCCAGATCAAAGTCACTCTAATATTCCTAAAGATGTGAAGGAGAGTGAAGGGGAAAGTAGTTCAGATGCTGAAAAAGAGGAACAGAAATAATATAGTGTTGATTTTCCCAGAAGGTCAAATAGGGAAAACAAAGGTATGGGTTTACAAAGGTATACCAGAAAGGTATGGGTTTACACAAGTAGTCAGAATGTGTCAGACCTGGGTAGAACCACAAAGTTTCCAGAAGAGGGTAGAGAAAACTCCTGATGAGCAAGAGCTTTGGAATGCTGCATTGCAGATTCCTGTGTATACACAAAAGGAACAGGAAAAGAGCAAATGATTGTCATTATCTATGTAGATGATATGTGTGTAACAGCTCTAACAGATAAACAAATCACTGATGTTTTGGAGAAACTTGAGTAAAATATTTCAGGTGAAAGATTTGGGCTACATTAAAACATATCTAGGAATAGAGATATCCACAACAGCAGAGAAAAATCTTTTAAGCCAGAAAGAGAAAATAAAGGAACTGATTCACAGAACTGGTTTAGAGAATGCCAAAATTGCAAAAACTCCTATGACTACAAAGTTTGCCAAAAGTGACAACAGTTCTGATGAGAAATTGTTTGAAAAGCCAGACTTACATCGCTCCATAACTGTAAGTTTATTACATATAGCCAATTGGACAAGAGCAGATATCATGTATGCTGTAAGCTATCTGAGCAGAAAAGTTTCAAAGCCTACACAGCATGACTGGCAAGGTGTAAAGAGAGTTTGAAGATATCTCAAAGGTACACAATAACATTGTCTAGTGATTGCACCTGACAAAACAAATGTGCTAACAGTAACAGCAGATAGTTCATTTGCAAATGATACAGATAGAAAATCCTGTACTGGTTATATTGTAAAGTATGCTAATACACTGATTGTATAGAGGTCAAGAAAGCAGAAAAATGTGGCATTGTCTACGTCAGAAGCGCAATACAGTACTCTAAGTGAAACTTGTACAGAGTTACAATGGGTAAAACAACTGTTAAAAGATCTGAATGTGAAATTTATTGAACCTATAGTTGTTCAGGATGGCCGTTTCCGCACGGCCAAAAGCAGCGACGCGATGACGTCGCAAATTGCGACGCCTCCCAAAAAAAGCGTTCACACAGACAGGCGAAGCTGCGGGCGTCCGCAGCCCCGCAGAAATGTGACGGTTCGCACGGAAGCGCTGCGGAAGCGGCGTCTCGCGACGTTGCGCCTGCGCACTTGCGAAGCCGTGCAGGCCCGACGCCATTTGTGACGACAGCTCCGTGGCGGCTGTTCGCACGAGTGCGGCGTCGATGCGTCACATGGGGAACAAGAGTGGTTTTAAGCGTTTTCTGAATACACCGTCTTCGCGCCGGTTTAGCGTTTTCGCGACGGCGCGACTGCGCACCTCCGCCGCTGCGCGTGCGAACGCTCTCGCTCTGACGCTTCTTTTTCCGTTGCGACGACGTCATATTTTGCCCGTGCGGAAACGGCCGATGATTCACAAACTTGTGTCAGTCTTGCAGAGACAGAGAACATGAAAACCAGAACCAAATATATTGGTGTGAGATACCAGAATGTAGAAGAGATGGTACAGAACATAACTATTACTTTAAGTTATATTGAGAGTCAGAATAATCAAGCTGACCTGTTCACAAAAGCTGTACCTGAATTGAAATTTGAAAGGATGTTACCATTGTTGGGAATTGTAAAAATAACTGAGTGAATTGTACAAGTAAGTCTGCTAACTAGAATATGAGAAGGGGTGTCATGATATATAAAAAAAGAATGAAAAGTTCAGAAGAAGGTCATCTTCTAAGTTAGCAGAAAGTTTGCCAACCCAGAGAATGAAGACAGTCAGTCTAGGGGCAAAAGTAGCAAAGATTAACCTTTAATATGATTGGTGAATTCAACTGTAATTCTAGACCAATGAGAGGCTGTTGCGTGCGCGGGGAAAAGTATCCCTGATGTATGCATTTGTAGAGACTGAGTTGAGTTCTGTATGTGTTGAACTTTGCTATTGCTGAAGAGTTCTGTATAGTTATATAGTCTTCTATAGATAGACTTGTGTAACCTTGCAACTGCTGAAGTAAAAAGCCTTCCTATGGAAAGAACATCTTGAGTGAAGAGTATTCTTTTCCAAGGGTGATATAAGGTTGCAGTGAGTGCAAGAAGACTATATATCTTCTCATCTTGCCAGAGTAGCTCTGCTTTAAACTCTGCTGATAAAGCAGGCAGTGGACTTTTCTCCCAGAGGTTTTGCTTGAGCTTTGCACCAAAGAGGCAACCCTTTCCCTTGCGATGGACCGCAGAGTTCCACAGAATGTGCAGAATGTAATTATTCAGGGTGGAATTTTTAAAAAGGGAATCGGGTTGTAACTTTTATATCTGTGAAAACTTTGGGCAGTCTTCAATGCATTGTTTATTCTATGCAATTATTCTGTTTTATTACTTTATTGGTCGAATGTTGCAGTCTTCCCCTTTTGCTTTGTTTTTGGATTGTGGAATCTGCCTTGAGCCTGAAGAATGCTGTTGTATCAGAAGTTGCCCATCTCGGAATGGAAGAAACATGGCTGGTTTTCTGTTTCTTGCACAGCAAAGCCCTGCTGCCTGGGCAAGGCAGTTGGCTGTGTTCCCTCTCACCCACACCTGACCTGTTTAGTGTCTCTTTGCCCCCCCCCCACTGTTGCTGTTTCCTGGTTGAGCCCCCCCCCCCACCCCATGCCAAGAAGTTCTTTCTGCATTCACTCTTCCAACCCAATAAATATTGATTGGGGGGGATGGCACACAAATTTTTCAAAGGAGAGAAAACATTTCATCAAATCCTTTTTAAAAAGTGCGTAAGGCTTCTGGCAATAAATTCCAGAAACTTATTATGCACTCTCTCTCAGGGCTGCTGCTGACCCAAGTGCTTGGGAGATGGGAGATGCCAAGCACCAGATGGCACTGGAAGGGCTCCACTGGAAGCTTCCTGAAGACAGGGAGGTCCCTTTTGTGTATTTAAAGCTTATTCAACAGCTCAGTGTTACATTACCATTATGCCCAGAACCCTTCTCTCCCCTCCAAAGCTGACACAAAGGGCAGAAACAGAAGAAAGCAAAATAAAAAAGGAGAAAAAAAAGCAGCACATGAGTGCCTCTGAAACCTTGGAGGAGAGGTTTCCTATCATCTCTTAGAGGCAAGGCAGGAATGGTGGCCACTGATGTTTGTGAGGGTGTTCCATAACTTTGTGTTCCACTCACAGGTGTGTTTATCCCACTGACAACGGCTTTATGTTCCTGCAAATCCCACAATGGGCTTCATCCATCTTGTGGCCTGCTTTGGATTGTGGGTTCCAAAGCCACATTTCTTCGCAGAGTGCTGTAACAACCAAAGTTGTGGAACACAAAAAGGCAAAAGGCAGCTCAGCTTATGCTTACGTCTTCTCTCCTCCAGGACAGGCAGTGGTGTGGAGGCAGCTTCCCCTGCTTCCTTCTGGCATTCTTCCAGGGTGCAGCGCTGGTCATCCATTCGGTTGCTCTGGAATTTGCTCAGCAGGTCAAAGAAGCACTCCTCTTCTGAAGGGGCCCGCTTTATTTTCTGGAAAGAACAAGAAAAAAAGTATACCACCATCCACAGCTGGCTCTCTACTGTCTGTGTTAACATGAATTAACTGGTTGGCCTTTTCTTCCTTTCAAAATGGGACACTGAAATACACTCCATTGCTCCAAAAAGTTGCTCAATAATTCACAGAGGCCCAGACTGCTTCCAGTGCTGCCACCCACCACTGGCACACAGAGGCAGGGAGCATCTGTTGATGGAGGTTACTTGATAAACCCCTGCCACAGGTAAGTGCAATGTTTGATCATGATGGATGTTGACAGGCTCTTGGGATGTTCGAGTGCTACCACTTGTGCTTGGGCATCCTCCTTGCTGGATCATATCAGTGAGTTGCCGAAACTGGGGTTTGGCTCTCTGGCCCCTGGTATATACCTGTAGGTAACAGTTTGACTCAACCCATAATCCCCCCACCCTCGCATTCCCATAACATCAGCATGTGAAAGGACAGTGAGAAAAAGACATTGTTTTTGGGACAGGCAGTTTACTTCCTCAGGAAGGCAGATAAGGAGAAACAGGCACTATTGAGCTAGTTTCTTGCAAGCCAGAAGAGGCCCCATGGCCTTGGGCAATGATAACAGCTGGGCCATCTGCACCAAGGCTGTGTATGTGTGAGCTGCCAAGCCAAGCATGGCGCAGGCCTGACACATGTCCAGCATGTTCGGCAGATGTCATCTATGGCCACATGCTGGATACCCAGGCTGAGGAAGCAGCTTGTGCTCTTGTAGAGTTTGCCTGGGTCACCAATGGACATTGTATACTAACAGATTCATAAGCCCTGAAAATGGCTTTTGATAGCATCATTTTGGGTCCACTTTTCAGCTCCCTTTAAATCACTATTATGAGCCAATGGAACAAACTAACACCTGCAATGGGTGGGATAAAGAAGAACTGCACCTACAGTGAGTTAGGAATTCCTGTTCAGTTTGTTTTTTTGGTGGAGGGCGGGGGTGACACCATCTTCAGTTATAAGTGGATTCTGATTCAGCAGTCCTTCAAAATATGGAACTGCATTTGCCATTTCTTAGCCCACTCACCTAATTTATCAAGGTCCGCTTAGAGCTCTTCGCAATCCTTTGTGGTTCTCACCACACTACATAATTTGGTATCATCTGCAAACTTGGCCACCACGCTACCCACCCCTACTTCCAGGTCATTTATGAATAGGTTAAAGAGCATTGGTCCCAAAACGGATCCTTGGGGGACACCACTCCTTACATCTCTCCATTGTGAGTATTTCCCATTTATACCCACCCTTTGTTTCCTGTTCCGCAACCCGTTTTTAATCCATAGGACGACTTCCCCTCTTATTCCTTCATTGCTGAGTTTTCTCAATAGTCTCTGGTGAGGAACTTTGTCAAAAGCCTTTTGGAAATCCAAGTAGACAATGTCCACTGCTTCCTCCTTATCCACATGTCTGTTTACACCCTCAAAGAACTCTAGCAAGTTTGTAAGACAGGACTTGCGTCTGCAAAAGCCATGCTGACTCTTCCTCAGCAGGTCTTGCTTTTCTTCATGTTTTATAATTTTATCTTTAATGATAGATTCTACTAATTTCCCAGGAACAGATGTCAAACAGACTGGCCTGTAATTTCCTGGGGGGCCCCTAGACTCTTTCTTAAAGATTGGTGTGACATTGGCCATCTTCCAATCTTCAGGGATGGAGTCTGATTTCAGGGATAAGTTGCATATTAAAGTGAGAAGATCAGCAATTTCATGCTTGAGCTCTTTAAGAACTCTTGGGTGAATGCAATCTGGGCCAGGGGATTTGGTAGCATTTAGTTTATCAATGCCTGCCAGGACTTCTTCCTTGTCTACCACTATCTTCACTAGTTCCTCGGATTCGCCTCCTAAGAAGCTTGGTTCAGGTGCAGGAATTTTCCTCACTTCCTCTTGGGTGAAGACAGATGCAAAGAATTCATTCAGCTTCTCTGCAATCTCCCTGTCATCTTTTAGCACACCTTTTGTTTCTTTATCATCTATTGGGCCACCGCTTCCCTAGCTGGCTTCCTGCTTTTGATGTACTTGAAGAACTGTTTGTTGCTGGTCTTGATGTTCGCAGCCATGCGTTCCTCATAATCTTTTTTTGCCTCCCTTACAGCTAACTTGCTTCTCTTTTGCCACCATTTGTGTTCTTTAGTTCAGTTGGACTTCCATTTTCTAAAAGACATCATTTTCCCCCCTAATAATTTCCTCAACCTCCCTTCTTAACCATGGTGGCTTTCTTTTGGACTGGGCGCTGCCTTTCCTAACCTGCGGAACACATTCCAGCTGAGCTTTTATAACTGTGTTTTTAAATAACCTCCAAGCATCTTGGACAGTTTTGACTCTCTTGATTTTCTCTTTCAGCTTCCTGCG
The DNA here is from genome assembly GCF_021028975.2 of Sphaerodactylus townsendi. Lineage (NCBI taxonomy): Eukaryota > Metazoa > Chordata > Lepidosauria > Squamata > Sphaerodactylidae > Sphaerodactylus > Sphaerodactylus townsendi. Next base: position 59,268,452 of record NC_059436.1, on the reverse strand, counting down.
CACTATCCCCTTCATCTTTGAGAAATTTCCCTTTCTGAAGGCAAATGTAACTACATTAGTAGTTGTCACTTGTTCGCATGCAGAGATACAGAATCTGACAGCATTGTGGTCGCTGTTCCCTATCGGCTCTACAACACTGACTTCCCGCACCAGGTCCTGGGTCCCACATAGAATTAGATCTAGGATCACCTCTCCCCTGGTTGGTTCCACAACCATCTGCTCTAAGCCACAGTCATTTAGCATATCCAAGAATGCTCTCTCCTTACTATGACCTGAACATGCATTTTTCCAGTTTATGTGGGGATAGTTGAAATCACCCATTACCACTACGTTTTTGCTTTTGTTGGCCTCTCTAATTTCTTTTTCCATCTCAGAATCCTCTTGTGCACTTTGGTCAGGGGGACGATAATATATTCCTAATTTTAAACTATCCTTCACCCCTGGTATTGATATCCACTGTGCTTCTGTAGGGGAACCAGCTCCCCCTGCATTGTCTATTTTATTTGACACTATGCTCTCTTTGATGTAGAGTGCAATCCCACCCCCAATATGCCCAAAATTACAGCTCTTCAGGAAAAAACAAGAGAACCAAATAAGTACCTTTTACAGTCATTTATGGTATTTTTACCCAGACCTAATGATGAATTTGCAGCCAACATCTCATTGTGAGAGAAAGCACTGTTGCCCAGAGAGATGCAAGAGTGTGGGTGGTGCATCTGTTGCAGTCACACACAAGATGCTCTTCCTCCCAATGGACACAACAGTTATCTTGGCCTAACCTAACCCAATGTGCCCTGAGTTACTGTTGTTCCCTGGCAAGTGGCAAATGAAATGTCCCTGTTTGAACATTTTCCTCAGGCAACTGGCTCTGCACACTTGGATAAATTGTTGGCAGGGGTTCTGTTGCAGGCTGAGCCACTGCTGATCCACCTTCTGTACCGATAGTGTTGGTACAGCACACACTAAAGAAATTCACCAGCACAAAACACACTGATTATTATCAACACATATTGCTTTAAAATAGAGTTATAGATAAGCTCATGGAGAGGTTAAGCTATTAGCTGTGTCAGCTAAACAGAGCTTCCACGGCAAGCACCAGAGAATACTCATGGGAAACTCTTGCTTGACATTGTGGGTACTCTCTTGTAGGGTGCCTCAGAGTTTGATTTTGTCTCCCGTGCTTTTTAACATCTATATGAAGCTGCTGGGGGAGGTTATCAGGAGATCTGGCCTAAGGTGCCGTGAGTATGCTGATGACACTCAGCTCCACCTCTCTGTACTATCTGAATCAGGAGAGGTGGTTGACTTATTGACAGGTGCTTGGAGACAGCAATGGGCTGGATGAGAGCCAATAACCTGAGGCTGAATCCAGACAAGATGGAGGTGCTGTGTGTCAATGGGTCTTGGGTCCGTGAAGTGGGGAGACACCCTTTACTTGTTGGGGCTGTATTGTCCAGGAAGGGGCAGGTGTGAAATCTGGGCATGCTCCTGGACTCTGCTATGACACTTGAAGCTCAGTGATCAGGAGTACCTATTCCCAACTCCATCTGGTTAACCAGCTATGGCCTCTTCTTGACAGAGATGATCTGGCTACAGTAATCTATGCTCTGGTAACCTCCAGATTGGACTATTGTAATGCGCTCCACTAGGGGCTGCCCTTCAAGATTGTTTGAAAGCTGAAGCTAGTGTAGAACACAGCAGCAAGACTGGTAACAGGTACTGCTGGCTGGATGCACTTCACTCTGCTCTTAGAAGAACTGCACTGGCTGTCAATTTGCTAACAAAACCAATTCAAGATGTTACCTTTGACTTATAAAGCTCTAGTTGAGACACTGTGTGATTTTCAGTTGTTTGAATATATATAACCACTTCATCTATATGAAGCTGCTGGGGGTGATGCATCTGTTGCAGTCACACACAAGATGCTCTTCCTCCCAATGGACACAACAGTTATCTTGCCCAGTGACATTAGAGCTTGATATAAAAACAAGGCAAAGAAGAAAAAAGGGATTGTGAATTGTAGAAGATATAATGAAATTCATGACATCAGTATTTCTTAAATGCAATAAAACTATATGAATTTGAAAAGGCTAATACAGATAAAACAGAAGAAGTGGAAAAAAAGCACAGAAGAAAAATTACCGAAGACTGAAAATCGACTACTGGATGTAACTGTTGAAGTAGAAACAGACAAAAAAGGTAAAGGAATGACACAGTTTGTTCCAATTCACACTTGGAGATCTGAAATTTAATAAGGAACTGGGTAGTTTCTTAAATAGAGTCAACAACTGTGCTTCTATCAAGTATGCCCTTCATTGCTCTGAGCAATGTCTGCGGACTCCTCCTAGACAGTTCTCTCTTCCTGTCATCAATTTTTTATCCTTCTTCCATGATGTCTTTATTTTTTCTGCCATTTTCCCCTTTCTGTTGCATCTCCTACCTTTTAGTTAGAAAAGGTTTTGGTGTGTGCAAGTTCCCAGATTTTTAGGAGGGTCAGGAGCAGAACTGGGCCCGGGGGGGGGGGGGGAAGAGATCATTGTGCAAGATCTTTCTCAACAATAGTTCTTAGCAATAGTTTCCAGCAATGTGCAAGGGATCACACCATATGAACATGCCCCATCAGTCAGGCTCTCATACAGATTTCGCCCTTTATTACCTCTGGTTTTGCAACCGGAGCAGCAATCACAAATCATGGAGCAGGTCCAACTTTCTGAGTTCCTCCCTCCTTCTCCTCCTCCTCCTCTTCTGCAACATTGAAGGCCATTAAAGCTGCTGAGCAATTGTGATCCTCATAGCCTCCACCACTGGGCTTGGCCCTTGCTCTGACACCTGCTCTGATGGATGGGCTGCCAAGAGGATTTGCCAAGGAGGCTTCTGAGGGTCCAAAATGGCTAGGGCATCTCTTGCTTTCCTGAATATATCTGAGAGCAGGTGAGAGGGCCTCAGTACTATTAAAGTCACATGGCTGTCTTCACAGGGCAGGGGCTTTGAAACCTGGGAGAGAACAGAAAACTTGGGTGCTCAACAAAATGCAAACCTGTGTCAGGTTTATAACATGTTAATGGTCATTGTCTCCAAAGAATCCTGGGAACTGCATGGAGCTAAGGACTGCTAGAAATATTAATCTCCCCTTGTCCACCCAAGACAGTGCCCAGGTGTTGGGATCAGAAATGGGGACCTGCTGCAGCCCCAGAGCCTTCCAGCAGGATAATCCATCCAGATGCATCCACACATACTCTCAGAACTGTTCAGGTGGCTATTCAGATGCTTTAACCAGCTATTACTCTTGGTCAGAGAAAGTTGATGTCAGGGCCCTTGGAAAACAGCTGAGAAATGTGCCCCTGAGAAACTGGGAGAGATGTGAAGTGATCTATTTTTAATATATACAGAAAAAAATCCTGCTGTAAACATCACTATAATTTCAACAGTAACATTTGAATATAAAACAAAATAGGGAGCAACAACGGCAGCCTGTTTGCTCCCTTCCCCCCCCCCAACCCAGCATGTGTCAGGACCAGGCCTGCCAGTGCCCAGATGTCTTGCTGTGTAAGAATTGCAAATGTTTTCCTGTAACTGCTTTTCTGTTTCCCTCTTCCCTTCCTGGCAATTCCCTGGCGCCAGCTCTCCTGCAAGAAGGTGTGAACGGTTCCCAGGTTCTTTGAAGCTCTGTAGTGCAAATGTTGTAGAATTTGTAAGGCACATTTGGTGTGGGACAAATGGGGGGGTTGAAGGATATAATCTCTGGATCTAAACTGGTGAGCTTAGATTCAACTGTCTATTGTTACTCTATGCGTTGTTAGAAATAAACTGATTTAGGACTTTCCTACAGTCTCTGTTATGTCCATGTTCGAGAGCAGGACAAGGGTCCTGATCCGTGAGTGAGTATATATCAGAGTTCCGCCAGCTAGCTGGGGTGGTCCAGGACTGGCCGGAGCAGGTGAGGATCCACTTCTTCCAAGTGGGACTTCACCCAGAGGTGGCACAATGGGCCATGGTGTCGGCGAAGCCGACCTCCCTGGCGGGGTGGTACACGTGGGCAGGCGAAGCAGAGATCCGCCTATGGAGGGTACAGCTACTGAAACAACAGGACAAACCCCCGCCGGCATCTCCCCGTCCCTCATGGGAGGGTACCTCCCAAGCTCGCGATGGTAAGGAGGCAAGGGAGTCGCTTTATGCTTGGTGGCAGCGACTGGGACTGTGCCTGAGTTGCAGCGGTGAGGGACACAAGGTGGCGTTGTGTCCAAGTAAGAAATCTGACTCCCCGGTGGTTCCCGCCAGCTGCGCGGCAAAGATCAGGATGACTCCGGGTCTGGGGAAGAAATCCCCGTTCAAGAAGGGTACAGGACTACAAGTGGCATCGCACGAGGTGAGCTCGGCCTCCGAGGAGGTGGGTGGCCCCGAGTCCAGCAAGGAGTCGGCAGGAAATGACAGTGACCTGGCCTGATGCACGCCTGACGCCAGGTCCCTTCGAAGGGTGCGAAATTGACGGTGAGTGGAACCAATGGCCCATTCCTTCTCCCACTGACTGTGTCGAATCAGACTTGTGGGACTAGTGTGCAGACACAGACCCTTGTTGACACAGGTTGCACCCGCTGCCTAATTCAGCTGGCCCTTGACTTCTTCTCCCACTTCAAGTTCACTCTACATTTCCTCCCCGGGAAGGCCAATTGCCTGGCTGATGCTTTGTCTCTGCTGCCAGATCCTTCCCTGGGGGACCCCGCTCCAGTCGGGACTGTATTTTCCCCCTCTCAGCTGGGCTTGGTGGTCATCACTCGTAGTCGGGCGGCGCTTCGCTCCAGCCCCCTGGCTGTTCCCGCTGGAGGAGGCCCTACGGGGGGGGGGGGCAAGGGCACTTGAAGTGCCGCAGGATGAAGGGGGTGACCTGCTGGAAAAGTGGGGGAAGTTTTGGTGGAAGGGGGATCAACTGTATATGCCTCCGGCAGCAAGCCTCCTTGCGCTACAGGGCTCCCACGATGTAAAAACGGCAGGTTACTTTTGGTTTGTGAAAACGTTGCATTTGATCCGTAGACAATTTTGGTGGAAAACTTTGAGGGGGGATGTGGAGGCTTATGTGAAAGGTTGCCCTACGTGCGCGATGGCCAAAAGGGCACAAGGGAAGGTGTCCGGTCTCCTCCAGCCCCTGCCGGCGCCCACCATGCCCTGGAAGGTGATTTCTATGGATTTCATTACTGATCTCCCGTCCAGCAGAGGGAAGTTGGTGATCTGGATGGTTGTGGACTTGTTTTCAAAGCAGGCGCAAAGCAGGTCCCTTGCACCTCGCTGCCTACGGCGAGCAAGTTGGCCCGCTTGTTAGTAACTCACATCTACCGGCTCCACACTGCTCCTCATAAGATAGTATCAGACCGCAGCAGGCAGTTCATTTCGCAGTTCTGGCGGCACTTTCTGAAGCTGCTGGGCACGGAACTAGCTCTTTCCTCGGCGTTTCACGCGGCTACAGACGGTCAGAGCGAACCACGAACGCGACTCTTGAACAGTACCTGCGGTGTTACATTAATTTCCAGCAAGACAATTGGGTTGACCTGCTGCCTTTTGCGGAATTGGCCTATAATAACGCGGTGCATAGCAGCATGGGGAAAAACCCCTTTGAGGTCGTCTCGGGTCAATCGGCAAAGCCGTTTCCAATCCTGGGGGAGGTTCAGCAGGGGCCCGTAGAGCTTCAGGAATGGGTGCCGTCCATCCAGCAAGCATGGGGGCCGATGCAGCAGTCCTTGGAGAAGGCGAAGCAGGGGTATAAGCAGCAGGCCGACAAGAAGTGGTAGCCGGTGACTCTTACGGTGGGGGTTAGGATGTACTTGTCCACCAAGAACTTGCGGGGGCTGCAAGGATGTAGGAAACTGGGGGGAAAGTACCTAGGCCCCTTTCAGGTACTCAGAGTGATAAATTATGTGACAGCCGAATTACGGTTGCCAAAAAACTTGAAGTCTGTGCATCTTGTTTTTCATTGCAGCCTCCTCAAGAAGGCACCCCCTCCGGATGACTGGCGCCCTCAGCCGGCCACACCGGCCCCAATAACAGTGCGGGGGGAGCCGCACCACGAGGTGGAGGAAGTTTTGGACTCTTGGGTGCACCGTGCCCGGCTACAGTATTTGTTCGCATGGACTCATTTCCCGGTTGGGGACAATGAGTGGGTCGATTCTGAACATGTTCAGGCCCCTCGCTTGGTGAAGGCATTTCACCGGGCCTACCCCGATCGCCCAGGAGGGGGGAGGTCTTAAGGGGGGCAGAATGTCAGGACCAGGCCTGTCAGTGCCCAGACGCTTCGAATGGGTGAATCACGACCCTATGAGGGTTTACTCAAAAGCAAACCCCATTGCCAGCAACCAAGCTTACTCCCAAGTAAAGGATCGTGCCCAGGCCAGCCTGGACCAGGTGCTCGGGAGCAGCAGCAGCAGCAGCAGAAGGCCATTGCTTTCACATCCTGCATGTGAGCTCCCAAAGGCACCTGGTGGGCCACTGCGAGTAGCAGAGTGCTGGGCTAGATGGACTCTGGTCTGATCCAGCAGGCTAGTTCTTATGTTCTTATGTTCTAGATATGTGTTTGTGGGTGGGTGATTTTCCGTCCCCCCCACATGACGAACTCTGTGCACGCGTGCCCAAAGAAAGGGCTCTGAGTGCCACCTCTGGCACTCGTGCCATAGGTTTGCCACCACTGGTATAGTTGGTTAAGAGTAGTGGGCTCTGATCAGGAGAACCGGGTTTGATTCCACACTCCTGCTGGGTGACCTTAACCCAGTCACAGTTCTCTCCAAACTCTCTCAGCCCCACCTAACTCACGAGGTATTTGTTATGGGGAGAGGAAGGAAAGGAGTTTGTAAGCCCCTTTGAGACTCCTTGCAATAGAGAAAGGTGGGGTATAAATCCAAGCTGTTCTTTTGCAGTTTTTGGAATGGGAAGAGTAGAAGGCACAAAGCCCCCACCCACCCTTCTCTGTCATGGCACATGATTCTACACATGAAGCGGCTGTCACCAGTGGTCACCACCTCAAGAGGATGTGCGCTCACAGATGAGCAACCAGAGCAGCTGGGAACAAAGCCTGGGCCCCTGTTGTTTCTCCGGCTCAGGAAAAAAGGGATACCTTTCTCCTTTCAAAGAGCATTCAGATCTGAAAGGCTAGTCTGTCGACCCACTGCAAGGATGCCCATAAATAAATCCAGTTCACAACTCCACTCAGGCACCAGAGTCTTAGAGAGCCACAAGCTCAAAAGGATGCTGCTGTGGCACTAAAAGTCCTGGCTTGCAAAGTAGAGGACCTACAACCGGAAGTGGCCACAACAGCTGCAAGAAGAGGCTAGCTCAGAGGCTGATGGGTGCTGGCAAGAGTTTCATGCCCAGCTTCTGAACTAGGTGGCCTCCTCTTCAGAGTGAGACACTCTCACCTGCACTGGGAGCCTAATTCCAGACTGGACCTCCTGGCTCTAACACCACCATCCACCCAACCAGCTCCACACCAGTTGCTTATGGGAAGGAATGAAGAACTGCAAACCATCCATGTTAAATTATTCATGAAATCCCCATCCTATTTTGCTGGCACTGGGTTCATCCTGTGGTTGCTATAGGGGACAGAGTTCTGGGGACATTGGGTTAGGGCTAGTTGCACCCTACAGCAAAGAGTGCAAACAGTTACTTGACTTGCTAGCAAATGCCCGTTGACAGGGAAAGGCAGTCTTTGTGCAGTGGGCAGCAGAGCACTGATACTGCAAAAGTCCCCTCCCCCTACACACAGCCCCACGTATGGGCTGGCAGAATCAGGGGCAGGTCTGCCTTTCACTGCAGCAAGATCCGTGCCCAACGACTCACACAGAAGCTCACTGGTTGCTGGGGAATTGGCACAGAGGGCACCAAACCTGCTGCCTGCTGTTTCTTGGTCACATTAGAATATGACTAACCTTGCAGAACTTGGGGAAGTTTTTGCAGAACAGGGGAAAGATTTCAGGCTGGCCCTGACATGGGTCAACAGATTAAAAGGCTAAGCTGGGGGGTGGGGGAGAAGAAAGGTCAAGACATGGGGTTGCCCCCTTCCCCATCCCAACACCAGGCAATGAGAAGTGCATGAGAGACCGCTGGAAGCTTCATCTGTCACAGAAAAAAAGCCACACCAGAGAGATTCAAACAGAACAGAGAGTTACATAAACTGCCAACTCTGAAGAAGAACCTGCTGGCTCTCCCTGCACATGGAACTGTGAGACACGGGATCTGTCAACCCCCTCTCCCCCTCCAACGAATGGCACAGAGATCTTTGCAGATGAGGAAAAATGCCCAGCAGGTCTGGCCTGCACTGAAGGAGCATTTTCCTCCTTCTCATGTGGCAGAGCTGACCCCTGCCGGGAAACCATCTCTGGCTTTTGCATCCAAGCAAGCCAGAAGAGTCCATTCCTCCCCCAGCAGAACACCCAAGGGGATCAGCCTCCGGGAGGGCGCTGGCTGCATTCCGGAATGGATTCATTCCTTTCTTACCCACAAGAAAAGTCACCACGAATTTCAGAGGGAAAGGTTCTTGCAGACTGCTAAGGAAATAGGCTTTTGCAACCCACTGCTCAGCCAATCAAGGCTCCCAGTTCCCTCAACCCACTGGCAACAGACCCACCTCACTCCTTTTCCAAGGATTGGCACCTTTACAGGTTAGTGACTTACTTTTAGATGTCCAGGGCTCTCAAGGACTCCTGATTCTACATCCCAGAGAACAGAGACAGCCCAAAGTCCCACACAGCTGATGGTGCGGAGCGAGACCTGAGTGCTCCTGAGCTCTTGCCCTTTCAGGCTGCCGCTGAAGCAGAGATTTATGTGAGGCGCTCAGCCATGTGAAGAACGTAGCTTGCACCAGTGACCTACTCCAGGCTGTCATTAAGCTTAAAGCGACAGAGTTGCTCTTGGCTCCTTGCCTTCAGCACAAACACAGTCGGCCTTTGCAGATATCAGTTTCCCTCCAGAAAGATTCCCTCCAGCAAGACACCTTTTCCACCACCAGAGCGGCCATCTGTACATGAGCCAGTTCTGTTCTTCAAGACATTCAGGGAAGATTTAGATTTTCTCCCACCTCCCCACCCACCCACCCACCGCCCCTGTTGCATCATATAAATAGAAAGAGAGAAAATTTGCCAAATATTGTATTTTGTATAAACTGTTTGCTTATTAAAATAGGACTGGCATTTTTGTAACCTACTCTGGGGAAACAAAAAGCAGGATAAGAAATAGCTGGAATAAATCAGACTGAACCAATACTCACACACAACACAGAAGCAGTCAACCAAACAGCACGGGCAGCTGCCCCATCTTTCCCAAGGCTCAGCAAGTGACTGACCAAGCATTCAGAGGCATCAGCAAGTGAACCAGCAGCTGGGGATGGGTCACTTTGGAATTCCTTCCCTGAAGTCTGGACCGCATTTTCCCTGCAACCCAGGGCCCCAGCACTCAACCTCAACCATGGGTTTTTAAGGTCTGTGGATTCCAACAGCCATTTACTTCCCCAACGGCAGGAATGGAAAGAAGCTGCTGGGATCCAGCTCGTGTGACTGCATCGGTGTTCTTCATACCATGGATTCCGAAGAGGAATGCTGCCACAAGGGGGGCAACTTATGCAGCCATGGAAATTTGCCATCTGTTAATCTTGCAAAATCAATATTCAGGTGACATTCAGCAAGATATGCAGTGTGGCCCTTACTTGCCCTCAAACCTGCTGGTGTGTCAGAATTCCAAGCAAACAGAGACTCCTGCCCAGGAACACAGCCCTCATGTTCCACTGATTAATTATTCTCAGTGTAGGTTTTTTTTCTTAGTGTCCAGCCGGTGCCTTTCCACCCATAATTTATACCCATTATTGCAAGTTCCTGTTCTCTGCTGTCAACAGGAATAGCTTCTTGCTCTCATCTCAGTGAAAGCCCTTCAAATACTTAAAAGAGAGCAATCATGTTCCCCTCAGCCTTTCCTCACTGGGCTTGGTGGTGATCACTGATGGACTGAACAGGAGTTTGGAGATGGAAGGAATAGATTGTGGTCAGAAGACTCAGAGGGGGCCTCTGCCACAATTCAAGCACAGAGGGAACTCTGAAAGCTGCACTGGACCTCTCTGGACTAACAGGGCTGGCCCCACCTTCCCCAAAGACAAGAGGCCAGAGCGGGGGCAGGGGAGTGGCTGCTCCTCCTAGTGGCTACAGTTCAGAGGACAAATCCTGTAGGCAGCTGTGAGTAGCAACCATTTCAGCTGAGAAGAACTCACAATGCAAAAACAGCAGGCATGCCTCCTCAACAGAGGAGCCAGCACTGGCCAGAGGGCTCCACTGAAACAAGCACAGCCTGGGAGTTCAGGCCGTGGCTGGTAGAGATTGTTCCCTAAAGGGACAGCAGCTGACCTGAGGCTGATCCAAAAAAAAGGAGGCTGGATGGTTCCACATAAAGCCTGAAAACTGCAGTTTTCCTTCACAGCATTGCAAGTGCAAGCCTTTTGTTGTGCACATCTATGCATGGTTGCCATCTGCTGACATCTTCAGTGCTGGAAACAAGGGCTGGGCAAGGTCTCAAGCAGCTAAGAGAGGTTGGTTCCAAAAGTCACATGATGGCAGATCTGCGGAGACCCACCAGGATGCCGCAGCCAGGGCAGAGTCAACCCCAGAAGTGATATAAGCACCTTGTCATTATTTGATACCCAGGATTTCTACCTCAGGTGCCTTCAGGGTACATGGGAAGTGTGCCCAATCTCTCTCATCTTCTTATCCCAGCTATTGGTAAAAGTTAGCATATTTTTACTTGTTGACATTGTTGGATAGAACTGTACATATATCCCTTCAAGAGGGCAGGTACTAGCACCACTGAAGGAGGAGGTTGTAGGTCAATTCCTGATAACATTATCTTTTGATAGGTAGAAATCCTCTCGTCAGGAGCCATCCTGGGCTGCCTGGGGAACTGTGACTTTCAGCTATGCACTGCTTTTGCTACTCTGACTTTTTCCACAGCTGGTTATCAAGCAACCTTGAATGTCTGGAGATGTTGCAGGGAACTGTTCTGCTGAGGGTTTCATGTGGGGGGGGGGGAATGAAAAGTACAATCCATAATAGCTTGAGCTTCAGAACAGTCTTCTGTTGCTTTTCTGTCACTTGCAATAAAATCTGAAACATTTGAAGTTTACCTGGTTCATTGTCAATGCAACGGAGTCCTGACATTAAGACTGTTCTCTATATCAGTGCTACACTTCATGTACCCATCGTCTACTGAAGTTGTGCATGTCTTATCAGCGATACTAGCTTTTATTCAAGGTCTAACAGGGGGATCCATGCCTGTGGCTCCTAGCAAGATTATGGAACAAAGGATCTCTGAAATGCTGGATGGGGAAGATGAAGCTTTGAAGTATGAGACTGCTTTGGCTGCTCCTCTGATACAGCAGTCTGCACCCTGCCAAAGTGCCTTTGGATTCGGTGTGGGGCCATCTGCTTACTCATCTCCTTTTAGGTGCAGAGAAGGACTTAGCTTTGGGCACCAACAGGAGGATCACAGATCTGTGCAGTGGACAGTTGGTAGCAGGGAAGTCCCTGTGGCAGGGGTGTAACGAGGCAAACTGTAGCCCTGGGCAAAACCTGAGTTGGATCCCCCCCCATGGGTGACCACTGCACCACGACCATATTTTTTTTTGCACCAGGACATTGGGGCCTGCAGGGAGTGCATTTTTAGACATATCAGCACCAATATTTCAGCATATCATCAGGAGACTGTCCTTATGCTACCCCCCAAGTTTGGTGAGGTTTGGTTCAAGGAGTCCAAAGTTGTGGACTCCTAAAGGGGGTGCCCCATCCCCCATTGTTTCCAATGGGAGCTAATAGGGGATGGGGGCTACAGTTTTGAGGGTCCATAACTTTGCTCCCCCTGAACCAAACTGCACCAAACCTGGGGGTATCATCAGGGAAGGCTCCTTATGAGACCCTAAAAGTTTTGAGGCTGTGCCTTCAGAAATGTGCCCCCCCAGCCTGCAACCCCCATTGACAGCAATACAGAACAAAGGGGGTCCAAAGTTATGGACCCTCAAAAGGGGTGCCCCATTCCCCATTCTTTGCTAAGGAGACGGGGGGTACCCTTTTGAGGGTCCATAACCCCCTAAACCAAACTGCACCAAACTTGGGGGTCCCATCAGGACAGTCTCCAGATGATATTTTCAAAGTTTGGTGCTGATACGTCCAAAAATGCACCCACTGCAAGAACATCCCAGAAATTTGCCCAAGAATCTTTGTTCTGTATTGAGTTTTCTGCATTGCTGTCAAATGGGGATTGCAGGCGGGGGGGGGGGGGGGGCACATTTCTGAAGGCACAGTCTCAAAACTTTCATGGTCTCATCAGGAGACTGCCCTAAAGATACCCCCCAGGTTTGGTGCAGTTTGGTGCAGAAAGGATTCCACATCCTGGGCGGGAGACATGGCAAGTCCAACCAGAACTGGGCAGATAATGACAACCACCCAGAATGTGTGGTATGCAGCCAGCAACATTTTCAGTGACAACACCCTAGAAAGAATTAAAGTGCTGATCCACCATGCTCCATCATCAACGCCCTCTGAATGTCCTTAGAGGACTATAATCCTGCTTTGAGTGGCACTGGAAGCCCCTTAGCTCCACCACCGGAAAAATATTTCTACCATACATCAAGGGAATCACAGATCAAATAGGAAAACTGATGAAAAAGCATTACCTACAGACCATCTTCAAACCCACCAGGAAAATACAGCAAATGCTACGCTCAGCAAAGGACAAGAGAGACCCCCTCACTTCTGCAGGAGTATATCACATACCCTGTGGCTGTGGATATGTCAGGAGGCCTGTTATTATGGGTTTTGCTGTGGCTGCTTTCTAAATGCACAGGGTGGGTGGAGGAATGGGTTCAAAGCATTTCTAACTGTCTTTCTACTGTTTCTGTAGGATGTTATGCAGTACCAGGTGGTGCCCAAGGTCATTGCCTGACCATCTCATGTTATCTTTCTTATGGTAACTTTTAGGCGCGCTTTCCCAGGCTGGGAGGTGCACGTTGTTTTAACTATTGGGTTTTGCGCGGGCAATTCTCAGTACTGGCTTTGACCAGGGAAGATCCAACACTATTAAAAACTACTGTTCTTCAACAAGAGTTTGCGTGTGTTTTTGGGATTCTGACAGGAAAGGTCTACATAGGAACCACAAACACAGCATTCAGACCCGTATTAAGGAACACAAAAGACACTGTCGGCTTAATCATCCTGAAAAATCTGCAGTTGCAGAACATGTATTATACAAAACTGGACATAACATTTTATTTGAGAACACTGAAATTCTGGACAATTCAGAAGCCTACTACGTCAGACTGCACAGGGAGGCCATTCACAAACACCAGGACAACTTCAATAAGAAAGAAGAGATGTTAAAAATTAGCAAAGCCTGGCTCCCAGTACTTAAAAAATGGACTGATAACTCCACCCACAATACAATGCACTCAACCACACCATTGCATAGCAAGTTCCACCCAAACACTTAATGATTGGTTCCCCACCCTGGGACATGGACAATATACCACACTAAACTTTCCCTTCTCACTTAGACACAGTGTGAAACAGACTTTTCTCTGTGATACACCTCTGAAGATGCCAGCCACAGATGCAGGTGAAACGTTAGGAACAAAATCCACCAGACCACAGCCACACAGCCTGGAATACCCACCAGAACCAGTTGAATCCGGCTGTGAAAGCCTTCGACAATACATTCAACAATAAAAGCTTAAGCAGTTAAGTTAGATGAAAATTTCAGTGTAAAATAACTCTTATGAAAGAATGGTAAAATAAAGTTCGAAATAAAGTTCGAAAAATTGAGACTTAGGAGTTAAACACTTCTCAAGCCAAATGCGCTTTTGCTTTGCTAGAAACCTGCTTCTTTTTTGGCCTCTTGCTGAACTGCAGCTCTTCAGTCTGAACACTGCATGGCATGGACTATGAACAATGAAATGCCTCTCCGCTGTTACTGCACAGGCCTCAGATCCCCAGGCATGCGGACTAATGGCTCTGGGCTTTTTGGTCTGCTTTTGGTCTGCAGTGGCATAGTGGCTAAGAGCAGGTGCATTCTAATCTGGAGAAACCGGGTTTGATTCCCCGCTCTGCCGCTTGAGCTGTGGAGGCTTATCTCTGGAGGAATTCAGATTAGCCTGTGCACTCCCACACATGCAAGCTGGGTGACCTTGGGATAGTCACAGCTTTTCGGAGCTCTCTCTCTCCCACCCACCTCACAGGGTGTTTGTTGTGAGGGGGGAAGGGCAAGGAGATTGTAAGCCCCCTCCTGCAGGAGAGAAAGGGGGGATATAAATCCAAACTCCTCTTCTTCTTCTCTTCTTATTGCTCTGGGTGTGCTTTGTATTTTTTTCTTTGTAATATAACACAATGATCACTGCAACAGCACCCACTCCCTGAGGGAAGACAGAGGCTTCAAAAGGGAGGGAAAGCGTGTTGATGAGGGTGGTTATTTGGATATCTGTTTGTTGGCCTAAGGCACTCCCCTCACCTCACGCACACACACACGGGCCTTTAAACAAAAATCCTATCAGGGAAAACGAAACTATAGATATTATTGCTGCTACCAGAAACTGAGGTAAAACAAATGTGACTTATAGAGAGGCTTTTGAAAGCTTAAACACAAAAACTGGATTTTATTTAAGAAACTTTCAGGATGATGGTTCAGAGCATTTCTTTAGGCAGATACTTCTTAGTGGTTACAGAGCAAATGCAGATTTTCTTCTTAGATGTTACAGAAATATAAACAGTTTCAGTAAAATGGCTTTTTGGTTCAGACTTTAGCTTTAAATACGCACAGGTGACACTGCAAAGGTAAACCTTTCACACACAGTCCAGATCACACTCCTAAAACACTCATCCTTATCTCCAAAGGGATTGCACACTGGCTGAGGAGGGTCTCTGTGTAATAAGTTTCCCGCTAGTCTCCCACCATACACCAGGCCACCTAGCTTCTGGTGTACACAGTCTCTCTGAGATCACTTAGAAGAATCTGGCCACCTCGCCTCCCTCTCTCCATCTCTCGGGCCTCTCTGCCACTAGGCAAGATCTCTGGAGGATCTGTGGGCTGCTGACAGCTCAAAACTGCATCTCTCTCCACACAGTCTCAATTCCCGGAATTCCATCTGTCAGGCTTCTTCCTGCTTTTATAGCAACCAGCGCACCCCATCTGTGGCCACAGGCTCCTGCACTTCAGTCAGCCAATCAGGTTGCGCTCTGGTTATCTTTGGGGTGCTCTTGTTCTGGCTAATTGCACCTTTGCAAATTAACCTTTTAATAGCCTAATCTGTCACAATCACCAATGGAGCTGGGGGGGGAAAAACTTTCTCACGTTTACACAGATACCATTAATAAAAATACCACTATCATCATCTTACCAACTGGACTCGGACATCACTGGCTTCCAAAGGGAATCCGCTAGACATTGGAGATTTTGCTTCAAAAACTGTTTGGCTTTCCCTGTATTTACTGGATCCGGCAGGGAGTGACAAATACTCTTTTCCAGTGGACTTCAGGTCGGTCACGTAGTGACTTTCTCCATTCTGGTCCTACCAAGAATAAGAAGCAATGACTGTTGCTGCACAAAGCATATTTATTTATGTATCCCACTTTGTATTTATTCATTTTTTAATTAAATTTATATCCCACCCTCCCCGACCAAGGTTGAGCTCAGGGAGGCACACACACATTTTAAAAACAATTTTTACTGATACATAAAATAGATTTTCATTAAAACTCAGGATTTAGATCTATTAATGAACCTCGCAGGCCAGATCTGACATGAATTTTCATAGAGCTGTTTAAGCATGGGTGAAGTCAAAAGTGGGGAACACTAGATGACAACATGTTGTAGGGAGGCAGGCAGATGGTGTTGGGACACATGAGTGGCTTCAACCAAAGCCGCTGCAACATCTCTGTCTTACAGGTCCTGCAAAGCTGTTTAAGATTCCATAGAGCCCTGGTGTCAGCTGACAGAGAGTTCCACTGGACTGGAGGTGTCATGATCTGCTCAGTTCTGGCTTGATCGTGCCATGTCTCCTGGCTGGTACATGGAATTTCTAGGGTGATTTTATTCTCCACTTCACGCAGGCTGTGCTCCCCCTCACCGACTTATTAAAAGCCAAGGGAAAGGGCCCCAAAGCTAAGGCGCAGGGGGGAGGGGGGACGGGTGCATGGACGGGTCATCTGAGTGTCAAAGAGCTTTCAAGGGGATTAAAGAAACTGTTAATTTTGGAGCCCATTATGGGGAATGCAGACCCTTCCAAGCTTTTGTTGTGAAAGCTGACACCAGGGATGTGGCCCTGGGGAGAGGATGGATTATTGTATCCTTCTCTTGCAGGGGAGGATGGGCGATTGCATCCATGTGCCTACCTGTCCCGTCAGTTCTCTGTGACTGAATGGAATTCGGCTATGTGAGAGAAGGAAGTCGGGACCATTAAGCTGGCACTGACTGTATGGTGCCATTGGGGGCTCCTTGTCCATTTAAAGTGTGGATTGATCATAAGAACTTGGAAGCTTTGCAGTTCCCCCAATTGACTTATGAAACAACTATGGCATGCAGTGTTCTTTTCCAACTTTAATCTCACTCTGAAATACCTCCCGGGGAAGGATAGCTTTCTGGCTGATGCTTTGTCCCGTCTTCCTCAGCATGACAGTAAATGGGACAAGATACTAGGTTCTCACCAAAGCAGTTAGTGTTGGGGGTGGTGACTCATGGTCAACTACAAGCCCAAAAAGATGGTACCCAAAATGGGGTTGATACCTGGAAGGGGGCCACCCCCATGATACAAATAATCTGAGAAGCCCTCCAGGGTGACAAAGCTGATCAAAGCATCACTGGTCAAGAAGGATGGCCTACTGTGGTCAAGGGCCAGATTTATATTCCTGAAGTCCTCTGTAAACAGGTACAATTGGTTTGCCATGACTCAAAGGCTGATTATGCACAAGGTGTTTGGTGCGCAATTGGGGCTAATGTCCATTTCAACAAGACCTGTTTCCTGAAACGCTGCTTTCACTTTCCATTCTTTCAACGGTAAGTGAGACCACTTTTAGCAAAACTTATAATTTGCTTAGCTGTCAAAGAGGGGAGATTTGCCAGTGAGCACAGCTTTGCCCCAGATATCTTCCATCTGCCAAAAGCCGTATCCCTCACTCTGTGATCCACACCTTCCCCCTTGCCCCCCTTCATTTTGCTGGTTCTTTCAAGTTAAAGAAAAGAAGTTCACTCACATGGGGCTTAGTCAAAATACACTGACCTCTGAATTTTCATGTAGATAGATTGATACAACAGAGAGTACTTGAAAAATAAAAAGAACATAAGAACATAAGAACTAGCCTGCTGGATCAGACCAGAGTCCATCTAGTCCAGCACTCTGCTACTCGCAGTGGCCCACCAGGTGCCTTTGGGAGATCACATGCAGGATGTGAAAGCAATGGCCTTCTGCTGCTGCTGCTCCTGAGCACCTGGTCTGCTAAGGCATTTAGCCTCTCTATCAGGCAGCAGCATAAGGCGGTGGGGAGAATATTGACTCTAGCAGGGCATACAATGTCCCCTTCTTTGGCAGCATATGGTCCAGGAATTTGCTTTGCTCTTTTATGGTCAATGGGGTGGGGGAGGATTTTTGGAACAGTAATACGTATAAGAGTGCAGTTTAAAGGCTAAGCCAACAATTTTGACTACTGGGAGTAGTAACAAATAAGTGTCCTTGAGATCTGTGCCTTTAAGAATCACTTGATGGGCTGAGTTTAGAGAACCAGGCTTGGACAGTTCTCTACAGAAAAAGTGCATGGCCAGGAGGGAGTGTCTCCTTGCATGTAAATAGAAAAATGCAAAGACACCCCACTGCAAGTCGACTGTGCACTGAAGAGCCCCTGAAAAGACTTGAGGGAAGCATTCTAGACATAATGGGGACATTTCAGGTCTGTTAAGGCTTTGCATTTGGCTGTAGACAATTTTGATGAAAATCTCTTTGCAAGGATATGGAGGCATATGTTTGGGGGTGTCCTGTATGTGACATGGCTAAACAGATTCAGGGGAAGACCCAGAGGCTGTTTAAACTCTGAAAGGCTCCTCAGACCCTGGCCAGTGATTGCTGTGGACTTTATTAATGATTTACTCCTCAGACATGGAAAGACAGTAATCTGGGTAGTGGTGGAACCATTTCCAAACAGGCCCACTTTGTAGATCTGAAGAAATGCCCCAAGGCACAAAAAATGGCCAAGTTATTTGTGAGCCACATGTATAAGTTGAACTCAGTACCAAGTAAAATAATTTTGGACAGAGGAGCCCAATTCATATTCAAATTGTGGTGTTGCTTTCTCAAGTTATTGGGAGTGGAACAGGCGCTAAGCTCCACCTGCCAGTAGAAAGTGACAGCCAATCAGAGAAAGCGAACCAGGTCCTTCAGCAGTACCTAAGATGTTATGTCAACTGCCATCAGGACAACTGGACCAACCTGCTTCCCTTTGCTGAATATGCTTACAATAATGCTATTCATCAGAATACCTGTCAATCCCCTTTTAAAGTGGTTTATGGACAGGAGGCAAAGCCATTGACTTTCATGGTGGGAGAGGTGGATGGCCTGAAAGACTTGCAGGTCTGGTTGGGAAATAGCCAGCAATCTTGGCCCCATATCCACAAAGCCCTGTGTAAAGCTAAGGAGACTTATAAGTTTCAGGCTAACAAGAACCACAAAGATGTGCATTTTGAGGCAGAGGGTTTGGTGTGTATCTCCACTAAGAAACTGTCTTGCACCCAACCCAGCCACAAGTTGGGACATCGGTATTTAGGGCCTTTCAAAGTTGTGCATGTCATAAATAAAAATAATTGTGGAGGTGAATTTGCCTAAGACTTACAAAAGTGTGCACCCTGTGTTTTGTTCCAGTCTCATGAAAAGGGCACCTCCTTCCAACCTGTAGCACCTGCAAGTGGAAGCCCCTCCTTCCCTTCTTGTTGATTACCAGGAACACCAGGAAATTACTCGTATTTTGGACTATAGCTTGTATTGTGGCCACCTACAATATTTGAAAGCCTGGAAACACTTCCCTGCTAGGGAAAATGAGTGGGTTAATGCCGCTGATGCTTGGGCTCCCTATTTGGTATCTGAGTTCCACTGCAAACATCCTCACCATCCGGGGGACCGGGCAGGGTTGCTTTAAGGTAGGCAGAATATCATGATCTGCCCCATTCTGCCATGTCTTCCAGCCAGGACATGGAATCCTCTTTCCCTCCCTGACTTCTGCTGGTTTAGTTTCGTTTCCCAGGCAAAGTCTAACCTGCCTTTTAGACACCTCCAAGCTGTTGCCCTCCACAGCCCTGGGGAGTGTGGGTTGTTTTGACCTAACTGAATGCCACACATGGGACTAGAGGAGGTCCAACCCCCCCCCCCTGGGGAAATGGTGTTAGGGGCGGTGTTGTGTGACAAGTTGGACATGACATGGGGATATAATGGAAGGTGTTTTGGTGCTTAAGGTTTAGTTCTGGCAATAGAAGTCTAAATGCTTTCCCCTGATGCTGTTTCATAATAAAGAATTCATCTAAATACATAGTTTTTAGGAGCAGCAGTTAGGTGGTTAAGAGCTTGTGTATCTAATCTGGAGGAACTGGTTTTGATTCTCCGCTCTGCCACCTGAGCTGTGGAGGCTTATCTGGGGAATTCAGATTAGCCTGTACACTCCCACACACGCCAGCTGGGTGACCTTGGGCTAGTCACAGCTTCTCGGAACTCTCTCAGCCCACCTACCTCACAGGGTGTTTGTTATGAGGGGGGAAGGGCAAGGAGATTGTAAGCCCCTTTGAGTCCCCTGCAGGAGAGAAAGGGGGGATATAAATCCAAACTCCTCTTCTTGTTGTTATTGGTCTGGAGCATAACAGATGCCAGGGCAGAGAAAGCCCTGGTTCTGCTTGAGCCCAAACACACATCCCTGGACCAGGGACTACCAGAAAGTTTCTTATTGGAGGACCAGAGCATCCTCTGCAGGCAATATGGGGTAGTCCAGTTCCATGGATATCATAATCCCAGACCACCCAGGGCCTTGAAGGTTATAACCAAAACCTTCTATGCTGTTTTTAAACAGACACTACTGAAGTGCAGTATGATGGTTTCTTCAGGAACATTGAGGTGAAAGAGGCCTTCATAAGGGCTCAGTGAATGAAATGGAACAGAAGTTGCCCAGACCCAAAGGGGTGGGACAGGGGATGCCGTATTTTGTCAGAAGCTTGATGGGCACTGCAGGAGAGCACCACCGATCCAGAACAAGTAGTCATACAAAAAGTTATACATATCTTCAGAAGGAGCTTAATATGTGGATTGAACTTAACTTTGCAGCCCAGAGAAGCAGATCTTCAGAGACACTTTCTTTGTTAGCTGACCTTTTGCCAATGACACTCTCCCCAAATTCTGAGTCCTGGCTTTGAACACTGTCAAGGCTGGCTTAGACTTCTGCCTCCCAGAACACAGAGAAGATCTCTCAGCCAGAGACAAAGCCTGGACTCTGAAATGCCACCAAAGAGTGAAAAAGACAAGGGCAGCTCTCATCTTCCCCACAAAGGATCCAGTGCAACCGAGACGAAACACGGTCCCTACAGCTACCAGTATGAAGCAGCTTTCAAATTCTCAAGGAGTTCTCACTGCTTAATCCCCTGGACTCCAGCATTATCTGCTAATTACAGATTTTCCCGTTATCACAAACAGCCAAGAGGTTTGCAGGGCAGCCAAGAAGAGCATTACCCACTCCTGCTGCAGATTCCCATTACCTTTCCAGAGGGAAACTGAAGGGTGCCAGGGCTATTCGCGCTGTTCATTTGGATCTTCTTTGGTCGGGCCCCTGAAAAAAGCAGCCATCACCAAAATTCAGCTCTCAAAACAAACAGACAATACTCAGTTTATGGCAGAGACCACTTCCTTTCCCATCTTGAAAAGACCAACTAAGCTGCCCCCTTCATTAGTGCTCAGCTGCTCTGCATGATCAGAATTTACAACCACCCCAGGTCCAGCACTGATGCTACTGGTGACACGACATGCCACAAGAAAGGCTGGGGACTGGTTCCCAGAGAAATGCTTCTGGATGGATGCTCATGGAGTCATACATCTGGGTCGCTTGGGGACAGTCCTGCAAGCAAGACATTAGGTTCTTGTCAACTGCTTATGAGTCAGAGTCCTGGTCAATTACGTCTCACCCAAGTGCTTTTACAGTTTCTGCTACTAATCCTGCTGATAGCTTATTGCTGCCTCCTGTCGGGAGCTTGGGACTCACATAGGAATTACATCATTCAGTTTGCAGTCGCTTGACTCTAATCTGTGGCTGGCCTTGCTTCTCAGACTCTCCCAGGCTCACCTGGCCCCCGCATTCCACAACCCTGTAGTGCTGGGCAACTAGATAATGAAGATCACATAGCTAGACATAAACATTCTAACTGTCCTTGCGTTTCCCACCAGCTGCAAGGAAGGTGGGGTTGGCCGGGTAGTACATCAGGGCTGGAGAGGCTGAGATCCGTCTGCACAAGGTACAACACTTCAAGCGTCAGAGTAGCCCCAAACGCAAATCGTTGCCCCTCCATCTCGTAGAGGCCCTGCGAGAGCACTGCTGACCGACCATACCAAACGGGGGGCAGAAGAGTCTCTTTATGCCTGTCGGCGGCACCTGGAGCTCTGCCTACATTGTGGGGTGAGAGGCACCTGGCAGCTATGTGTCCTGGGAAGAAGGGAAGTGCGACTTCCCCCCCAAGTGCGGTGAAAAAGAAAGGAGCGGCCAAGGGATCCAGTAAAAAGCCCCCCTTCGAAAAGGACGAAGGGCTGAAACTGGAGCCGAACAAAGCAATCTCCACATCGGAAGAAGCCGCCGACTCTGAATCCAGGGAGGATTCGGCAGGAAATGACAGCAACCTGGCCTGAAGGGTGCCCGCGGCCAGGTCCCTCCCAAGGGTGCACAGAGTGGCACCAACAAACCCCTGCTCATTCCCCTAGTGGTGTCCAACCAAGCTTGCAGAACTAAATTGCTGGCGCAAGCATTAGTGGACTCGGGTTGCATTAATTGTCTGATGCACCCTTCCATAGTAGCCCAGTTGGGGCTAAAACAAATTCACTGGCATCGTCCAATCCAGTTTGATCAGATGGAATGGGGAGGCGCTGGCTACACATAAGACTGAACCCACTCTAGTTCAGTGCGGGGGGCACTGTGAGAGATGTTATTTTATTATTGTGCTGGTGGCCAAATATTCGATAGTGCTAGGGATGCCATGGCTGTGAGACCACGACCCCAACATCACCTGGTCCACAAACACCATATGGTTCATGGAACCTCCCCCTTTGCAGGGATCATCTGGTGAGCACCCCAGAAGCCTCCCAATGAAGGGAGGAAGGGCCGGTGTCATTGGGTGAACTGGTGGGGGGAGTGCTAGGCATCTCAGCTATCCCCCCCTTATTAGGACCTACACCGAGTATTTGAAGAAGAGGAATGTGACAGGCTACTGCTGCATCGCAAAACTGACTGCAAAACTGAACTGCTTCCGGGTGCTAAACTCCAGAAAAGCTGCTTTTATACCCAATGATCCCCACCGAAGCGCAAGCGCTATGGGAGTTTTTGGACAATAATTTTAAACGGGGCTTCATCAGGAGGACTACCAGTGAATTTGCAACCCCGGTCCTGTTCGTGAAAAAGAAGGATGGTTCTTTGCTTCTGTGCACTGACTATAGGGGGTTGAATGCCGTTTCATCCTGTAATAAATACCCGCTTCCCTTAATCAAGGACCTCTTGAGTAGCTTGGGCCAGGGCACAATCTTTACTAAACTGGACTTGTGGGAATCTTATTATCAAGTTCGGATTGCTAAAGGGATGGAACACATGATTGCTTTTAACACCCGCATGGGCCAGTTTGAAGACCATGTAATGCCATTCAGAGACCATGTAATACCATTCAGACCCAGCTGGGGCCCCTGGGGTATTTATGAGTCTGATCAATGAAGTGCTCCAAGATTTTCTGTCAAAGGGGTGGTGGTTTACCTGGACAATGTCTTAATTTAGTCCCAATCAATGACAGAGCACATTGCAACTGCCCAAACAGTGCGGCAACGATTGTTGGAAAACGATCTGTATGATAAACTATCTAAATGTGACTTCCACAAAGAGAAGCTAGACTTTTTGGGGTTCCGTATCTCCCATCAAGGGTTGAAGATGGACCCTGGTAAGGTGCAGGATGTGCTACAATGGCAGGAGCCCCGCACCTGCAAACAATTACAATCTTTTTTGGGTTTTGCCAACTTCTACCGAGACTTTATTCCTGATTTCATGCAATTGGCGCTCCCCCTCACCAATCTGTTGCACACCAAAGATAAAGGTGCGGCAGCCACAAAGCCAGGCGCCCCACTCCACTGGACCCCAGACTGTCAGCAGGCTTTTCAAGCGCTCAAGCGGGCATTTACCTCTGAGCCTATCCTGCACCATGGCAACCCCTCCAAGCCCTTTATCATCCATGTCAATGCCTTGGATAAAGCAATGGAGGCTGCGCTTTTACAGATGGGGGACGATTGGAAACTCCGCTTGTGTGTTTACCTATCCTGCAAGTTCATGGGGGCCGAATTGAACTGGACTGTGGGAGATAAAGAAACAGGGGCCATAAAACGTGCCTTGGCAACCTGGTGCCACTGGTTGGAGGGCACTAGTGACCCCTTTGAAGTATGGAATGATCATAAAAACCTTGCTGTGTTGCGTGCCCCGGGGAAGCTGTCGGCAAAGCCGCATCGTTGGGCAGATTTTTTCTCCCATTTCAACTTCACACTTCACTTTTTCCCGGGGAAAACCAATTGTTTGGCAGATGCGTTTGCCCCAGCCCTCTGAGGCGGGCCTGGCAGCACCAAGCACCATCTTCACCCCATCCCAACTCGGCCTGGGCATGACTACCACCACCAAAGGCAGCTGCGTGACATGCTCCCTGTACTGCCTTCGGATTTGGAGACCGCCTTAAAGGAGGCAGGAGCCATCCTGGTGTTGCTGGGGGAATCCAGTGACCAGATAGTAAAAAGTCGTTACTTTTGGTGAAAGGGGAATAAGCTATATGTACCTCCACCAGCACAACTCCTTGCCTTACAGGGAGTCCACGGCACCAAGTTCACAGAGCATTTTGGCTTTATGAAAACATTGCATCTTGCTCACAGGCAGTTTTGGTGGCAATGTTTGCAGGCAGATATAGAAATGTATGTGAAGGGTTGCCCCACTTGCGCCACCTCCAAACGGGCCCATGGAAAAATGCAGGGCCTCCTCCAACCCCTCCCTGTGGAAGGCTCTGTGGAAGGTGATTTCCATGGATTTTATCACGGATCTCCCAGCAAGGGGAAAACTGTAATATGAATGGTAATGGACCTCTTTTCTAAGCAAGCACACTTCATCCCGTGCTCCTCCCTACCATCAGTCAGTAAACTGGTGCAGTTGTTTGTGACCCACATTTACAGTCTCCACACTGCACCAACAAGATAGTATCAGACCAGGGCAGCCAATTTGTGTCACGATTCTGGTGCTACTTTCTGAAACTGTTAGGCACAGAACAAGCTCTCTCCTCGGTGTATCACTCGGCAACCAACGGACAAAGTGAATGCACCAAAGCTACTCTGGAACAATATTTGCACTGTTACATCAATTTCCACCAGGACAATTGGGTGGACTTGCTCCCGTTCGCAAAATTTGCTTTCAACAATATGGTGCATAGCAGCACCGGTAAAAGCCCCTTTGAAGTGGTGTCGGCTAAGCCATTCACATTTTTAGGAGGGTTGAAGCAAGAGCATGTGGAACTTAAAGACTGGGTGCAGTTTATCCAACAAGTATGGGAACCCACGCAAAAAGCTTTGCAGAAAGTGAAAAACAACAGGCAGACAAAAAACAGTAGCGTTTGGAACTGGCAGTGGAGGATTGGATGTATTTGTTCATGAAAAATTTATGGGGAATCCAGGGGTGTAAGAAGATGGGTCAAAAATATGTGGGGCTGTTTAAAGTGGTCAGGGTGATTAATTGGGTGACTGTGGAGTTAGAGCTGCCAAAAAACTTAAGGTCTATACACCCTGTTTCCATTGTAGCCTCCTCAAGAATGCACTTCCCCTGGACGTCTGGCATCCTCGGGTGCATGCTCCACCTCCCGTTCATGTGAGGGGATAACTACACCATGAAGTAGAAACTATTTTGGACTCTAGTGTACACCGAAAATGTTTGCAGTATTTAGTAGCTTAGACCCATTTAGCTGCTGGGCACAATGAGTGGGTGAACTCTTCTCATTTGCAAGCCCAACAACTGGTAAAGGCTTTCCATCGCACCTGCCCTGATTGTTCTCGCTTGGGAGGAGGACCTTAAAGGAGACGGAATGTCAGGCCTGAGCCTGATGATTGGGCGTGGCAGGCATTTGCAAGGGAGCTGTGAGGCTTTCTTCTCTGCAGGTGTCTGGTGATCATGCTCCCACTGTCTGCAGCCTTGGAGCCAGGAAGAGCAGCCGCTTATCAAGTGTGAAATGTTCCCAGCTCTCTCATGCTTTGTTCTAGGGGTAGAGTGAACCATTTGGTTACAGGGGAGTGGGGATCTTTGGGGAATATAGGCAAATAGTTTGCTCAGGATCTGCAGAATCGTCTTTTCTGTTGTTTACCTTTTGTTTTGAAATAAAGACTTTAGAGCAAATCTACAGTTTCTATTATTTTCAGACCCAGGGTCTGTGACTTTCTCATATTTCTCAGATCTGGCTATGGAAAAGCATGGTGCACTGCCTTCAATAAAGACTACCATTATCACTATCGGAGTCTGGTTAATGTCTATTGACAGGCAACCTTATATCATGAGATCTTTGCCAGGATGATGTAACATTATCCTTAGGAATCCAGAAGATTCCAAAAATAATCCTATAGAAGCAGTTAGATATGTTTGTAGGCTATGGCCTCCCTGTGCCTCAATCTATCCTATGTGGCAAAAGGAGTGGTATAATTTCTAGATATTCTCCTTAATGGGCCTCAGGTGTTCGCTGTTGGAGTCAAATGTTATCATATTTTTGAAATCTATTCACTGATTGGCAGAAAGTTTTCGTCATACTTTGTCCTAGTGAGAAAAGCTAACCTAGCTGTTGCTAGGATGTTTAACAAAGTTAATAAACTCCGTCGCAAACGAGCAGATGAACCCATTCTACGGATCTTTACTTGTTTATAAATGTTATATTGATGATCTGTTTTTTATTTTTCAGGAACCTTTCAATTTTGATAATTTTTTTACAGTGGATCAATAATCTCCAGTCTAATTTACAATTTAGTGGCCATAGCAGCTGCTCTGAAATTGACTATTTGGACACGACAATTTATATTACAACAGAACGTATGGTCGCCTTTAAATCTTACCACAAACCAACAGACCGAAAAAGCTCTGGACTTCCGATCTTATCACCCACGTCACTTACGACACAACCTTCCTTTTAATGCTCTGATTAGAGCCAAACGTAATTCCACAGATAAATTTGAATTCAAAAAGGAAGATGGCCTTATTACACAACACAAGCCTTTATTGGCATATAAAACAGGACAAAATTTTAAAACAAAACAAGGTTAAGAAATACAGTTAAAATTACTAATTTCCAGTATAAAATTTGCAACAGTTTCACAAAAGAGTACATCAGAGCTGTTCAGGAGATTGGGTATCTTATAACACTCATGCCACTGAGAACATTGCAAGAAAATGGAATTCATGTATTTCATGCGTATCTTATTGTATTTAGGGCATAGAAACAGAGAATGGTCAAGTGTTTCAACCGTAGTCATATCACATGAACAAACTCTTTTAGAACGTTCCATATTCTTAAATCTTCCCTCCAGCAGAGCTGATGGCAGCACATGACATCTTGCAGTAGCCAAGGCTCTCCTCTGGGTGGGATTAATCAGTAGACGAAGATATGCTGCCATAATTCCTCGCTCGCATGGGATTAATAATGTAGTCGGAGAACAGGTTGTCTTGGCAGCACGAGTCAAATTATGAAAATCAAGATCCAAGAGCCTATTCTTAACTAGTCTGAAGGCTTCCACCTTTGTGAGCATAAGGAGTGATTCCAAGGGGAAACCAATAGCTTCAACCTTTCTAAAGATCAAAGTATACAATTCTGAAATAAAGTGATCTAACAGAGGGAATATAGCTGTTGGATCCCACTAGAAAATGTATATGCAGCCAATATTTTATGGCCCTTATCCATGCCAAGGTTTCCAGAGTTGTTTGGCCCATCTCAATGCACAACGCAGCATAAGGCACACATCTAGGGAGCCCCATTAGTTTCCGAAGGAATTTGGAATGTAATAAATTAAATGATTTATTTATTGCCGAAATCCAAATGGGGGAACCATACAGTAGCAAGGAGCCAATCCTAGCCTCAAAAACCTTCAAAGCCGCAGGAATGTATTGATTGCCTTTACTGTAAAAAAAGCAATATATTGCTGTCATGTTGGTATGTGCCGAGGTAGTTACTGCTAGTCGCTGTGAGGACCATGACAAATTATACCTATAGTAAATGCCAAGTTATCGGAAATATTTGACCTGCTCAATTTTGTGGCCCTTAATTCGCCAGGACGAGGGCTTCCAACTCTTAGCAAAAATGAGAACTTTAGTTTTAGCAGAGTTAATTTGGTCTTATTATTAATAAGCATTTTAATAGAAGTTACCCATTCCGTGTGTTACAGGATTCATGGGACAGAGTTTCCTGAATAGATCGTTCGGCTCTGCTACGTCCACCATGACAGAAAACCACCATAAGGATGATGTGGTCTCTTAATTATACGGAGCATAGTGACACAATAAAACAAAGTATTTACAAAAATTGGAGGCTGATTGCCAATTTACCCAGTTGTGGGAATCCACCGGTGATTGGTTTACGCTGTACATTCAATGTAAGACAAGTGTTAATGCGTGCAGAACAGGCTCCCTGCCGATCAATTTCATTGACAAAAACCGGCCATTTCCTGTGTGGTCGATGCACGCAGTGCACCTATTTGATGTCTATACAAACATTGTTGATCCCACACACGAAGATTAATTGGCAAATTAGAATGTACACAACGTGTGAAACTGCTAATTGTGTATATGCAATTATGTGTCCATGTTCCAAAATTTATATTGGGAAGACATTGCGCCAGGTCAAATTGCGCATCTCAGAACACAGAAGTTGCATTCGATTAGGTAAGGAAGAAGCACCATTAGTGCAGCATTACCAGACTATGAAACACACAGATTCAGATATACAATTTTGTGTGATAAAGCAATACAATCATAGTGTACCTTATGTTAATTTAGACAACCTTATCCTGCAAGCTGAAAATCATTTTATTTATGAGTTTAAAACAGACCTGTTTGGTTTAAATAGATCTTTAGATTATACCTGCCACTTGTGAATGTATCAGGTGTTGCTGATCAGTAGATCTATAAAGTTGTTAACTATGCATATGGGATTACTTGGGATAAGAGACCGTGGGAAGTGACAGCTCTGTAAAGGAGAGTTTGTAAGTATAATTGGATGCTGCATAATGGGATATGATATAGGAATGGTAGTCCAACTTGTTATATTTTTTCTAGAATACCCATGGGATATCTCTTGTTAAACGGATGCATGAGGTTGAGGCACTGAGGAAGATAACGAAATACACAGTAGATGTACGCAGCTGTCTGCCACTATCAACCCATGGTTTTTTGAATGGATTACAAATTTTATATCATCGCTCAAATGACTGTGGTATGAGCTAATGGACAATCAAAATGGTACTACTCACGAGAAGAATTGGATTATGAGGAGAAGACTGTATTATATAGGATACGATTTAATATAGGTATTAGAACTATTGTTCGGGATATATGTCTTAAGTTCTGTTAGGAAACAAAATGGAATGTATGTTTTTGTTTCATAAGGTTGTAATGAAATAACCTGAATAAGTAAATAGAGCCTAATTTGTGACGGAGTTTATTGATATTTGATTGTGAACGTCGCATAATTTATGTTTACTTGTTTAACAAAGTTGCCTGGAACACTACAGCGCTTGCTTTGTAACAACAGAGCACATATTTATTGACTGGCAGTGTAATTACCGAACTTATAGAAGATTTTAGATAATTACAAAAATTATTGAACATGGACATATGTATACACACCACTTTCAAACATACTTAACAACTGTCAGGATGATGTTGATGTGTGTTCTGTCCTTGACTTTCTCCCGCCTGTCAGCCCTGGCTCTCTACCTGGACTGGGGCTGTTTTGCTTCCACGTTATCTCGGCTTGACTGTGTTGAATTTCATGTACTGTTGAATTTCATTTGGCGGGAAGGGGGTTTCCTACTGTGTTAAAACTATTATCAAAGTTCTGAGGCTCTCAGAACTTGTATTGGCTGTATTCGACTATGACTGCCAGTACAATAAAGAATGGAGAACAGTTACTTTTGCCTGGACTTTACTAGTTCATTACATTATGCGAGTTCTCATCTCTCAGTGTAACTTCTGACATGAAGTACAAGGTTACCTGATGTCTTGTCCTTTCAAGTCTGAATATGAGGTTAGGACGGAGACCCCCATAGAGGGTCCTGTCCATCCTACCCCTGCCCTGGTTCATACAGAGGAGTCGGAGCTGGGGCCGGATCCAGAACCAGAGCCTCTGTCATTGGTTGCACTGTCCTGACCTCGCCTCAGCCGGAGCATTACTTTCCTTGGTTTGCAGGAGCAGGTTGAACAGGCAACTCTGATGGCGACCCGCAGAACCCTGTCAGCATGCTGCCTTCCCCTGACCCGGGAACAATGTGACATGGACCGTGAATCGGCGGCGATGCATTTCACCACCTGCTGCCGGATGGATTACAAACCCGTTTTGAGAATGGTAACGGGGGAGATTGGTCTGTCTACCATCCATGGTACTACTTGTGAGTCGCTTGAATGATTCCTTGATCAACGCTTTGAGGAGAATACGGCTGCTGGATACCTGCAGAGCACTGGCGCTCGACCCAAAGTTCCCCAAACGGCACTTCCTTGACACAACTTGGGTGACACCGAGTCCCCCCGAGGGGAGACTCCAAACCCTTGGCCCGAGGAAGAAGTGGAGTGGGATCAGTTGGTGAATCTGGGCAATTCACATCCAGGTTCGTTTCCCCTTGGAGCTTTTGGGGAGGATGAACCAGTGGAGCCAATGGACCCTCCAGGTGCAGGCCCTTCATATAAGGAGGACATGCTGGGATGGCCAGGACCCCAAGATGACCCCAGTCTACATTCCCTACGAGCGCAACAGGCTGTGCTTGACCGGGCTAAGCGTAAATGGCAAGAAGCCCGGTGTAAAGTTGCTGCTTAGCCTTGGACGGTTATCGTCTGACAAGGTTGGTGGGACGCCCAGATTGGGGAGTGTTTCTAGTATCTGTAGTTTCCAGCTTCTGTATCTTCTGTTTCTTTTGCCTGTCTGTGTGAAACTGTTTCAATGTGGTTTTCAGATGGGAACTACAGGTGTTTATCTAACTTTGGCGGGAACCGGTGAAGAGCCCGTTAAAGAGGCTGTTTGAACATTGGGAGGTCAGTTCCCGCATTGCTTGTGATTGACTCAGAATGCCAGCTCAATAAAGAACTTGAACGGTTACTTTTGGCCTGGACTTTACTGGTTCCTTACACCCGGGGAGCCTTGATTGACGAACGTGTTCACCAGCGGTTTCAACTCAGGGAAGAGTATGACAAGGAACATGAAGCGTTATACCAGCAACTGCAAAAGGATCGAGAACAACATGAACAAGATATTTTGCAAGCTGTGGAGCAGTCCAAACAAGAATTGCTCCAGGAAGTACAACTACGCGCTCTGAAATGACAACAATCCAAAGATTCTGCAGCACACAACGGTGACCTTCTCCAAATCCAGCGTGAATGTGCAGCCCTGGAAAAAGAAAGGTCCGAACTGCTTCGGAAGGAGCGTGACTTGGTGGCCATCGAAGCTTGTGAATGCACTGCAGCGGCGGATCTCCCAAGCGAGCTGAATGCTCAGGCAGCGGAGATGTGGTCGGAGCGCCAATATGTAGCTGCAACCAAAATCCATGGACGACCAGATACAGCTCGCCCGTGGCCTGCGGATGTTCAACCCACCCGGCCACCACCAAGGCGACACCTCCAGCCCAGCACGCTGCGCCCCTTCCCCTGGACTTCAGAGTCATGGCTTCACCCGTCCACGTATTCTGGCTTGCTTCGATAGTACGGCAGCCAAATTACCATATTTCATTTTGCAACTGGATGCCCATATGCAGGAATACGATGACATGTATCGTTCCGAGAGGGAGAAGGTTCGTGACATCGGATCAGTTTTGGACGGAGAGGCAGCAGAATGGTTTGTGGAACTATTTGAACTTGACGCCGAGGAGCTTAACTTGGTGGCCAATTTCTTGCAAGGATTACGACTGCGGTTTGAGGATCGAGATGCCTGTGATAATGCTAAAAAGACTCTAAAGACTATGCGGCAGGGCAACAAGCCATTCGCAGAGTTCGCACGTCAATTCTGTGCGGTGGCCAGGAAAATTCCTGATTGGCCAGATCGAATGAAAGCCGAATATTTCTATGAGGCTGTTGATCCAGAAATTCGGAGTTGGGCTGTTATGAACAACGAGCCTCGTACAGTCACAGAATGGATCGAAATGGGCAGTGTGATTGCGGGCAGACTCAACCGTTCCAAGGGGGCAGGAACTAAACTTCAACCAGCCAAGTGTCCTATCTCTGAGGTGAAGAAAACTCCTGCCTCAACTACCACCCCACTGTCTACTACTGAAAGTGTCTCTAAGTGGCATTGTCGTTTAGGTCTTTGTCTGTACTGTGGTGAACCTGGTCATGTGGCTGCCAACTGTCCAAAGAAACCCAAATCTGCAGGTGGATTCCTTCCCAAGAAGTCTATGGCTAAATCTGCAAGGAGATCAGCGCCTCCTAAGTCAACCCAGGGCATGTCAAAAGCTTTGGATGCAGAGGAACTTGGTTTCCCCAAGGACGAGGACAACACCACCGGTATCGCACCCTCTACAGCAGTTCCCGAAACTACGGAGCCTCCTAAAGATGCGGTGAGTGATGGTGGCGCCTCCATTATCCTAATGACTACATTGTCTAATCCGGTCAAACACATTCATATTTTGGCTTGGGCGCTTGTGGACTCAGGGTGTTCTCATTGCCCTATGCGACCGCAAATAGTGGAGGAACTTGGATTACAATAAATGTCGTTGGCCAAACCCATACCGTTTACACAAATGGACAGTAGCCATTTTGGGGGGGGTCCAACACGTTTTAAAACTGAACCCATCCTGTTGCAGTGTGAGGAGCATTGGGAATGCTGCAGTTTCATTTTGGCCCCAGTGGCGAAATACCTGATTGTTCTTGGAATGTCCTGGTTAGAGACACATGATCCCACAATTCGATGGGTGTCCCACAAAGTTCGTTTTACTGACCCACCCTGTGGAGATCACATGCATGAAGGTGACCCACCTGAACCGAGCACCCCTGCGTTGGTTTCTAGCATTTCCTTGTTTCCCGAACTGCCCAGAGTGCCCGAGCATTACTGGGACCTCTTCAGAGTTATTGAGGAGCAGGAATGCGACCAGCTTGCCCCCCCCCACAGGAACATGTAAGATTGAGTTAATTCCAGGAGCCAAACTTCCAAAGGGCCGTGTATATCGGATGAGCCCCACTGAGGAGACTGAGTTAAGGGCATTTTTGGACAAGAATCTAGCTCACGGGTTTATTCGGAAGGCAACTAGGAATACGTACGCTGCGCCAGTGTTGTTTGTTAAGAAAAAGGATGGTTCTTTGAGATTGTGCATTGACTATAGAGGATTGAATGCAGTGTCAGCCTCCAACAAATATCCTTGATCAAAAACCTCTTAGACGCTTTGGGGTCGGGGTGGATTTTCACCAAGTTGGATTTGAGGGAGGCTTACTATAGAGTGCGTATTGCAGAGGGCTATGAGTATCTCACAGCCTTCAACACGAAGTTTGGACAATATGAATATCTCATAATGCCCTCTGGATTACACGGAGCGCCTGGGGTTTTCATGTCCTTGATCAATGAGGTTCTGCAAGATTTATTGTTCAAGGGAGTGGTAGTGTATTTGGATGATGTCCTGATTTATTCCTGCACCGTGGAGGAGCATGTAACTCTGGTTCGTACTGTTTTGCAGAGGCTTCTAGACAACTCTTTATTTGTGAAACTGTCTAAGCGTGCCTTCCATCAGGAAAAGTTGGATTTTCTTGGATACGGTGTGTCAGTGGGGGGGTTGGTGGAAGCAGTAGTAACTTGGCCCATCCCTACCACACGCAGGGAACTCCAACCGTTTTTGGGATTTGCTAACTTCTATCATGATTTTATTCTGCAATTCGCCCAAATAGCCTTGCCCTTGACTGATTTACTACGTACGAAAGGCAAGGGGCCGCAAGCAGCTAAGCCAGGTGCCCCCCTCAATTGGACTGACAGTTGTCAGTGGGCGTTTCAACAACTTAAGACTGCCTTTACAACTGAGCCTATTTTGGCTCATCCCGATCCTGCTTTGCATTTATAGTACATGTAGACGCGTCCAACAAAGCTTTAGGGGCAGCCCTGTTGCAATGGGATGCGGATGGAAAACTGTCTCCTTGCGCCTATTTTTCGAAGAAATTTTCTGGTCCTGAGCTCAACTGGACAGTAGGTGATAAGGAAACTGCAGCCATTAAAGAAGCTCTCAGTACTTGGCGCCACTGGTTAGAGGGGGCTGCCCGCCCTTTCCAAGTTTGGTTGGATCATAAAAACCTGTTGGCTCTGTCCACCCCAGTAAAATGCCGGCTAAGCAATTGCGGTGGGCTGATTTCTTTTCCCCGTTCCAGTTTACAGTGCATTTTCCACTGGGAAAACCAACCGATTAGCGGACACGCTCTCCTGCCTTCCTCGGGAGCGGATACCTCCTTATGCACCATTCCACGTACTGTACTCTCTCCATCGCAATTGGGTCTCGCAGTCACCCGGTCCCAAACTCGCGCGCAGTCCGATCCGCCCATGGTTTCATCACTCCTGGCCGATGCTCCTCCCAGGTGTCCTGATATGGTTTCCTCTCTCTCACAAGACTTTCTCATGGTGGGGAAAAGCCCCGTTCCGGAAAGTGAAGGCGGCCCGTCACTGTTATTGCAGGATGGGGCGTGGCGGAAAGGAGACTGTTGGTATGTGCTGCCGCATCTCAGAAAAACTGTGCTTCTTGCTGGCTATGATGCTAAGCAAGTGGGTCATTTCGGATTTTTGAAAACGTTACATCTGCTACGTTGCCAGTTTTGGGTGGCGCACCATGCGGAAGGACATTGAGGCTTATGTCAAAGGGTGTCCTATTTGTGCTGAAGCCAAATCCATTTTGGGAAAAATCTATGGGTTGTTGCAGCCTATTCCTCCTCCTGACTGACTATAGCAGGTTATTTCCGTGGACTTTATCACAGATCTCCCAGAAAGCCAAGGCAATACTGTCTTGTGGGTGGTGGTGGACCTGTTTTCTAAACAAGCGCATTTCATACCTTGTTCCACCATTCCCTCTGCCCCCAAGTTGGCAAAATTATTCATTCAGCACATCTATTGATTACACTCCACCCCGTCTAAGATAATTTCAGACAGGGGCCCTCCATTTGTTTCTAAGTTTTGGAAGGCATTTCTGGCTTTCTTGGGAGTTCAATCGGCTTTATCTTCTTATCACGTGCAATCTGATGGCAAATCGGGATGTACGAATCAGACTTTGGAACAATATTTGCGATGAAACACTATCATCAGAATAATTGGGCAAACTTGCTGCCTTTTGCTGAATATGCGTATAACAATGCTGTGCATACCAGAACCCAGAAAACTCCTTTTGAGATCGTCTCTGGATGTTCTGCCCCACCATTTCCACTTTTGGGCTCAGACCCATTACAGCCTCCTGAACTTAATGACTGGATCCAAACCATTGTAAAAGGTTGGGACTCAATCGGAATAGCCCAGGCGTCCCAGAAAACACAAGCAGATAAGCATTGGATTTTCTTTCCCTTGCACGTGGATGACTGGGTGTATCTTTCCACAAAAAAATCTCTGGGATGTACATAAATATTCCAAGCTTGGGAAAAAGTTTATTGGTCCCTTTAAAACTGTACAAGTTATCAATAATGTAACTGCTAAACTTGAGTTGCCTAAATCACTTAGCAATATTCATCCTGTATTTCATTCCAGCTTGCTCAAACAGGCTCCAGATTGTGATGCCTGGCACGGCCCCCTGAACATCCTCCACCGGTTCTGATTGATGGGTACAAGCAGTACGAAATCGACACCATTCTGGATTCCCACATGTGCCACCAGCGGTTACAATATCTGGTTTCATGGGTGGGGTTTCCCACGGGTCATGATCAGTGGGTCTATGCTTCAAATGTCCACGCCCCTATTCTTGTTACTGCTTTTCACAAGGCATTTCCTGACAAACCCAGGGGGTGGAGTTCTTAGGAGAGGCAGAATGTCAGGATGATGTTGATGTGTGTTCTGTCCTTGACTTTTTCCCGCCTGTCAGTCCTGGCTCTCTGCCTGGACTGGGGCTGTTTTGCTTTCATGTTATCTCGGCTTGACTGTGTGAAACTATGTACTATTGAATTCCATTTGGCGGGAAGGGGGTTTGCTACTGTGCTAAAACTATTATCAAAGTTCTGAGGTTCACAGAACTCACATCGCCTGTATTTTACTATGACTGCTAGTACAATGAAGAACTGAGAACGGTTACTTTTGCCTGGACTTTACCAGTTCATTACAACAACAAGATGAGGACATGTTTTCCTATTCCCATTTCTACCCCCAAAACCAACAGTTGGTCAAATAATGAGAAGATCTTCCCCCTGCACATCCTCCACAAATGCTGAATTCTTCTGCCAAGAGCCTCACTCAAAGTTACCCAGTCTGTTAAGTTCACTCCCTTGCAAGTACTTTGACCCATACAGTACTTCTAATTTCCAAAGAACTCACAATGTTTTGTATCCACAACAATCTTGCAAGGGAGATAATATTCTAATTGCACAGATGGGAAAGCAGGAAAAGAGTGTGTGATTTTCCAAAAGCTGATCTCTCCTTCAAAATCCCAGTCCAGCTACCTCTTCACTGAAAAACATTCAACCTCATTAGCTCAGTCAATTCAATTCACTCTATGTTCCCTATTTTCTCTCCTTGCAAGCTCCCATCCAAAGCCAATTGAAAATGTGGAACTACACCCCCCGGGGGGCATCCAGCACCCTCATCCTGCACCCTAATTTAAACATTTATAGGATACTTAGAAAAGGATCCTGGCAAACCTCCCTTCTCCAAAGCCATGAAAGCTTTTCCACCCCAGCACAGAGGCACATTCATTAATCTGTCATGATTTTCAGAATAACACTTTTAGCGGAAAAAAAAATTGGCATTCCTAAGGAATATCACTCAGGACCACAACAACAATCCCAAGAGCAATGAATGAAGAGCAACAACAATCCCAAGAGCAACAAACCTTTCCTGCAATAAAGGTTTAATTAATTGTTTTTAATTAAAAGCAGAATTTACCATTTAAAATTGTGTGGGGGGAAGTTGGAGAGACCAGCAGCCGGGATGTTATGGTACAATTTATTCAGAATTCGCTTTCCTTTCGAAAAAAATTAGTGGATCCGAGTTAAAATGGACCATGGGTGATAAAGAGACGGGTGCCATCAAAAAGGCCCTCCCCCTTCCCCTGAAGGAAAAACTGAAAGCTCTCTGCAGGTTGCTTTCTGCTTAGGAAAAAAGGGTGGGGCCTCTCAAAGAGCAAGGGGTTGGTGGAAGGGGGACAAGCTCTACGTCCCCAAGCCCTGTGGGGCAAGATCCTCGCAGGTTGCCATGATGTGAAATCGGTGGGCCACTTTGGTTTTGTCAAAACCTCACACCTGGCCCACCAGCAATTCTGGTGGCACTTCCTCTGAAAGGACATGGAGCCTTACGTAAAGGGATGCCCCACTTGGGCCATGGCGAAGCATGTCCCAGACAGGCAGACAGGCCTGCTCCAGCCCTTTGTCAGGATGGTGATCATGGGGGTTGGGCTGCCATAGAGATTGTAACTTTTGGCTCTGCGCTGCTTTTGATGATCTGGTCTGTTCACAGCTGTCTTATCAGCCAACTGTAACCTTGGTAGTCTGGAGAACCGCTTCAGAGAAAGTTTCTATGTTTTGTTTCATACAGGGAGGGGGGAACACTGTTCTATAATACCTCTGTTCTGAGAGCCTGGGCCACAGAACAGGCTTTTGATTCTTTCCTGTCAATTGCAATAAAGCTTTGAACTTTTTAGTTTTGTCTGTTTCGTTGTCAATGCAGGGGAGTCCTGACATTAAGCCTGTTCTCTTTCAGTGTCCAACTTCATGCTCCCATCGCCGGCTGAAGTTGCGCATGTTTTATCGGTGATTTTAGCCTTTATCCAAGGACTAACAGGGAGACCCTTGCCAGTGGTTCCTAACTCAGTAATGGAACAAAGGCTGTCTGTGCTGTTGGATATGGGGGAGGACGAAGCTTTGAAGTCAAATACAGCTTCAACAGCTCCTCTGATAGAGCAGACCGCACCCTGCCGTAGTACTTTTGGGTTTGGCATGGGGCCATCTGCCCATTCATCTCCTTTTGGCCCCGGGAGAATACCAGGCTCAGGTGCCAGCTGGAGGATTACAAGCCAGTACAATGGGCTGTGGGGGACAAGGAAGTCCTGGCCGACTGGTACTCCTATCTGGGAAACCAACCTGTGGATTATAAAAAAACCTGTAGATTACAAATTGGGGCATCCATTGGACCTCCACGTCCATGGGATCCTGAAAGGCTGGGAGAACATTTGCAGTCTCATTGGGTTCTCACGGGTTCGTCTGGGCGAGGATTGGGCCCAGCGTGAACACCGGCAGGTGCAGCAGTGGCCTACCCAGAGGTGTGTACGGCAACTGGGGATAAGGATTCCAAAACCGCAGCAACCGAGGCAACCGGAGGTAACAGTGGAGACCAAGATTCTGAAGGGAACGCAGCAGCGGCTGAGGCCTGGGAAGAGGAGCGTCGGAAATACAAACAACAGCTCGACAAGATGCAGAGAGAAATGGAACATCTCCAAACAAGAGCCCTGTTGGCCGAAAGACAACTAACCCAGCGCATCAACAACCCGTCTGGCGGGAGCCAGGGAAGCCCATGGGCACTGGGGCCGCTGGGGGAATGGGAACGCAAGGTGCACCACAGGAGGTGGTTCCAAAAACCAGGATCGTACCATGCCTGTGCCGACCCCAGCGAGAAGGTGGATGTTGGAATGCTTTGATGGATCACCGCAACAACCACTATATTTCCTGGTGCAGATAGATGTCCATATGCAAGATTACGGACAGCAGCGAGAGAGAACAAGTTCATGATGTTAGGGCCCTCCTGGAAGGACTGGCAGCTCATTGGTATGTTGAGCTTTTCAATCGGCAAGTGGATGAATTACACACCTTGCCCAGATTTCTGAGAGCCCTTCGCAGCTGTTTTGAAAACCCATTTATGGGCGAACAAGCTAAACGGGAGCGGATGAAGATGTGCCATGGCAGACCAGTTCCATGCAGTGGCCAGTAGAATCTTGGACTGATCTGACCAGATGTCGGTCTATGTGTTCACCGAGGCATTGAACACAGAGCTCTGCAAATCTTGAAGAGTGGATCCTGTTGGTTAGAGATACCGATGATCGAATGACCATGGTGAAATAATTCAAAACGAAGCCTGTGCTGCCCCGACGCTCAACTGCAGGGGCTTCTGGTGCCTGCACATTGCCGGCTTGTACAGGAACCCCAACTGACGAATCAACCTAAGCCCGTAGGAGAAGGTTGGGGCTGTGTTTGTATTGTGGCAACAGTGGGCATCTAGCAGCTAACTGTCCAGCCAAGCTGACGTCTAAGTCGGCGGCCCTGCCATCTGCCAAGCACCCCAGGGTCAAATCAAGCAAACTGAAGACTGGGAGCGCCAAACTCGCCATGGAGGTCGACCCCTTCTTCGTGGATTCAGAGGGAGAAGGGGGCTGCCTGTCAACTGCTCGGTCAGGAACGATAGCATCAGCCAAAGGGGATGGGGATAAACCCATTGTACTTTAACTGTTACCAATCAGCCAAAGAATACCAGGATGTTGGTACAAGCCCTAGTGGACTGTTTGCACCCACTGTTTTGTACATCCTAGTGTAGTTGAAGGACTGGATTTAATTCTTCTACAGCACCCCATCCAGTTCACCAAGATGGACTGTAGTCATAGGACACCCTATGGGAACACCCTCTCGCTTTAAAATGGCTAAAGTCCTGGTACAGTGTGCCCAACATTGGGAACGTCGCAGTTTTATCGTGACCAACACCTCCAAATATCCTGTGGTGTTGGGTATGCCATGGTTAGTGGATCATAATCCAACAATTCTATGGGCTGAATGCATTGTTCGTTTCACTGATCCTCCTTGCAGGGAACATGTTCATAAACTTTCCCCCGAGACCCCAATGCCAGGGCAAGCTAATGGTCTTCAGGAAATGGACTGCCCCAACATTTCAAGTCCTTATCAGGACTTGGTGACTGTTTTTGAAGAAAGGGAATGTGATGCGCTACCTCCACATCATATCACGGACTGTAAAATTGAATTAATTCCTGGAGCAAAGTTGCCTAAGGGCAGGTTGTACCCTATGAGCCCCAATGAGGACGCTGCACTACATGAATTTCTGGAATTTGGCAAGAGACTTTATTATAAAAACTACCAGTAGCTTTGCAGCTCCGGTCCTGTTTGTTGAAAAGAAAGATGGTTCCCTGCACCTCTGCACTGACTATAGGGCATTGAATGCTGTATCAAATTCCAACAAATACCCCTTTCCTTTAATCAAGGATTTGTTGGCCAGCTTAGGGAAGGGGCACATTTTCACTAAACTGGACCTCAGGGAGTTCGGATTACAGAAGGTTTTGAACATCTTACAGCTTTTAACACCCAC
The DNA here is from genome assembly GCF_021028975.2 of Sphaerodactylus townsendi. NCBI lineage: Eukaryota > Metazoa > Chordata > Lepidosauria > Squamata > Sphaerodactylidae > Sphaerodactylus > Sphaerodactylus townsendi. The sequence continues at coordinate 59,228,477 of NC_059436.1, read as the reverse complement.
TATGATCAGTTTGCATATCAAGTCATGCCCTTTGGGTTAAGTGGGGCTCCCGGTGTTTTCATGAGCTTAATTAATGATGTTTTACAAGATTTACTGTTCAAAGGGGTAGTGGTGTACTTAGATGATGTACTCATCTACTACGAGGATGAACAATCTCATGTTCGCTTGTGTGAGAAGTGCTCCAAAGACTGTTGGACAATTCATTGTTTGTAAAGTTATCAAAATGTGCCTTCCACCAGACTAAGTCAGATTTTTTGAGATATAGAGTGTCGGCTACGGGGCTAGAGATGGATCCAGCCGAGGATGCAGATGTGCAGAAATGGCCGGCTCCTACTACTAAGAAGCAGCTACAGTCCTTGTTGGGGTTTGCCAACTTTTACCATGACTTTATCACAGACTTTGCTAAACTGGCTCTCCCCCTCACTGATTTGTTATGGACCAAGGGGAAGGGTCCTGCGGTGGCTCACCCTGGAGCGTCCTTACCCTGGTGAGATGCTTATCAACAGGCCTTTGACTCCTTGAAAACTGTTTACTACTGAACCAATTTTACACCATGCTGATCCGTCCCTTCCATTTGTGGTGCATGTAGATGCTTCTGACAAAGTTATTGGCGCAGCCCTGCTCCAACAAAATCAGGATGGTCAGTTGCTCCCATCTGCCTATTTGTCGAAAAACTTTTCTGGAGCTAAACTGAATTGGACTGTGGATGACAAAGAGACCGGTGCCATCAAACAAGCTCTGGCTACTTGGAGGCATTGGTTGGAAAGAGCAGAACATCCCTTTGAGGTCTGGACTGATCATAAAAATTTGGCTGCCCTTGGCACTCCTGGCTGCTTGTCTGCTAAATAGCTCAGCTGGGCTGATTTCTTTTTCCATTTCAACTTCACTGTGCATTTTTTCCTGGGCAAGTCCAACCCCTTGGCTGATGCTCTCTCCCGCCTCCTGGATGAGATGGGAGGGAAGGTGGAGCTCCAGGACTCTAGGACTGTCCTCACGTCAGCCCAGTTAGGGTTGGCCGTGACTCGCGCCCAGTCACGCCCTCAGGAAGAATCACTGCCTTGGGTTCAGCCTCTGTCCAAGCCAGTTATCCCACCCAGTCAGCTCCTTTCTGTATTTTTTGGATGCGGGTAAGCACCCCATCCCTGACAAGGAGGGCGGTGCCTCCCTGACACTCTAGGATGGGATGTGGAGGCAGGGTGATTGCTTGTCCATGCCACCTACCCTGCGTGGACAAGTCATCCAGGGGGGCACAATTCTAAATCTGCTGGGCACTTTGGCTTTGTGAAAACACTGCACCTTATACGGAGGCAGTTTTGGTGGTGTTCCATGAGGAAAGATATTGAACTGGTTGTGGTGGGTTTTCCTGGCTGTGTGGCCGTGGTCTGGTGGATCTTGTTCGTAACGTTTCACCTGCATCTGTGGTTGGCAACTTCAGAGGTGTATCACAGAGGGAACTCTGTAACAAGTCTCTGTGTAACAGACTTCTCTCTGTGATACACCTCTGAAGATGCCAGCCACAGATGCAGGCGAAACATTAGGAACAAGATCCACCAGACCATGGCCACACAGCCCGGAAAACCCACCACAACCAGTTGAATCCGTCCATGAAAGCCTTTGACAATAGAAAGATATTGAAGCTTATGTGAAAGGTTGCTCGGTCTGGGCAATGGCTAAGATTATTTCAGGCAAACCTTGGGGGCTGTTGCAGCCTATACCAGCTCCTGATGGCCCCTGGAAAGTGATATAAATAGATTTTATCATTGATCTTCTGGAGAGCCAGGCCAAAACAGTCATATGGATGGTGGTGGACTTGTTTTCCAAACAGGAACATTTTATTCCATGCTCCTCCATCCCCTCTGCCCCAAAGTTGGCAAAATTGTTTATTCAGCATATCTACCATTTGCATTCAGCCCCAGATAAAATAATCTCGGATTGGGGTCCACAATTCATTTCAAAGTTCTAAAGCTTCTGGGAGTGGAACAAGGTCTTTCGTCAGTTTACCACGCCCAATCTGACAGCCAGTCAGAATGCTCCAATCAGACTTTAGAACAATATCTCAGATGTTATAGCAACTACCACCAGGATAACTGGGTGGAATTGCTTCCCTATGCTGAATATGCTTACGATAATGCAGTTCACAGCAGTACTAGTAAAACTCCTTTTGAAATCGTCACTGGACGATCAGCCAAATTCCTCCCCTTTCTTGGACAGCAACCAGTTGAACCCCCAGAATTACAAAAGTGGATTCAGCAAATTGTGGATGGGTGGAACCCGATTTTAAGGGCTTTACAAAAGGCCAAGGATTCACCAAAAAAGCAAGCTGACAAGCATCGTAAACGATTCACCCTGAGTGTAGGGGACTCAGTCTACCTATCCACCAAGAATTTAGGAGACATTCATAAATATACCAAGCTTGGTCATAAATATATTGGCCCATTCAAGGTTGTGCGTGTAATCAATGATGTTACTGTCCAACTTGAGTTGCCAAAAGCATTGTGTAAAATTCATCCTGTGTTTCATTGCAGCCTCCTTAAAAAGGTCCTGCTTCCAGATGCGGAGCATACTACATCTGCTCCGCCTCCTCCTCTGATGGTTGATGGTGAACAACATTGTGAGGTCCAGAAGATTCTGGACTCTCACTTGCATCGCAAACGCTTGCAGTACCTGAATTCTTGGAAAGGATTTGAACCTGGCCATGACAAGTGGGTTTACGCTGAAAATGTGAAAGTCCCCAAATTAATTAAGGCATTTCACCAAGCATGTCCAAGCAAGCCAGGGGGACAGCCCTAAGAGAGGCGGGATGTCAGGATGGTGGTAATGGGGGTTGGGCTGCCATGGGGACTGTACCTTTTGGCTCTGCGCTGCTTTTGCTGATCTAGTTTGTTACAGCTGTCTTATCAGTCAACCTCTCTAGTCTGGAGAACTGCTTCAGAAAAAGTTTCTGTGTTTTGTTTCACATTGTGTGTGGGGGGGGAACACTGTTCTGGGCCTCAGAACAGGCTTTCATTTCTTTCCTGTCATTTGCAATAAAGCTTTGAACTTTTTAAGTTTGTCTGTTTCATTGTCAATGCAGGAGAGTCCTGACACCCTTACCCACTCCCGCAGCCCCATGGATGGTGATCTCAATGAACTTTATCACAGATCACCCCTCCAGAAAAGGGAAGACTGTCATCTGGGGGGGGGGTGGACCTCTTTTCCAAGCAAACTCACTTGTATCTTGTGGGGAGATCCCGACAGCATAGAAGCTGGCGAAATTGTTTATCCAGCATACCTACAGTCAGGATGGAGCCTGACAAGTGTCTGGGGGAGGGGGACCCACCCTCCATACAGAGGGCTATCGGCCTGGGCTAGGCGCCAGCTTGGGTACTCCCCCCTCCCTTCCTTAGCATTAGACTGATAACCAGGAAGGGCCACGGCCCTCCTAGGTGTAATGGTTCCTGCCTTTTCTGTTAATGTTTTGTAATGGAATCGCTGTATTGTTTCCTTTGTTACCTTGTTGCAGCTGCAACACCTTGGGCCTGGCAAGGGGCAGGTCCAGGGCAGCAGAGATTTAAGTTGTTTTTTTTACTGTATTTTTTCAGAAATTGTCTATCTCTCATTATGCCTTGATCACCAATAAAGTCTTTAGTATAAATCTATGGATAGCTTTATTCTGGGACTAAGGTCTTACACTTAGACGATTTCTCACTGCCCTTGCCATGAGTCCTATACCCACCATGGATGGGACCTCAGGTGAGGAGACTTCCAATGACCGGAAGAACGGGGACGTCCCCGTGTAGGCTGAGTCAAAGCCGAAAGAAGGAGCTGTGGTGGCCACAGAGGCCAGCGGCGAGGCAACCACCCGCGTGCGGCCTGAGGACTCGCAGTGGCCAGGAGACACACAGAGTTCACCCTACTTGTTGCTTGCTCCCACTCACGCATGTGGCCAAGTGTGGCACCAGCGGCAGGAGTCGGAGAGAGTCGGACTGATTCCTGTGCGACTTGAAGGATGAGATGGCCTGGGAAAGCTATGAGAGGGCGCCACGGCACACAGAGGAGTCCTGGCATGAGGATCGAGAAGAGCTACAATGGCTCGTCGAGAGGCTCTCTTGGGACATGGAGCTGCTGCAGGCGAGGGATGTGGCTCAGGCAGAGGAGGAATGAGAACTTCTCCGGGAAGTGGACCGTCTGTGGGCGCAGCAGAGGAGTGCACCGGACCTGGAGAACTAAGGGCAGGAGGCAGGCTCAACACCCACGCAGCCGCCACCACTCTCGGGAACCCCCCAACAACCTACCTAACCGAGGAGAAAGCTGCTGCGGCGGAAGGACCTGAAGGCCCGATTCGACAGCAAGGTCGAGAACCTCCCCTATTTCCTAGTACAGGTGGAGGCACACATGCAACGCTATGGCGAGTCATACAGCAACAAGATCAAGCAGATCCACGAGGTCGGGTCTCTCCTGAACTCCTGGCATTTCCCCGCTTCATGACGGAGCTTTGACGACAGTTTGAAGATTCCTTTCAGGAGGAAAGGGCGAAGCAGAAGCTGCAGAACCTCCGCCAGGGCACGCGCTTGGTGGCGGACTTCACTTCGGAGTTTCGGCAGCTGGCGGGGAAGATACATGACTGGCCTGAGTTAGTGCTGATACACTTCTACAAGGAGACCCTGGATCCTAAGATCGCACAGATTGTACGATGAGTGGGAACCCCAAATGCTGGTGGGATGGTACAGAGAGTGGGTGAAACAGAGGTCCGTCTGACCAAGGCCCAGAGCTACCGAAGCCGGACCAGCCCCAGAAAATGCTCCCCTTCCACTCCGGCTAGGTGGAGCGGCACCCCAGCAAAACCCTGAGTCAGAACTAAGGGTGACTCAGGGTCCGAAGAGTCCTAGTACGCAAGGTGTCGGTGGCTGGGGCTGTGCCTATCTTGTGTGGGAGAGGGTCACATCGCTGCAGCCTGCCCCATGAAAGGAAAGGGATTGGGTGGGGCCCCAAGGAGCGGGGGGAATGCCAGGTGGGAGGAGGCCAGTCAGTAAGAGCAAGGTGGAGAAGGGGGCTGGGTTGCGCCTGGATGATCCCAGCTCGGAGGAGTCGGGCGACTGATTCCAGTGGAGGGCTGGCGGGAAACGGAGGTGACCTGGTTTGATCGGCTCCCATGGCGAGGTCCCCACGCAGGGCACCACCCAGCCGGTGAGTAGTTCACACTGACCCATTCTAGCCCCCCTCACCCTACGGAACCGGAGCCACAGGGTCAAGGTTCACTGGCAAGTGCTTGTGGACTCGGGGTGAATCCGTTGTCTGATGCACCCCTCCCTAGTCACCCAAATGGGCCTGAAGCAGATACCCCTGCGCCACCCCATAGAGTTTGAGCAGATGGATGGGAAGGCGCTGGGGGCCCCCCACAACTCATAAGATGGAGCCAGTGCTAATCCAGTGCAGGGAACATTGGGAGAGACACTCTTTTGTAGTTGTGCCCATCGCCAAGTATACAATGGTGTTGGGGTTACAGTGGCTGCGGGACCATGACCCACTGATTGACTGGGGGGCGGGGTCCATATGGTTCCATGAGCCCCCCTGCAAAGCCCACCTGGCTGGAGCACTGCCAGAGGAACCCAGCCCCCCCGGGAATTGGCCGGAGCAGTGGAAGCAGTGGAGCTTATACCCCCAGAGTACCAGGATTTGTCTAGGGTTTTCGAGGAGGGTGAGTGCGATCGGCTACCCCCGCATCAGAGCTCGGACTGTAAAATTGAGTTGCGACCGGGGGCCCAACTGCCCAAGAGCCACCTCTACCCGATGAGTCCCACGGAGTCAGAGGTCCTGCAGGAGATCCTCGATAAAAACCTCCGTAGAGGCTTTATCTGGCATTGCACCAGTGAGTTTGTGGCTCCGGTACTGTTTGTGAAGAAGGACGGGACTATGAGACTTTGTACCAATTACTGGGGCCTGAACGTGGTCTTGGCCTGCAACAAGTACCCGTTGCCCTTTATCAAGGATTTGTTGGCCTGTTTGGGCAGGGGCGAATATTCACGAAAACTGGACTTGCACGAGGCCTACCGGGTACGGATTGCGGAAGGGATGGAGCACCGTACGGCCTTCAACATGAGGATGGGACAGTTTGAGTATTGCGTAATGCCATTCGGGTTAGCCAGGCCCCACGGGTTGTTCATGTCTTTAATTAATGAGGTGTTGCAAGATTTCCTGTTTAAGGGGGTGGTGGTTTACCTAGATCAGGGGTAGGGAACCTGCGGCTCTCCAGATGTTCAGGAACTACAATTCCCATCAGCCCCTACCAGCATGGCCAACTGGCCAAGCTGACAGAGGCTGATGGGAATTGTAGTTCCTGAACATCTGGAGAGCCGCAGGTTCCCTACCCCTGACCTAGATTATGTTTTAATTTACTTGGACTCTCTAGAGGAACATGTGACTTTGGTCCGAGCTGTGTTGCAGTGGTTGCTGAACAATGAGTTATTCATGAAGCTCTCCAAGTGTGAGTTTCACAAACCTAAACTGGATTTCCTGGGATACCGGATCTCCAGGGAGGGGCTGGAAATGGACCCAGCGAAGGTGCAAGATGTCTTGCAGTGGAAAGCCCCCGGACCCGCACACAACTGCAGTCGCTCCTGGGGTTTGCCAACTTTTACTGGGACTTCATTACGGACTTTGTGTAGCTAGCCCTCCCCCTCACCAACTTGCTTAAGACTAAGGACAAGGGGGCGGGGGCCTCAAAGCCCAAGGCACCGTTGGACTGGTCCCTGGAGTGCGAGGCCGCATTCGAGGCACTGAAGCGCGCCTTCACGACGGAGCCCTTCATGGTTCACATAGACGCCTCAGATAAGGTGATGCAGTTTTGTTGCAGCAGGGGGAGGACGGGCGGTTGCTCCCTTACGCTTACTTATCTTGAAAGTTTTGGAGGGCTGAGCTGAATTGGACGGTGGGAGATAAAGAGACTGGGGTGATCAAGCGAGCGCTGAGCACCTGGCGCCATTGGATGGAGGGGCCTCAGTTTCCATTTGAGGTCTGGACTGACCATAAAAACCTGGCAGGCTTGAACGCGCCTGGCAAACTATTGGCCAAGCAGCTCTGGTGGGCTGAGTTTTTCTCCCGTTTTCAGTTTACGTTGCATTTCTTCCCAGGCAAAACTAATGTTTTAGCGGGATGCATTGTCGCGCCTTCCCCACCCGGAGGCTGAGGCACCGGCCCCTCGCTGTTCCCTTTTCTCCCATTCTCAGTTCATTCTCAGTAGTGTCTACCTGGAGCCAGACCCACACTCTAGCAGCCCCTCCCTCTGTCCCTGTGGGCCTGGACGAGGCATTGAGGGAGGCCGGGAAGCAGCCGATCCCCCGGATGAAGACTGCGATAGCGAGGGTTTGGAACTCAGGGAGGGGGTTTGGTGGAAGGGAGGTAAACTATATATTCCGCCACAGGCTAGGAAGGTGGCCCTCCAGCTATGCCATGATGCCAAATCAGTTCCTCACGGTTGGAAAGGAAGTTGGGGAACCCTGACCTTCCCTAGCAGGCAGTCCTCAAATGATCAGGTAGTGGCAGCAGTTTACCCAGAGAGAAAGCAAGCCCTTCCCAGGAGAAGCTGGAAATCCCTGGGAGAGGCTTGGGGAGCGGAATAGGGCCTGCCAGGCAAAGCAAGTCCATTCCGCCATAATTTGGTGGCAGCGGTGGGATAACAACAAACAGAGAACTTGTATTTTGGAATTGAGCATACGCATGCACAGAGAGAGCAACGGAAGTTGTTTTTTTGGGGGGTCAACTGGAGTAGGGTCAGAACAGGTTAGCTAGGATGAATCTAGGAGAGCCCCTGAGAATACTAAAAATGACAAAGCAGGAGCTGCAGGAGGAATGCCAGAGGTTGGAGATACAATGTGAGCACAAGTCTGTAGATGAGATGAAGGCTCTCCTGCTAAAAATTGGGACAGCTTCAGCTCTCACCACCCAAGGGAGCCCCAACCCAAAGGGCGAGGTCCCACTCTGAGAGCTAGAACTGGAAAAGTTGCAGCTGCAGGCAGAGAAGGAGACAGACCTCCAGAGGCTGAGAATGCAGGAGGAGCAACGTAAAGAGGAGCAACAAAGGGAATACAGAGAAGCCCGCAGGAGAGAGCTCGAGAGGGAGGAAAGGCTGCTGGAAAGGAAGAAGAAGATGCAGGAGGAGCAGTGGAAACATGATCTCGAGATGTTGTGCCTGTAGGCAGAAAACAGCAGGAAAATAAACGTTACCCTCAAAGATTTTGTGTCATACAGGAAGGGGGAGGACCCCTCCATATATCTTGCAAATTTTGAAAAGGCAGATATGCAGTGGGGAATTGCAGAGGCCCAGTACATGTCCTACCTCTGTAGCATTCTAACTGGGGAACTAGCTGCCATCTATCATAGCATGCCAAGGGCAGAGAGGGGAGTAACTTTTAAAAAATTCAAAGCCACTGTGCTTAAAAGGTTCAAACCGGGGGCTGACCACTTTCAAAAACAATTTCGGGTCTTATCCCCTCAGCAATGCAAAACTTATTCAGAATATGTGGTGAAAATGAGTGAGATGGGGAGGAGATGGGTGGAAGAAGCCAAATCAAGCAACTTTAAAGCATTATTCCAGTTACTGGTGCTAGACCAATTCTACTCCAAACTCCCCAAGGAGCTCAAATGTCTGGTAAAGGAAAAAGGCCCAAAAATGCTACTGAGGCTTAATTAAGGCAACCTTGCAAGAGCAGGTCTCCGCTTTACTAGGCAGCTGCAACCCCAGGCTGGATGTGGGCCCACCTTGTCTCTCCCCCCAACCCCCTTTGGCCGGATATTCTCCCATGGCAGCCACAGACCCAGCTTACCTTGCATGCCTTAGGGAAGGAGAGACCCACCAGACTCTGAGGGTGGCCACCAAGCACGGACGCACCAACCACCAGGTCCCTCTTCTCAGAGAAAGACTTCCAAGGCAGAGAAGAGGGAGAACTTTTCTCCCAGGAGGAGGAAGGGGGCATCATCTGGGGATGATGACTCTTCTGAGGAAGAGGTCAGATTTTTTAACATGGAGGATTACACCTACCAAATCTACATTTGCCTCCATCACGCTGCAAACACCTTGTAACTGGCCCAAGATTCTTAATGCCATTTACTTAAGATAATTTTGTACCATCCAGAATCCATCTCCTCCAGGGCACCAGACTTCCTTACCAGCATCACCTTAGTCTTGTCTGTAGTTTCAACATTTGCCCAAATTTCATGGACCTAACCAGGACACCAGCAATTTAACTTTAGGACGAAAGGAAAGAGAGGCAGTAACCTCACATGCAGCCAGGGGCCAATAATCTGGACAAACACAAGGAATCTGTAAGGTCCCCCTCATTTGGGTTGCAGATGGAGGAAGAACAGAGATTGAAACAGAATAAATGTTACCTTGTGCTTCATAGCCAGTACCACAAGTAGGTGTGTCCTGTTCATCTCCCAAGAGAGACTTCAAGTGGGCAATGTTTGTTCCAGCAGTTCTCTCCCCACTATAGTCGCCAATCTGCAAAGCAACATGCATTCATCACATTTATACCCCATTTTAATGCAGCTACAGAAACAAAATGTTATACAAATACATGGAAATTCACAATAGCCATTAAAATGAACAGCAAATAAATAAGCAAATGGCAATTCCTAAAACAGTAACCTGCAGCAGCCACCTAATTCACAGACTTCTAAGCAGAAAGGCCTGGAATGTTTCTGAAACAGGCAATTCAACAGAAAGAAAAGGTTCTCTTCCTTTGAGCAACTTTCTTATTAGAGAGCTGCAGCATTCTCCAGGTGACTACAGAAAGGAAACTCCCAATTGTAGCTTGCAGTTTCTTGGGTCAAACTGACCAAACATACAGGTCCAGATTTTAAACAACCAAGGCTCCCACCTTGTCAGGCCTGTGCCATCCTTGGCCTGGCAAATTGCATGTAAACAGCTCTGCTGCAGATGGCCAACCCATCTGGGGATAAGGAAAGGAGTTGATAATAAAACTGCAAGGATTGTCATGCCCTTATGTAAAGCAGTGGTGCGACCGCACTTGGAGTACTGTGTTCAGTTCTGGTCGCCACATCTCAAAAAGGATATCGAAGAGATAGAAAAAGTGCAGAGAAGGGCAACGAGGATGATTGAGGGACTGGAGCACCTTCCTTATGAGGAGAGGCTGCAGCGTTTGGGACTCTTTAGTTTGGAGAGGAGGCGGCTGAGGGGGGATATGATTGAAGTCTACAAAATTATGCATGGGGTAGAAAATGTTGACAGAGAAATTTTTCTCTCTTTCTCACAATACTAGAACCAGGGGGCATTCATTGAAAATGCTGGGGAGAAGAATTAGGACTAATAAAAGGAAACACTTCTTCACACGTGTGATTGGTGTTTGGAATATGCTGCCACAGGAGGTGGTGATGGCCACTAACCTGGATAGCTTTAAAAGGGGCTTGGACATATTTATGGAGGAGAAGTCGATCTATGGCTACCAATCTTGATCCTCCTTGATCTCAGATTGCAAATGCCTTAGCAGACCAGGTGCTCAGGAGCAGCAGCAGCAGCAGAAGGCCATTGCTTTCCCATCCTGCCTGTGAGCTCCCAAAGGTGAGCCACTGCGAGTAGCAGAGTACTGGACTAGATGGACTCTGGTCTGATCCAGCAGGCTAGTTCTTATATTCTTATTTCCACTGCCCAAGGCCATGAGGCCTCTTTCCTTTGTTCGCATGTATCTAGTTCAACAGCGCTTGAATGTTTCTCCTTATCTGTCTTTCAAAGGGAGTTACCTCCCTGTCCCAAAACAATGTCTCTTTCTCACTGTCCTTTCACATGCTGATATTATGGGAATGCAAGGGTGGGGGGATTATGGGTTGAACCAAACTGTAACCTTTAGGTATATACTGGGGCCAAAGAGCCAAACCCCCAGTTTCTGGCTGTTGGGTTGACATGGTCCTGAATAAAGCTCTTGAATCTACTTTGAGTCTTATTACTGACTGGAGTACCAGACCCTTACTGTCAGTACCACCTTGAACCAGACAATTGAAACAGTTGTGATGAACAATTATTTCTTTATTGCAGGCAAGATGAGTTCGGTACAAATTCCAAGACGTTTCTGGCTAGCTCATGAAGCTCATAAAGCTCATAAAGCAACTGTAAGGAATTCCAACGAGGCAGAAATAAAAGGCTTTTGGTTGAAAGACCATTTATTCAGACATCTTAGAAAGCTCATACACACGGCATGACTGGAATGGGGCCTCCCGCTTAAACTACAGAATATAACCCCCTTGTCCCATCCCCCTCCCGGTGTCTCCAGTCCCATTCTCATGGGAACGGAATTCTCATCTCACGTTATGAGATAAGCCCTCTAACAGTGTGGTTGCTGCGGATTCTGGCCCGTCGCCCGTGCCAGGGAACTCAGTCAAGGCCAAACGGCTGTGAAGAGATTCAGCACCACTGAGATCTTTACACTCTGCCTCTCCTAAGAGTGTCCCTTCCGTTTCAGTGGAAAAGCACGATGAAAGGCAGAAATAAGGAGGGCATTGATATTCAATAGACTCCATTGATTGGCGGCCGGAGGAATATCCCACCCAGGAAACTAAGTATTTTCTGCCGACATGTATTAAAGCGAGTCCAGAATAGCCAATTTCATAGTGCTTGTGCCATCAATTATGGTCGGCGGGGTCTTCTCCAGAGGGTCATGCCAGGCATCGGAAGCCGGAGCCCTTGAGTAAACTGAATGAAAGACGGATGGATATTACTTAAGGAATTAGGCAGCTCTAAACGAGCAGTAACATCATTGATCACTTTTGTAATTCTAAACGGATCTACCTAATTTCTTGCCCAGTTTTGAATATTTGTGAACGCCCTCTAAGATCTAGTAGATAAATAAAACCCAAGCCTCACACGTAAAGGGAAGTCAGAACGATGTTTGAACTTGAAACTTTGTGAGTCCTTGGTTTGTTGCGGTAAGCAGTCTGACTGTCTTTCCACCCTCCAGCCAGATGCAATCCATTGTTTGAACTCTGAGATGCAGCTTCCTCGGCGGCAGTTGGGGCAGTGGTGGGAAAGAACTGGGTATCAATACCTCCCCAAAGGGGTTTTCTGTGTGCTACTATGAATGGCATTGTTGTAAGCTGCATCTGCAAATGGGATTAACTCGCACCAATTGTCTTGATGGTAGTTAGTAAAACAACGCAATACCGCTTCTAGAGTTCCGTTCGTCTCTGATTCAATCGCCACTTTGAACGCGGTATGCAACCGGGTGGTTCCCAACAAGCCCAGGGAAAGCCTTCCAAAATTTGAGACGACCAGTCTCAAGGGTCGACACCACCTTGAGGGCGGAGGTGGCGATAGATATGTTGAATAAAACAATCGCTACCAATTTAGTGGGCAGAGGGAATGGTGGTGCAGGGGATAAAATGTGCTTGTTTGGAGAACAGGTCCACCACTACCTATAAAACAGTAAGTTTCCTGGCCCGCAACCGCAATAAAAATCCATTGAAATAACCTCCCAGGACGGGAGGCAACAGGGAGAGGTTTTGTAAAGGCCGCGGGGTTTTCCTGGAATGGACTTTGGCCTCAGCGCAGACTGAACATCCCTTTGATATAGTCTCAATGTCTTTTACGCGATGGCGCCACCAGAACTGGCTTAATGGCCAGATGTAGCGCTTTTGAGGAAGCCAAAATGTCCGTTTTACCTGGCATCGCGGGCAGGCTTCGAGAACCTGCTTTGCGAGGGGTGGAAGGCATGCACCAACATCCCCGCTTCCAAACGCCATCCTCCGCCGCGATCTGGGAGTCTCCTTCCTCCGCTGAAGTTCAAGGAGCCCCAGCCCCTCAAGTTCCCGCAAGCAGGGAAGGGGAGACGATACTGAATGGGCAAAGGGGAGGAGGAGCCGAGGTCTGTGACCTAGTGACAGCCATACCCAGCTGGGAGGGGAGAGCACGGTGCGCTGATATCTCGGCAACTAAGAACCGCCTCCCGGAAGGCTTAGACAGCGATCAGCTGCCGGCCGTTTTTCCAGGAAAATGGACGTGAAGGAGAAGGAGAAAATCAGCTCAACGAAGCGTTTTTCGCTTTGACATTTTGAGGGGTAGAGGGCTGCCAAATTTTGCGATCCACCAAACTTGAAGGTGTTTGGCCCCTTCGGCCAGTGGAATTTAGGTACAGCTCATCCCTGATAGCAGCAGTCTCTTTATCCCTACGTCCAGCTTATTCTCAGGCCAGAAAAAACTTTGATAGTAAGCACACCGCACAAGTTTACCATCTTTATTTCGCTGTAAGATATTGCCGGTTTCCTTGTCCGATAATCCACGGAACTATGAAAAGCAGTCACGCGGCTCAGAATGGTCTCGTAGTGAAAGCTGATTTTCAGATGCTGGAATGCCGACATTGACATTCCTGAGACCAAGGGAGGAGCCCCGGCTTAGCAGCCTGTGAATCCTTTTGCTCTTTGGTGCGTGAAGAGACACTTGTGAGCGGAAGGGCCAGCTTTAGCAAATTGGGGTATAAAAATTCCAACTATAGAAATTAAGTGTTCCAAAGGAAGGATTGATGTACCTTTTCTGTATAGGGCCGCCATTGAAGTACCGCTGGCTTTACTGTAGGATCCATTTTGCCGGTGAGATCCGGAGAAGCCTACCAGTCTATGGAGGACTGATGAAAATGAAGTACTTTGACATTCGCCAAGAGAGAGCTGTTGTCTAAACGTGTAACACCTCTCAACCAGCTTCATGCTTCCATAGTTTGTGAATAAATCAAGACATCATCTGGCACACCACCCCTTTATACAATAAATCTTGCAAAGTCCTCATTGACAGCCATAAAGCCCGGTGCTCCAGCCAAAACCGAATGCATTATTAAGTATTCATATCGTCCAAATTTAGTATTAAACGCTGTTAAATGTTCATAGCCTTCCAAGTAATTCTGACCCTGTAATAGGCCTCTCTTAAATCCAACTTAGTAAAATCCGCCCTGCCCAGTGCATCTAAGAGGTCTTTGATTAAGGGCAAAGGATATTTATTGGACATGGAACAGCATTTAATCCACGGTAATCAGTACAAAGTCTCAAGGAGCCATCTTTTTTCTTTACAAACAGACCAAGGCTGCATGGTGTTTGGTGGCTCGGGTCAGACATGAATCCGCTTAGCCAGATTCTATCCAAGAAAGCACGGAGCTCCTTTTCTTCTGTGGGGCTCTATGATAGATTCTACCCTGGGGCAGTTGAGCCCGGCTGCAAAATGATTTTGCAATCGGTATCCCTATGAGGGGCAACTGGATCGCATTCTTGCTCCTGAAACACCCTGGCCAGATCTTTATAAGCTTGTGGATATCGGTGGGATTAAAAGCTCCCGACGTAGCGGTGAAGCCAGCTGTCCAATGTCATTTGAGGCTGGTTTTCCCCACTTCGCGTTTCCGCAGGGGGTCAGTGAATTTAGAATTCAGCTTCCTTTCCAAATAATATTTGCCCATGTAATAACAGAATCATGGCATGCCCAAGACAACGGAGGTTTGGCCACTGGAGCAAGAACGAACTAATTTTTTTTCCCAACGGTCAGCTAACGGAGCAAAGCAGGTTACGCGTAATCGGGCCGGGCCTTCATTCAAGTGGGCTGCCATCCATTTGAGTAAACGGAATGGGCTTCACTAGGGGAATTCGTCTAAGCTTTAAGTTCAGCTACCCGCGTCATATTTAAACAGTGCGGAGCAGCCAGAATCAACGAGGGCGAGGCTATAATACCGGGTATGCTTGGCAGGGTTGGCTAAAGAGGCTTGAATAGTAATGCTTTCGCCTTCACTCACCCATCTGGAGTAGGACCCATGTCCATGGGCTTAAGATAGGCAACCGTTACTCTCCTCAAGTCCTCCTCGATGGCGTGCTTTGACGAAAGCCTGGGGAGGCCCAGACTTCCGTGGAGGCTTGGCAGAGGGTGCGTGAGACGAACGGCGGCTTCGTTTTGGGCAGCTGGCAGCCAGATGGGCCAGACCACCGCGAATAGAGGCATAATCCCAAATCCATCAGCGGGCGCGTTTCATGTGGTTCCATGAGACGCTGGGGCTTGGTTTGCGAGTTGTTGGGGCAACTGCGGTGGTTTTCGATCGCATGCCCTCTCGCACGAAGGCATTCTAGACGGGCTGCTACTTTCAGATCCCAGATCGATCCACCAGCGCATCGTGCGCTGGATGGATGAGGAGAACTGTCTCCGGTTTGGTATTCATATTCGAAGAAGCATTCACATTTCATGCTCAGGCCAGAGGAAGTTTAGTAGCCGCCGCGACGTAAATTCACGGGCAAATCTTCGCAAAAAAGAACGGTTGCCCTGCTGAATGGACTTTGCGGTACGTAATGGCTTGCCAGCATCCGATCTTGGAAACGGGCACGTAAGGCTTGAGAACCGCCACTCAGCGCAGTATCATCAGCTTGCAATTCATAAAGAGTCACAAAACGTCAGCAGCCACCCTTATCCAAGACGGACCCGGCGTCCCGTGATCTTTTCACGCTCAGAACGATACAACCATCAATTCCTCCATATGTGCTGCCCAGTTGCAGATGAAGTAGGGGAGTTTAGAGGCGTCCCACAAACGGGTAGCAGGGATGGGGCCTATAGCCATCTCCTCTTCAACAGCTCTTTGAGATTCGCTGGGGCTGTGGTTGCAACGGCTAAAGCGGGGCTGGAGATAGGCCGCTGAGTTACCGGTTATGAGTGCGTAGAGTTGACCTTGCACCGCCGCTCTCGGCGAAAGGAGGCACCGGGATTGAAGTAGACCTTTAAAGCGCCACCCCATGTGGCAGGAGCGGTAGCCAGCGTGTAAGCACCGCCCGGTTCTGTCAGATCCCGCCTTCAGCTCTTGCTCCAAGGCAGCCGTCCTCTTTCAAGTAGTTAAGGCATCTTGATGCGCATAAGCAGCCATTTTTCACGATCCAGTTTTTGCTTGTTCATCACGCTGAATGCCGCAGTCAACTCGCCTATGCTGATGTTCTACGCAGCCTGGCGCTTCCAGATCCATCTTGAGTGATCCAAGACCTTGTCATGGACCGATAAGTTCTGCTGATACTGCCGCTGCAACGCTTCTTTGGCCCGGTTTCAGCCTTCAAAGCTGGATCGCCCTGGCGTTGTTGTTCTCGGTCCCTTTGCAGGCATTCACGATCTTTTTTTTGCAGCTGTTCGCTCCTCCTGCCAGAGTTCATGCTCTCGGGTCCATGCCTCTTTAGCATCGCCAGCAGTCTGGCTACTTCATCGCCCCAACTTTCTTTTTTTTGACGGAGGGGAAATAAATCTGATGGGGAGTCAGGTCTTCTTCGATTCCTCCTCCGATGGGTAACTCTCCAGTCCTCCGACGGTTCAGGCTCCATGGGCTTCTGGCACATCAACTGCTACAGGCCCGGCTGAACTGATTGGGAACCGCACGAAACCCTCCCCATCAATCGCATCCTGATCTCGGGCTAACGCCCCGGTTTCACTGTGGACTTGACAGGCCCTGGTGCTATGCCACTGTGATCCTGGGAGCATCATCAAGTATAAGTCGGCGAATCGCTCAATTGACTCCTGGGTGGCTGCATGAAGTGTAGTCAGACCCATCTTCAAACAGGCTGTACCCAACAGTAATCCACACGGAAACGGGTAGAGATCCGATCCACAGGCCGATCCAGACAGCCCCAAACCACTCATGCAAATCCATTACGTCGTTACCCATCCTCAGTCCCAAACGGCGGAAAGACCTATGCTGAACGAGATCGGAGAGAGTCACCAGCTAGACCCGTCTCCACTGGTCTCCTCAGATCAGAAAGGGAAGGCTCGAACCCTATGGGGCTACCGTGACCTTCCATAGTGAATATTCAATTCTGCATGTTAAAACAATCAGAGATCCACTGGAGTGTTAAAGAAAACAGCATAGATTCCAGTCATAATGTAAGGAATTAACCCAGGCAGAAATAAAAGGCTTTTGGGTTGAAAGACCATTTATTCAGACATTCAAAGCCCATATACACACGCATGACTGGAATGGGCCTCCCCGCTAAACTACAGAATATAACCCCTTGTCCCATCCCTCCCGTGTTCCAGTCCCATTCTCATGGGAACGGAATTCTCACATCTCACGCTATGATAAGCCCTAACAGTGTGGTTAAGCTAGGATTCTGGCCCGTCGCCCGTGCCAGGGAACTCAGTCAAGGCCAAACGGCTGTGAAGAGATTCAGCACCACTGAGATCTTTACAGCAACCAGCAAGCCCATCCCCAACCCAAAATTCACTTTCACAGCTGTCCTACTGACTAAGGTATTTAGCCTTCACTAAGTGCAGGAAAGATAAGCACAGCCAGGAAGCAACAGTGAAATAGTTTCACACAGCAGTTTCACACAGAACAGAGTTCCCATCCCCCAGTACTCAATTTATTTATTTATTTATAATTGGTTTTATATACCGCCCCTCCCCCGAAGGGCTCTGGGTGGTGAACAACACAATAAAACAATAGTTACAATAAAAACCCCATTAAAACAACAATCAATAATATTATATTGGCATCCAATCATAAAAACAGAACTTCATAGATCCACCCTGGAAAATAAAACAGAGAAGCGGAGAACACAGAATGTAAAGAAAAGGAGGGGGAAAGGGGAGGGGGCATCAGCGGCTGGCCCCTCCAAACGCCTGGTAGGAACAATTCGGGTTACAGGCCCCATGAACTCTCCAAGATCCCAAGCAGGGGTCTGATAGCCAGTGGTAACGTGTTCCACCAGGCAGGGGGGCCAGGGCTGTAAAAGCCCTGGCCCGCAGAGGCTAGCGTGTATCATCGAGGGGCCAGGGACCACCAGTAAATTGGCCTCTAACGAACATATAGAGGCCGCAGGGATACATGGGGTAAGACGGTCCCGGCGGTACGAATGGGTCCCAGGCCGCCAGTAAGGCCTTAAAGGTAAGCAATCTATACCTTAGCAATGATTCTGAACTCAACCTGGAAGCCAGTGGAGGCGGCGCAGCAGCCAGGTTGGATATGCCCTCTAAAGGCACCACTTCCAGAACACGCGCCAAGCATGCTGGACCAGCTTCAGCTTCCGGGCAGACGTAAGTGGGAGGCCCAGATAAAGCGAAAGTTACAATAGCTTCCAACCTAGAGGTGACCAGCAGCGACCGCCAGTGGTGAGAGATCCGCCTGGGAGAGGAAAGGGGCCAACCGCTGGCCTGTCGAAGATGGAAAAACGCGAACCCGGGTTATATAGGCCACCTGGGTCTCCATTGAAAGAGACGAATCCAGGTGGACCTCCCCAGGCTGCGAACGGAGGAGGCCGGTGCCAATAAAGCCCCCTCCCACTCTCCGGCGGTTGGAAATCCCCCACCACCTCCCCTGCGCTCCAGCCAGAGGATCTCCTCGGGTTTTTTTGGATGGATTCAGTTTTAACCTGCTCTGTTGTAACCATCCAGCAACCGGGCTTCCAAACAGTGTTGGGGAGAGTTGCTGGGGCCATGACCGCCCCCCCCCTCCATCAACAGAATGAGCTGAGTGTCATCAGCCGCATTGGTGACAGATCAGCCCAAAGCTCCGCACCAACTGAGCAAGGGGTCGCATGTAGATGTTAAACAACAGCGGGGACAACAGCGCTCCCTGAGGCACACCGCAATGAAGCGGGCACTTCTGGGAGGCTTGATCCCCACACCACACTTGCTGACTCAACCCGGAGAAACGAGACAATCCACTGAAGGACAGTGACCCGCACTCAGGAAGCGGCCTGTATGGGCCAAAAGGTCGTGGATCGACCATTACACAAACGCCGCGGTAAGATCCACAATACCAGCAGCGCCGATCCGGCTCGGCCGTGTTGTGGCGCGGAGTGTATCTGTGATAGCGACGAGGACAGTCTCCGTCCCATGCCCAGCACGGAAGCCGGACTGGAAGGGATCGAAAGCCCGTGTGTCCTCCAGAAAGCCCTGAAGCTGCTCCAACACCACTCTCTCAATTACCTTCCCCAGAAACGAAAGATTCGAAACGGGTCGGTAATTGGCCAGATCTGCTGGATCTAACGATGGTCTTTTCAAGAGTGGGCGACACTTACACACCTAAAGAGAGACTGCAGGAAACAAGAACTCAAAGCAGCAAAGGGTGAATGTGGCAGGCAGAAAAATAACAGGCTAAGAGATATGGGTCTTTAGAAAACCACAGGGAACTGGAGAAAAGCATGGAAGGCACAGGAAGGAAAAACAGAATGGCACAGAGTTCTTTTGCAGATTCAGCGGTAAGACCCTCAAAACTATGTGATTTATGATAATTTTGAAGTCACATAAGTTCACGGAGAGCTCACAGAGCTCCTTATTTCCTCTCCAGGCAATTCTCTCAGTTCATGAGTCTTACCACACAAAAAATGTGATGTGCACCTCTCACAGACAATACTATTTCCTAACATGGAAGGAACCTGTCAGTGTAACCCACCCCAATCCACTTTCGCCTGCAGTCAAGGAGACCTGCCTTCCAGAATGCCAGGCTTAAGAGTTGTCCCCATCCATCAGCCTCCAGGATCTGTCCCATTTGGAACTGAGTAACCAGCCTCCACAAAGGACTGCAAATGAAATCCCAAGCACATGTTTCTGCCACAAGGCCATCAAACAATATGGACCTGGGACAGCGTGCCTAGTCACAACAGGGCAGCCTTCAGTCGCTGCATAAAGCCCCATTGGCCACTCAGAATTTGGAAAAGTGGCTGCTCCCCATCCCCTCCACCTTGACCCCATTGGGTATATCAGACTATCTGCTTATTCTTATGCACCACTCAGAAGGAAAGAGGGAATATGAAGGAGATGGCCTGAAATATCTGCCCCAACTTGGGTTTTAATAACAGAAATCCAGCCTGATGATTTGAATGTCTTACTCACAAAAAGTCTGCATCAACATTTCAATGAATCCCTAACCTTGTCCTTGTGCAATTTGCAGCCTCTCCTGTCACTGGTTTGAAGAAGCCTCAACAGCTGCAGCTGCCATTCCTCACTGGTAGTCCTGGGAGTTAGAATCACAGAATGATAGAGTTGGAAGAGGCCACACGGGCCATCTAGCCCAACCCCCTGCTCAATGCAGGGTAACCTTGGAGCAGTGGTTGCCAACCTGGGATACATGCCACAGTGTCTGGAGGTACACAAAAAGAATTATATAATGGGTTTTCTAATATGGGGGTACAATTTTAGGGAAATGGATTACATAAGTGAAAAAAAGGTTGGTAGTCACTGCCTTAGACTTAGAGCATCCCTGAAAAGTTTTCATTCAGCTACTGCCTAAAGACTGCCAGTCAGGGGGAACTCACCACCTCCATAAGCAGCCAATTCCACTGTTGAACTACTCTTACCATAAAAAATATTTGTTAATATCCAGCCAGCATTTTTCCACCCATAACTTATACCCATCATTGGTAGGCCTATTATCTGCTGGCAGCAGGAACAGTTCCCTGCCCTCCTCTAAGTAACAGCCTTTCACATACTTAAAGAGAGCCACCATCATGTTCCCCCCCAACCTCCTCTTCTCCAGACTGCACATTCCCAAGTCCCTCAGCCTTTCCTCATAGGGCTTAGTCTCCAGGCCTCTGATAAACCTTGTCACTTTCCTCTGCACCTGCTCCATACTGTCCACATCCTTTTTGAAGTGAGGCCCTCAAAACTGCACATAATAGTCTGTTGGAAGTAGCAATGAGAAGATCCAGAAGGTGTAGACAAGTTGTCAGCTAGACAGGGCTGTAAGCTTAGAGATCCTTACACCCCTTTGTGTTAGATCTGAGAGCATCAGTCTTATCTGTCCTTTGATGCTCTCAGGTCTAATTTCCTTAGAAGTTAAGTTTTCCCTTGTCATGGAATGATGCTGTTGCTAGAGCAAAGGGAAATCACACATGACTGTGAAAATATTTGTTAATATCCAGCCAGCATTTTACAGCTCTGGCCCCTGCCTGGTGGAACGCTCTTCCTCCAGCTACGCGGGCCCTGCGGGATCTTAATGAATTTCGCAGGGCCTGCAAGACGGAGCTGTTCCACCGGGCCTTTGGGGAGCCCGGCCGCTGATGCCCCCCCACTTTCTAAAATCTGTGGACCCTGCCGTTCCCCCTCCCTCTTCTTTCCTCCCCCCCTCTTTTCTTAGGGGACTACGAGTAGGACGCCATCGGTAATTTCGACAGAAGCTGCATTTTAATGGGGGTCGATTTTAACTTATAGAGCCATATTTAATAACTATTTAAAAATTTTGATTTTATTTGTGCTCTATCTATTTGTTTGTTCGCCGCCCTGAGCCCTTCGGGGGAGGGCGATTTATAATAATAATAATAATAATAATAATAAGAAGAAGAAGAAGAAGAAGAAGAAGAAGAAGAATAAGAATAAGAATAAGAATAAGAATAAGAATAATAAGAATAATAAGAATAAGAAGAATAAGAAGAAGAAGAAGAAGAAGCAGCAGCAGCAGCAGCAGCAGCAGCAGCATCTTTGGTCTTTGATCCCCTGGATGGAGAACAGGAAGCTATGCAAAGGTGCCAGGATGCAACTTCAAAGGCCTAAATTACCTCATGGCCGAAACACAGTTTTCCTGAGAAAGTGAAAACAAAGATTCTATCTCAAGACATTGTCAAAGAAGCATCTCTGGGCCATGGGTTCCCGGAATGGGGACAAAGGAATCCAAAAGGGATGTGTTTAGCTGAGAGATCTCTGTAACCAAAGTTTGTTTTATTTCTTTGTTTTGAATTTTTACAATAAAAACCATTGAGAACTCAGCTGGAGTGGAGTTTTGAAGCAAAGAACCCAGATCTTAATGAAAGCAAGCTTGCTACCCCCGCAGGCTTAGCATGACATGGTGGCAGTGTCTTTTCAAAATTCCGATGTGCACAGGTTCTTGGCAGCAAGGTTACAGTGATGGAGAAAGCCACTGGCAGCTGCTGTGGAGGAGAATAGTATGTGCAGGTTGAAGACTACACAGTGGATGTAACATTGCTCGGGTCTGATGCAGAATCAGAGGCCAGGATGAATTACCAAGGCAGCTTCGGTGACCTGGAAGCGAGAGAAGCAGAATCCGGCAAGGAAGAGGCAAGGGGCAGAGGCTTCATGAGTGAGCAGCCAAATCCTGGAACATTTCCAATGAGCCAGGAGAGCTGGGCAGAATTCCTGAAAGACTTCATGCAGAGTCACCAAGACATCATCAAATTGTTAACTTCCCAACACCAGAGACAGAATGAAAACTCGTGGCAGAGGAAACTGTTCCCAAAGTTCGAAGTGGGCTCAGAGGTAACAGTTTTTTAAAATCTGTTCGAAGCCGCTTGTAAGGATTACAGGGTACCCCCTGTGAGTACCTGACTGCACTATGGTCTCAAGTGTCCGGAGACCTAGCGAAACTTCTTTGTGAATTTATGCAATGCGGAGGCACAGATTATTTTCAGTTTAAGGACATTGCCTTAAAGACATTTGGGAAATCTGGCCATGAACGTAACCTACAATTCAGAAAAGCTTACCCCAGAAGGGATGAGCCCATAATGTCTTATGCCTCTTGATGCAAGCTGTTAGTGAGTGAATGGTTCAGGAGTCTTTAGTTCAGTCTCTGGAACCAGAAGAGAGGAGTAGCAGTGGAGAAGAAGACTGGGCCAGGAAGAGCAGAGTGAGCTCTGGTGTTCATTTTGGAGGGCTTTTCTCAAAGCCACATCTTCTAACAGTGTATTTTAACAGGGGTTAGCAGGGGTTATCTCTTTTTCTCCATGTAAGGCTGCTGAGAGCTGAGGCGCGAGCAATTTTGTTTTTTGTTTTTTGTAATTAATAAGGACATTTCTTGAGGGATAGTAGGTACAGATAGCTCCAGGGGGCACTGACTAAAAGTTTAATATTTAAATATCTAAACAAAATCAGGTATGAAGGCAGGAAGCCAGCAGGGGGATGGGGGCTTTCCAGTGTTTTGCACTGAGTGTCACATGTACGACTATCTGCCACTAGCACAGAAGTTGTGGGTGTGCCCTTGCTGCAATGAGCTCCTGGCACTCAAGGAACGTGTGCGTTCTCTTGAAGTCAAGGTGGCAGACCTGGAGAAGCTGAGAGAAGCAGAGGGGGTGACAGATGAGGCTTTCAGGGACCTAACAGCCGGGTCCCACTCCCAAGTTGACATCTCTTCAGATGTCATGGAGAATGAGAGTCTGGGGGATGGAGGGGACCCCTTCCTTAGCTGGTGATCAGATATCCTCTCGCACTGAGGATACCCCTCAGGGAGGTGGGGGGCTCCTCGTAGTGGGTGATTGCACCATTAGGAATGTAGAGAGCTGGGTTTGTGAGAGGCATGATGACCGCGATGGTGACTTGGGCTCCGCCTGGTGCTGAAGGTTGCGGATGTCACGCTTCGTCTAGATAGGCTGTTAGACAGTGCTGGGGTGGAGTCAGCAGTTGTGGTCCACATTGGCACCAACGACATTGGGAAATGTAGCCGGGAGGTTCTGGAAGCTAAATTTAGGCTGCTAGGTAACAGGTTGAAGTCCAGGACCTCCAAGGTGGCATTCTCCGAAATGCTAACTGTTCCACACACAGGACGAGCTAGGTAAGCAGAGATACAGGGTCTCAATGCGTGGATGAGAAGGTGGTGTAAGGCAGAGGGTTTCAGATTTGTCAGGAACTGGGGAACCTTTTGGGACAAGGCAGGCCTGTACAAAAGGGACGGGCTTCATCTTAACCAAAGAGGAACCAGGCTGCTGGCGCTCAACATTAAATAAGTGGCAGAACAGCTTTTAAACTGAGCCCTGGGGGAAAGCCGACAGGAGCTGAGGTGACTTCGGTTCGGAATACAGTATCTATGGGGATGCAGACAGAGAGGGAGGTTTTTCTAAATCAACCACATACAAGCATGGAACATAGCAATGTGCATGTGACAAGGGATAGTATCTACAAAAGACTTGAGGGTAAAGCACATAAATCCCAGGTTAAGGACAGAGACAGGGTATACAGGTGTCTCTATGCTAATAGTAGAAGCCTTCGACCTAAAATGGGGGAGCTGGAGTACAGTTTTGAAGGAGGACTTTGATATAATGGGCATTACAGAGACATGGTGGAATGAGGAGAACCAGTGGGATGCTGTTATACCAGGCTAAAGGCTCTATAGGAAGGATAGGAGAGGGCGCATTGGGGGTGGAGTTTCCCTTTACATAAAAGAGAGCATAGTGTCACATAATAGAGCATAGTGTCACATAATAGAGCATAGTGTCACATAGTGTCTACAGAGGAATCATTGAGTCTGTCATCTGCACCTCTATAACTGTGTGGTTTGGTTCTGCAACCCAACAAGATTGACACAGACTTCAGAGAATAAGCAGAACTGCAGAAAAAACAATTGCTGCTAACCTGCCTTCCATTGAGGACCTGTATACTGCACGGGTCAAAAAAAGGGCTGTGAAAATATTTACTGACCCCTCGCATCCTGGACATAAACTGTTTCAACTCTTACCCTCTAAATGTCGCTACAGAGCACTGCACACCAAGACAACTAGACATAAGAACAGTTTTTTCCCGAATGCCATCACTCTGTTAAACAAATAATTCCCTCGATAATGTCAAACTATTTATTATATATTTATTATATAATTACTGCACTACTTTTTTCATCATTCCTATTACCCATCTCCTCCCAATTATGACTGTATGACTATAGCCTGTGCTGACATTTCATTTTATTTTATGATTTTACATTTTATGTTTTTATTACTATTGATTGTTTCCTGATTGCTTACTAGACCTATATGACAATCATTAAGTGCTGTACCTTATGATTCTTGACAAATGTATTTTCTTTTATGTACACTGAGAGCATATGCACCGGAGACAAATTCCTTGTGTGTCCAATCACACTTGGCCAATAAAGATTCTATTCTATTCTATTCTATTCTATTCTATTCTATTCTATTCTATTCTATTCTATTCTATTCTATTCTATTCTAAAATAGACAATGCAAGGGGAGCTGGTTCCCCTACAGAATCACTGTGGATATCAATACCAGGGGTGAAGGACAGTTTAATATTAGGAATATATTCTCGTCCCCCTGACCAAAGCGCACAAGAGGATTCTGAGATGGAAAAAGAAATTAGAGAGGCCAACAAAAACAAAAATGTAGTGGTAATGGGTGATTTTAACTATCCCCATATAAACTGGAAAAATGTACGTTCAGGTCATAGTAAGGAGAGAGCATTCCTGGATATGCTAAATGACTGTGGCTTAGAGCAGATGGTTGTGGAACCAACCAGGGGAGAGGTGATCCTAGATCTAATTCTATGTGGGACCCAGGACCTGGTGCAGGAAGTCAGTGTTGTTGAGCCGATAGGGAACAGCGACCACAATGCTGTCAGATTCAGTATCTCTGCATGTGAACAAGTGACAACTACTAATGTAGTTACATTTGCCTTCAGAAAGGGAAATTTCTCAAAGATGAGGGGGATAGTGTGCAGGAAGCTGAAAGGGAAAATCAAGAGAGTCAAAACTGTCCAGGATGCTTGGAGGTTATTTAAAAACACAGTAATAAAAGCTCAGCTGGAATGTGTTCTGTAGGTTAGGAAAGGCAGCACCCAGTCCAAAAGAAAGCCACCATGGTTAACAAGAGAGGTTGAGGAAATTATCAGAAAAAAGAAAATGTCTTTTAGAAAATGGAAGTCCAGTGACTGATGAAGAATATGAGCGGGAACACAAATGGTGGCAAAAGAGAAGCAAGTTAGCTGTAAGGGAGGCAAAAAAGGATTATGAGGAATGCATGGCTGCGAACATCAAGACCAGCAACAAACAGTTCTTCAAGTACATAAAAGTAGGAAGCCAGCAAGGGAACCGGTAGGCCCGTTAGATGACAAAGGAACAAAGGGTGTGCTAAAAGATGACAGGGAGATTGCAGAGAAGCTGAATGAGGAAGTGAGGAACATTCCTGCACCTGAACCAAGCTTCTTAGGAGGTGAATCCGAGGAACTAGCGAAGATAGTGGTAGACAAGGAAGAAGTTCTGGCAGCCATTGATAAACTAAATGCTACCAAATCCCCTGGCCCAGATTGCATTCATCCAAGAGTTCTTAAAGAGCTCAAGCATGAAATTGCTGATCTTCTCACTTTAATATGCAACTTATCCCTGAAATCAGGCTCCATCCCTGAAGACGGGAAAATGGCCAATGCCACACCAATCTTTAAGAAAGGGTCTAGGGGGGACCCGGGAAATTACAGGCCAGTCAGTTTGACCTCTGTTCCTGGTAAATTAGTAGAATCTATCATCAAAGATAAAATTATAAAACATGTAGAAAAGCAAGACCTGCTGAGGAAGAGTCAGCATGGCTTTTGCAGAGGCAAATCCTGTCTTACAAACTTACTAAAGTTCTTTGAGGGTGTAAACAGGCATGTGGATAAGGAGGAAGCAGTGGACATTGTGTACTTGGATTTCCAAAAGGCTTTTGACAAAGTTCCTCACCAGAGACTGTTGAGAAAACTCAGCAATCAAGGAATAAGAGGGGAAGTCCTCCTATGGATTAAAAACTGGTTGAGAAACAGTAAGCATAGAGTGGGTGTAAATGGGAAATTCTCACAATGGAGAGATGTAGGGAGTGGTGTCCCCCAAGGATCCGTTTTGGGACCAGTGCTCTTTAACCTATTCAAAAATGACCTGGAAGTAGGAGTGGGTAGCGTGGTGGCCAAGTTTGCAGATGATACCAAATTATGTAGGGTGGTGAGAACCACAAAGGATTGCGAAGAGCTCCAAGCGGACCTTGATAAATTAGGTGAGTGGGCTAAGAAATGGCAGTTCAATGTAGCAAAATGTAAAGTGATCCACATAGGGGCAAAAAATCCAAACTTCACATACATGCTACAAGGGTCAGTGCTATCTTCCTGGTCTTCAGACCAGGAAAGGGATTTGGGCGTCTTAGTTGATAGTTCTATGGGAATGTCAACTCAATGCATGGCAGCTGTGAAAAAGGCAAACTCTGTGCTGGGGATAATTAGGAAAGGAATTGAGAATAAAACTGTATAGATTGTCATGCCCTTATATAAAGCAGTGGGGCGACCGCACTTGGAGTACTGTGTTTAGTTCTGGTCGCCACATCTCAAAAAGGATATTGAAGAGATAGAAAAAGTGCAGAGAAGGGCAACGAGGATGATTGAGGGACTGGAGCACCTTCCTTATGAGGAGAGGCTGCAGCGTTTGGGACTGTTTAGTTTGGAGAGGAGACGTCTAAGGGGGGATATGATGGAAGTCTATAAAATTATGCATGGGGTAGAAAATGTTGATAGAGAGAAATTTTTCTCTCTTTCTCACAATACTAGAACCAGGGGGCATACATTGAAAATGCTGGGGGGAAGAATTAGGACTAATAAAAGGAAACACTTCTTCATGCAACACGTGATTGATGTTTGGAATATGCTGCCACAGGAGGTGGTGATGGCCACTAACCTGGATAGCTTTAAAAGGGGCTTGGACATATTTATGGAGGAGAAGTCGATTTATGGCTATCAATCTTGATCCTCTTTGATCTGAGTTTGCAAATGCCTTAACAGTCCAGGTGCTTGGGAGCAACAGCCGCAGAAGGCCATTGCTTTCCCATCCTGCCTGCGAGCTCCCAAAGGCACCTGGTGGGCCACTGCGAGTAGTAGAGAGCTGGACTAGATGGAGTCTGGTCTGATCCAGCTGGCTTGTTCTTATGTTCTTATGTTCTTATGTGTGCAGGAATTAGCACCATGGACCAGGCTGTAGATGTGGTAGGAAGGCAACAGTTTTTGCAGAGTTTGCCAGAAGGTGTGTCTGAAATGACACAGGCAAAAGACTCTGAGTCTCTGGAAGAAATCGCACACTTTGCTGACCAAATTATAACTCTTAGGAAGAAAGAGCCCAGAATGTTTTATCAGCCAGAAAGGAAGTTTTCCAACACACTTCCAAACAAGAGCCAGCATTGGCAATTTGCAAGGCAGGTCCCTTCTGAAAGGCAACCAGCAGCGCCCAGGAAGGACTCAAGTTTTAAGGCGGACCTGAAGCTGCCTGCTTCTGCCTCAAAGGGACTTACTTGTTTCTTATGTGGGTCCCTGGACCATCTTAAAAGACAATGTACAATGAAAGTTGACAAAGAAGCTCCTGCTATGCATTCCTATGCAAGTGCTAATCATCTTCTTCCCAGAGGGGAACGGAAGGGAATCGGATGAAGCCAGCTCCAAGTCAGATGACTGAGGAAAACAAGTTCAACAGTCACCCAGAATCATTCATAGGGCACAGAAGCTGATTGATGTCAAAGATGTGATCACGGAAGAACAGAAATGATGGGTAGAACAGTTTCGAAGCCAAACAGTTACAGTGGGAGAGTGCTTACAGCTGGAAGCGACACAAGACACGGGAGCAGACCTCTCATCATTGTGTGCTGATTTGCTAGAGAAAATCCCACACAAGCTTTGTGGACAGCTAAAAATGTTGCCTTTTATATCCCAAGAAAAGTATCTGGATGTGGTAGAAATACATGTAACCTACAAGAATTATACAGGTAATTTATACATGAATTATACATGTAACCTACAAGAATTATACGGGTTCCACTGCCTCCCATTGAAACTGAAATCAAAGCTGCCTGTCTGGACCACCTTGGTTGGGCCCTAATTTCACCTTGGGCCCTGCCTATCTCCTCCCCTTCTTTTTCTTCTTTCTTCTTTTTTCTTTTTTGGCCTGTAGATCGGGCGCCTGTGTATATGTGTTTTACACAATCTTGTTGTTTTAATTAATTTATTATTATTAACTGCTGTTGAGTTTTAATGGGTTAAGTTTTTATGTTGTATTAATCTGCTGTTTGGAAACAGCCGTGTTGTGAGCCCCCTCGAGCCCTTCGGGGATGAAGCGGCCTATACATTTAATAGATAGATAGATAGATAGATAGATAGATAGATAGATAGATAGATAGATAGATAGATAGATAGATAGATAGATAGATAGATAGATAGATAGATAGATAGATAGATAGATAGATAGATAGATAGATAGATAGATAGATAGATAGATAGATAGATAGATAGATAGATAGATAGATAGATAGATAGATTGATGGTGTTGACCCATCAGGTATGTGAAGCACAATTCATAATTGGTACTGACTTGATCTTTAAAAATGCTTGTATAAATCCAGTTAATACTAGATCAGGAGTTAACCAGTGTCAAGAAGATGCAGAGAGAGAAGGGGGTGGAAGAGAAATGCAAGAAACAACCTCTCTATCTGACACTAAGCCACAGGAACAGGCAGAGGAAACTTGTGAAACTCTTGCAGTTCAGAGGGAGAATCCTTTGAATGACAGGGCTTTTCAAAGCTCTGAGGTGTTTAAACTGGAGCAGCATAAATATCCAACTTTAGCTGACTGTAGGACTGAGCCCTGCAGAGCTCACTCCTAGCAATTCTGTTAAAATATTGTGGATAAATGATTTGCTTTACAGACAGCAGGCTCAATTGACAGGAGTCTTGCTGAATTTGACAGCATCTTTTCGAGCAAACCCAGGCTCCATGACCCTGATCTCTCATCACATTGATACTCACAGTCATGCCTCAATAAAGGTGAAGCCATATGCCCTAAATGAATCAATGAAACAGATTGTAGTCAAAGAAATTCAGCAGATGTTGGATTGTGGAGTAATAAGAAAGAGCACCTCTAACTGGGGAGCTCCAATAGTCATTGTCCCAAAGAAGAGGGTCTCAGACCACGATTTTCCTGAATATTGAGTCTGTGTGGACTACAGGAGACTAAAAAAACTCACAATACTCGAACCTTATCCAATCCCTCGAGTAGATAAGCTCGTTGAGGAACTAGCAAGTGCGAGGTTTATCTCCACACTTGACTGCAGCAAAGGATACTTTCAAGTGCCTTTAACCCCTGAAGTCATAGAGAAAAGTGAATTGGTTTGCTTTGCTGGTCACTTTGAATTTCTGAAAATGCCATTTGGGTTGCAAGGTGCCAGTAAGTCATTGCAATGTTTGATGAACAGAGTCTTAGAAGGCTTGCCATTATCAGACTCTCGAACGTGGAAATAACAGAGACCGTAGAGAAGTCCAAAAGCAGTTTATTCCAGGTGATGCAAAGAGTAACAATGTTTAGCAAATGTCCATTACAGTTTCTACTACAAAGCTACGAAGGGCCTGGGAACCTTTCACACCTTTTTGAAGTTGGGCTGGCGCCAGGAGATTGCTAACAGGAGATTGTTAGGAAGGGAAGAGGGAAACAGGAAAACAATTGCAAATCACACACAGCAAGACATCAAGATACTGACAGGCATGGTCCTGACATTCCGCCCCCCTTAAGACCTCCCCCCCATTTCGGGCGATCGGAGTAAGCCCAGTGAAACGCCTTCACCAAGCGAGGGGCTTGGACATGTACAGAATCGACCCATTCATTGTCCCCAGCCCGGAAATGGGTCCAAGTGATCAAATACTGTTGCCTGGGAATACTGATGCACCTGGGAATCTAACACCTCTTTCACCTCGTGGTGAGGCTCGCCCCTCACTGCAACAGAGGCAGGTGCTGCCGGACAAGGGTACCAGTCATCCGGGGTTAGGGTTCTTGAGGAGGCTGCAATGAAAAGCAGGATGTACAGACTTCAAGTTTTTAGTCAACTGTAACTGTAACTCGGCTGTCACATAATTAATCACTCTGAGCACCTGAAAAGGCCCAATATATTTTTCCCAGTTTTCTACACCCCTGCAGACCCCACAAGTTCTTGGTGGACAAATACATCCAACCCCCAACCTCAAGAGTGAACGGCTGCCATTTTTTATCGGCCTGCCGCTTGTACCCCTGCTAAGCCTTCTCCAGGGCCATCGGTCGCTGCATGAAATGCTGAGGAAAGAGCCTGTTCGGTGCCCAGCAACTTCAGAAAGTGCCACCAGAACTGCAAAATAAACTGTCTGCTGTGGTCCAATACGATCTTATCAGGGGCAGCGTGTAGCCAGTAGACGTGAGTCACAAACAGACAAGCCAACTTGCTCGCTGTCAGCAGCAATGCGCAAGGGACGAAGTGCACCTGCTTCGAAAACAAGTCCACAACCATCCAGATCACCAACTTCCTCTGCTGGAAGGGAGATCAGTAATGAAATCCATGGAGATCACCTTCCAGGGTGCAGAGGGTGCTGGCAGGAGCTGGGGGAGGCCAGGCACCTTCCCTTGCGCCCTCTTGGCCATCGCACATGTGGGGCAAACTTTAACATAAGCTTCCACATCCCCCCTCAGTGTCCTCCGCCAAAACTGTTTACGGGCCAAATGTAATGTTTTCACAAACCCAAAGTGTCCTGCCGATTTTACATCATGACATCCCTGCAAGGCTAGAAGGTGCGCCACCTGAGGTACATAGAGTCGATCCCCCTTCCACCAGAACTCCCCCATTTCTCCAGTTGCTCAACATCCTCCTCTTGCAGCACTTCAAGGCTCCCCGCCCCCTGAGGACCTCCTCCAGTGATGCGGGCACAGCGGGGGGACTGGAGCGACATGCCACCTGACTGCGGGTGACAACCACTAATCCCAGTTCAGATGGGAAGAACACTGTCCCGATCGAAGCGGGGTCCCCCGGGTGTAAGGAACCTCGAAGGACCCGAAATCAAGTAACTTTGAATAGTTCTTTATTTCATAAACTTCAGGAGTCACAATACACGGAATGCAGATTCTGACCTTCCCCAAATCAGGTCGCCTCTTTTACGGGCAAAACGGCTCCTCCCAGAACTCCCAACTACAATTCCCAGCTACAATTCCCACGATAGAAAAAGACAAGCTTCAAACATATATGATAAGCGCAGACAGCAAGGTTAACTCCAGCAGCCATCCTGGGCATACAGCCCAGACCGTGGATAAGGCCAGGCTGGCTGAACAGAAACACACATCAAACCAGAACCTTACACTCCGCCTCCCCAACGAAAGCTCCCTCCCCACCTGGCTTGTGGGGAAAAGATTTATGAAAAGCAGAAATCAGTGAGGGGGCATCAATATTTTCAACATAAATCCACTAGTTATGGCCTGAAGGATATCCCACCCATGAAACTAAGTATTGCAAGCGCTTGCGGAAATAACGGGAGTCCGTGAACAGCATCAATCTCATAGTGCTGGTGGTCGCTAATAATCACTGGCGGGGGTGCTTCCGCTTGGTTGTGCCAGGCATCGGAATCTCGAGCCCGCTTGAGTAAGCTTAGAATAAAGTCGTGGTGAATGTTACTCAACGACTTTGGCAATTCTAACCGAAAGAAATCACATCATTGATCACTTGGGTGATCCGGAAGGGACCTATGAATTTCTTGCCCAGCTTGGAATATTTGTGCACGTCCCTAAGGTTTTTTTTTTGTGATAAATAAACCCATGTCCCAATCTGCAAAGGAAAGTCAGAGCGATGTTTGTCTGTTTGAGTTTTTTGTTTCCCGCGCTTGTGCAGTTTAAGAGGACACTGTCGTGCAAACATCGGCTAATGACTGTATCCAGTCGCCAAACACCCGGGGCTGCAAACACCTGGTCTGGGAGTTGAGGCAGGGGAGGGTAAGAGCCGCACTACACACCACTTCAAAGCGGCTTTTGTTGGTACTACTGCGTGAACCGTGATATTGTAGGCAAAGATTTTGGCAAAGCGGTAGTGACTCGGACCAGTTATCTTGATGATAATTGGTGTAGCAACGCAGGTACCGTTCCAGGAAGTTCTGTTGGTCCGGTTCGCCTGGCCGGCCACTTCGCATCGCGGTACGGGGCAGCGACAGCTGAAGTGGTTCCCAAAATCTCCAGGAATGCCTTCCAAAACTTGGATATGAACTGGAAGCCGCGGTCGGAAATCACCTTCTCAGGGGAGGAGTGCAAACGGTAGATATGTTGAATGAACAACTTCGCTAACTTAGGGGCCGAAGGAATGGTGGAGCATGGAATAAAATGCGCCTGTTTCGAAAAGAGATCCACCACCACCCACAGAACGGTATTTCCATGGCTTTCAGGGAGATCCGTAATAAAATCCATGGAGATCACTTGCCAGGGCTTGGAAGCTGCAGGGATGGGATGCAATAACCCATGAGGTTTGCCCGGGATAGACTTGGTTTCAGCACACGTCGGACAACCTCTAATATACGCTTCAATGTTCTTTTAAGATGGTGCGCCACCGTACCTGGATACCAAAGTAAGTGGAGCATTTTAAAAAAATCCAAAATGTCCCACTTGCCTGGCATCGCGGCCTCGCCTATCAGGACCTGCCATTACGTAGCATCGGGCGGATCGCATCAACAGTCACCTCTCCTCCAAACTCCCCCTTTCAGTTGTAGGAGGGGGTCGGATTCCCCTGTTGGGACGTCCTGTCACTTCCTCTAACTGTCGTAGGAAAGGCGAGACGACGTCTGGAACGCTCGGTGGGGGTGGAGTAGTGGGGGCGGATGTTTGGGATCGGGTAACCGCCAATCCCAATTGTGAGGGCGAGAGGATGGTACGCGGAATAGCACGTAACGACGTGTCCACCCCCTTGGGTAGGCGGGACAATGCGTCCGCTAATTTGTTGCTTCTGCCTGGGAAGAAATGGACTGTGAAGGCAAATCTGGAGAAGAAATCAGCCCATCTTAACTGTTTAGCTGACATTTTGAGTGGTGTAGACAGGGCCGCAGGTTTTTATGATCTGACCAGACTTGGAAGGGGCAGGAAGCTCCTTCTAACCAATGCCGCCAAGTACTAAGAGCCTCCTTGATAGCAGCCGTTTCTTTGTCACCCACTGTCCAGTTGAGTTCAGGGCCGGAGAATTTTTTCGATAAGTAAGCACACGGAACAAGTTTATTATCTTTATTTCTCTGCAAAAGGGCTGCTCCTAGCGCCTTGTCCGAAGCGTCTACATGCACGACGAAGGGCAAGGAGGGGTCCGGGTGTTTCAATACTGGTTCTGTAGTGAAAGCTGATTTAAGCATTTGGAAAGAATCCTGACACTCCGGGGACCAGGGGAGGGAAGCCCCAGGTTTAGATGCTTGGGGACCCTTCCCTTTTGTGCAAAGCAAGTCCGTGAGGGGCAGGGCAATTTTGGCGAATTGAGGGATAAAGTCCCGGTAGAAATTGGCAAAACCTAGAAAGGATTGAAGCTCCTTGCGGGTTGTTGGGACGGGCCAATTAACTACAGCGGCTATTTCGGCTGGATCCATTTCCAGCCCCTCTGGTGAGATCCGATAACCCAAATAATCCATGGAAGTCTGATGAAAGGCACATTTAGATAATTTCACGAATAGAGAGTGATCGAGGAGACGTTGTAACACAGCCCTGACCAGATGAACATGCTCCTCTTCCGATTGGGAATATATAAGGACATCGTCTAAATACACAACCACTCCTTTAAACAAAAATTCTTGCAGTACATCATTGATAAGTGACATGAAAGCCCCTGGGGCCCCAGATAATCCGAAAGGCATTACAAGGTATTCATATTGACCAAATTTAGTATTAAAGGCTGTTAAATGTTCAAAACCTTCAGCGATCCGCACTTGATAGTAGGCTTCGGGCAAATCAAGTTTCGTAAAAATCCGCCCCTTCCCCAACGCATCGAGGAGATCCTTGATCAGGGGCAAGGGGTACTTATTTGAGATAGAGACGGCATTCAATCCCCGGTAGTCGGTGCATAGCCGGAGAGTTCCATCTTTCTTTTTTAACAAAAAGAACCGGGGCTGCGTGCGTGCTCCTGGTGGCCCGATGAATAAATCCCCGAGCTAGGTTCTTGTCCAGGAAGGCACAAAGCTCCCTCTCTTCGGTGGGGCTCATTCGATATATTCTACCCTTGGGTTCCTGGGACTAATAGGATTTTACAATCTGTGTCCCGATGGGGGGGTAACTGATCACACTCCTGTTCTTCGAAAACTTTGGATAAGTCCCAGTAGATTTTGGGGATTCCGTTTAAATCTGAGCTAGGAGTGACATTGAGAGCCAGGGGTTGGGGGCCATCAGGGAGTTCAGTAGAGTCTTCCGGTGGTTCCCCCTCATGCATATGATCCCCGCAAGGGGATCTGTGAAACGGACGATGCGCTGCCCCCAGAAAATAGTGGGTTCATGGGAGAGTAACCAGGGCATGCCCAACACGATGGGATGTTTGGCGACTGGGGCCAGGATGAAGCTACGTCTCTCCCAGTGTTCTGTGCAACGTAGGAGCACTGGCTGGGTTCTGAAACAGGCCGGACCCTCGGTGCCTAACGGACTGCCATCCATCTGAGTGAAAGGGATGGGTTTGGCCAATGCGATACGCTCGAGCCCCAGTTGATCAGCAACCTGGGGCCTCATGAGGCAGTGGGAGCAACCGGAATCCACTAGGGCATGTGCTAGGATGCGTGTATGTTTAGTCGTATTGGCCAAAGAGGTCATAATAGTTATGGGGGCACCCCCGTCACTCACCTGGAGCTGGGTTCTCCTCCGCAGGAGCCGACGAAAGGCTCACTCCTTCTGGCTCGGTGTCATCAACTTCCCCCAGGTCTTCACCGAAAACAGCTTGTGACGCTCCCTGGGGGCCCTTTGGTCCTGGCTTGCACGGGGTTCGTGCTGTTGACTTGCGAGGAGTTGGAGTGGGAACCTTCTGTTTCTTTGGGCAATTGGCTGCCATATGGCCCGGGCCGCCGCAATACAGACATAATCCTAGTCGACGGTGACGATCCGACGTGGACTCGGCAGCTGGCGGCCCCCCTCCCGTTTTCTTCAGTGGCGCGGCGGCGGCAGTTTTGGTAGTGGTCTTGGTCGCTGCGGTCTTACCAGCTTTGGAACGGGTGAGGCGGGTCGCAATCGTATTGCCCACCTCGATCCACTCTGCAATGGTACGTGGTTCACGATGCATGACTGCCCAGGTGCAAATGTCGGGATCTACCGCCTCGTAGAAATATTCGCATTTCATGCGCTCAGGCCAATCAGGTAGTTTACTCGCTGCCAAACGGAATTCTCGAGCAAAATCAGCAAAGCATGACAGAGTAGGCGGTTCATCAACGGATAGGTGCGTTACCAGAGAAAGATAAGTGCAGTTGAAGACGGCTTGGCACAGCAGACAAATAACTCCACCACACAGTAGCTTCACTTCAAAGAAGGAATTTTACTTTCAGGTGCAAGCTATATACAGTGAATATCAAGGAACAAACCGGCAGCATGCTTCGCAGTAAACAAGAATCCCTAACAGATAATGTGCACTGATAGTGCTCCACTAATATACAAACACTGCCCAATCACTGAGAAGGTCACAGCACCGGATCAGACTGGTTTGGTTCAGTTGCATCAGGCTTTTGCCAACTGACCCTGGATGACAGGTGCTGTCATTTAGATCTCCATGATCTGTGCACAAGATGCACACCTCTTTATTTTGATTCCCTGACACCCCTTCTCATCTTGGGTACAGATTATTTATTTACAATACATTTTACATGGTTACATTACACATCATGCAACACATTGGGTACAGTTACAATACCAAGTTCAGGTAACAGGTTTCTATACTTGTGCAAAGTACCTGCTTTGGTTAAGATGTCTGCACAGTTACGTTCAGTTGGTACATATTCCAATCTGATGTCACCCTTTTGAATTAACTCTCTCACGTTTTGGTATTTAACTGCAATGTATTTGGTCCTAGCTTTCATGCTTTCCATGTTAGCCATATGAATGCATGTTTGGGAATCTTCTAAGATTTTCACAGGCTTTTCATACACTGCATTCAGATCAGATAACAATTGTTGAGTCCACAAAAGCTCTGAACAAGTTTCAGAGAGCGAACAGAACTCAGCTTCTGAAGTTGACAACGCTACTGTGTTCTGTTTTCTAGCTTTCCAGCTAATGACAGAGTTTGCATATTTAATTAAGAACCCTGAACACGACTTCCTGTCACTCTCTTCCGCAAAAGAGCTATCAGCTACTGCTGATAAGATATTACTGTCATCAGGACAAATCAACAACCCTTTGTTACATGTTCCTTTTAAATATCTGACAACTCTTTTGACACCTTGCCAGTCACGTAACGTTGGTTTTGACACTCTTCTGCTTAACACACTTACTGCATAAGCAATATCTAATCTTGTCCAGTTACTTAAAAAACAAAAGACTTCCAATTACAGAACGAAAGAGGTCAGGTTTATCAAATAAAATGTCACATTCGGTTTTGAGAAAATCTACAGACATAGGAGTATCAAATGTTTTAGCATCAGTTAGACCACATGTTTTTACTAACTCTCCTATTTTCTTAGATTGTAGCAAAACAAGACCACCTTTAGGATTGTGAGCTATTTCAATACCTAAATACGATTTCAGATATCCTAGGTCTTTCACTTTGAAATGCTTGCTTAGCTCATGGTAGACAGAATCAATTGCCTCATCAGTTTTAGCTGCAACACATAAATCATCAACATACACCAATAAGATGATTTGGTTGTCATTTGAACCTTTTAACACTGTCATCAGGTAAGGCCTTTCTTCTATAAACCCACCTAGAACCCACAACTTTACAACCTTGAGGCTTTTCTACTTCCTCAAAAACATTTTGCTCAACCAAGGAATCATATTCTTTTTGCATTGCTTCTTGCCATTTTTGCTGCTCCTCAGGATCTCTGGTTAACATCTCATTGTATGACTTTGGTTCAACCCAGGTTTGACACACTCTAACTGTCTGTGTGAACCCATATCTATCAGGAGGAACACCTTTATTGTGTCTTTCAGACCTTCTTGGAACAACTGGGCTTTGCATGTCAGTACTATTCTGCTCTGACTCAGTCTCGTCCTCCTCTTTCACTACAGTTTCTGTTTTCACAGGAGGTGAGCGAGCATGACCTTGGCTAGGCGAAGGAGGAACCGGTGTTGACTGGTTGCTGCTAGAAACAGCACGTTGATCAGACAACAGGGGCAAAAACACTTCAGTATTAGCATGGATTTGCTCCCAACCTGCATGGTTCTCAAAATTAGCGCTTCTAGATATCACTACACGGCCAAAAGACAGAAAAAATCTATAAGCTTTAGTTTCTGGCTGGTAGCCAATGAACCTCAAACGGCGGTATTTGGGTTGTCCCTTCCTTCTTTGTTCCTTTGGAATGAGAACATTTGCAAAACTTCCAAAAATCCTCAAATGCTTTAAGGAGGGTGCTTTTCCAAAAAGCAAGTAATGGGGTGTTTGATTGATTGTCACACTCCACAATCTATTTATGAGATAGGTAGCTGTGCTAACAGCTTCACCCCAAAAGTGAAAAGGCAAGTTTGCATCCATCAACAAACAATCACGCATGGTTTCCAGATAAGAAATCTTATGCTCAGAAACCCCGTTCTCAAACGGAGAAAAAGGGTTAGTTTTCCTGTGAACTATGCCTTTTTGGGCTAACCAATGTTGAAAATCATTGCCCAGGAACTCGCCGCCCCGGTCAGATTGTAATCTGGCTATTTTATAGGGAAAATTGCGTTCAACCATTGCCACCCACTGTTTAAACTTCTCAAAGGCTTCAGCTTTTGTCTTCAACAACACAGTATAAGTATACCTGCTGAAATCATCAACCAGCACCATGAAATATTTGGCGCCACCTTGTGTTGGAGAAAACGGGCCAGTTAGGTTGACATGGACAAGAGAAAACGGTTTCTCTGTTTTTCTTTGACGGACTGCAGTGGAGGGGTGAGCTTTCACTTTAGCTTTACTGCACACTGCACAGTCAAGGTACTTGTGGCATGGCTTTACATTCACGTCACAAACTTTAGCAAGTTGCCTTAAAGTAAAAAAACTGGAATGCCCTAGTACTCTGTGTAAAGCATGGACACAATTGTCATGCATAGGACGGTTAGATAGACAAGAAACATGTTCTTCACTGCCTGTATTCTTGGGAATCATTTTATACAACTTATTCTCAAGCTTTCCCTTTGCACAGACAATGCCATTCAGTTTCACATAGCACATGTCATCAACAAAATCAACTTTATAACCATCATGTGTTAGGCTAGCTACAGATAACAAACAGAAATCTAGATTTTGCACTAACAATACATTTTTCAGAGACTTGCCTAAAGAAGGCACAAACGCAGTTCCTTGTAGGCTAACTTCCACTGGACTGCCGTCAGCAAGGCTTACGTGAGCAACTGTTGATTCCTTTACGTCCTCCAGCAGGGACCTGGAATTTACGATGTGCTCAGTACAAGCAGAGTCAATAAGCCAGGAAACTGCCTTAGAATCTTCAGCACACGTAACCAGCAAAGCAGATTCAGCTCTGTCTTGCTTCTCAAAAAAAGGCTTCTTTCTGTATTTCCCCTTCTGTTGCCTCAATTGGCTAGATCCAGAACTTGCACAATTACGGGCTAGATGTTTGTCTGACCCGCAAACGTAGCAACGACGCACAGCAAAGGATTTCACAGACGTAGCCTCTGACACGGCTTTTCCTCTCCAGACACCGACAGGCCGAGCACTGCTCTTTCCAGCACATTCTTCCAAGCGGCATTCGCGCTGATAATCTTTCTGTTTCTGCCACTCCAGCAGACTGGTAGTAACAAAATCAAAAGTAAGCTCGTCTTCCTTCACATTCTGTAAGCTCAAAACAAGCTGCTCCCAAGAACTGTCCAAAGACGAAAGGAGGAGATAAGATTTATGAGCTTCTTGGAATGCAAGGCCTCTGCTCTCTAGCTCAGCGAAAAGAGTCTGCATAGCCTGCAAGTGAGTTGAGACACACTCACCAGCCTTCAGCTTCAGGTTATACAGCTTACGCGTGAGTAGAACCTTGGAACCCACTGTGTCTCGCTGGTACAGCTTCTTTAACACCTCCCAGACGTCATGGGCACTTACGGCGTTCTGCACATACACCAGCTGAGAATCAGCCACTGCCAGGATGATAGTAGCTCTTGCTCTTTCATCAGCCCTCCATTCTGCTGCGACTCCGGCGGCGGGGGGTACCTCAACAATGCCCCACAGGTCATCTCTGATAAGATAACTCTTCATTTTACAGCTCCACGGCATGTAGTTCGTCCCGTCCAGCCTCTCAAAAGGCAAACTGGTAGCTGTAAACGCCATGACTGCCTCTGTTCCACACACAGCTCGTGCACTTCACGCCAACAACACTCCTCAGCACTACCTTACTCCCGTGTAACGGCAAACTCTGGGCCCATAACCTGACAGAGTAGGCGGTTCATCAACGGATAGGTGCGTTACCAGAGAAAGATAAGTGCAGTTGAAGATGGCTTGGCACAGCAGACAAATAACTCCACCACACAGTAGCTTCACTTCAAAGAAGGAATTTTACTTTCAGGTGCAAGCTATATACAGTGAATATCAAGGAACAAACCGGCAGCATGCTTCGCAGTAAACAAGAATCCCTAACAGATAATGTGCACTGATAGTGCTCCACTAATATACAAACACTGCCCAATCACTGAGACGGTCACAGCACCGGATCAGACTGGTTTGGTTCAGTTGCATCAGGCTTTTGCCAACTGACCCTGGATGACAGGTGCTGTCATTTAGATCTCCATGATCTGTGCACAAGATGCACACCTCTTTATTTTGATTCCCTGACACTATTACCCTGCTTAATGGTTTTAATAGTCTTAATGGCCTTGTTCACCTCGTCTGGATCCTGAAATCAGAGTCGAAGTCCCTGAAGCAAGGCAGCCACGGTTTGGAGTTCGGGGCCCCCCATTTCATGCAATTCCACAAACCATTCCGCCGCATCCCCATCCAGCACAGATCCGATATCCCGAACTTTCTCCGCTTCCGAATTCTAGCATGTGGGCATCCAATTGTAGGATGAAATACGGTAACTTGGAAGTGGTCCCATCAAAACGTGCCGGAATGTGGGGTTGAGGGTAGCCTCTACCGGCCGCCGGTGCCACGCGTGGTGCAGGAGCGGGGACAGGAGCACGAACTGGTGGCAGCGACGGTTATGCTGGGGGGTGAACCACCCTGTGTTGCGGCAGAGGGGCTGCTATCCGGGGGGCTGCTGCTGCATGGATTGGGGCGGCGGGAGAGCGCGGTCTTGATGCGCCATCGGCTTGGGTTGGGGTGGCCTGGGGCACCCCACCGTCTCTCTGGAGCATTGTTTCTCTTGCGGCAAGTTCCCTCTCTCTGTGTGAGAGGGCATCCCGTCTGAAATCCAAGGCATCTTGTTCACGCTGCAGCCTTTCACGCTCGGCCTTTTGGATTGCGGAGTCGACCTCCCCTTGGTTTTCAAGGGCTTTTAAGCTCTCCCGCCAACGTTGGAGTTCAAGCCTGGATTGTTCCATCACTCGATCATGGACTGTAATATCCTGAAGATATTGTTGTTTGAGGATATCTTTCTCCCGTGCCAGCTCCAATTCGAATTCCTGGCGTTGCTGCTCACGTTCCAGTTCGAGGGCTTCGCGCTCCTTCTTGAGGGCTTCACGCTCTTGTTCCCAATCACGTTTGGCCACTTCGAGAGCCTCAAACTGCTCAGCCCAATGGACTGGTTCTGAGTCAGGGGGGCGATCCAGGTCTGCTGCAGGCATGGCAGTCGCCCCCTCAAGTTCCTGTAAGTCCGGAGGATCCCGGGCGCGGGTATCCTCTGCGAAGGTGAGTCGAACCCTGGACCCTTTTTGTAAATCCATAACACCTTCCATGGAATCTCAGGGTGCTAATGGGCGTGACCCTTTCGGGCGGGCTCCCGTGCTCTGCCAGTGGTGTTCAGGAGGAGGCTCCTCAAGGTATTGATCCAGAAATTTCTCCAGAGATTCCTGGGTGTCTCCATGGATGGTCGACACTTCGACCTCCGCCGTGACCGTTCGCATCACTGGTTTGTAATCCACATGTTGGCGGGTGGTGAAGTGCCGCTCTTGGGGGGCACGATCCATCGACACCCTGCCACCTGGATCGTAGAGCTCCTGACGGACCTCTAGACGTTCGGCCGAGACCGTGCGCCGGGCCATCAGGGGGGCTTCTTCCACTTGCTCGTGCAGTTGGAGGAAGGCTAAGCTCTCGCTGAGCCGAGGCCTGGAGAGGGTCACCAGGGAGATTGATTCCGCTGGCTCCTCCACAGAAGCGGTTGCCGGGAGGGAGGAGAGGTAACCCTCTTTGGGGGTTACCGCACCCTCCTCATATTCCGAGTTCAGCGGACCCCGGAAACCCAATCTCTGCATGTTGGACAACATCAGAGATCCACAGGAACGGATGGAGATGGTGTTTAGCCACATTCAATCTGAAAAGAAAGTTGTGAGAATCTGCATAATGTAAGGAACCTCGAAGGACCCGAAATCAAGTAACTTTGAATAGTTCTTTATTTCATAAACTTCAGGAGTCACAATACACGGAATGCAGATTCTGACCTTCCCCAAATCAGGTCGCCTCTTTTACGGGCAAAACGGCTCCTCCCAGAACTCCCAACTACAATTCCCAGCTACAATTCCCACGATAGAAAAAGACAAGCTTCAAAAATATATGATAAGCGCAGACAGCAAGGTTAACTCCAGCAGCCATCCTGGGCATACAGCCCAGACCGTGGAATGTTCCAAGGCCAGGCTGGCTGAACAGAAACACACATCAAACCACAACCTTACACCGGGGAAGGATCGAGCAACCGAGACAGGGCATTGTAAGGATCTCAGTCGTTCTTGTTTCCCTTACAGCCTAACCTGACCTCGACGGAGATTCTTTTGGCCGGGCGTCCGGCCAGGACCTGCACCAACCCTGTGAGAATGTCGTGTGTGTGTGCTTTCCAGGATGTCTGAATAAACGGACTTATAATCAAAAGCCTTTTTATTTCTGCTCTTTGGAATTCCTTACATTATGGCAGGAATCTAACTCATTTTTTCTCTTGACTGTGTTTGGATCTCTGGTGTTCTAACATGCAGAGATTGAGTACTCTTGACCATGTGGAAGGAACGATAGCCCCCATAGAGGGTTTCAAGCCTTCCCTTCCAGACTCCGAGGATCCGGGAGATGATCCGGTTTCGCTGGTGCCTCTCTCCCGACCTCGGTTCCAGTTCGAAAGAGCTAAATTGGATCGAGCTCGGCTCGCAAGTTGCTGCCCGTCTTGCCTATGCCCACGCTGGAGGCCGCCCACGCCCGAAACCAGCCAACATGCCGGCGCCGGCCGCTAGAAAACCAAGCCCGGCCGTAGCGGCCGAGACCACGTCGGAACGCCGTCGCCGTTTGGGATTGTGCCTCTATTGCAGAGGTCCTGGCCACCTGGCTGCCAACTGCCCGAAGAAGCAGAAGCCTCCCCTCCCGGGGGCCCGCACTCCATCTGCCAAGCCTCCATGCAAATCCAGCCTGCCAACTCAAGGATCGTCCAAAGCTACTTTTGATGAGGATGTCGAAGAGGAAGAAACTGCGCTTAGTCTTTCCGCGGCACCCGGGGATCTTAATCCTTCTCCTGATCCGGTGAGTGAAGGCAGCGCGCCCATTACTATTATGACTTCCTTAGCCAACCCCAGTAAACATACGCGCATTTTAGCCTCTGCACTTGTGGACTCAGGTTGCTCCCACTGTCTTATGAGACCGCAAGTGGCCGAGGAACTCGGTTTAGACCGAGTTCCCTTGGTGAAGCCCATTCCTTTCACCCAAATGGACGGTAGCCCACTGGGTGGTGAGGGTCCGGCCCGGTTCAAAACCCAACCGGTACTTCTCCGTTGCAACGATCATTGGGAAAAGATTAGTTTCATTCTTGCTCCAGTTGCAAAGCACTCCATTGTTTTAGGTATGCCATGGCTACTTTTACACGAACCAACCTTCGTTTGGAAGGAGCGAATCCTTCAATTCTCAGATCCCCCCTGCGGAGATCACATGGATGGGGGAAGATCCATCGGTAGGGGAGGGGGAAGCAACCATGGCTACAGCTTTCAATGTACTGTCGGCTCCCCTTGCTGTAGAAATCCCCAAGGCGTATCAAGACCTATCTAGAGTTTTCCAGGAACAGGAGTGCGATCAGCTTCCCCCCCATAGAGATACCGATTGCAAGATCCTGCTACAACCCGGCGCCCAATTACCTAAGGGGAGGATCTATCGCATGAGTCCCACCGAGGAAAAGGAGCTCCGCGCCTTCTTAGATAAAAAGAATTTAGCCAGCAGATTCATGCGTGAGAGCC
This sequence comes from Sphaerodactylus townsendi, assembly GCF_021028975.2. Lineage (NCBI taxonomy): Eukaryota > Metazoa > Chordata > Lepidosauria > Squamata > Sphaerodactylidae > Sphaerodactylus > Sphaerodactylus townsendi. The sequence goes on along the minus strand of NC_059436.1, from coordinate 59,184,568 downwards.
GCAAAGTACACCCATGCAGCCCCTGTTTTATTTGTTAAGAAAAGGTGACGGTTCGTTAAGACTTTGTACTGCTGATTATCGTGGACTAAATGCCAGTTTCCATCTCCAACAAAATCAGCCTTTGCCCCTTAATAAAGGACCTCTTGGATGCCCTAGAGCAAAGGCAGGATTTTTACCAAATTGGATTTACTTGGGAAAGCTTATTATAGGTATCCTCATCGCGGAGTCTGGTACGAACATTTAACAGCATTTAATACCAAATTCGGGCAATATGAATGTTTAATAATGCCGCCAGGATTGGCCTGGGCCCAAGGGGGCTTTCCTTGGCCCTCATAAGCGAGAGTATTACATGATTTATTGTACAAGGGAGTAATCGTAGTATGTTGGATGATGCGGATTTACTCACAGACCCTGGAAGAGCATGAGGCTTTAGTCCGGGAAGTTTTACAACGTTTACTTGATAACTCCCTCTTTGCCAAGTTGTCAAAATGCTGTTTTCACCAAACCTCCATAGACTACCTGGGCTATCAGATATCCTCTGGCGGTCTAGAAATGGACCCGGCTAAAGTGGCTGCAGTGGTTGACTAGCCTGCCCCCACCAAATGAAGGGAATTGCAATCTTTCTTAGGCTTTGCTTAACTTCTGCTCGTGACTTCGTTCCCCATTTTGCCCAAACTTGCCTTACCGCTCACTGATCTTTTCGCGCACTAAAGGAAAAGGACGCAAAGCGGCCAAGCCCGGGGCCCCCCTCCCCTGAAATTAGCAGGAATGCCAATTAAGCGTTCCAGCAGCTGAAAACAGCTTTCACAACTGAGCCAATTCTGACACATCCCGACCCACCAGGCTACTTTCATCGTTCACGTGGATGCTTCGGACAAGTAACAGAAGCTGCCCTCTTGCAGAAAAAGGAAATAAAGAGAAGACAATAGAAATTGGTACCGTGTGCTTATTTATCCAAAAAATTTTCTGGTTCCGAACTAAACTGGACTGTTGGAGATAAAGAGGCAGCTGCCATCAAACTTGCGTTAGGCACTTAAAGCCATTGGTTAGAAGGAGCCAAGCACCCCTTTCAAGAATCGATGGATCATAAAGAAATTTGGCTGCGCTTTCCACACCCCTCAAAATGTCCATGCAAAACAATTACGTTGGGCTGATTTTTTCTCTCGCTTTTCCTTTCCGGTCCATTTTTTCCCTGGTAAAAGCAATAAGCTGGCTGATACATTGTCCCCCCTCCCCGGGGAGGGAGGAGGCGCATCCCTACGGGATATTCCACGCACCGTTCTCTCTCCCTCCCAGCTAGGATTAGCTGTCACCCGCTCACAATCCTCTACGTCACCACCCCTAAGCCCATCCCAGCCATCGTCTCCCCCTTCCTTCAAGAACTCAAGGAGGCGGGATTACGCGAGGCTTCCGCCAACAGAGGAAAAAGATGCACAGCTAAGCTTGGAGGATGGTGTCTGGAAAAGGGGGGGTGTTGGTACGTTCCTACTCCCCTCCGAAAGCAGGTTCTTCAAGCATGCCATGGTGCTTTCGTCAGGCTGGGCGAATTCGGGTTTGTGAAAACCCTTCATCTAACCATACGCCAGTTTTGAATGGCGCTCTATGCGCCAGGGCGTTGAGTCTTACATTAAAGGAGTGTTCCATGTAATGCGGAGGCCAAGTCAATACCAGGAAAGCCTCATGGGTTACTGGAAACCTATCCCCGTTGCCTCCCGACCCTGGCAGATTATTTCAATGGATTTTATCACTGATTAGCTTGAGAGTCACGGGAACTTGCTGTATTTGTGGGTGGTGGTGGATCTCTTCTCCAAACAGAAGCATTTCATTCCTTGCACCACCAGCACCTTCCAGCTCCCAAACTAGCCTGGTTGTTCATTCAACACATCTACCGCCTACATTCACTCTCTCTCCTGGGAAGGTGGTATCGGATAAGTAGCCCTCAATTCATTTCACCGATTTTTTGGAAGGCTTTCCTGGAGTTGTTGGGAACCACACCAGCGGTCGCCGCCCCCTACCACGTTCAGAAATTGACAGGCAAAGTGAGCGGACCAGACAAGAACACTAGAACAATATTGCGTTGTTATACAAACTACCATCAGGACAACTGGTGTGGTGCTTCCCTTACTTGAGTATGCTTTAATAATGCAATTCATAGCAGTATGCATAAGAAAACCCCATTCGAAGTAGTCTCTGTAGCCGATCAGCTACCCGCCGTTGCCCCAGCTGCCGGTGGAGGTATTCACAACCACCAGAATTCAATCAATGGATTTTGTCACTAGCCGAAGGCTGGAAGTCCAGTTCAGTCTACCTTAAAACAGGCTCTCAAGAAGTGAAGTTTCGAGGCAGATAAACACCGCTCAGAATTCCCCGCCGTGTTGGAGCTTGGGTTTATTTGTCCACTAAAACTCTTCCAGGCGATGCATAAATACTCAAAACTTGGCAAGAAATTTGTGGGTCCCTTTCAGATTACAAAAGTGATCAATGATGTTACTGCTCGCTTAGATCTGCCTAATTCACTAAGTAACATTCATGCCGTCTTCCATTTCAAAAGCTCGAGGAGGCTCTCGCTTCGGATGCCTGGCTTGACCCTCCGGAGACACACCCGCCAGTTATAATTGATGGACATAAGCATTATAGGATAGAGGCGTATCCTGGACTCTCTGCGTTTCTTTCGCCAAAATACAATATCTGGTGTCATGGGTTGGCTATTCTTCTGGCCATAATCAATGGGTGTATAAGGAGAATATCGATGCCCCCTCTTTAATTGCTGCATTTCACCAAGCTTTTCCGGACAAACCGGGGGAGGGGGAAAAGGGGGAGATTTCTTTTAGGGGAGGCAGAGTGTAAGGATCTCAGTCGTTCTTGTTTCCCTTACAGCCTAACCTGACCTCGACGGAGATTCTTTTGGCCGGGCGTCCGGCCAGGACCTGCACCAACCCTGTGAGAATGTCGTGTGTGTGTGTGCTTTCCAGGATGTCTGAATAAACGGACTTATAATCAAAAGCCTTTTTATTTCTGCTCTTTGGAATTCCTTACAGGCATCAGCCAAGCAATTTGACTTCCCGGGGAGGAAATGCAGCGTGAATTTAAAACAGGAGAAAAAGTCAGCCCAACGAAGCTGCTTGGCAGACAAGTTCCCGGAGCATGAAGCCCCGCCAAGTTCCTATGGTCAGTCCACACCTCGAAAGGAAGGGCCGCGCCCTCCAGCCAGTGTCGCCAGCCAGTCAAAGTGCACTTGATCGCCCCGTCTCCTTATCCCCAACCGTCCAGTGACGCTCTGTCCCCGAAAACTTGCGGGAGAGATAGGCACATGGATACAACCTCCCATTTCCCCCTTCTGTAGTAGGGCAGCGCCCATAGCCTTGTCTGAAGCATCAACATGCACAATAAAGGACTTGGAAGGGTCACCATGGCGTAGTATAGGTTCCTAAGTGAAGGCACACTTAAGCGCCTGGAAGGCCGCCCCGCACTCCGGGGACTACAGCAGCGGAGCTGAAGGCTTGGTTGCCACCAGCCCCTTCTTCTTCATGCACAGCAAATCAGTGAGGGGGAGAGCCAGCCAGGCAAAGTTAAGGATAAAGTCCCGATAGAAATTGGCAAAGCCCAGGAACGACTGCAACTGACGCCTGGTGCAGGGCTCCTGCCACTGCAACACATCCTGCACCTTACTCGGGTCCATTTCCAACCCCTGGCTAGAGATCTGGTAACCCAGAAAGTCCAGCCGCTCCTTATGAAAGTCACATTTGGAAAGTTTAACGAACAAGTCATTGTCGAGGAGCCACTGTAGCACAGCCCGCACAGTCTTAACATGCTCCTCCTCCGTCTGGGAGTAAATAAGGACATCATCCAAATACACCACCACCCCCTTGAACAGAAAATCCTGGAGAACCTCATTTATCAAACACATGAAAATCCTGGGAGCCCTGGATAACCCTAATGGGAGGATGCGGTAGGCAAACTGGCCCATCCTCGTGTTGAAAGCCGTTAGGTGCTTGTACCCCTTGGTGATCCGCACCTGATAGTAGGCTTCCCGCAAATCCAACTTAATGAAAACTTTGCCCATCCCCAGACAACTCAGTAAGTCTTTGATCAGGGGCAACGGATATTTGTTGCACACGGAGACTGCGTTCAGTCCCTGATAGTCAGTACACAGCCGAAGGAAGACGTCCTTCTTCCGCACAAACAATATGGGAGCGGCAAAATCACTGGTTACCCTTTCAATGAAACTTTGTTTGAAGTTTTTGTCCAAAAACTCCTGAAGCGCCTGGGCTTCCGACGGGCTCATGGGACAGAGACAGCTTTTCAGGAGCTTAGAACCAGGCAGTAGTTCGATCTTACAGTCAGTCTTACAGTGGGGCGGCAGCTTGTCGCACTCTGTTTCCTCGAACACCCTCCGAAGGTCCCGGTAGGGTTGAGGGATGGCCGAGACGTCCAGCGTGCTCCCAGCCACCTCGTGGGATTCCCCTGCCTGCAGCAGCAAAGGATGGTCGCCGCAAGGGGGGTCAACATATGGTCGCTGCAAGGGGGGTCAACAAATCGGATAGAGTTGGAGGACCAGGAGATACCGGGGTCGTGGTCCTGTAGCCAAGGCACTCCTAGTACCAGGGAATATTTGGCCGCCGCTCTTCCCAGTGCCCCCCGCATTGGATAAGGACAATTCCAAAATACAAGTTCTCCATCTGCTCGAAAAGGATGGGGCAGCGTAGGGGGACCCGCTGCAGCCCCAACTGGTCCACTAGGGATGGCTGCATTAGGCAGCGGGTGCACCCCGAGTCAACAAGTGCCTGTGTTTGCACACTAGTCCCACAAGTCTGATTTGGCACAGTCACAGGAAGAAGGAATGGGCCATTGGTTACACTCACCCTCAGTTCTGTGCCCTTAGAAGAGACCTGGCATCGGGCACACTTCAGGTCAGGTCGCTATCGTTTCCCGCTGCGGTCAGGTCGCTATCGTTTCCCGCTGACCCCTCACTGGACTCGGGGCCACCTGCCTCCTCGGAGGCTGAACTTGCCTCGCTTGTAGTCCCGAACCCTTGTAGTCCCGAACTTGCCTCCATTTGTAGTCCCGAACCCTTCTTGAACTGTGACTTTCTCTCTGGGCCCTTAGCTGTCCCGACCTTCACTGCGCCGCTAGCAGGGACTACTGGAGGGTCGGGTTTCTTCCTAGGACACACGGCTGCTTTGTGCCCCTCTTCGCTGCAACTCAGACAAAGTCCCAGCTGTCACCACCGGGCGTAAAGAGATTCCCTGACCTCCTTGCCACCGTGAGTCGGAGAGGTGCCCCTGACGGGGGACGGGGAGAAGCCGGCAGGGGATTGCCCCGCTGTTTCAGTAACTGCACTCTGCGTAGACGGACTTCTGCCTCGCCTGCCTGTGTGTACCATCCTGCCAGGGAGGTCGGCTCCATAGTCACCATGGCCCACTGTGCCACCTCTGGGTGAAGCCCCTCTCGGAAGAAGTGAATCTTCACCTGCTCCGGCCAATCCTGGACCACCCCGGCTAGCTGGCAGAACTCCAAGATGTACTCACTCACGCATTGGGACCCTTGCCTGATTCGTCACAATCTGGCACGGGCCTTCTCTTCCTCAAACGGATCCTTGAACTGCTGCCGCAGTGCTAACATGAAGGGGGGAAGGAACGCAACTCTGGGGCCCGGCTCTTGTAAAGTCCCACATACCAATCGGCCGCCCCCCCTAGGAGGGCCCCCACCTCATGTACTTGCTCGATCTCATCCTCATAGTCACCACCGCACCTCTCCATATGCGCTTTGACTTGCACGAGAAAGTAGGGTAGCGTCTCCGTCGTCCCGTCGAAATGGACCTTCAAGTGCCGCTGCCGCCACAGGGGCTGTGGCGGCTGTGGCCCCGGAGGCCCATCATTGGGGGGCGCAGGCACCAATTGCTCCCCCTCCAGAGGTGACAGTGGCAGCTGCAGCAGATCCTGGCGATCCCACTTTGCCGCCTCGGCGGGGGCCAAGAGGAGTTCCATGTTGCGCCATAGGAAGTGTATCTCCTGTCGCATCTTGTCTTGCTCCCGCCGCCAGGCCACCGTGCCCCGCTCAGGGGCCCACGCCCTTGCCTGGACCTGGACCCGCGACCACTCGCTTTGCGCCACTGGGTCCCACTCCGAGTAAATGTCCTGGTCCATGGGTTGAATGCGCCAAGTGGACTCACACCGCCCAGCTGCCTTGGCCCCCCAGCATGGCCGCCGAGAAGAGACCCAAGAGTAGGGCGATCCCATGCTCTCCTCATCGCTGTTGCTTCGCGCAGCACCGAAGTGAGGATCGTCCTGGTCACGGGGCATCTCGTCCTCGTCTGAAACTCGCCCCGTTCCCTCATCAGGTTCACCAGCCGGGGACCCGCCTGCAGCTCCATCCTTGCTGGCCATGGATCCGAGTGCAGGTCAAACTGCAGATCCTGCTTAATGTCAGACTCTCGAACGTAGAAATAACAGAGACATAGGAAAGTCCAAAAGCCGTTTATTCCAAGTGATGCGAAGAGTAACAATGTAAAGCAGGATCTGAGCTAGAGAGCTCAGATCCAGGATTTATATCTTTAATCCCCCCCCCCCTGTTTCCCCCCATCGTGGGAATGCGCACCCAAAAGAACTGCAAATGAGATAACAGTGAAGACAGCCAGGCACTGACCTTGGGCAGCACCTGGTACTGTATAACATCATACAGAACACAGAGAAAAGTCAGTTAGAAATGCAATTAACCCATTCCTCCACCCTCAGCATCCAGAAAGCAGAAAAAGCAAATCCCTTAAATAACAGGCCTCCTGACAGATTGCTAACAGAAGATTGCTAGGAAGGGAAGAGGGAAACAGGAAAACAATTGCAAATCACACACAGCAAGACATCAAGATACTGACAGGCATGGTCCTGACAGCCATATGCAAGAGCCTATCAAGATGATGTGCCCATTACATCTTCCACTTGGGAAGAACATGTGGAGCACCTTAGAATGGTGCTGACACGCTTAAAAGAGGCAGGACTTACACTCAGACCTGACAAGTGCTACCTCGGTTGCAATGAGGCTGTGTACTTAGGTCACCATGTAGGAGGAAGCAGGCTGAAACCTTTTCTATGAATGGCAGGATTTTACTGCAGATTCATTTCGCATTTCAGTCAAATAGCAACCCCATTGGCTGACTTATGCAAAAAGAGTGCCTCAATTAAAGTACAGTGGTCCCCACAGTGTCAACATGCTTTTGACCAGTTGAAGAAATGTCTGATTGATACCTTTCATAGTTCAAACTGATGCCTCAGAAAGAGGGACTGCAGGTGTTTTACTTCAAAGGTTAGATGACCAAGAATTACACCCTGTTGTGTATTGAGTAGAAAACTTCTTCCTCGTGAATGCCATTATAGTACAGTGGAAAAAGAATGTTTAGCACTAATATGGTGTCTCAACAAGCTCAAGCCTTATCTGATGGGCACACAATTTTTTATCCAGTCTGATCACAATCCTCTAGTGTTCCTAGACAGGATGAAAGGTAACAATGCAAGAATTATGCGGTGAGCTTTAGGCCTCCAAGATTTTCAGTTTGAAATTTCGTGTATCAAAGGCTCTGAGAATATAGTGGCTAATGCCCTCAGACATTGCAATCAATAAAGAGAGCATGAGTACTGTAGCTCAATACTCAAGGGTATTACATTACTTATTAGTCTGGAAGCATGTTTTGAGTTAACATGATTTTTTAATTCTGTATTGCTGTCTTACGATGTTAACAGTGTTATGTTATGCATGTAAGGAATTTTAGTTAGCTGACCTATGTATTAGGCAGAAACATTTGATATTACTCAACATGTACTATTTTTATATGTTTAGTAGCTGAAATATGTAGTCATTAAGACTACAGATTTCATCTTTCCCGGGGGCATGTCATGAAATGATGCTATTACTACAGCAAAGGGAAATCACACATGACTGTGAAAAGCATCTTCGGTCTTTGATCCCCTGGATGGAGAACAGGAAGCTATGCAAAGGTTCCAGGATACAACTTCAAAGGCCTAAATTACCTTGTGGTTGGAACACAGTTTTCCTGAGGTGAAAACAAAGGATTTAAGATTCCATCTTGAGACGTGGTCAGGGAAGCATCTCTGGGCCATGGGTTCCCGGAATGGGGACAAAGGAATCCAAAAGGGATGTGTCTAGCTGAGAGATCTCTGTAACCAAAGTTTGTTTTATTTCTTTGTTTTGAATTTTTACAATAAAAATCGTTGAGAAAGCTGGAGTGGAGTTTTGTAGCAAAGAACCCAGATCTTACTGAGGCAAGCTTGCTACCCCCGCAGGCTTGGAATGACATCCCTCCTTCCCTATCTAGCAAGCACTTGGTCATTTTTGACCTACAGGATAACATCATAGTTTACTAGGCAGACTTTGCTTACAGGTTGGTTTGACATTGCCTTCCCCAATCATCTGCACTTTGCCCACAGCAAGCATTTTACTGACCTCAGAAAGATGGAAGTCTGAGTCAACCTTGAGCCAGCTACCTGAAACCAACTTCCACTGGTATTGAACTCAAGTCGTGAAGAGAGCTTTGACAGCTGAACTACAGTTTGCCATGGGGCTCCTTCGCTAGCAAGATAGCTGCCAGCTATTCCTGTCTGTGAGCTTTCTTGTCTGAAATGTAGTTCCCTAGTAAACATTTACCTTTATCTTTTAATCAAAGAGTCTGTCACTTCTCTGAGCACCTAGCACCTCTGCTAATGTACTCAAGGTGCAGCCTGACCAATGCAGTGTACAGTGGGACTGTAACACCTTGTGATTTGGATGTTATGCCTTTGTTGATACACCCCATTAGCCTTTTTGTTGCTGTATCATACTGGCTGCTCATATTTAACTTACTATCCACCCATACCCTAAGATCTTGTTCACACACTTTTCTACCCATCCAGTATTCATGTTCCTTATTTTGGTTACACAAATGTAGAACTCAGCACTTATCCTTGCTAAATTGCATCTTGTTCACATCTGCCTGTTTTAGCAGGGTAGAATTCAAAGATCTCTTTGAATTCTATCATCTGTAGTGTTTGCTACTTCTACAAATTTGAGGATGTGGTGAAATGGGCTTGCTTTTGGCTGGCAGGCCCTATTTCACACTCTGCACACCCCCAGGAGTTGCCAACTTTTCCTATGGAGGGCTAGTTTTCTCTCTGGGTATGCTGCCACCACCTGATCATTTGAGGACTGCCCGCTGGGGAAGATCAGGATTTCCCAGCTTCTTTTCCAACTGCGTGAGGCCCCTGCCTCAGTTTTCCCCTTGGTTCCCCTCTCCTGGGTTCCACAGGGTAGGTTTGAGGTCCTGGAGGAAAAGCTGCTCAGCCTTCCTCTACCTCCTGTTTAAATAGCGTGTCCAAGCAATAGGGCATACATGGTACAGAGAACTGTCCTCCACAGCTAAGGTTTTAAAAATATTTATTAAAATTAAAATAGTCATAAGCATCTTTTAGCACTGCGCCAGATGAAGTAAAGGTTTACAAAATAAAGGAGATAAAACGCGAATCCCCTTCCCCTATCACTAATATCACCCTTACATACCCTGGCTAATAGATGGAGGAAAGCAGGGTAGGTCCTTAAAGCTTAAAATGTTGCAGTTTGCAAAGAGCTCACATTACCCAGCACATGGTCCAGAAAATGGCTGCCGCCTTCCCAGTTCAGGCCAGAGCTCTCCTCCAGAGAGACCTGAGCAAAGAGGGCCTCGCCTCTCTCTTCCCCTCAATTTATCAGATCCCAGACCCACCCCCCCTCCTGTGACCAGGTCAGGCTGGGTCAAGATATCTTTTCCCCCTAGGTCAGGTAGCATTTCCTGATGTTTCTCTGGGATTTCCAAGTCCTCCAAATCTCTGGTACCTGGTTGGGGAAGTGGAGGAGGCAAAAGGAGGAGGAAAAACAGAGGGGGAAGGAGCCATTTCTCCACAGAGATAATATACATATTTAATAAGTAATATCTCCACTCTTTCATCCAGATCATCTACCAAAATACTGAAGAAGTACCAGGTCCAGAAACAAGCCCTGAAACATCCCACTGGAAACTTCCCTACATTCAAATAAAATGCCCTTGACAATCAGCCTATGAGCACATTCAGCCAAGCCATTCCCTAGCCACATAACTATCCTAGAGTCCAGTCACAGTCCCCTAGTTTACTCATCAGAACACCATGGGAAACTCTGCCAAAGGCTTTGCTGAAATCCAGGTAAACAACATAGACAGCATTCCCTTGATCCAGTAAGCTCATCACTTAATTATAGATGGGAACAGGGTTGGTCTGGCCACATCTGTTGGGGACAAATCATTGCTGACTTCCCTGGATCACCAAGTTGTCCTTAAGATGCTTGCAGAATGATCCCTTTAAAATCTGCTCCTGTATCTTCCCTGAAACAGAGGTTGGACTGGCTGGCCTCTCATTTCCTAGGTCATTCCTCCTCCTTTTTTGACAAGGGGGTTAATATTTGAACTCCTACGGTCACGTGGCATGTTTCCTGTCCACCAAGAAGTCTGAAAAGATGATGGACAAAGGCCCAGCAAGTTTTCTAGACAGTTATTTCAAGACTCTTGGATGCACCCCAACTGGCCCAGAAGATACATACTAATTGAATGCAGCCAAGTGCTTCTCAACAGCCTCTCTGTTCATGTCAACCAGCAGCCCAGACACTGTCCCTTGCCTACTACCATCTCTACATGAGTCTGTTCTCTTCTACAGGGGAAAAACTGAGGCAAAACAGGCACTGAGCTTTTCTGCTTTGTCAGAGTTTCTCAACTTTCACCCAACCATGGGCTGTTGCCTCCTTTATCTTGTGTCTGCACCTCATATATCTGAAGAAGCTTTTCTTGCTGTTGCAAGCTTTCCTGGCCAGCATTAGCTCAGTTTCACCTTTGGCCTCCCTGATGGCTGACTTACAATGCCAAGCAACACTCAGATACTCTTCTTTAGAAGCATGTCCTTGTGCCTCTTTCTTGAACATTCCCAGTGTGGTGTAGTGGTTAAGAGCAGGTGGATTCTAATCTGGAGAACTGGGTCTGATTCCCCACTCCTCCACCTGAATGGCAGAGGCTTACCTGGTGAACCAAATGTATTTCTGCACTCCTACATTCTTGCTGGGTGACCTTGGGCTAATCACAGTTCTCTCAGAACTCTCAGTCCCACCTATATCACAAGATGTGGGGAGAGGAAGGGAAAGGAGTTTGTAAGCCACCTTGAGTCTCCTTACACGAGAGAAAGGTGGGGTATAAATCCAAACTCTTCTTCAGTTTATAACAGAGTTCTCTGTTCATCCACACTGGCTTTTTCAGTCCCTTACCATGTTTCTGTCTTCTTGGAATGCCACAGCAAAAGAACTTCTGAGAGGACATAGTCATTCCCTCTAAGGCCCTCACCACTCTCCCCCCATCTGCAATCTCTTGCCTGTTGATCAATATTACGTTCAGAGGAGAGCAGCAAGAACGATCAGGGGTCTGGAGACCAAGCCCTATGAGAACAGGCGGAGGGACTTGCAAATGTTTAGTACAGAGAAGAGGAGACTAAAGAGGGGAATAGCTGCTTTCTTTAAGTATGTGAAGGGCTGTCAGAGAAGGGCAGGGAGCTGTTCCTGTTTGTGGCAAAGGATAGGACTCAAAATAATGGGTATAAATTATGGGGAGAAAGGTTCCAACTGGATATTAGAACAAAAATTACAGTAAGAGTTGTGCAACAGTGGAATGGGCAGTCTAGCTGGGTCCTGCATTGAGCAGAGAATTGGACCAGATGGTCTGTATTGTCAGGACCATGCCTGTCAGTGATTAGATGTCTTGCTGTGTAAGAATTGCAAATGTTTTCCTGTAAATGCTTTCCTGTTTTCCCTCTCCCCTTCCTGGCAACCTCCTGGCGCCAGCTCATCTGCAAGAAGGTGTGAATGGTTCCCAGATTCTTTAAAGCTCTGTAGTGCAAATGTTTTAGAAACTGTAAGGGACATTTGATGTGGGCAAAACGGGGGGGGGGGGCTTGGAGTATATAGTTCCTGGATCTAAGTTCTCTAGCTTAGATCCAGCTTTCTATAGTTACTCTACGCGTTGTTAGAGATAAACTGCTTTAGGACTTTCCTACGGTCTCTGTTATTTCCATGTTCGAGAGTCTGACATTAAGATGGATCTCACAGTTTGACCCATACTCAGATACATGGCCGGAAAGGTTGAAACGACAAGTGGGTCCCTTATGGGCGAACCTGATGAAGGGAAGGGACTGGTCCCAGACAAGGAGCCCTGCGACCTGGACTCAGGAGATGAGGAGAAGGATGCCCTCATCCCCGACTGACACGATCCTCCCTTGAGTGCCGCGTGGAGCACCAGCGGTGGGGAGAGCGTGGGATCGTCCTATGCGTGGGTCCCCTCTCGGCAGTCGTGCTGGGGGGCCAAGGTGGCTGGGCAACGTGCGTCCAATTGGCTCATGCAGCCCATAGATCAGGACATTTATTCGGAGTGGGACCTGGCGGCCCAAAGTGAGTGGTCGCGGGCCCAGGTCCAAGCAGGGGCGTGGGCCCCTGAGCAAGGTGCGGTTGCCTGGCAGCGGGTGCGAGATGAAATGCAGCAGGAGATACACTTCCTACGGTGCAACATGGAGCTCCTCTTGGCCCACACAGAGGCGGCAGAGCGGGATTGTCAGGATCTACCGCAGTTGCCGCCGCCGCAGCCTCCGGAGGGGGAGCGGCCAGTGCCCACACTCCCAACGATGAACTGCCCGGGAAGCCGGGGCCACTGGGCCCACCCGGGCCGCAACTGTCGCAGGCCCCACAGCGGCGGCGCATGAAGTCCTGTTTTGATGGGACACTGGAGAAGCTGGCCTACTTCCTCGTACAGGTCGAGGCACACATGGAGAAGCACGGTGGTGACTACGAGGATGAGGTTGAGCAGGTACAGGTGGGGGCTCTCCTGGAGGGAGCGGCGGCCAGTTGGTACGTGGGACTTTACAAGAGCCGGGCGCCCGAACTACGTTCCTTCCCCCACTTCATGTTGGCCCTGTGGCAGCAGTTTGAGGATCCGTTCGAGGAGGAGAAGACCTGGGTCAGGCTGCGGCAGATCCAGCAAGGATACCGATCCATGAGTGAGTACGTCTCGGAGTTTTGCCAGCTAGCCGGGGTGGTCCAGGACTGGCCGGAGCAGGTGAAGATCCACTTCTTCCGAGAGGGACTTCACCCAGAGGTGGCACAATGGGCCATGGTGACTGCGGAGCCGACCTCCCTGGCAGGGTGGTACACACGGGTGGGCGAAGGGGAGGTCTGTCTACTGTAGAGTGCAGCTACTGAAACAACGGAACAACCCTCCTCCGGCTTCCCCCCGTCCCCCGTCGGAGGGCACCTCCCCAGCTTGCGGTGGGAAGGAGGCAAGGGAATCGCTTTATGCCCAAAGGTGGCGGCTGGTGCTTTGCCTGAGTTGCAGCAGTGAGGGGCACAAAGCGGCTGTGTGTCCAAGTAAGACACCCAATTCTTCGGTGGTCCCAGCCAGCAGCGCAGTGAAGGCCGGGACGACTAAGGGTCCGGGGAAGAAGCCTCTGTTCAAGAAGGGTGTGGGGCTGCAAGTGGTGTCGTGCAAGGCGAGTTTGGCCTCCGAGGAGGCGGGTGGTACTGAGTCCAGCGAGGAGTCGGCGGGAAACGACAGCGACCTGGCCTGATGCGCACCCGACGCCAGGTCCCTTCGAAGGGTGCGGAATTGACGGTGAGTGGAACCAACGGCCCATTCCTTCTCCCAGTGACTGTGTCAAATCAGACTTGCGGGACTAGTGTGCAGACGCAGGCCCTTGTTGACTCAGATTGCACCCGCTGCCCAATGCAGCCGGCCCTTGTAACCCAGTTGGGGCTACGGCGGTTCCCCCTGCGCTGCTCCATCCTGTTCGAGCAGATGGATAGGGCCACATTGGGGGTGCACCGGCCACGCATCGGACGGAGCCGGTCCTGCTCCAATGCGGGGGGCATTGGGAGGAGGGGCAGTTCATTGTCACGGAGGTGACCAAATATTCCCTGGTGCTGGGGGTGCCTTGGTTGCGGGACCACGATCCGGATATCTCCTGGCCCTCCAACTCTATTTGATTTGTTGACCCCCCTTGCGGCGACCATATATCTGGGCCCCCGCAGATGCAGGCGAGGGTCCCTCACGAGGGGGCTGGGAGCGCACTGGACGTCTTGGCCATCCCTCGACACTACCGGGACCTCCGGAAGGTGTTCGAAGAGACAGAGTGCGACAAGCTGCCGCCCCACTGTAAGACTGACTGTAAGATCGAGTTACTCCCTGGGGTTAAGCTGCCGAAAAGCCATCTTTACCCCATGAGTCCATCAGTAACCCAGGCGCTCCAGGAGTTTTTGGACAAAAACTTGAAACGGGGCGGTGGCGTAGGAGGTTAAGAGCTCCTGTATCTAATCTGGAGGAACCGGGTTTGATTCCCAGCTTTGCCGCCTGAGCTGTGGAGGCTTATCTGGGGGATTCAGATTAGCCTGTGCACTCCCACACACACCAGCTGGGTGACCTTGGGCTAGTCACAGCTTCTCGGAGCTCTCTCAGCCCGACCCACCTCAGATGGTGTTTGTAGTGAGGGGGAAGGGCAAGGAGATTGTAAGCCCCTTTGAGTCTCCTGCAGGACAGAAAGGGAGGATATAAATCCAAACTCCTCCTCCTCCTCCTCCTCCTCCTCCTCCTTCTTCTTTATAAAATGGGTAACCAGTGACTTTGCCGAACCTGTCCTGTTCATGCGGAAAAAGGATGGCTCCCTGTGCTTGTGCACCGATTATCGGGGACTCAACGCGGTCTCCGCCAGTAACAAGCACCCCCTCCCCCTAATCAAGGACTTACTTAGTTACTTAGGCGAGGGCAAGATATTCACTAAGTTGGACTTGCGGGAAGCCTACTACTGGGTGCAAATCGCCAAGGGCTACGAGCACCTGACGGCTTTCAACACGAGGCTGGGCCAGTTTGCCTGTAATAACGCAGTGCATAGCAGCACAGGGAAAAGGCAGGATGAACGGGACTGGTCAGAGCAGGCTGACATTCCTGGGGGAGGTTCACCAGGGGCCTGTGGAACTTCACGAATGGGTGCAGTCCATCCGGCAAGCTTGGGGGGCGATGCAGCAGGCCCTGGAGAAGGCGAAGCAGGGGTACAAGCGGCAGCCGGTTACTCTTACGGTGGGGGATTCGATGTACTTATCCACCAAGAACTTGTGGGGGCTGCAAGGGTGTAGGAAACTGGGGGGAAAGTACATTGGCCCTTTTCAGGTACTCAGAGTGATTAATGATGTGACAGCCGAATTACAATTGCCAAAAAACTTGAAGTCTGTACATCCTGTTTTTCATTGCAGCCTCCTCAAGAAGGCACCTCCCTCGGATGACTGGCACCCTAGGCCGGCAGTATCGGTACTGGTAACAGTGAGGGAGGAGCCTCATCATGAGGTGGAGGAAGTTTTAGACTCTCGGGTGCACCGTGGCCGGCTACAGTATTTGATCTCATGGACTCATTTCCCGGCTGGGGACGAGTGGGTCGATTCTGAACATGTTCAAGCCCCTCGCTTGGTGAAGGCGTTTCACTGAGCTTACCCCGATCGCCCAGGGGGGGAGGTCTTAAGGGGGGTGGAATGTCAGGACCATGCCTGTCAGTGCCTAGATGTCTTGCTGTGTGGGAATTACAAATATTTTCATGTAAATGCTTTCCTGTTTCCCTCTTCCCTTCCTGGCAACTTCCTGGTGCCAGCTCATCTGCGAGAAGGTGTGAACGGTTCCCAGGTTCTTTGAAGCTCTGTAGTGCAAATGTTGTAGAAACTGTAAGGGACATTTGGTGTGGGGCAAAACGGGGGGATTGAAGGATATAGTTCCTGGATCTGAGCTAGAGAGCTCAGATCCTGCTCTCTATTGCTGCTCTGCGGGTTGTAAGACATAAACTGCTTTAGGACTTTCCTACGGTCTCTGTTATTTCCACGTTCGAGAGTCTGACAGCACAGAGCTTAGGTTGCAGCTCCTCCCCAGAGAACCTTCAGTCTTCCTTCTCCACAGAGGAGGGAATCTTTGGGGTCAACCTCTTGCTTCCATAAGCACCTGACTCTTGTGTGTCTTCCTTTGGGCACCCAGAGTGACTGAATGGCATGCCAGGTGCAGTTGCCAAGAGATCTGCCCTGGACACCCTGTGGCAGAAAGCCTCCTTGGATTTTGCTGGGTTAGGGTCTGCATGACCATCTCCTATGGCCACCACAGGACAGATCCATAGGCAGAAGCTCTTGAACTCCTCACCAAAACTACCTTACCTGACACATTTAGAAAAATACTCCACAGAACAGTCAAGCTTAATTTAAAAAAATAATCAAGAACCAGCGTGATGTAATGGTTAGGAGCAGTGTACTCTAATCCAAAGAACTGGGTTTGATTCCCTACTCCTTCACAAGAGCTGCGGACTGATATGGTGAACTGAATTTGTTTCCCCACTCCTACACAGGCAACCTGCAGGGTGATCTTGGCCTAATCACACTTCTCTCAAAATTCTTTCAGTCCCACCTACCTCGCAAGGTGTCTTTTGAGGGGAGAGGAAAGGAGAGGAGTTTGTAAGCCCCCTTGAACCTCCTTACAAGAGAGAAAGGCATGGTATAAATCCAAACTCTTCTTCTTTCATTCCTTAAAAACTGAAACAAATACATTGGTCCCTTTACTGAGAATATTCCCCAAGCCCTGCTGCCCCAGGATGACTTTAGAAGGAGTTCCTCCTCCCCCGCCCCCCCCTAAGAAAAACTCAATTGAAGCATCATCCAAGACTTGGAGAAGCAATCTAGTAAGCCAACAGGAGAAAGATAATATGTTGCCAGTAGCAGAGTAACTCAACTTACCTCTTGGGAGATTTCCAGATGTCTCTCTGCAAAGCACAGGGCTTGTTCATGGCTCCCAATGGAGAGGTAGGCATTTTGTAAACTCCAGCAGGCTCTTCCTTCTCCCACTCTGCAAAACCAGGAAATCATTTTTACTATATTATATTCAATGAGATGCTTCAACATCTCCCTTCTGAAGGCTCAATTTCCCCCAGAAATTAACATGAACCCCAGAATTGCCATTTTATTTATGATTCCATTTACATTATTTGCCACCCACCTTTCTCTCTAGGACTCGTCAGATTACACAGAATAGGTCACCACAATCAACAGTTGGGACATTCAACAGAAGGCAGAGTCCACATGCACACACATCCAACAGTATGAGACTCCAGCAGCAGGGTTCTGGGTAACAGCACCAGTACCAAATTGCAGCAACTCAGTGGTTTAAACAGAGGTAGAAGTGATTTCCTTTTCAAATAGTCCTCAAACATAAGGGAGGGAGGAATCAATGAGTGGGGTAAGTTATGGCCCGATCTATAATGTGCAGAAAACAGAAAAGTAAACACAAGGTCTTAACTGTTTTGGGACCCCACCCCCCGCTCTTTACAACTGGTTTTGCCAGTTGGGTTGCTGCTCTTTGAGACAGACACATCCACAGAGTGCACCAAAATAAAGAAGCTACGGTGCTTTGCAGAATTCAGGATCTCCTGTGATGTTATAAGTGACAACTTTTTTTCCTAGCCTGAAGGTCAACTGGACAGAAGCCATTCCACACAGTAAGCTTCTCTCACCTACCTTCAGGGAAGTGATCTCCTGAGATGAAATCTTTGGCTCCCCCTAGTGGCTGTGATCAAGTCATATTTAGAGTCACCCTCCCACCAGCTTTCAGTAAGGGAAGCACGCTTGCCCGCAAAGCCCTGCCAAAGTCCTGGGACCTCACCCCTGCCCACAATAAACAGCTTCACTGGCGTGGGACAGATCTTATAAAAAGACAGAACACTGCTGAGTCAGGGTTGGTCCCCTCTGTGTCTTTTGCCCTTGGCAGCAGGCAGCAATTCAATCAGAGACAGTCTTGTCCTCTAGCAGTCGGCACTTCTATGCTGAAACGTGACCCGGGAGCAAGTTTTTATTTCTCACACAACTGCCAGGAGGTGCAGAAGATGTATTTCTGCCCTGCTTTTCTCTACCTTTAAGGAGTCTCAAAGGCAGCTTACAATCGCCTTCCTAGGGACTATGACTAGCCAAATGTCACCTGGAAGGCTTCATGTGCAGGAAAGGGGAATCAAACTGGTTCTCCACATTAGAGTTTACCACTCATGAAGAGGAGTGGGAAATCAAACCTGGTTCTCCACATTAGAACCCACCTCTCTTAATCTCTACACCACAGGGGCTCTCAGCTTGCAGGTCTTCCAGTTCCACTTGACTTAGTTAGTTAGATCCTCCCATGCTGAGTAGCATATTGGGCAGCAAATGCTCTCCAACATTTCTGGTCTTGGGCAGGTGTTTCAGCCCCTTCCCATGTAGTGTTCAGTGCCTTCAGGTCTTGCTCAAATGTTCTCCTCCAGGTGTTTTGGAGGCATCCTTGCTGTCGTTTGGCAACAGGAGGTATCCACCTCATTGGCATCTTTGGGATCCAACCATTCTCCATGCGAAAGACATGGCCAGCCAGTCGAAGTCTTCTGTGTGCAGCGATGGTATGGAGTTTGCACATGCCGCTCCTTTGGAGCACCTCTTCGTTAGTAATATGGTCATAATATTGGATCTTCAAGAACCGGCGTTGGCACTTATGTTGGAATACGTTGTTGATACTTGTTGATGTCTTCCAAGTCTCGCTACCATAAGTGGCTGTCAGGATCACAATGGAGGGGAATAGGTGGAACTTGGTCGTTAGGGCACTGGTTGGTGAGCACCAGATCTTGTTCGTTCTTCGAAAAGCAGCTGCAGCCTTCCCAATGTGGCACCTGACATCTGTCTACTTGACTACTTGAGATAAAAATACAGCCGGTTTGGTGGTGAGCCAGAAGACAGAATAGAGAATGGGCATGGATTGGGGAATGGCGGTTCCCATTTTTCATGTCTGAAATTGTTAGGGAGGCCCTTTCCCAAAAGCTCCTTCCCCTCAACCCACTTGTTCCTGCCTCCGCAGAGAAAGATGGCCTCTGCTTGATCCCAGCATCACTGAAAAGGCAGGACTGATCAAAATGACCACCTCAAGATGCCCCAGGCAGAGGTGGGTGATGGAACTTCCTTGCTCACACCTCTGGGGCTGGGGGGAGTGCCTGCAGCAGGACTGGCAGAAATGGGGTGCAAGTCTAGACAGACAGCCTTGGTTACTCCTCAGATGGTGCGGTGTCCTCTGTGTTCAGGAACTCTTCAGATTGACATATACCTCCTTGGAGATACAGGCTGCAGCTGAGCAACCCCAGCCCTCAGACCCCAAAGAACCTGATGGCCCAGGAGGTTCCAGGAAAAAGGAAGTTATGCCTCTAGACACAGCAGAGGGCGCCAGATAGCTTCTCCCCCACCCACCCCTCTTTGCTTGGCTTTTCCCCAGGAAGGTTACAGAAGCTGCCATCAGACCTCCCCAAAATGGAAAAACCACTGCAGGGGGGAAACTAAGAGGTAGAAAGTGTCTCACCCTGTGGTGACTTCCCAAGTATACAAGCATAGGTTTCCCCCAGACACCCCTGCTGGGACCAAACACTGTGAAGTGTGGGCAGTTAGACATCAGTTGTGTCTCATGCCCTTTAAATCTCTTAGAAGGACTGATATTAGTCTCAACTTCTCTTCAGGAGAAGATATGGAAGACTCCCCCTGGGCAGGGTGCCTTTGGAAGCCTCAAAAGTGACTTTATCCTTGTGTGTCAGATAGCACAGGTCCCACTTGGATAGGAAGAAGATTACGCAAAGTCTCAAGATGGCCTCCCCATCAGTTCTTTAAGAGGGTGTTAAACAGGTCTGTACAGTCACACACACAATGTTTCCTGGATCTAAAAGTCCCATAAGAACTTATGTCAAACTCTATGCTGAACTTAAGGCAAACTCTATGCTGGGGATAAAAAAAAGGCAAACTCTATGCTGGGGATAATTAGGAAAGGAGTTGATAATAAAACTGCAAGGATTGTCATGCCCTTATATAAAGCAGTGGTGCGACCGCACTTGGAGTACTGTGTTCAGTTCTGGTCGCCAAATCTCAAACAGGATATCGAAGAGATAGAAAAAGTGCAGAGAAGGGCAACAAGGATGATTGAAGGATTGGAGCACCTTCCTTATGAGGAGAGGCTGCAGCGTTTGGGACTCTTTAGTTTGGAGAGGAAAACATCTGAGGGGGGATATGATTGAAGTCTATAAAATTATGCATGGGGTAGAAAATGTTGACAGAGAGAAATTTTTCTCTCTTTCTCACAGTACTAGAACCAGGGGGCATACATTGAAAATGTTGGGGGAAAGAATTAGGACTAATAAAAGGAAACACTTCTTCACACAACATGTGATTGGTGTTTGGAATATGCTGCCACTGGAGGTGGTGATGGCCACTAACCTGGATAGCTTTAAAAAGGGCTTGGACAGATTTATGGAGAAGTCGATCTATGGCTGTAATCCTTGATCCCTCCCTTGATGAGATTACCGTGCCTTAGCAGACCAGGTGCTCAGGAGCAGCAGCAGCAGAAGGCCATTGCTTTCCCATCCTGCATGTGAGCTCCCAAAGGCACCAGGTGGGCCACTGCGAGTAGCAGAGTGCTGGACTAGATGGACTCTGGTCTGATCCAGCCGGCTAGTTCTTATGTTCTTATGTTTTCAGTTGCAACTCCAGGACTTCCATACAGAGACCTCATATGCTGGTCTTTGACTGTAAGTTGAAATATAGAGACTTCAAGAATAGAAGAGAAGCATCAAGGTGGAAAAACGACTCCCAATTTATAACCTCTATGATATAGGATTCTACTGCATCCTTTATGGGGGAAACATGCAGGACCAGACCCTGGAGCAGGGGTCTGCAACCTGCGGCTCTTCAGATGTTCATGGACTACAATTCCACACAGCCCCTGGCTGATAGGAATTGTAGTCCATGAACATCTGGAGAGCCACAGGTTGCAGACCCTGCCCTGGAGGGTCTTCTGGTTCTTATCCCACTTCAGGTGGCCACTTGGCATTGCCTTTTCCCTTTCTATTGTGGTTCCTTGTGAGGTGAGGGGGTGAGGTCCTTATCAGTCTTGAGGGCTTACTCTGTTGCATTCATGAATGTTTTAATGATATTTAAGATGCAGGCATTGAGAGGATAGGGGAGGTTGATGGGGTGTTATATTTTGCATGCTTTTAATTTCTGGAATTGTAAACTGTCTTCAACTACAAGGGAAAGGCAGGGTGTAAACATTTTAATAATCAAATGCATAAACACAGAAACACAGAGTTGGGAGGGATTTCCATGCCCAGCCCCAAGAACAGTGCAGGAAATTCACAAGAACTACTTTGCATCCTCTATTGCAGTGGTGGCGAACCTATGGTTCGTCATGTGCGGTGAAATCGCCCCCCCCCCCATACATCTAGGGTGGCTCGATTATTAGCATTAAACCTAAGACCTAGTTTTGGGGAAGCAGTGTAGGTAACCCTGTTAAGCGCTGTTAAACCCTACTGATTTTCACGTGAAAGAACTAAAGCTCGATCTTTTACCTGGGAGTAAGCTCGGTTGCTGGCAATGGGGCTTGCTTCTGAGTAAACCCTCCCAGGGTCGTGATTCACCCGTTCGAAGAGTTGCATGGTTGCTTCAAAGCAAAGCCGACTACCACCAAGCTTACTCCTGAGTAATGCACGCCTCAGAGCCAACTGTTTTGTCTAAGCTAAAACCTCAGTATTCAGGTTAAATTGCCGTGTTGGCACTTTGCAATAAATAAGTGGGTTTTGGGTTGCAATTTGGGCACTCGGTCTCGAAAAGGTTCGCCAACACTGCTCTATTGCATCTGCTAGCTCTCACCTGACACAATTATTCAAAGTATGCAAAGGCGTAGCAAGGGGGGAAAGCGCCCAGTGCACTGGTGCGTCCCCCGCCTTCATCACGCCCCCGGAATGCCCTTGCCACACCTCCACAGGGGCATGGGCCCAGTGCATCACCACCACCACCCGCCTACTTGGAGCTATGCCTCTGTGCCTATGGAAGGTAAAATTAATGATCTGACCACTAGTTGTGAGGACTTTGCGAACTTCTTTGGGAATAAAGTCTTGCCACTCCACAGTAACCTCCCGGCAACAGTTGATGCAGCAAGAGAACTGGAGGCCTCTTGGCCATCTTAAGGTCCCATTTTGGACCACTTTAATTTGCTCTCCAAGTCTGATGGTGACAGAGGACTTGGGGCTGTGAAAGCTACCCCCTGTCCTCTTGCTCTGTGCCCCTCCTGGCTGGTGAAGGCAAGCTGCAATGGGGTGTGGCACTCCCGGTTGAATACTATCAACCACTCCTTCCATCAGGGAGTGTTCCCGGGGAGTGGGTATGCCCACTCTTAAAGAAGTCATCTTTGGATCTTGTGGATGCAACCAACTACTGCCTAGTCTCAAATCTATCGTTTTGGGGTAAGACAGTGGTGGCAAACCTTTGGCACTCCAGATGTTATAGACTACAATTCCAATTGGCCATGCTGGCAGGGGCTGATGGGAATTGTAGTCCATAACTTCTGGAGTGCCAAAGGTTCGCCACCACGGGGGTAAGGTAGTTGTGAGAGCGGTGATGGACCTTGAAGGACTTGAGTGGTCTGGGTCCCTTGTACCTTTGAAACGGCATCCCCTTGTATTGTCCATGGAGGACACTCCAATTTTCTGGTAGTAACCTTCTGGTGGTCCCTGGCCCTAAAGATATCCAGCTGGCCTTAACCACTGCCAGGGCTTTTTTAGCCCTAGCTCCAGCCTGGTGGAACTCTCTGTCAGCTGACAGCAGTGCCTTGCAGGACCTTGATTAGTTCCATAGGGCCTGCAAGACAGAAACGTTCCACTCGGCTATTCCATACATTTGAGTCATTCCAACTGAACAGGCCAGCCTCCCAAATACCATCCTCTGCTTTTCCATCTGGTGCATCTTCCCCCTGATAATTAGAGAATGAACTAAATATAAAGGTAGGTTGGGATTTTATTAAGTAGTTCGCCATCTGTATAGGAACTAGATTTTTGAATTAATATATGTTACTGAAATTGTGGCTGTTTTAATTCTGTGCGTCAGCCGCCCTGAGCCTGGCTTTGGTCTGGAATTGGGCAGGATATAAATGAAATGAAATAAAACAACTGCCCTCCACTCTCCCATGAATCCTGCTCTACACCCAGAGGAAGGGGGGGGGGATTCCAGGATCCCTGGTTGATCTGGCCTGGAGGAAAATTCCTTCCTGACCCCAAAGTGGTGACCAGCATTATGCTGGGCATGTAAGAAAGGGCCAAGAGAACCACGCACTGACTCATCCCTTCCCACCCCACTCTCATGATCTGCCAGGTTCACAGAATCGGCACTGCTGCCAGGTGGCCATCGAGCCTCTACTTAAAAACCTCCAGAGAAGAAGAGCCCACCACCTCCCAAGGAAATCTGTTCCACTGAGGAACCGCTATGTCAGGAAGTTCTTCACGATGTTCAGCTGAAAACTCTTTTGACAGCAGGAAGTGCACCAAACACCAGTGTTTCTGCCAGATGGATGAAGGGTTGGGTCCCTCTGATTGAAAGGATTCCTCATAAGAAATATGGGGGGACTGGAAGTGGTTTGGGATGATCTCTCGCTCCCTACTAGAGCAGAGGCAGACAGTAAAAGAACAAAAACCCAACTTCTGCAGAATCTGATGTTTCTCACCTATCCTCAAGGTCCTGGGCAATTGCCGAGTGCTTCAGGTGGAATTCTATGGCTCTCTCATAGTCTTGGAGGAGGGTGTATGTATTTCCAAGGCTATAGCAAGACTGAGCCTCCATGGCTTGGTCCTTCAGCTGCCTGGAAAGTTGTAGGGTTTTCCTAGATTAAAAACAGACACAGTGGATGGAGTGGAGGAAAGGCAGCATTGTAAGCTGGAGCAAAAGTTCCACACATACCTTTTCTCTTTGTGGCATATGTTGTCCAGTCAGACGACTGAAAGAAAGAACGGCAGCACAGGGGGCAGGAGAAGAATGATTTTGGGGGAAAGCACCACTCTCCTTGGATCCAAGAGTGATTGACTGCGGCCAACACAAAGTGAACCTCCCTCAAACACTGTACCTGCTCTTCAGACATGCTGTTTAGCCATCCTGCTAAAGGGAATGTGCCCGAATCAAAATGACAACCAACAGTGTGTCTGACACTAAAGTATAATGATTTCAGGCTTCAAGTAATTTAAGCTTAACCGAGCTTTCCCACCCACCCACCCACCCCAGTTTCTGTTTGGAGACAAACAAATTCAGAACTAACAGGTGGAGACTGATATTCTGAAAACTGTCCAACAGTGAGTTGTCCAGACTGAGAAGCCAGCCTGGGTTCAGCAGCTTTTCAGGCCTAGGGGAACCTTCAGATTGCAAGACCCCTGGTAAGCTGGTAGCTGAAAGACCAACAGCGGCATGCATGAGCCGGGCACCCAGCAATGGTGCCACAGCCATGCCCAGCAGCCACTCCCAGAGAGGCTTGCCAGCGGTGTGGGGAGGCCTGCAAAGAGAAAATGCCTCCCTACTACCAAGCAGCCTCGATGGGGCTCCTCAACTTGCACCACCATTTTTGGTGGCTTACATCCAAATGAAACACCAAGGCAGCAAATGGCCAGGAGGGAGCCGACTAAAGTCGACCCCACCCTCAGCCACGCCCCCAGAATGCCTCCACCCCACCGGTAGCAGTGGAGCAGGGATGCTGCTGCAGTGACCTGTGCCAAGTCCCACTGCCAGGGAGGGAAGTGGTAGCCACATACCAGCAGTTTCCCCCCTTCTCTAGGGTAAGTGCCCCAGGGAGGGTGAATCTGCCGGTGCGGCTGGTGCGCCGTTCCCACAGGATTCGCACACACACACCCCACCACCTTTGGTTGGGACTGCAGGTCTGGCCATCCACAGCACAGATGCTGAAGGAGGCCTGTTGCTCCTTCCTCTGAGAAGTTCCCATGTAGGTGAGAAAAGGGTGGGTCTCCAGCCCAAGGCTCTCTGGAGACCATAGAACAGTTGCCTCTGGGCTTCATGCTCCTCCTGGAGAACCTGCTTGATCCTGTAAAAGCTGTCAAAAAGATAAAGGGATAATGCTCCCTTCCAGTTTGCTAAAGGAAAACTAAATTTGGAATACATTCAAACAGCTGTACGTCGGCTTGAGACCAGCAAACTGCAAAATAAAGTCTGTGGCAGACAAGACACAAGATTTTCTGTGAAGTTTACATTTTCCCATAATGAAGAACAGAAATGCTCAGAAGCCAGGGCTGCTTTTGACCCCTGAAGGGGGTAGCCTCAGCCCTGTACATGGTATGCGCGAGGGGTGGGGGGAGGGAGGTGCGCTGAATGCTCTGGTCCCACTCCTGTCTGTGTGAGTTTGCCTCATGTGTGCATAAACTGAGTATCCACACAGGTGAAGACCAATCCATACATCATCCCTGGTCCTCTAGGCGTACTGGCTATGGAACATGGGGAGAGGGTCCCATGTTCTCCCCCCTATACCTACAGCATGGAAAAGAGAGAGAGAGAGAGAGAGAGAGAATTGTTCCTTCAGAGAGCTAACAATGGTCTGAATGCGCAAGTGCCACAGGCAGGCCATGTTCCATCACTGCAAACAGGTTCTTTTGCCCAGAAGGACCCAAGACGCCTCTTTGTGCCCCCGCAATGGACAGCAGTCTCATTCCAGCCTTTCTCTCTGCCTGTTGCTCAATTCCAGCCAGGCCTTTGCCATGTTCTAGCCTGCACGGTCTCTACACAGATTCCAGGTTTCCAAAGAGAAGTTGCAAGAGGCTATGGAGACAAAGTCCCTAATCTTCCCGCACCAATCTGCATGCCACTGCTCCCTGCAACTGAGCTGTTCATTTGTGACATTCCTGGAAATTTTTTGTAAGCCATTCTTATCCTCTTCACAGAACCTAGTTTTGGAGAGGAAGATTAACCAGTGCATGCTTGTAATGCAGACAGGTCCCAAAACTGTGCTGAAAGGTAAAACCACACAGCTGCGCCTATCTTGACAATGGACAGCATTTCGTCAGATCAGCCCAACAGAGCAGCCTAGCAAAGTGCTAGGAAAGAGTACTGGCTGCTTCCGAACAGGGCTCTCCACTTACTTGTAGTACTCGGCAGCGATGTCAAACCTTCCCAGGAAGATGTGGGCGTTGCCCAAATTGCTGCACGCCCTCCTTTCAGCAGCCTTGTCCCCAAACTCCTTGGCAATGGCAAGTCTCTGAAACGGATGTAGGCAGATGGCTTTAGCTGCTGTTGCAACATTTGCCAGTGAAGCATCTCCTCTACCCACACCCCAATTGACACACGCATGCACACAGCAGCAGCAAAAAGAGCAAAGCCCTTGAAGCCCGCAGCCCAGGCCACGGCGGGAGGCACTCAACGCTGGAAAAAAGGAAAACAAAACTTCTGTGTCAATGAAAGTTCACGTGTGCCATTTGGAGAAGTGATTCAAAATTAAGCTGTTTTTGCATTAAGTTATTTTGCTTCTGGCAGGCATGAGAAAAGAGCTAAATAGGGGGTGGGGGATTCAGCCCCCTCTCCACCTAGAAATCTTAATTCACTTGCGGTGGTTTTTGAGAGTGCACACAGGCTAGGAGCAGCCCTTGTTTAAATGACTGTTCATCCAAATACTACTTTGTGTCACAGCGGACATGTAGCCCTGACAGCCCGCCGCCTTGTCCCTGTCCCAGAACAGATGGCCAGAGGTTCCTTTCTCCCCAGTGGTGGGACGGCACATGATGCTGGGGCACTGTGCCTCCCCTCAGCAGTAGCGTAGCAGTTAACAGCACTTGTACTCTAATCTGGAGGAACCGGGTTTGATTCCCCGCTCTGCCGCTTGAGCTGTGGAGGCTTATCTGGGGAATTCAGATTAGCCTGTGCACTCCAACACACGCCAGCTGGGTGACCTTGAGCTAGTCACAGTTCTTCTGAACTCTCTCAGCCCCACCCACCTCACAGGGTGTTTGTTGTGAGGGGGGAAGGGAAAGGAGTTTGTAAGCCCCTTTGTGTCTCCTACAGGAGAGAAAGGGGGGGGCATAAATCCAACTCTTCTTCTCAGGGTTCAGCTGAGGAGTAGGGGATAAGAATGCAGCGCTGTCGTTAATCCTCCAAGCTAAGCAGCAGTGCCACACCAGAAGACTGGGCTACAGGACTAATTCCAGGCCTCTGTCCTGACCTTCACCCACATTTCTTGCTTGTTTTTAAGGCTTCAGCAAGCACATTCCAAAGATACTCTCAGGTGTAGTGGTTGATAGCAGTGGATCCTAATCTGGAGAACAGGGTTTGATTCCCCACTCCTCCACCTGAGTGGCAGAGGCTTATCTGGTGAACCAGATGTTTCCGCACTCCTACATTCCTGCTGGGTGACCTTGGGCTAGTCCAGGGGTCTGCAACCTGCGGCTCTCCAGATGTTCAAGGACTACAATTCCCATCAACCCAATTGGCCATGGTGGCAGGGGCTGATGGGGATTGTAGTCCATGAACATCTGGAGAACCGCAAGTTGCAGACCCCTGGGCTAGTCTCAGTTCTCTCAGAACTCTCTCAGCCCCACCTACCTCACAAGGTGTTTGTTGTGGGGAGAGGAAGGAAAAGGAGCTAGTAAGCCCCCTTGAGTCTCCTGACAGGACAGAAAGGTGGGGTATAAATCCAAACTCTTCTTCTTCTAAATATTTCTAAAAAATAGGCTCTGTAAATATGAGGAATAAATGTTTTCTTCATAAAACACTAGATAATGTGGACAAAGAACCAGTAACTGGACTCCAGCTAGTGGCAGAGGTAGAGGGGAATCACTGAAACAAAGAAGCTTCCAAAACTGCTTGTAAATACTTGTGCTGGGAGACAGCAAGGTAGAAATAGAATAAAATAAAACTAAATTACCAGGCTTTACCTGTTTATGGAATACAATAGCTTTGCTGAAGTTTCCAAGCAAATACTGGGTGTTGCCCAAATTGCCATATGCCCGGCCTTGGGCAGTTCTGTCTCCCAGTTCCTTCACCAGAGACAGGTTCCTCCTGCAGGAAACCAGGAAGGGAGGAGAGGTTGCAATCTACATGTCTCAAACCAAGCAGAGCGTGGCACCCAGCCAGGGCCACCACCCACCGGGTCTGCTTCAAAGGGAGCAGATGGTAGCACATATGGCAGGCCAGGAAAGTGCATTGGGAGTTTTTATTCAAATCAGTGCATTTTGCTTTAGTCCCGCCAAGTGGTCTATGAGAAGGTTAGAACTGATGATTTCCAAAGCTGGGCATCAGACTAGGTCAGAATCCTGCAGATAATATTCCTGCAGGTGATGGGGGTGCTCCTACCAGGACCATCAGAGAAAGCAGCAGAACCTCCACCAGTCTCCCAGATTGGCCCTTGAGATGGGTTCCACTCACTGGACCAAAGACCCAGTGATAGCACTTTTGCTGACTGTATGGAGAAGGGGGTGACACTCAACTCACAAATAAAATGCAGATGCCCTCTCCAGAGTTTCCTGGACTTCCTGAGGCAGGTGCCCTGGCTCCCATGGCAGACTCCAAGAGAATTGCTTTCCTTTGGCGTGGTATACGTTGCCAATGTTATACAGTGCTCTGGCCTCCCCGACCTATTCAAACAGAAGAGCCACTGAATTGGTGTTCTCTCCCCCATGGGACTGGTTGGCAGGACATTTCAGGCCCCAAAGGTGGTGCATCCGGCACTTTAGCCGAGGTATGAACCACGAAATGCCCTATTAACAAAACAACCCTGCCCTTCACACAGCACCAACACAGACAGGAATGGCAAGCCAGTCCCAGGAGCCACCTCCCAGAACCTGCTTCAGTGATTTGGCCACTCTGAAACAGTATTGCCTAGGAGTCAGTGGGCATCTACTCCAAAGGCAAAATCCATCTACTTTTATCCGATTTGTCCTGGCATTTCTCATGCAATGTTCCAAGCAAATGCATTGTCACCAATACCTTATCCTCTTGCTCCTGAGAAATTTCCAGGTGCCTTTGGCAACAGGCAATAGCTTCATCAAACTGCCCAAGGATTTTGAGTGTGTTGCCTAGATTCCCGCTGGCTTTGGCCTCTCCAGTGCGATCCCCAATGGTTCTGTGGAGACAGCCAGAAATCAGTAGCGGTTTCAAGGGAACAAAGTAATAATTGAGACCCAGAGCAAAGGACTCCTAGAGAACATTCCCAACGTCACATGTAGCAGCAGCTGATCGTTGCCTCTGATCTCCTGGTATCCCTACGGGGTAGTCAAAGAGCTTCCTTGGCCAACTGTAGGGTCAACTCTGGATGGATACAGTTTCGTCCCTCCCATAAGGATGCATTTCTGGATGCAGAGGGCTTACCTTGCTAGTGTGAGATCATGCTTATGGTACTCAAGAGCTTTGGAATATTCCTTCAGGTAGAAGTAGGCATTGCCCAATTGGCTGTAAATGGCACTCAGGGTTTTCAGATCTTCTGTCCCCATTTGCACAGCTGCTTCAAAGAAGGCCACGCCAGCTCTGAAATCCTCAGCTTTGCAGGAACGTTCCCCTTCAAGGGCTAACTCCAAACAGGAAGCCTCCATCCTGAAAAAATAAATCAAAAATACAACCTTACTATTTAAACATCTGGAAAATCACCCAGGGGGAAACCGTGCATGTTTTTAGTCAGACTTCTATTCAATTTTTCAGGGCAGTTAAAATCATAACATCTTAGCTTTTGATTCCTACACTTCATGTTTATGCAGAAAAACGTGCCGTGATGCGGGCAATACTTTCTCAGGGATGGTACAGCAGCAGCAACAAAGAGGACCCACCAGAGGAGGCTGAAGCAGCCACCTGTTTCCCTCTGGTATGTCATTCCTCACCTGTCGCCCTCCGAGTACTCCCGCCTCAGACCCACCAGCTCAGACCCTCCCAAAAGATTCTAATTTCAGCATCAGTTTTTTAAAAATCAGCAGCAGCTTTTCAAATTAAGACTAAAACTGTGCACTTAGTTCTGTACATTTACCACTAAAATAGATGGAAGCTTTGCTCTATAAAATCAAGGAACAAAGCCTGCTAAGAGAACACCAGCATGACATCCACAAAGAGAAGTCTTGCCTCACTGACCTGGAGTTCAGCAGGTTAATGAGGAGATCTGGAAGACAACATATACTTGGTCTTCCAAAAGGGTTTTGACAAGGTCCTTCACCAAAGACTCCTGAGAAAATTTAGCAGTGAGCAGATAAGAGGTCCTTTCAAGGATTAAAAATGCTTAAGCAACAGGAAGCCAAGTAAACGGACAGTTCCTGCAATGAAGGTAAGTGAGTAGTGCGATCCCACCGGGATCAGTATTGGGACTAGTGGGCCTGAGCCTGATGGTTGGGGGGGGGGGGGGGGCATTTGCAAGGGAACTGTGAGGCTTTTTTTCCTGCAGGTGTCCGGTGATTGGGCTCCCACTGTTTATGTCCTTGGAGCCAGGAAGAGCAGCCGCTTATCAAGTGTGAAATGTTCCCAGCTCTCTTATGCTTTCTTAAGAACAGAAGAACATAAGAACTAGCCTGCTGGATCAGACCAGAGTCCATCTAGTCCAGCACTCTGCTACTCGCAGTGGCTTTGGGAGCTCACGTGCAGGAGGTGAAAGCAATGGCCTTCTGCGGCTGCTGCTCCTGAGCACCTGGTCTGCTAAGGCATTTGCAACCTCAGATCAAGGAGGATCAAGATTGGTAGCCATAAATCGACTTCTCCTCCATAAATCTGTCCGAGCCCTTTTTAAAGCTATCCAGGTTAGTGGCCATCACCACCTCCTGTGGCAGCATATTCCGAACACCAATCACACGTTCTTTTAGGCGTAGAGTAAACCGTTTGGCTACAGGGGGTGGGGGCTGTGGGGGATATAGGCAAGTGTTTTGTGCAGGATCTTCAGAATCATCTTTGCTGATGTTTACCTTTTGCTTTGAAATAAAGACTGTAGAGCAAATCTACAGTTTCTATTCTTTTCAGACCTGGGGTCTGACACAGTGCTGTTTAAATTATTTTGGAATTGGGGGTGAGCAATGTAATGGCAAAGTTTGTGGACAATACCAAGGCACCTTCCGCACATGCAGAATAATGCACTTTCAGTCCATTTTCACAATTATTTGTGAGTGGATTTTGCTATTCTGCACAGTAAAATCCAGCTGTAAAGTGCATTGAAAGTGGATTGACAGAGGATTATTCTGCATGTGCGGAAGGGGCCCAAGTTCCTCAGGACTGTGAAAAGCAAAACAGTTTGGGAAGAGTTATTGAAGAATCTATCAAAATTATGTGAGCGGACAACAACATGGCTAATGAAGTTCAATGTTAATAAGGTAATGCACACTGAAACAAAAAAATCCTAACTTTAAGTATATGCTAATTAGTTCTGAACTGGCTGAGATCAAATTGAAAGAGATCTAGTGGTTCTAGTGGACAGTTCAACTAAATGTTGACAGCAGTGAAAAAGACAAACTTCATGTTGAGGATTCTTAGGAAAGGGATTGAGAATAAAACAGCCAACATTGCAATGCCCTTGTGTAGAGAAAGACCTTAGTGATCCTCCTTGAACGTGGGTCAGGATTTTGAAAACACACAACTCAGAGGCAAACAGTCTTTTAAAATATTTTTGGAAGTTTACTGAATCAAGCTTCCACTCAATAAACTATAGTATACTGGCATAAAGTGCATGCAAGCAACCATATAAAAGATAATATCACAGCATAATGCATATTCATAATGACTTAGCTGATATATCCAAAATAAGGCAAGCATGATAAATTCTTCCAAAATACTCTAACAGGCCATGAGCACATAGCCTTAGTATCTGCAACTATAGGCGGAAAGAGAAAGTTCACCTAACACAAAACTAAAGTTGAATTATAAGGCAACTACTAATCAGGTGTCTAATACCAACCAATCAGGAGTCAGATTTAATTAAGAAAGTCCATTGGTGAAATCATTATCATGAGCAGGTGTGAAACTGAGCATTCTTTGAAGTTTCAACAGTTAGAAAACTCCACGCAGGTGGGCAGTGGCCTTCAGCCAATCGTCATGCAGCACCAGGACGGGCCAGCTGGAGAACAGCCAGAGAGGATGATGATTTGAAAACACAGGACAGAAACTTACAGAAGATGTTATGACCAATAAGGCTACAATTAAGCTAATGTAAGTTCTTTCTCCACACCTTGTATAGCGCTATGGTGCAGCCCCAGATGGAATGTGCTATATGTTCCATTCTGGTTGTCGAAGGGCAAAAAGGATATTGCAACGCTGGAAAAAGGTACAACCAAGATCATCGAAGGACCCACGCACTTTCCCTATGAGGAAAGGTTGAAGGGTCTGGGACTTTTTAGGTTAGAAAAAAAATGACAAGGGGGGAGAGGAACACAATACACAAGCGGCATCTAGTTGTTACGGATTTATGCCAGAAAATAAGAAGTTTTAAAGGTCTTGAGAACCAGTGACTGCTGAAAGAGATATGCGGGGGTGGGGGGTGGGGGGGGAGGTTGTGGAGCAAAATTCTGTGCTGTACCTGTGCTGTATAAATGCATAGTACCCAACAGTCTGTGGCAGATTCGTCATCCAATGAGACAGTTATGTCGCGGTTTCTCTGTCTCTTTTCCCGTGCTGGAACTGCTTCCCAGATGCTCTGGGTTCGTATGTGGACATTCTGGTCCCTTCTGCGTTGCATTTTGTAGGAGCGAAAGGTACCAAAGGGTTTCAATTCGAAATCTTTTTCCTCCTTTCCTCCTTTTGTCTCTATTAGTGGCTTCTCTAGGTTAGTGTCCCTGAAGCTGTTCAGAGGATAGTTTCAACATGAATACACTTTCCAGTCCTTTAACCACAATTTCTGTCTCACCAGTATGTCTCAGCAGTTTGTTAGTCTCACCAGTATGTTGGCAGGCATTAAATTGGGTCACATCTTTTGAAGTGAACGGTGCTACCTTTTTATTTCAAGAAGAAATCTCTTGTAAATTGGAGGGTCTACTTCACAGTCCTGCAGCAAGTCGTCTCCCCAAATAACAATAATTCTCATGAAGTCTGAGAGTACTACTGAGGCTTGAATTGCTAGAGAAGACGCTTCATGCAGGAAGGAGCGAGTGCAGTGCAGGATTGGGACGGGGGGAGGAAAAAGAGGCTGGGGAACTCCATCCCAGCAGAAACACCACCTGGGCGGAGACTGGGGAAGCCCAGAAAGGAGCCTGCAGGGACAGAGGGAGGAGGGCCGGCCCTTTTAACACTGTCCCCATCCCGCCCTCCACAGGGCAGCTTCCCCCATGCCTCACCCCTTGCAAAAAAAACTTCACGAGATGGGAAAAACTTTTGAGAGATTTTCTCTTCTGCATCCACAGTTGTAACCATAAAAAACTGTTTGTAGTTGGGGGGAGGAGTTTTCATTAGATTTGGACACAAGGAATGCTACCACCTACTCTGTGCCAAATTCTAATCAATGAAAATGTCTGTCAGTACTGTGGGAAGTGCTCTTAGGTTAGGAAGAGGAAGACTGTAAGGGTCTGGTACTCCAGTCAATGACAAGACTCAGGAAAGGTTCAAGAGCTTTAATCAGAACTGTGTCAGCCCAACGGCCAGGGAGCTGCATCTGAGTCTCTGGAACCAGCAGAGAAGAGTAGCAGGGGAGAGGAGGAGGGCTGGGTGGAACAGCTGAGGCTGCTGATTGATGGGGCTGCTGAGAGGTGGGGCTTTTCAAATTTTTAAATCTTTTCAGTTAGTCTCTGGAACCAGCAGTGCGCGCCATTAGGCGTGCACAGTTGTTTTTCTAAATACGAACATATCTTAAGGAATAGTAAAGGGTATAGAACGCTTAAGTGGGAGGCACATTAAAAGTCAATTTGAATATCTAAATAGAATTAGATATGAAGGCAGGAAGCCAGCAGGGGGATGGGGGCTTTCCAGTGTTTTGCACTGAGTGTCACATGTATGACTATCTGCCACTAGGACAGAAGTCGTGGGTGTGCCCTCGCTGCAATGAGCTCCCTACAGCACTCAAGGAACGTGTGCGTTCTCTTGAAGCCAAGGTGGCAGACCTGGAGAAGCTGAGAGAGGCAGAGGGGGCGACAAATGAGGCTTTCAGGGACCTAACAGCTGGGTCCCACTCCCAGAGTGACATCTCTTCAGATGTCATGGAAAATGAGAGTCTGGGGGACGGAGGGTGCCAGTATAAGATGGTGGAAGATGCTCCCTTGGTGGTTGCTATGTGGTGTCGAATGTCCTCTGCGCACTGAGGATACCCCTCAGGAAGTGGGAGCTCCCTCGTGATGGGTGATTAAATCATGGGAATGTAGAGAGTTGGGTTTGCTGGGAGGTGTGATGACATGGTGACTGCCTGCCTGAGTGCGAAGGTTGCGGATGTTACGCTTAGATCTAGATAGGCTGTTAGACAGTGCTGGGGGTGGAGTCAGCAGTTGTGGTCCACATTGGCACCAACGACATTTGGGAAATGTAGTTGGGAGGTCCTGGAAGCCCAATTTAGGCTGCTAGGTAGCAGGTTAAAGTCCCGACCCCAAGGTGGCATTTTCAGGAAATGCTACCTGTTCCACAACAGAGGCGAGCTAGGCAAGCAGAGATACAAGGTTACAATATGGTGGATGAGAGGTGGTGTAAGACAGAGAGTTTCAGATTTGTCGAGACTGGGAACCTTTTGGGACAAGGCGAGGCCTGGCCGCAAAGGGATTGGCTTCATCTTAACCAAAGAGGAACCAGGCTGCTGAAGCTCAACATTAAATAGGTGGCAGAACAGCTTTTAAACTGAGCCCTGGGAAAGCCGACGGAGCTGAGGTGACCGGTTAGAATACAGTATCCATGGGGATACAGACAAGAGGGAGACTTTCTAAATCAACCACGCCTGGCCGAGACTGTGATAAGTGATGAATTGTCTTTACAAAAGCTAGAGGGCAAAGCATAGCAAATGCAGACAGGGATAGAGACAGAGTATACAGGTGTCTCTATGCTAATAGGAGAAGCCTTCAAACTAAAATGGGGGAGCTGGAGTACAGAGTTTTGAAGGAGGACATTGATAATAGTAGGCATCACAGAGACATGGTGGAATGAGGAGAACCAGTGGGATGCTGTTAT
This sequence comes from Sphaerodactylus townsendi, assembly GCF_021028975.2. Lineage (NCBI taxonomy): Eukaryota > Metazoa > Chordata > Lepidosauria > Squamata > Sphaerodactylidae > Sphaerodactylus > Sphaerodactylus townsendi. Next base: position 59,149,588 of record NC_059436.1, on the reverse strand, counting down.
CCCAGGTTACAGGCACATCTAATATGAGCAGTGTGGATTATTTGGACACTAAAATATATATTAATGAAAACCGAAAGATCCAATTTAGAATATATCACAAACCTACCGATAGAAATAATGCACTCCATTTTCGTTCATTTCACCCAAGACTCACCTATGGGTGAATCTTCCATTCAGCCAATACTTACAGGCTAAAAGAAATTGTTCCATGCAAAAGGATTTTGAGACAGAAGCAGCAGACATCAGTAAGAAATATACAAAAAGAGGCTATCCGAGATCTGTGTCACAAACAGCATATCATAAAGCTAGTAATATAGAGAGAAGTTCATTATTTTAAAAAAGGACAAGACCTCAAACTAACCAGATGACAGGGCTGGTGCTCCATGATACCAGCCATTCAACAATTGGTTAAAAATTTTGGTTTCTAGTTTCAGATATCCCAGGATGCGCACTTGCGCCCAAGATAGGGTTGAGACGACCAAACAATTTCAGACAATTACTAATTAAAGCAGATATTCAAGAGAGAAAGATTACAAAACCTATTTTAGTAGGACACTACCAATGTGGTAGATGTTGACAGTGTCAGCATTCCTTGAACACTAAGTGTATAGTAGATTCAATGTCAGGGTTTAGATGGAATTTAAACAACTTCACCAATTGCAATATTGCAATATGGACAACTGTGTATATATTATTTTTTGTCCTCATAAGAAAATTTATATCGGTAAAATGTCCAGAGCCATCAAGGTACGAATTTCTGAGCATAAATCTAATATCTGAAACAAAAGAGAAGAGGGACCTTTGGTATCTCACTTTTTAGAGGCTAAGCATACTGAACAAGAGATTACATTTGCTGTGTTATAAAAATACCAAAAGACGCAATCAGTGGATTTACAAAAATTTATTTTACAGGAAGAAAGGCCAGATTTATTTTCGGTTTCAAGCCATTATCTTGGGTCTCAATAAGAGGACTGGATTTTGTGATTCACCTTTAATTGTGTTGAGCTAGGTTCCTAGAGACACCTGCAAAGAATCAGGACAAATGTGTAAATTAGATATGGGAAGACTACAGCTGCTAAGCATTCATCAGAGCCATTCCTAGAGCCATAGAAGCAAACAGAAAACTTTGATAGATGTGTGAGTATATATAGAATGTATTAACAATAATGAAATTTTAGACACTAAAGTGTATAATTATGATTAATATAAATAAGGCAATTCATAGATTGTTGAAAATTGTTAAAATTCTGTAGGCGCAGAAGGCATAAGGAGGATATACTCTGTGAAAAAGCAAAGGTTTTCTTCTTGCCCCCCATTACTTTCTTTCTGTAAAGGGGAGTTGGCAACCATAATGTAGCTGACTAGAAGTAAAGATGACTTTGAATGTGCTATTACTAGACAAGCTTGATAGTCCAGCAGTGCCCCTTGTTCAAGGTTATACAGAATGTGCAAACTCAACTGTTTTAAGATCTCACTGTTCTCGACTAGATACCTTGGTGCCCTTCTTCTAGGAGACAGAAGAAAGAAACATGAAAATATTTGGAGCTCTTTGTCTAGGAAGAGGGCAGCAAAGTAATAGAGATAAAAAAAAGAAACAGGCTCTAGTTCATCTTAACGTCCAAGAATCAGGTGCCAACACCTTCCAATAGGGTGCATTCTAAATGTTTTGGGAAAGGAAAATCTCTACCTTTCTGTATTTGATTGATGTGGGCATTTTGGGAATGGCTACTGCACATTTTGAATGTAACCTGCTATAATGCTATAAAAGTAAGAGCACACTGCCATTTTGATTAGGCTCCTCTGATACTATTTTTGCCCCAGTTGGCTGAAAAAATTCAAGCAGTTTTATTATTCTGTATCACGGCGAGCTTTCTTGAGCTTCTATTATTTTATTGGTTAACCCGTGTTAACAATGCTATATTAATTGCAGAAATTATTGTTAGTTGTTAAATATGTTAAAAAATACTATTGAGAATTGAATTGTTGCAGGAAGTTAAATATATTTCATTATATTCTTAGATGACTTCATTATGGCAATTTAAAAATAGAGAAAAGAACTGCTTTTGAAGAAGAGTCAGTTCGAAAATGCATATACACGAATGCGTTCGCATGTCTTTCCCATTGCCGCAAGACTTCATTCAATAACAGTGAACTTGATGAGATGGAGTGTGATGTTTCCTCAACTGTGGCTTGTACTCATTCACAATTGCGAGCCTTTGACAAGATGTTGACTTTGGACTAGATGTTGTTCTGGCCATTTAAAACTGGAAACAAGCATTTTGATATCACAAGCTTTGGATTGCAAAACTCATACTTATCTCTACAATTGAAATGCTTATATATCCGGCTTGTCCTTTAAGACTGAATTTGATCCTCCGGGAGGTGTTAACGCATCCATATAGCCTGGTTTGGGTATATAGCATTATTATGCAAGTATAAATGTGTTAAGAAGAATTTGCATGTTTTCTTTAAAAGTTGTGTAATTTGAGTGACCATATTTAAAGAGAAAGAATAGTAATATTGAACAATTGATTTTGAACTTGGATATGAGTAATGGTTACGTTATAAAGTTTTTGTAAATAGGATATAAGAATGCAAAGTTCTGTTTAAATATATGAAACAAATATATGGAAATATAAACATAACATTGCACTATAATAATAATTGTAATTTTAAGTACTGCCAATGGTGTACTGTATTTTGTTACTGTATTTAAAAACACAGTCATAAAGCTTCAGCTGGAGTGTGTTCACTTGGGTTAGGAAAGGCAGCACCCAGTCCAAAAGAAAGCCACCATGGTTAACAAGGGAGATTGAGGAAATTATCAGAAAAAAGAAGATGTCTTTTAGAAAATGGAAGTCCAACTTGACTGGGGAGGTACAGAGGGCTGATGGTGGCAAAGAGAAACAGAGTTAGCTATGGGGAGGCAAAAGGTTATGAGGAATGCATGGCTGTGAACATCAAGAGACTAGCAACAAACAGTTCTTCAAAATTACATCAAGTAGGGAAGCCAGCTAGAGGCGGTAGGCCAAATTCAGATTGACAAAGGAATGAAAGGGTGTGCTAAAAGTGGCCATAACCTGGATAGTGGTATGTACTAACCTGGATAGCTTTAAAAGGGGCTTGGACAGATTTATGGAGGAGAAGTCGATGTATGGCTACCAATCTTGATCCTCCTTGATCTGAGATTGCAAATGCCTTAACAGACCAGGTTGCAAGACCAAGAGCAACAGACCAAGATGAACAGCTGCAAAAGGCCATTGCTTTCACATCCTGAATGTGAGATCCCAAAGGGCACCTGGTGGAGCCACTGCAGCAGGGGTAGATGGACTCTGGTCTGATCCAGCTGGCTTGTTCTTATGAGATTCAAACTCCCTGGCCCCAGTATATACCTTAAGGTTACAGTTTGGTTCAACCCCTAAAGCCCCCACCTTTGCATTCCCCCAATATCAGCATGAGAAAGACAATACTACAGATTCATTGTTTTGGGAAAGCTGAGTTTACTCTATGAAAGAAGGCAAGGCACTGGTAAGCTCTAATGAACTAGTTACATGCGAACAAAGGAAAGAGGCTCCATGGCCTTGGGGCGGCGGAGATGGCATGCCAGCTATTGCTTGGTCTGAAGCGTGCACTCTAGGCTTCCAATAATGAAAAGCATGAAACAATTGAGTGGGAAAACACAGAAGATCAGGAGGTGGATTGGCTCTGGGAATTCATGTTGTATTTGTGTGCATGCACACCATCATCTCAGCTGACTGTCCCCACAAGACGTCCAGTTTGACTCGAGGGTGTGCAACATTTTGGGGTTGTGGTGTGGAAAAATTATTTCAGTGCTTGCCCTGGGTGCTACTTTCTGTAGTTTTTGTTTTGTTTTTTCAAATGAAATACCAACATAAGAACATAAGAACAAGCCAGCTGGATCAGACCAGAGTCCATTTAGTCCAGCTCTCTGTTACCATGATGGCCCTGGTGCCTTTGGGGCTCACATGGCAGGATGTGAAACAATGGCCTACTGCGGCTGTTGCTCGAGCACCCTGGACTGTTGGAGCATTTGCAATCTCAGATCAAAGAGGATCAAGATTGGTGGCCATGGAGTCGACTTCTCCTCATAAAATCTGTCAAGCCTTTTAAAGCTATCCAGGTTAGTGGCCACCACCACCTCCTGTGGCAGCATATTCCAAACACCAATCACACGTTGCATGAAGAAGTGTTTCCTTTTATTAGTCCTAATTCTTCCCCAGCATTTTCAGTTACGTACCCTGGTTCTAGTGCTGTGAGAAAGAAAAATTTCTCTCTGTCAGCATTTTCTACCCATGCATAATTTTATGAACTTCCATATCCCCTTAGATGTCTCTCAAACCCAGGCAGTCCCAAGCTGCAGCCTCTCCTCATAGGGAAGGTGTTCCAGTCCTCAATCATCCTTGTTCCCTTCTCTGCCTTTTCTATCTCTCAATATCCTTTTTGAGATGTGGCGACCAGAACTGAACACAGTACTCCAAGTCGCGGTGCTGCCACTGCTTTATATAAGGGCATGACAGTCTTTGCAGTTTATTCGTTCTCCTGATATCCCCAGCATAGAGTTTGCCTTTTCACAGCTACCATGCATTGAGTTGTGACCCGTGGAACTATCAGCTAAGATGCCCAAATCCTTTCTGGTCTGTGACTGATAACCTGTAGCATGTGTATGTGAAGTTTGGATTTTTTTTGCCCTGTGTGCATTTGCTACATTGAACTGCATTTACCATTTCTTAGCCCACTCACCCCTAATTTATCAGGTCCACGGCGTGGAGCTCTTATGATCCTTTGTGGTTCTCACCACACTACATAATTGGTATCATATACAAACTTAGCCACCATACCCTACTTCCAGGTCATTTATGGACCGGTTGAAACTGGTCCCAAAGCGGATCCTTGGGGGACACCACTCCCTGTCTCTGTTGGCGAGAATTTCCCATTTACACCCACTCTTTGCTTCCTGTTTTTCAACCAGTTTTAATCCATGGGGACTTCCCCTCTTATTCCTTGATTGCTGAGTTTTCTCAATAGTCTCAATGGTGAGGGAACTTTGTCAAAAGCCTTTTGGAAATCCAAGTAGACAATGTCCACTGGTTCCCCCCTTATCCACATGTCTGTTTACACCCTCAAGAACTCTAGTAAGTTTGTAAGACAGGACTTGCCTCTACAAAAGCCATGCTGACTCTTCCTCAGCAGGTCTTGCTTTCTACATCATTTTGCAAATTTTATCTTTAATGATCGATTCTACTAATTTCCCGGGAACAGATGTCAAACTGACCGACCTTTAATTTCCTGGGTCCCCTAGACCTTTCTTAAAGATTGGTGACATTAGCCCTTCTTCAGTCTTCAGGGGTGGAACTGATTTCAAGGGATAAGTTGCATATTAAAGTGAGAAGATCAGCAATTTCATGCTTGAACTCTTTAAGAACTCTTGGTGAATGCAATCTGGGCCAGGGGATTTGGTAGCATTTAGTTTATCAATGGCTGCCAGAACTTCTTCCTTGTCTACCACTATCTTGGCTAGTTCCTCAGTTCACCTCCCTAGAAGAATGGTTCAGGTGCAGGAATTTTCCTCACCTCCTCTTGGGTGAAGACAGATGCAAAGAATTCATTCAGCTTCTCTGCAATCTGCACAAGGGGGCAGGATGCCCATATTCTTCATCAGTCAAACTGGACTTCCATTTTCTAAAAGACATTTTCTTTTTTCTGATAATTTCCTCAGCCTCTCTTATTGTTAACCATGGTGGCTTTCTTTTGAACTGGGTGCTGCCTTTCTAACCTGCAGACACATTCAGCTGAGCACTATTACTGTGTTTTAAATAACCTCCAAGCATCCTGGACAGTTTGACTCTCTTGATTTTCCCTTTCAGCTTCCCTGCGGCACTAGCCCCCTCATCTTTGAGGGCTACCAGCTTTCTGAGGCAAATGTAACTACGGTAGTAGTTGTCACTTGTTAAGCGTACAGAGATACTGAATCTGACAGCATTGTGGTGTGTTCCTATCTGACTCCAACAACTTGCTGACTTCCTGCAGCTCCTGGGTCCCACATAGAATTAGATCTAGGATCACCTCTCCCCTGTTTGGTTTCACAACCATCTGCTCTAAGCCACAGTCATTTAGCATATCCAGGATGCTCTCTCCTTACTATGACCTGAACATGCATTTTTCCAGTTTATATGGGGATAGTTAAAATCACCCATTACCACTACATTTTTGTTTTATTGGCCTCTCTAATTTCTTTTCCATCTCAGAATCTCTTGTGCTTTGGTCAGGGGACGTATGTTCCCAATATTAAACTGTCCTTCACACCTGGGTATTGATATCCACGAGTGATTCTGTGGGGAACCAACTCCCCACTGCATTGTCTATTTTATGTGTGCCATGCTCTCTTTACTTAATATGGGAAACTCCACAATCACCCTCTCCTATCATTGGGCTTCCATGACTGGTATAACAGCATCCCACTGGTTCTCCTCGTTCCTTGTTGCCGACATATAAAGGGTGTCGTAAAGACTCCAGCTCCCCATTTTACATATTGAAAGCTACCAATAGCATAGAGACACCTGTATACCCTGTCTGTCCTTAACCTGGGATTTTATGTGCTTTACCCTCAAGTCTTTTGTAGATACTATCCCTTGTCGCGTACATTGCTATGTTCCATGTCTTGTATGTGGTTGTTTGAAAGACTACCCTCTATGCCGTCAGATGCTGCTGTATTCCAGGACCAGGTGCTAAACCTGGCCCGGCTTCGGTGCCGCCTTGACAGGCACGGTTTCGGGTGCATAGGAGATATGCGGCAGGCACACCCACGACTTCTGTCCTAGTGGCAGATAGTCATACATGTGACACTCAGTGCAAAACACTGGAAAGCCCCCATCCCCCTGCTGGCTTCCTGCCTTCATACCTGATTTTGTTTAGATATTTAAATATTAAACTTTTAGTCAGTGCCCCGGAGCTATCTGTACCTACTATCCCTGAAGAAATGTCCTTATTAATTAAAAAACAACAACAACACAAAATTGCGCGCACCGTTAGGCGCGTTTGAAGACACTCTGTCCTCCTCCACAGGTAAGTATCCCTGTTTTTCTTTGAGTTGCAGTGGAGCAAACTGTTAAGCTCCTGACTGAAGCAGCAGAGCTCTCCAGACTGGAAGCAACCCCCACCCCCCCCATCGGCCAGCAGAGTTAATGTTTGCATAGCCCTGCCTGTAGCGCCTGGGGTGTGACTTAACCCCTCCGGATGACTGAAGTCCCACGGACGTAGAAGGAGCTTCATCCATGTTCTCATTACACCCTGATTAGATCACTGCAATACTTTCTACATGGGGCTGCCTCTGAAAATGGTCCAGAAATTTCAGCTCATCCAAAATGTGGCACACAAGTTAATGTCAGGGCTGGAGTATAGGGATTATATCACTCCAAAGCTGTAAGATCTGTATTGGCTGCCAACTTGCTCCTAAGCAGAGTTAAAGGTGCTGGTTCTTCCCTTTGAACCCCCAAATGGTTGTAAGTCTAAGTACTGGAAGGACTACCTGCTTCCATATTGTCCAATCTGACCAGCTCTTTCCATGAGCCCTGCTCTGTTTCCCCCCAACCTTTGGAAGTGAGGCTGATGGTGATCAGAAAAGGGCTTTTTCAGTAGTGACCCCTCACCTGTGGAATATCCTCTCCTTTGAGGCCTGCCTGATACCTACACTACAATCAGGCCTGGGTTTGACATACCAGGGCACTCCTACTCTTTTAGTATTGCTGGAATTAAAAACTTGAGGGGAGAGGCACCCTCTACGCAGGAGCAGTACCAAGCAGGGCTCTGCTCATGATGTCCAGAGAAAAACCAAAAGTTGTACCAAGTAGGTAGGTAAGGGGTTTTTTCCCTGGGTTCAACCCCCCATTACATGTCCAAAGCTCCGCCCCCCGTTTGTGGGGTTTTTTTGTATTCACAATCACAATCACAATAACCTTTACTGGCATTAGGTATTAGACAGTGGTTATACACTATTATTAAATTATTAAATTTAAAATCATATGTTACATCTATGGATTTTGCTTTCCAACTTGACAGTTCATTTGTAAAAAATATAAAATGGATTAAAAGGGTTTAGCCATTCAATTCAAAGACAAATTTGTAAAACAGATACCATTTGACTATATTTAAGATCCAACTCCAGGAAATATCTGGCACTTCCCAATTTAGTTCTATTTGCTAAAAGGATATATCCACTCCTCAGGCTCTGGAGAATTACTAATTAAAACAACAGGATAATTAAATTTTCCTAATATTAAAATAAGTAAATAAATAACATTGAGCCTTTACATACACATTTTATAATAACTCGAAGTGCCATGGCTGAAGAATATTACTCATTTATAGATAGTTTATATTTGCATAATAACTGATTTCATTCAACTTTGTGTTCAGTATCTTTGTGTAAGGAATTCCATAGAAGCAGAAATAAAAGGCTCTTTGGTGTAAAAGACCGTTTATTCAGACATCTTAGAAAGCTCAAGTACACGCAGTGGCAGGAATAAGATCTCCCGCCAGAAACACAGGTTATAACTCTGTCCATCCCATCCCCCCTCCCGGATTCCCATGGGAACGGAGGGCTCATCTCCCTCGGAGAGATAAGGTCTCCGCCGGAGAAGCTGGCCCATCGCCCGGGCTGTGGAATGTAGTCAAGGCCAGGCGGCTGCCCCTCCCATCAACACCATTGAATCCTTTACACTTTGGCTGAAAAATTATCATATTGAATTTCAATACAAAAAGTTCCATTCATAAAGTTACACATCTCTTAGGTACATGACCTTTAACAAGTAGTTGGCTAATCTCCCAAGCATATCAGGATCATTACTATTTAGTGATTTTACCATTGATATTTTGGACGGTTTTTTACCCCTTATCGATGGTAATAGGGCTTCCCTCTGTGCGTTGTATTTTGGACAATAGTATAAAATATGTTCCAATGTTTCGACTATGGTGAGACAGAATGGACATACTCTATGTGTTAGGGGTCACTTCTCAAACTGACCTTGCAAGAGAGCAGGTGAAAAAACATTACATCTGGCTCTGGTCAGTATCCGTCGTTGTTTGGGATCAGGGATTAGTAATAAATAGCTGGCCATCTTACCGGCTTCCGGAGTTATACCAAAATACAGTGGGGAGCATGTGGTTGTTGCTTTATTAATTAAGTGTTGAAGCTCCTGATCATATAATCTGAGTTTAATTAGACTATATATTTGTTGGGGGTCCTTCATCGCCAACTCCTCTAAAGAAAAGCCCAATCGGGTAAGTTTACCATTAAATGTGTTCCACCAATCAAAGCTTTTGACTTCAATTAAGGCCTTATGCAGTAAACTGCCCGAATGTAACTGAAAGCATATCTTTATCCAAAACTTGAAGGTGAGAAGCCAAGCCCTGGTAATTAATAGGTGCATGCCCGCTTCTAGACATAGCACCGCATATGGTACACAATGCGGGACTCCGAATATTTTGTATAGAAACGCAGACTGTATCTTTTCTGCTGCATTGCACCAGGCAGTTATCCAAATCGGAACCCCATAGAGGAGTTGCTGCAAAACTTTGGCTTGAAAAACCTTTACGGCCGAGGGGATCTGTTGTTGTCCTTTAGCGTAAAAAAAAATTACACACTGCGTTTATTACGGCCGTACATCCCTTCACTGCTGCATTTCTGTGCTGTACCCATTTGGTGTTATAGTGGAGGTGGATCCCTAGATATTTAAATGATTTAACCTGTTCAATTTCCTTTCCATCTATGAACCATTTATATGATTTAAATCTATTAGAAAAGACCATGGTTTTAGTTTTGGCAATATTTATGGTTAGGCTGTTAATTTTACAGTAGTCCGCACATTTTAACATAAGATGATTCAGGCCTGCTCTAGTTCTTGCTAGGAGGAGTGCGTCGTCCGCATATAGCAGGATGGGAGTTGGGATATTACCGAGGATAGGACTACTCACATTTAGTGCTTTTAAAGTTGGCGCCAAATCATTTAAAAACAGGTTAAACAATGTGGGGGCCAATATGCATCCTTGTTTAACCCCAGTTGTAGTTGTAATTTTTGGGGTAAGCACACCTTCTTGTGTAGACCTCACTTGGCAATGGGTTTTTTTGTATTTTAAAGTGTTTTTTTCAGTTTGGGGCCTGCAGGGGCACAGTTTTTAGGCTAGCAGCACCAAAATTTCAGGGATTTTTTGGGGGGGAGACTCTCCTGATGATACCAGCCAATTTTGGTGAGGTTTGGTTCAGGGGGTCCAAAGTTATGAACTCCCAAAGAGGATGCCCCATCCCCCATTGTTTCCAAAGGGAGCTAATAGCAGATGGGGGTACACCTTTGAGGGTCCATAACTTTTGACCCCCTGAACCAAACTTTACCAAACCTGGGTGGTACCATCAGGAGAGTCTCCTAAAGATACCCTGAAAGTTTGGTGCTGCTAGCTTAACAATTGCACCCCTGACAGCAGGCACCCCCCAAAATTTCCCCAGATTTTCCTTTTAAATCCACCCCCTTCGGCATAAATTTAAAGGGAGAATCAGAGGTTCCCAGTTTAAACATTGAAAGTGATGCTGTTTCAGGGTGCGGAATAATCCACCCCCAAACAGCATCACTTTCAATGTTGTTTTAACTGGGGACCCCAGATTCTCCCTTTAAGGTGGAATCATAGAGAATCATAGAGTTGGAAGCGACTCCAAGGGCCATCAAATCCAACCCCCTGCCATGCAGAACACACAATCAAAGCACTCCTAACAGATGGCCATCCATCTCTAAAGAAGGAGACTCCACCATTCTCCAAGGCATTCCACTGTCGAACAGCCCTGGAGTTCAGGAAGTTTTTGTTTAGGTGGAATCTTTTCCTGCACCTTAAATCCATTACTTCATGCCCTAGACCAGGGGTAGGCCAATTGGCCATGCTGACAGAGGCTGATGGGAATTGTAGTTCCTGAACATCTGGAGAGCCGCAGGTTCCCTACCCCTGCCCTAGACTCTGAGGCAGCAGAAAACAAGCTTGCTCTCTCTTTGACATGACATCCCTTCAAATATTTAAAACATGGCTACCGTGTCCCTTCTCCTCGAAGGGCATGGATTCCAGAACTTTTACCATTTTGGTTGCCCTCCTCTGCACACATTTCAGCTTGTCAATATCCTTTCCAAATTGCGGTGCCCGAACTGAACATAGTATTCTAGGTGAGGTCTAACCAATGCAGAGTAGAGTGGTACAATTACTTCCCTCGATCTAGACACTATACTTGTAAAGGTTTCAATGGTGTTGATTCTCAGCACAGCCGCTTGGCCTTGACTGAATTCCAGGACTCGGGCGATGGGCCAGAAGCGGCGGCTATTACTCTGGTAGAGGCCTTATCTCACAGAAAGAGATGAGAATGCCGTTCCCATGAGAATGGGACTGGGGAAACCGGGAGGGGGATGGGACGGAAAAGCTTATAACCTGTGGTTCTGGCGGGAGACTTCATTCCTGTCACGTCGTGTACGTGAGCTTTCTAAGATGTCTGAATAAACGGTCTTTCAACCAAAAAAGCCTTTTATTTCTGCTCTATGGAATTCCTTACAATACTCCTATTGATGCATCCCAGAATTGCATGGGCTTTCTTAGCTACCATATCACACTGCGAACTCATGTTCTGTTTGCAGTCTACTAAGACTTCCAGATCCCTTTCACATGTAGTGTTGTCAAGCCAGGCATCACCCATCCTATATCTGTGCATTTCATTTTTTCTGCCTAAGTGTAGAATCTTACATTAGAGAAAGAAATGGGGAGGGGTCACACTACAGCAAAGTGCTCCTATCCTCCTCACTTCATTCGCTTTTGCAAGCTGAACAAGGTCAGCCCCAGTTAGTACTGGAAGGAGGAAACACCCAGGAGGCCCAGGGTTGCTATGCAGAGGCAACTACCTCTGGACATCTCTTGCTTTGAAACCTTACTGGGTCAGCTATAACTTGAGGGCTCTTTCTACCCCACCTTCCTCACTGAAGAATAGGGAGGATAACGTGGAAGACCAGGAAGCTGCCTCAAGCTTCCTGGGGATGCCATTAGGAATAATAAGAGATCAGTGTCTGGATTAGAGGCAGAGGTCCTGCTGCCGCTGCCGCCGCCCAGGAGAGTTTGGGTCTGTGTTGTTCTTGATGCAGCCATTCCTGGCCTTCAACAGAGGCATCAGAATTGCCATCAAGTCTGCCTTCGAAAGAGAGATCCTCCCCTGCAGATGCAATGCTGGCTTGGGGCAGGATCACCAGGCCGCCATGATAGGTTGATGGCAGTACGGCACAGCTCTCGCATGGCTCTGAATTCTGGCAGGACTTAGGCCAAAATGGGTCAAGATCTTTGCGTGGCTTACTCGAAGGGCAGCCATGCCCCTCACAAGTGCCACTGGAAAGCTGTGCACATAGAATCAAGAGGCAGTCCAGGCATCCTGCCCAGCCCATAAATTGGAGTGCAGGATGCTGACATGAACACACCCAGCTTGTGGGAGTTCAGCCTATGGGAATAGACCAACCCCACAGAGATCTCCACCATCCTGCCCCCTTGTGCAGAGATGGAGGAGTTTTGGTGAAGAGAGACTTTGCTAAAAGGCGTAACTTGGTTGCTCTCTCTGCTAGCATGAATCTTCTTACAACCACACACCCCTCCCACCTCTGCCCTCTTCTTCTGCTTCTTACAACCCTCGAGAGCCTCTACTGGGTTGCCCATCTTCCTTGGGGAAGTGACCCCTGCCTTGAAAAACGACCCCCCCTCAGACAGGCAACAGTAAAGATGAGCCACACTGTCTTTCGAGGATGCTTGGACGGGGCCATTGGTGTTGCTGTGGTCCTGAACCCTTCTCTTTGGGGTGCCTGCTCTTGGTGGGTTCTCCATGCAGGCCGACCCACAGACTTAGGAACCCAACCGGAACAGGATTCTTACCTTCCCTCTAAGGCCCCCGTCTTTTCCCAGATGAAGGGGCGGTGGTGTGCTGGCCACTCTTATCTGGATTCAAACCCCTGTGTCTCTGGGAACCACAGTGGAGCGGTTGCTGCCCTTCCAAATGTGGCAGATTGGAACTGCTGCTGCTCAATACCTTTTACGTAGAGAAGTAGAGTCTCTGTTGGCGAGCAACTGATGTGTGAGGTTGATTCTTGGCACTACTACCTGACCTCATGTTTCTACTAGCATTATTTAAATCTCTACTACATTGCTGGAAAGGCACAGAACTATAATGTTTTTACATCTGTGTGAAATTGGCACAGCAGCCAGCCACTGATATGAGAGGAACGCAGCACTAGACCTCCTGCCCTGTGGAATGACCTTTCTCTTTTTCTACCTGCCTGAGAGCATCCAAATTCCTAAACTAGAATATTAAAGATATCACATAGAGCAAAGCGATATATGCCTTGACAGGTGGCTCATTCATGCTGCCTTTTTCTTTTTGGTTAACGTTATAAATTATTCTAGATCTCTTCCCCTTGGCAACAAGCTTGTTTATCAAATTCCGTCAGGTATTCTATGTTATGCCAAACAGAAACCGTCATCTAATTCCCATTTTCACAAAACCTCTTCTCTGCAGCCAAGCGACAGCCTAATGGTGCTCATGTTCAGAGGTACTAGATCGTGGAATGCCAGATATGATGATGATGAAGAAGAGGAGGAGGAGGAGTTTGGATTCATATCCTTTCCCTCCCCCCCCCCCACAAACACTCTGGGAGGTAGGTGGGGCTGAGAGAGCTCCGAAGAGCTGTGACTAGCCCAAGGTCTAGCCCAGTTGGCATTCTGTGATCTGAATTCCCCAGATAAGCCTCCACAACTCAGGCCGCAGAGTGGGGAATCAAACCCAGTTCCTCCAGATTAGAGTACACCTGCTCTTAACCATTATGCCACTGCTATGAAGGCAAACAACAAAAGAACGGGATGTTTTCCTCCACATCTTGCTTGGAAGTATCCCTCGATCTGTTGCTGGGAAGACCAGCCATCACTGGAAATGGAGTATGGTAAGAGGCCAACCTTTCCTCAAATCAACAAATGCATTTCTTGCTCATATCTCTTAGAGACCCAACTCTGCTGCCCCTTTCTCCCTCTCTCCTAGAGTTGATAGAAATCAATGGCTGTTTAAAAATTCAAACTATATTTTTATTGTAATGCTTTTTTGTGAAGAAACACCTGCATATAGATTTAACTGAAAACGTTTTAAAGCACAAAAATATTAACATGAAATGAGGATTGTGACTTCTAGTGGGGAGAAATGCACCAGGGCCCCAAAGGTAGTCTCGTGTGTTCACAAAATATACATGATGAGACAGTATTTTCATGGAATCTTCTATAAAATCTTTACCAGTCTTCCACAACATGTCATGGGACCCAATTCTGTGAGATTCCCAGAGACACAACTAGTCTGTTTAGAAAATTAACCATCATGCACAGCTTTCACTCCAAGAACAGCAGCCTCCAGGCTGTAAGTCAGGACTCTCTGTGGGGAGTGACAGTCTCTCGAGATTCACTGTGTGAGAACAAGGAAACTAAGCACATGGTGATAACAGACAGCCTCTCTGCCAGTTTGTTCAGGTTAAGTCAACCTGACAATCCTCTCTAAAAGTGCAGCATTTGAAGATGCCTGACTGGGAAGTCTGAGGAATCTTCCCATCTGGAGGAACGCAATGAAATTGGTCTGATTGAAATCTTTCACAATTCTTAAGAGACAAGAGTCTGAGAATGGCCCTCCAGTAACCTGAGAAAGGAAGCCCTTACCTGACAGTGTTTGGGAATGTTTTGATGAAGTTTTCCTATTTATGGGCAGCACAAGTGTGCGCTGGTGATGGAAAGGGATGCCTGCCTCGGCTTCGTGCCCCTGAACTTCCTTGGTGGTCTCTCACCCAAATACTCACCCAGGCCAACCCTGCTTAGCCTTTGGGACGGCCTGAGCCACACAAGCACCCGTGCAACATTCAAAGAGACGTCTGCCTGCCTCGTTAAACTAATGTTTCCTTGTTGAAGAACATCATTTGGAACACTCACGAGGGTCTTCCAGTTGCAGCGACAGGTCTGCCGGGTGACACCCCCTCCCCAGTCCTCATGCAGAGACACCCAAGGATCCTACCAAAGGGTCTCCCTGCTGGACTTAGGCACGGCTGACCACCACCACCACCCCGCCCGCCCCCCATGACCAGCCAGGGAGAGGCGTCTAGTGGCCTGAGCAAAACGACATGGACAACCCGCTCGTCGTCCTTCAGGGGCGGCTGCAAACGGAATCCCGATCGCGGTTTTCTTTCGCACGGGCAGGACGGCCTCCTGAAGAGCGAAGCCCGCACGGGGGCGGGGGCGGGGGCGGGGGCGGGGGCGGCTGGTGAGTGGCAGCCCAGCCGGGGAACCGTCAGGTCCAGCAACAGCAGCAACAGCAGCAACAGGGACCTCCCTCAACCTTAGCTAGGCCACGCCACGTTGGCGCGGCTGGAGTCCAAGGCCAGACGGCGCAGGGCGCTCCGGGGCCGTTCGCGGCACGTGGGGGCGGCCAAGGCGCGGGCCAGAGGCCAGGCCAGGCCTTTGCAGCCCCCCGCTTGCCACGAGCCCCGGCCGCGCCTCCTCTCCCCGGCAGTGCCGGCCTCGGCCCGGTTCTCCCGGGGACGCTGGCGGGACCTCCGACGAGCGGAGGAGAGGCCCGGACGGTCTGCCGCGGCGCAGGTGCTGCGCCCGATGCGCTCTGGCTGCCAACAGGCGCCCTCGCCCCGCCCCCCGGGCCCAAGCCCGAAGCCCCCCCCCGGCGGCCCCCTCCCCGCGACTCCGCCCGCTCGGGATTCCCGCCACTGGCCGACGCGTCTGGGAGCCCCGCCCAAGACCTCTCCCCGCACCTCCCCCGGCCCGGCCCGGCCCGGCCCGGCCGGCAAGTCCCGGTGGCCCGCGGGCGGAGGGAGGGCGGGCAGCCTAGCCCGGCGTCGGCGCTCCTTTCTCGAAGCCGGGTCCAGGCGCTGCCTACCTGGCATGCAGCCTCCGCGCGCCCCCCGCTGCCGCCGCCGCCGCCGCCGCCTCCGTGGCCACAGCAGTCATCGCGCCCCGGCCGGCCCCCTCTTCCCCTGGCCGGGACTCGTGGCGGCCGCCGTGCCCTCCCAGGAGGTGCGGCCCACCGGTGGCCCCGCCCCGGGCCATGACGTCAGCCCGCGGGCGCTCCGGGCTAAGGCGAGCTGGGGCGCGGTGCCCTGGCCGACCCCGAGGTGGGGGGCAGCCATCGACCTGTGTCCCTTGCCCTCCTTTTTCTCTCACGGAAAGTCCAGCCAGCGTTTTCAACAACACCACATACCCGAGCAGGGACGCAGGTATAGATTTTTTGTGAGGGGGGGTTGGGGGTGTGGCCACACCCACCCCTAGGGCATGGCCTGCCCCCCCCCCCCGCCTAGCACTTATAAAAGCAGCTCTCCAAGGCCGGGGACAGCAGTCTGCCCTCCCCTGCCCCCCCACCAGTTGGGCTCGCAGTCGGCAGTTCCTTCTGCCCTCCCCTCTGGGCAGAGGCATAGAGGGAAAATGGAGCCCGATGCAAAATCTGAGTTTTGCGCCCCCCCCCCCCCCCCCCCCCCCCGCAGCCACTGTGATGCTGGAATCCACCCCCAAACAGCATCACTTTCAAAGGTGTTTAAACTAGAGAGCCCAAATTCTCCTTTTAAATCCACCTTAAAGGGAGAATCTGGGGTCCCCAGTTAAACAAAATTGAAAATGATGCTGCTTGGGGTGGATTATCCCCCACCCTGAACAGCATCACTTTCAATGTGACGTAGTGGTTAAGAGCAGGTGCATTCTAATCTGGAGGAACCGGGTTGGATTCCCTGCTCTGCTGCTTGAGCTGTGGAGGCTTATCTGGGCAATTCAGATTAGCCTGTGCACTCCAACACACACCAGCTGGGTGACCTTGGGCTAGTCACAGCTTTTTGGAGCTCTCTCAGCCCCACCCACCTCACAGGGTGTTTGTTGTGAGGGGGGAAGGGCAAGGAGATTGTAAGCTTCTTTGAGTCTCCTACAGGAGAGGAAGGGAGGATATAAATCCAAACTCTTCTTCTTCTAAACTGAGGACCTCAGATTCTCCCTTTAAATCCATGCCGAAGGGGGTAGATTTAAAAGGAGAATCTGGGGAAATTTGGGGGGTGCCTGCTGTCAGGGTGCAATTGTTAAGCTAGAAGCACCAAACTTTCAGGGTATCTCTCCTAATGATACCACCCAGGTTTGGTGAAGTTTGGTTCAGGGGGTCCAAAGTTATGGACTATCAAAGGTGTAGCCCCCACCTTCTATTAGCTCCCATTGGAAACAATGGAGGATGGGGCACCCCCTTTGGGAGTCCATAACTTTGGACCCCCTAAACCAAACCTCACCAAACCTGGGTAGTATCATTGGAAGAGTCCCCCAAACAATCCTTGAAAGTTTGATGCTGCTAGCTAGCCTAAACAATGCGCCCCCTGCAGGCCAAAAACCAAAAAACACTAAAAATGTTTTAAAAACCCACAAACGGGCGGGGGCGCGAAGCTTTGGACATGAATGGGGGGGGGTTGAACCGGAGAAAACCCCCCCTTACCTACATCCTTGCACCCAGGTGTGCTTGCATGTTCCTTCCACATAGCCAGCATTCAGACCAGTAAGAGGAGCCTATATTGTCAAAGGCTTTCATGGCCAGAATCACTGGGATTTGGTGGGGCTGTCTGGCCATGTTCCAGCAGTATTTTTTCCTGACGTTTCGCCTGCACCTGTGGCTGGCATCTTCAGAGGATCTGTTGGTAGTGAAGCAAGTGGAGTGTATATGCCTCGTAGTAGAATCTCAATTGAGCAATTCAGTTTAGCCATCTCATATTCAGGGATTATTATTCAAAATTAATGGTTCCATTCCCTGTTACAGCTATTATGGCTGTCCACTGGTGAAGCATTTTCCCTTTGAAAATGCATGTTAATGCACCCTGCATTTTGGAGCTATTACATTCAAGTACGGCTAGCTGCCCTTTTGCTCAAGTGAGATGAGCAAACCATGAGGCAAGCCGACTGTTGGAAATTCAGACTAGCATGGTTGTACGTTCAACTGTTTCCTAGTTCTGTCAAATGACGATCCATTAATTTGGATGTGTTTTTAGCACCTCCTTTTCATTTCCTGTGACTTTCCCTTTAAGAAGCACACTGGCTCCCAGATTGACACGCAGCAGTTTTGATTTAAGAATCTGACACCAATACTTTGCGAACAATAACTTTCACGACTGCCAGTTATTATTCACCCGTGTATCCTCCTTTCAGAAACATTGCATACAGGCACGCAGTGCTGAAGGATGAACCTGTTATCTCTCCCTGCCCAGCTGTAACTTTTTAGACTGCCTGTGTGCACTGGCACCCTTTGCAACTTTTTGGCTGCTTTGCGTCTTGAGGGGAGCGGCAGCTCTTTAAATGTCTAGTTATATGGATCTCAGATCTTTTTAGTGCTACATTAAATTATATGTGCATGTGGTTTGTTAGCTGCATGTATATTTTTCTGTATATGACACTTTTGGTGGGTATATGTTGGGATTCGTTTATTGTATTAGTTCACATATAGGTTGAGCAGCTGGTGTGCAACACAGCTTCTATTGATGCAGTATTTTACATTATACCCAATATTCTCTCTATAGACTACACAGAGAAGCCACTGAAATCCACAAGCATTTGGACAATTTCAACAGGAAGGAACTATGAAAATGAACAAAATTTGGTTACTAGTATTTAAAAACACTAGAATCAAGTCAACGATTAATGAACACCACCCAGTGTCAGGATGTCTCTCTGCAGGAAGCAATAAAATGGATTGTAAATAAATACTTAAAGGCACAGGCAAACTGCTATGCAAATGCCCTTACTAACTGATTATGCAACAAATGCTAATAATGGGGAAAATCCACTTAACACATGCAAATTACACCTGCAAACTGTACCTTTAACACTTTTAGCAAATGCAAATGGTTCTTTCTCCCACCCTGGGTATTTCACAGGTATATTTACTTCATTTGTTTCACTACTACCAGATCCTCTGTAGACGCCAGCCACAGATGCAGGTGAAACATCAGGAGAAAATACTACTGGAACACGGCCATACAACCCGGAAAATCCACAACATATTGGAGCCCATATTGTCTGACCACCAAAAGGAGTTCTATTTTCAAGGGATCATTTGGAAACACCAAGTATTGGCAGCTGTGAAAATGGCTATACCCTTTCCCATCAATTGATCTAAGTGTGGCCAGTAGTGCTTCGGCAGAAGGGAGAGAATTAAAAATAGTGCCTTGGTGTTTGGGACGGGGAAAGGGTTGGAGGGGGCTTGCGAGGATGGGTGCCAGCCATGCCCAACTGGGTGTTTGGGGTGGGGGTTGGAGGGAGAGGAAGTGGTTGCTGATGAATTCACAATTCCATTTAGATCTTTTGGTGGGAAAGAGTATAGTTTGTGAGAAAGTCTGCATTGATAGCTTCATACACATCCATTGGAGGCTGTTTGCAGGTACAGGTGTCCTGTGCAGAAATATGAGGTGAAGTTTTGGTTTTACCCACTTCTTTCCAGCTTGAATAATTTATAACTTGAGAAGTTCTGCTAAAAAGGCTCCCCCTTCCATCATGAAGCAGCGTCACAGTGTAGCATGATGGGGACAGCTTCATGTTTCTTCCCAGATTCTTTGTGATGGTCACAGCTTCCCTGGTCAGGTGCAGAGAGGGGACTTGGCCACAATGCAGCCCTTTACAGAATACAGGCGCCTTCCAACATGCTGAAGGGTCCCACCATTGAAGGGACTCTGGCTCCAACAGAAGTTCAGCATCTTTTCAGAACTCCCATGCTTGCTCCACCTTGGCTCATACACAAAGCATGATACACCACCTGCTTGCCAGATGAGGACATCCTTTTCCCTCAAAAGTTTTGCTGACTTTGTAATCATGTGCCATGCATGAAAGGTGGTTTTCCGAGCATAACCCCAAGCTGCTATAAGTTTCCCACCCAAGGAAGCATGACATGTGAAAAAGACTGCCTGCACCCCTACCCACTAAGTAATCCTTTGACAGCCAATACTGCTCGGACACTCTGGGGGCAGGCGGGGGAGTGGAAACAACAGAAGGCTGGCTCGGCTGCAGGAGCTGTGGTATCAAAAGGTGGCTGGTGCAGTCTGGTGGTGGAATGGCGCACTGAGAGGAACGTGTGCCTTCCCAATGGCATCGTGGCCAAGGAGTTCTGAGGGCTAGAGATGCTAGGGCTCAGAGAGAGGAAAGCCCTCTGCTACTCCTCACCTGTTTTTGTAACTGCCTTATCAATTGATAAATGTATCAATATCAATTAATTTTGACTTAAACTTTGCACTATTTCTCCCTGAGTAGTTGTAATTTACCCTCTACTTCATCAGTTTATTTGTTCAAATCTCTGATCTCTCATCATCCATCATGCCTAGCTGCATATTCTTTTGATTTCAGACCAGATTCACGACTTAACCACTCTATCTCAGCACTTCCATTTGTACCTTACATAGAGAATTCACATTTGAAAACTTCACAACAGCTCCAGCTCAAGGCCACCCTCATAATCTTCTCCATAAGAAGAGTTCCCAGCCTGATATATGACAGGAGATCAGAATGGGAATTATTCTTATGGAGAAGATCATGGGGTGGCCTTGAGCTGGAGATGTGATGAATCTTTCACAACATATCTGAAGGGGTGTGCTGTGACTGACAACAGACTGAAAGGCTGTTTGTCTTTAAGGTTCTGGTGGACTTTTGCTTTGCTTGGACTGAAGGGCTGGAGGAGCCCCATTAAACAATAGCAAGGGGGAGAATTACCCTGGATGCTGACCTAGAGAGGGCCTTTGCTGGCTGCAGCAGATGATACTGGACCATGAACAAAAGGTTAAGCTCACAGTGCAGCATGTGGCTCAAAAGCTCTCACTTCTGTGGCAATGGAGGAAAACAGTAAGCACATAAGGTGGGGAGGTGCAGAGAAATATATACTAAGAACGTATAAACAGCCTAACAGTATGAAAAAATTAACATTGTATCATAAGCAATACTTAAAGAAATAACAAAATGAAGAACTGCAACCCACAAAATAGTTGCAAAATTGTTTCCAATAACCCAAAAACTGTATTAACACTACTCACATATTGTCAGACCCCAGGTCCGAACATAATAGAAACTGTAGATTTGCTCTAAAGTCTTTATTTCAAAGTGATAGGTAAACATCAGCAAAGACGATTCTGGAGACCCCACGCAAACTACTAGCCTATATCCTCCAAAGCTCTCCGCCCCCCTGTAGCCAAACGGTTCACTCTATTCCCACAACAAAGCGCCACAGGCAGTGGGGGGATTCAAACAATTTAACAACCAGTTCCGGTGGTGGGATTTAAATAATTTAACAACTGTTTGTTTATAAGCACCATTTTAACAACCAGTTCTGCCAAAGTGGTGTGAACCAGCTGAATCCCACCACTGACTACAGGGCTGGGAACATTTCACGCATGATAAGAGCGGCTCTTCTGGGCTCCCAAGGTCGCTGTCAGGATGCGGTGTGTGTGTGTGTGCTTTGTCCTTGGTATCTTCCCACCTACTGGCTCTGGCTGTATGCCTAGACTGGGGAATTTCGGCTCCTGTATTATCTATGCTTGCCTGTATGAAACTATTCTGTTTATCTTTTTTATGGCGGGAAGGGGGTTTGCTACTGTATTAAACTGCTATCAGAGTTCTGAATGCTTCAGAACTCACATTGTGTGTTTTTGACTATGATTGCCAGTACAATAAACAACTGTTGAAACGGTTACTTTTGCCTGGACTATTCAAGTTTGTTACATTATGCAAGTTCACATGTCTCAGTGTAACTTTTGAAAACAAGCCAAATTGTGTGTAACGTATATGACAGAGGAACAAAACAGCGCGTCACACACTGAAGACGGAGAATCAATATATTCAATAAATGTATTTATGTATATTTTATAATTGTCCAGTCACTGAATCCAATAATTGTACATCCAGTTTTTTCAACAATAAAAGTTCATTTTTGAGATATATAATCCATATCTTCAATATCTACTGAACAAAAATAGTTCATGTTTTCAATATCTTTAGGATAATTATATTCCATATAGAAAGTACTTCCCAAACGACTCGCGCGTTTATAAGTACGTTTTCACTGTAGTCTTCCGCAGGAGAAGCAACTCTTTCAGGAAAATTTTTCATTCATTTGCCATGCACAGGTCTTTCTACAAATAAACAACATAGTACAATTTGTACATTAGATTCTAGCAATATCTAACGCCATTTTTAACATTTTTAACATTTATATAAAGTAACAATTTTACAAAATTAGTTTTACAAAAAGAATAATTATTATAGTGGGATATGTTAGCACTAATAATTTTCTTACTTGTCTCTCAACAGAGCTGACACACAAACCCAAATGGCTGCATACACTCTGCAAAACCTTACTAAGTATTTCTAGCCTTTTTTAACATTCTTAACATTTATATTAAGTGGGACATGTTAGCACTAATAATTTTCTTACTAGTCTCTCAACAGAGCTGACACACAGACCCAAATGGCTGCATACACTCTGCAAAACCCTACTAAGTATTTCTAGCCTTTTTACACATTTTTAACATTTTTACATTTTTAATTATAACATTCTTAACATTTATATTAAGTGGAACATGTTAACAGTAATAATTTTCTTACTTGTCTCTCAACAGAGCTGACACACAAACCCAAATGGCTGCATACACTCTGTAAAAGCCTACTAAGTATTTCTAGCCTTTTTTAACATTTTTACATTTATAACATTTTTAACATTTTTAACATTTATTTATTTATTTATTTATTTATTTATTTATTTATTGTTTCAATTTCTATACCGCCCGAACAACATAATATAGACATAAAACAGGAGCAGATCCAATACAACACAGTACATAGGCTCCATCAATAAAACATCTTAAAATACATAAAAACAGCTTCCATCCACCTAAAATTGCTGACAAAAGTATTTCCTTACTCCTTTATGTGGATGATTTGGCTCTTATTTCTATAACGCCTGTTGGCCTGAGAAGAGCCTTAAGGACTCTTGCTGATTTCTCCCAGAAAAATCATTTAGAAATTAACCATGAAAAAACCAAAGTATTGGTATGCGCAATAAGACCTAAAAGCCATATCTGGAAATTAAATGGAAAAAAACTGGAGCAGGTTTCACTTTACAAATATCTGGGTGTAGTTTTTCAGTCATCAGGCTCCAGAACAGCCCATACAAAATATGTTATTGCTAATGCTCTGAAAAGTTCTGGAGCCATCAGAAACTATTATTGGAATAGAGGTGGCCATCACATCGCGGCTGCCATTAAACTATTTAAGGCCAAATCATTGCTTCTGGCTTATCCTATGTACACCACTCACCATAACATTGCTCTGCAACCTTGAATGTCCTCAATCAAAATTTCTGAGATCTATTCTCCAGCTCCCAAATAACATCTAGAATGTGACCCTAAGTATATAGAGACTGGACTCATCTCAGTACAGGCAAAAGTTTGGACTCTCCCTATACTATACCGGCTCAAATTATTCCATTGCCAGAGAGGCCTTGTAAGACTATTCTTGTTTGATACATTTATTCCCCCATGGCTTAGAACAGTTCTTCAGAAATTATCATACTTTGGACTTTCTCCACAACTACTCACAAGTATGAACTATGACAGAGCCAGGGATTTAGTCAAACTCAGAATCTCAGATGTGGAGAGGCAACATGATCTTAATAAGCTTAAAAACCCAATTTTTAATAAAACAAGGTTAAATAGACTTTCAATAATGCCTTATTTTAATTTGCTGCTAGCGATTAACCTTAATTAAGAGCTTTTAGCCTACTACGTTATAAATGCCCTTTAAACTTTGTTATACCAATTAGGATTTACAACAAAGTTCCAATTGAGGGCAGAATTTGCAGCTGTCAAATGGGGGGCATTGAAAATACAGAACATATTTTATTTGATTGCCCTTATTATGATAAAATACGTTGGATGCTCATTCCCTACGACCAGGCTAACTCTTCTTTGACTAAGAAAGAAAAGTGTCAAATATTGCTATCAGGCACAAATAAACATCTAACACACACTGTTGCAAAGTTTGCCTGGATTTCTAGTAAAATTAGGAAGGACCGACAGAGTTCCACTGGAGCAATCAGCTAATTTTCGTTTGTTAGCAGCTAGGATATTCGATATAGGATCTGTATGCACGTTATGAATATTTCTGCTCCCTATTAACTGTATGCTGCTATTTCTTTTAATCTGTATTAATAACTGTGCTTTTTATACAATTTTTAACTTTTTGTACCTTGCTGGTCAATGACCGTAAATAAATTGACTGACATAAAAACAGCGGCTAATAATTAACATTTAAACAAAAGGCGTCCAGGCCTCAATTTCAACCCACCCCAAGAGGGGGACGGCAGGCCCCTCAATATGAGGGCTCTGATGTGTACCAGTGCCAGGGCAAGGAACAGTAGGAGGAGTAGGGGGCACCATATCAGCGGCTGGACACTCCAAAGGCCCGGTGGAACAACACGGTCTTACAGGCCCTACGGAACTCACCAAGGTCCCGCAGGGCCCGGACAGTTGGAGGAAGGGTGTTCCACCAGGCCGGGGCCAGCGCTGTAAAAGTACTGGCCCGTGTGGAGGCCAGCTGCATCATTGAGGGGCCGGGGACCACCAGCAAATTGGCCTCTGCTGAACACAGAGGCTGAGTAGGGACATATGGGGTGATATAAAGTGAGACATGTTAGCAGTAATAATTTTCTTACTTGTCTCTCAACAGAGCTGACACACAAACCCAAATGGCTGCATACACTCTACAAAAACTTAGGTAAGATCCCAGGAAAATACTGTCTGCAAATTGCCAACAGCTGTAATTCAACCAACTCACTACAGCTATGTTAAAACCCACAAACATTTGATCATAAATGACAACCAAAATCAATTTCACGGTTTAAACCTACTACATTACTTCTGAAACAATAAATAAATCTATTTTCAATTTTCAAAATAAATTTATCTATGTCAATATCATGTCTGGATTTTAGTTCTTGAAAATGCTGGAGTACTGCAAATCTCAAGTCAGAGTCTTTATGCCCCATTTCAATGAAATGAGCTACCAAAGGAGCATCAATATGTTTATTTCGGATATTACTTCTGTGTTCCGCTGTTCTAATCTTCACGCTACGTACAGTTTTACCAATATATGTCTTATTACAAGGGCACATGATGATATATATGCAACATGCAGTATTGCAATTTGAGAAACATTTTAGAAACCATCTTTGTTTTGTTAAAGGCAACTCTATTATCTTTGTATTTAAGGAAAGGTTACATGGTATACAGTTACCACATTTATAATGTCCCACCAATATTGGTTTTACAATCTCCTTAGAAGACAAATCTGCTTTAACCAACACCTGTCTTAAGGATTTTGTGCATCTAAAACCCATTTTGGGCGGCATTTGGCAACCCAGGATGTGTGAAACCAAATTCCAATATTTATGAATGGTGTTTTTGATGAATGTTGACTCCATAGTAAAGTCCAAAGCCCATACAATTTCATTGTTAAGCTTTTTAGATTTAGGTTTCAACAGGTCAGTGCGTTTTAGTCTTTGAATTTTGTGCCACGCAACTTCAAGCACTTCCTTCGGGTAACCCCTGGCTGTATAGCTGTCCATGATGCGTTGTGCTTCAAGCATGAAGTCATCATTTCTGGTAGAATTTCTTCTTGCTCGAATTAATTGGCTAAATGGAAGATTTTCCCTTAGGCGTTGCGTGTGGCATGACCTATAATGAAGAGCCCGATTTTTTTCTATTGGCTTATGAAACCGAGTAAATTCCATTTTCTGTTGATTATTAATAGTAACGGTCATATCCAAAAAGTTAATGTGATCCGTTCTTGTTTCCCCAGTAAACTGTATAGAAGAATGTAATGAATTAATCCAGTATAAGAAATCTTGAAAAACAAAACCTGGTTCAAAAATAAAAAACAAATCATCTATATACCATTTGTAATACACCAATTTATAAAAAAAAGGATTCTTTCCGGACATCTTAGATGAAAGACCTTTAAAGAAACCACCATTTTCTGATTAATCTCGTTGAAATTATTTTGGATCACAGTTATTTTAGATTTGGAACAGATTTTTATTTAGAGAAACAAGGCTTATCTATGGGTTCCAGTTTCGCACCTAGTGCCGCTAATTTGTATATGCTTAATTTTGAAATGAAGTATATATATAATTCCGAAAAAAATCCTTTTTTTATCAATTGGTGTATTACAAACGGTATATAGATGATTTGTTTTTTATTTTTGAACCAGGTTTTGTTTTTCAAGATTTCTTATACTGGATTAATTCATTACATTCTTCTATACAGTTTACTGGGGAAACAAGAACGGATCACATTAATTTTTTGGATATGACCGTTACTATTAATAATCAACAGAAAATGGAATTTACTCGGTTTCATAAGCCAACAGAAAAAAATCGGGCTCTTCATTATAGGTCATGCCACCCAGTTTACTGGGGATCACATTAACTTTTTGGAGAGAGCAACAAATGAGGCTCTCAGGGACCTAACAGCTGGGTCCCACTCCCAAGGTGACATCTCTTCAGATGTCATGGAGAATGAGAGTCTGGAGGACGGAGGGTGCTCCCTTAGATGGTGGAAGATGCTCCCTTAGATGGGACCCCTTCCTTAGCTGGTGGTCAGATATCCTCACACACTGAGGATACCCCTCGGGGAGGTGAGGGGCTCCTTATAGTGGGTGATTTGATTATTAGGAATATAGACAGTTGGGTTTGTGAGAGGCGTGATGACCGCATGGTGACTTGGCTGCCTGGTGCGAAGGTTGCGGATGTTATGCTTCGTCTAGATAGGCTGTTAGACAGTGCTGGGGTGGAACCAGCAGTTGTGGTCCACATTGGTACCAATGACATTGGGAAATGTAGCCGGGAGGTTCTGGAAGCTAAATTTAGGCTGCTAGGAAACAGGTTAAAATCCAGGACCCCCAAGGTGGCATTTTCCGAAATGCTACCTGTTCCACGCACAGGGCGAGCTAAACAAGCGGAGATACAGGGTCTCAATGCGTGGATGAGAAGGTGGTGTAAGGCAGAGGGTTTCAGATTTGTCAGGAACTGGGGAACCTTTTGGGATAAGGCAGGCCTGTACAAAAGGAACAGGCTTCATCTTAACCAAAGAGGAACCAGGCTGCTGGCACTCCACATTAAAAAGGTGGCAGAACAGCTTTTAAACTGATCCTTGGGGGAAAGTCGACAGGAGCTGAGGTGACTGGTTCGAAACACAGAGTCCATGGAGATGCAGACAGAGAGGGAGGTTTCTCTAAATCAACCACATACAAGCGAGAAGCATAGCAATGTGATAAGTGATAGTGTCTACAAAAGGCTACAGGGCAAAACACATAATTCCCAGGTTAGGGAAAGAGACAGAGTATACAAGCCCTTCGGGGATGAGGCGGCCTATAAATTTAATAAATAAATAAATAAAAGTGTCTCTATGCTAACAGTAGAAGCATTCAACCTAAAATGGGGGGGCTGGAGTACAGAGTTTTGAAGGAGGACATTGATATAGTGGGCATCACAGAGACATGGTGGAATGAGGAGAACCAGTGGGATGCTGTTATCCCAGGTTACAGGCTCTACAGGAAGGATAGGACAGGGCATATTGGGGGTGGGGTGGCCCTCTACATCAAAGAGACCATAGTGTCACATAAAATAGACAATGCAAGGGGTGGTGATTCCTCTACAGAAGCACTGTGGATATCAATACCAGGAGTGAAGCATAGTTTCACATTAGGAATATATTATCGTCCCCCTGACCAAAGCGCACAAGAGGATTCTGAGATGGAAAAAGAAATTAGAGAGGCCAATAAAAGCAAAAATGTAGTGGTAATGGGCGATTTTAACTATCCCCATATAAACTGGAAAAATGCATGTTCAGGTCATAGTAAGGAGAGAGCATTCCTGGATATGCTAAATGACTGTGGCTTAGAGCAGATGGTTGTGGAACCAAACAGGGGAGAGGTGATCCTAGATCTAATTCTATGTGGAACCCAGGACCTGGTGCGGGAAGTCAGTGTTGTTGAGCCGATAGGGAACAGCGACCACAATGCTGTCAGATTCAGTATCTCTGCATGCGAACAAGTGACAACTACTAATGTAGTTACATTTGCTCTCTCCAGAAAGGGAAATTTCTCAAAAAATGAGGGGGGGATAGGTGCGCGAGGGAAGCTGAAAGGGAAAATCAAGAGAGTCAAAACTGTCCAAGACTGCTTGGAAGTTATTTAAAAACACAGTCTTAAAAGCTCAGCTGGGAGATGTAAGTTCCACTTGAGGTTAGGAAAGGCAGCACCCAGTCCAAAAGAAAGCCACCATGGTTAACCAAAGGGAGGCTTGATGGAAATTATTAGAAAAAAGAAGATGTCTTTTAGTGAAAATGGAAGTCCAACTTAACTGATTAAGAATACCAGAGAGAACGCGATAAGTGGTGGGCAAAAGAGAAGCAAGTTAGCTGTAAGGGAGGCAAAAAAAAAGGATTATGAGGAACGCATGGCTGCGAACATCAAGACCAGCAACAAACAGTTCTTCAAAATACATCAAAAAGCAGGAAGCCAGCTAGGGAAGCGGTAGAGTCA
Source organism: Sphaerodactylus townsendi (assembly GCF_021028975.2). Taxonomy (NCBI): domain Eukaryota; kingdom Metazoa; phylum Chordata; class Lepidosauria; order Squamata; family Sphaerodactylidae; genus Sphaerodactylus; species Sphaerodactylus townsendi. Next base: position 59,120,890 of record NC_059436.1, on the reverse strand, counting down.
CGTTAGGATGGCAGATTAAGGAACAAATGGTGTGCTAAAGATGACAGGGAGATTGCAGAGAAGCTGAATGAATTCTTTTGCATTTGTCTTCACCCAAGAGGAGGTGAGGAAAATTTCTGCACTCTGAACCATGCTTCTCGTGAGGAGGCGAATCCGAGGAACTAAGCGAAGATAGTGGTAGATAAGGAAGAAGTTCTGGCAGCTTCATTGATAAACTAAATGCTACCAAATTCCCTGGCTCCAGGATTGCATTCATCCACATGAGTTCTAGCAAAGAGCTCAAGCTAATGAAATTGCTGATGTTCTCACATTAATATGCAACTTATCCCTGGAATCGGCCTCCATCCCTGAAGCAAGACTGGAAGATGGGCCAATGTCACACCAATCTTTAAGAAAGGGTCTAGGGGGGGACCCAGGAAAGTTACAGGCCAGCTCAGTTTGACATCTGTCCTGGTAAATTAGTAGAATCTATCATTAAAAAGATAAGAATTATTAAACATGTAGAAAAGCAAGACCTGCTGAGGAAGAGTCAGCATGGCTTTTTTGCAGGAGGCAAGTCCTGTCTTCTACAAACTTACTAGGAGTTCTTTGAGAGGGTGCGTAAATAGGCATGTGGATAAGGGAGGAAACCAGTGGACATTGTCTACTTGTAGTTTCCAAAAGGCTTTTGACAAAGTTCCTCACCAGGAGAGACTGTTGGAGAAAAATTCAGCAATGAAGGAATAGAGAGGGGAAGTCCCTCCTATGGATTAAAAAAACTGTTTTGAGGAACAGGAAACAAAGAGGTGGGTATAAATGGGAAGTTCTCACAATGGAGAGATGTAGGGAGTGGTGTCCCCCAAGGATCCGCTTTTGGGACCAGTGCCCTTTAACTTATTCATAAAATGACCTGGAAGTAGGGGTGGATAGTGTGGCGAAGCCAAGTTTGCAGATGATACCAAATTATGTAGGGTGGTGAGAACCACAAGGGATTGGCTTGAAGAGCTCCAAGCTGACCTTGATAAATTAGGGTGAGTGCGGGCTAAGAAATGGCAAAATGCAGTTCAATGTAGCAAAATGCAAAGTAGATGCACATAGGGGCAAAAAATCCAAACTTCACATGCCTTCTGAGATCAGTGCTATCTTTCACAGCAGACCCAGAAAAGGGATTTGGGCTCTAAGTTGATAGTTCCATGGGAATGTCAACTCAATGCATGGCAGCTGTGAAAAAAAGGCAGAACTCTATGCTAGGGGATAATTAGGAAATGAGTTGATAATAAAACTGCAAAGATGAATGTCAGTGCCCTTATATACAGCCGCGGTGCTAATCAAGACTTTGGAGTACTGTGTTCAGTTCTGGCTGCTACATCTCAAAAAAAAGATATTGGAGGAGATAGAAAAAGTGCAGAGAAGGGCAACAAGGATGATTGATAGATTGGAGCACCTTCCTTATGAGGAGAGGCTGCAGCGTTTGGGACTCTTTAGTTTGGAGAGGAGACGTCTGAGGGGGGATATGATTGAAGTCTATAAAATTATGCATGGGGTAGAAAATGTTGACAGGGAGAAATTTTTCTCTCTTTCTCACAATACTAGAACCAGGGGGCATTCATTGAAAATGTTGGGGGAAAGAATTAGGACTAATAAAAGGAAACACTTCTTCACACAACGTGTGATTGGTGTTTGGAATATGTTGCCATAGGAGGTGGTGATGGCCACTAACCTGGATAGCTTTAAAAAGGGCTTGGACATATTTATGGAGGAGAAGTTGATCTATGGCTACCAATCTTGATCCTCCTTGATCTCAGATTGCAAATGCCTTAGCAGACCAGGTGCTCAGGAGCAGCAGCAGAAGGCCATTGCTTTCACCTCCTGCATGTGATCTCCCAAAGGCACCTGGTGGGCCACTGCGAGTAGCAGAATGCTGGACTAGATGGACTCTGGTCTGTTCCAGCAGGCTAGTTCTTATGTTCTTAAGGGGCCTCAGGCAGCCAAGCCAGGAGCTCCACTTGTGTGGACTACTGATTGTCAGCAAGCTTTTCAACACCTGAAAACAGCTTTTACTTCGGAGCCTATCCTGGTCTATCCAAACCCTGACCTCCCATTCATAGTGCACGTTGATCCTTCTGATAAAGTTTTAGGGGCGGCTCTTTTGCAGAGGGGTCCCAGTGGTAAACTGTCCCCCTGCGCCTATTTATCCAACAATTTTCAGGCCCCAAGCTGAACTGGACTGTTGGGGATAAAGAAACCGCAGCAATCAAACAGGCTTTCATCACCTGGCGCCATTGGCTGGAGGGTATCCCCCGCCAATTTCAAGTATGGGCCGATCATAAAAATCTCTTGGCTCTTTCCACTCCAAGTAAGATGTCTGCCAAATAGCTACACTGGGATGATTTTTTCACGTTATTTTACAGTGCATTTTTTCCCTGACAAGACCAACCATTTGGCTGAGGTACTCTCCCACCTCCCGTCAGGGGCGGAGTCATCCTTGCGCACCATTCCTAGTACTGTGTTTACTCCGTCGCAATTAGGTCTGGCGGTCACCCGCGCTCAAACTCGTGCACACTTCGATCTGCCCCCAGCACCTCCTCTATCCTCTCCTGGCCCTCCTCCTACTCCTCCTGCTGTTCCCAGTCTGGCCTCTACCTTCCTTCAGCAGCTACTTAGAGCGGGAAAGAACCCTGTTTCTTCGGATGAGGGGGGCCCTCTCTGCAGCTATGCGAGGGGGTGTGGCGGAAAGGGGACTGTTTGTATGTGCCACTGGACCTTCGGAAGTCTGTCATCTTTGCTTGTCATGATGCTAAATCTGCAGGGCATTTTGGGTTCTTGAAAACTCTGCATCTGCTACGTCGTCAATTTTGGTGGCGCACGATGCATAAGGACATTGAGAACTATGTTAGAGGTTGTCCTGTTTGTGCTGAAGCTAAATCCATGCCAGAAAAGCCCCATGGACTTTTGCAGCCTACTCCGCCGGCTGACCTTCCCTGGCAAATCATTTCCATGGATTTTATCACTGACCTTCCTGAGAGTCAGGGCAACATGGTACTGTGGGTGGTGGTGGACCTCTTTTCCAAACAAGCCCATTTTATACCTTGTTCCACTATCCCTTCAGCACCCAAATTGGCCAGACTGTTCATTCAGCATATTTATCGACTGCATTCCGCTCCAGCCAAAATAATTTCAGACAGAGGTCCTCAATTTGTTTCAAAGTTTTGGAAAGCGTTTTTGAACTTGCTGGGGGTGGAGTCTGCCTTATCTTCTCCATATCACGTGCAATCTGATGGGCAATCGGAGAGGACAAACCAAACATTGGAACAGTACTTTTGTTGTTATACTAATTATCACCAGAACAATTGGGTAGACCTATTACCTTTTGCAGAATATGCCTATAATAATGCGGTGCATAGCAGCACTCAGAAAACTCCTTTCGAGGTGGTATCTGGTCATGCTGCCCAGCCATTTCCATTTCTGAATTTGGATCCCATACAACCTCCTGAACTTGGCAAATGGATCCAATCCATTGTTGCAGGCTGGGAGCCGATCCTGGTTGCTTTGCGTAAGGCTCAGGAGTCCCAGAAACTCCAGGCGGATAAGCATTGCCTGCCATTTCCTTTACATGTGAATGATTGGGTGTACCTCTCCATGAAAAATCTATGTGATGTGCACAAGTATTCTAAACTTGGAAAGAAATTCACCGGTCCTTTTAAAATTGTGCAAGTAATAAATACAGTGACTGCTAAGTTGGACCTGCCTAAATCGCTAAGCAATATTCATCCGGTTTTTCATTCCAGCTTGCTCAAACGGGTTCCAGATTTCGATGCCTGGCACGACCCCCCGGAAAGCCCTCCTCCGGTTCTGATTGATGGCCACAAGCACTACGAAATCGATGGTATTATGGATTCATGCTTACACTGAAACCGCTTACAATATCTTGTTTCCTGGGTGGGGTTTCCTACCAGCCATGATCAGTTGGTCTATGCTTCTGATGTACACACCCCTATCCTGGTTACTGCTTTCCATAAGTCCTTTCCTCACAAGCTGGTGGGAGGAGATTCTTAGGGGAGGCGGAATGTCAGGATGCGGTGTGTGTGTGTGCTTTGTCCTTGGTATCTTCCCGCCTGCCAGCTCTGGCTGTATGGCTAGACTAGGAAATTTCAGCTCCTGTATTATCTATGCTTGCCTGTGTGAAACTATTCTCTGTTTATCTTTTTTATGGCGGGAAGGGGGTTTGCTACTGTATTAAACTGCTATCAGAGTTCCGAAGGCTTCAGAACTCGCATTGTATGTTTTCGACTATGATTGCCAGTACAATAAAGAACTGCTGAAATGGTTACTTTTGCCTGGACTATTCAAGTTCGTTACAGCCACAGGCAAAGGAGAGTGTGACAACCGGACACCTGCAGAGAAGGAAGCTTCACAGTTCCACTTGCAAATGCCCGCCCCCCCCAACAGTCAAGCACGGGCCTGACGCTCTGCCTGCTTTAAGGCCCTCTCCAGGTGAGGCCAGTCGGGGTAGGCATGATGGAAAGCGCGGGATGGAAAGCAGCAGGACTTGCACATGAGAAGAGTCCACCCACTCATTGTGTCCAGCTGGAAAATGGGTCCATGCAACCACATATTGCAGATGTTTGCAATGCACATGAGAATCCAGGGTAGCTTGAACTTTGTGGTCCATGGAAACCACCTTCCAGGGGTCTTCGGCCACCAGGAGGGGCTGGAGGAGACGCTGCACTTTTCCTTGCACTCTCTTAGCAGTGGCACACGTGGGGCAGCCCTTCACGTACGCCTCCACATCTGCCCGCAGGGAATGCCACCAAAAGTGCCTGTGGGCTAGATGCAACATTTTCACGAAACCAAAGTGTCTTGCAGACTTAACATCACGGACTCTGTGTAATGCGAGAAGCCTCGCTGGCAGAGGCCCCTAGAGTTTATCCTCTTTCCACCATAACTCACCCTGTTTTTCTAATTGTTCACTATGTTCCCCTGGTGGCACTGGGAAGGCCCCGGCCTCTTTTAAGGCGGCCTCCAGGGAGATGGGCTACTTGGGGGCGTGGCACGCAGCAGCTTCTGGCAATGGGTGGTGACACCCAGACCAAGTTGGGTTGGGATGAAGATGGTGCTAAGCATCACTTGGCTCTCCTCAGAGGGGTGGGGCAAACACAACAGTGTATCCGCTAAGCAATTGGCCTTCCTCAGGAAGAAATGTAGTGTAAAGTTGAACTGGGAGAAAAAGTCCACCCACTGGAGCTGTTTGGCTGACAGCTTCCCCGGGGCATGTAACACAGCAAGGTTTTTATGGTCAGTCCATACTTCAAAGGGGTGTGTCAGGATGCCAAATGGATGCTGGGGCTGCTTAGCACTTGGGGTTGCTGGGCGATGGGAGTTTCTCTGTGTATCGTTTCTTACTGCTCTCACCACCAGGTACTGGCCAAGGTCAGCTCCAACAGACTTTTGCTCTTATCAGACTGCCTACATACTTCATTGTCTGTTCTCATGGGGGGGGAGGTTCCTCACTTCATATTACTGTTGTTTGTGCATGGAAAAGTCAGTTCTGGCTTTTCCAAGCTGTCCTCTGGATGTATGAATAAACCTCTGTTCTCTAAAAAGTGTTGTTTCAATCATTGAGGATCTGACAGGGTGGGAGGCACCCTCCAACCAGTGGCGCCAGGTAGTCGGTGCACATTTCATGGCCTCTGTCTCCTTGTCCCCCACTGTCCAATTCAATTCTGCCTCCTTGAATTTTCGAGAAAGGTAGGCTCAAGGGTGCAGTTTCCCGTCCTCCCCTCTCTGCAAGACCGCTGCTCCCATAGCTTTGTCCGAGGCATTGACATGAATGACAAAGGTTTTGGATGGGTCCGCATGGTGCATGGTGCAGTTCTGAGATGAATGCGTGCTTGAGTGCCCTAGTGTACCCCCCTGTCAGGGTGGCCAGTTCCGTGGTCCCTGGGGCCCATTGTGCTACCTCGGGGTGCAAGCCTTCTCTGAAGAAATGCCCCTTTACCAGCTCCAGCCAGTCCTGGATCACCCCGGCCAACTGGCGGAATTCAGAAATGTACTTGGCCCCGGATCAGGTCCCTTGTTGGATCTTTTGGAGCCAGGTGCACGCCTTTTCTTCCTGGAAAGGGTCTTTGCTGTCATCGCAAGGCCAGCATGAAATGGGGGAAGGACCATAGCTCCAGCGCACGGACTCTGTACAGTCCCACATGCCAGCCGGCCACCCTGCCTTCCAGAAGCGCCCCCACCTCGTGCACTTGTTCGACTTCATCCTCATATTCCACCCCATATTTTTCCATGTGGGGTTCTACCTGCATGAGGAAATAGGGCATAGCATCGGTCGTCCCATTGAAGCGGGCCTTCAGTTTTTGCTATCTCCTTGGGGCAGGCGCCAGGGCAGGGACCAGCGCTGGTTCAGGATGTCTTGGAGGTCTTGGTGAGCGAGGTGAGCAGGGTATCCCCTGGCCCACTGGTGGCACATCAACTGGTGGTGTTGGTCAGGGTGGCCCTTAGTCTGGCTGTGGTTACGCTTGCAAGGGCTCTCTCGGTGGCACCAATCCCAGTGTCCGCTGTTCCCCTCCCCCCATCTCGGTGCAGGCCAGAAGGAGTTCCATGTTGCAGCATAAGAAATACAGTTCCTGCCACATCTCATCCTGTTCCTGTCACCAGGCTTTGGCCCCTCACTCAGGGGCCCATGTTCCTGCTTGGGCCTGGGCTTTTGACCACTCCTCCTGTGCCTCCAGGTCCCACTCCGAGCAGATGTCCTGGTCCATCAGCTGCATTAGCCAGGTAGATTCACACCATCCTTTGGGCCAGGTCCCCCTGTAATTGTGCAATAAGGGGACGAGTTGGAATGGCTTATTTCCCCTTGGGCACCATGCCCAAAATCCTGGTATGGACTGTGCAGATCAGGAGTGAGAGTGTCCAACTCCTTGTCCTCATCGTCTGGGTTGTAGGGCTCTCCACCGAGCGTTCCTCTGCCCTGGACCCCTTCTCCACACAGTGGCTGCTCTGTTTCCTGATCTGGGTTACCTGCGGGCTTGTCAGGCTGCCTGTGGGTTACTCACCTGTAGCTCTATCTGTGCTGGACATGGAGTCGAGTGCGAGCTGCTGTGAGAATTGTCTTCATGTCAGACCCCAAGTCTGAAAATAATAGAAACTGTAGATTTGCTCTAAAGTCTTTATTTCGAAGCGAAAGGTAAACATCAGCAAAGACGATTCGGAAGATCCCCTGCAAACTACTTGCCTCTATCCCTCAAATCCCCACCTTCCTGTAGCCAAATGGTTCACTCTATTCCCACTACAAAGCACTACAAGGCTGGGAACATTTCACACATGATAAGAGCAGCTCTTCCAGGCTCCCAAGACTGCAAGCAAAGGAGAGAGTGACAACCGGACACCTGCGGAGAAGGAAGCTGCACAGTTCCCCTTGCAAGTGCCTGCCCCGCCCAACTGTCAGGCCCAGGCCTGACACTGATGTCGTTTAAAGAAGCAACTAAAGAACTTCCCACGTGCTGAAATAACCCTGGCACAAACACATCTAACAATCTAAGTGGGGGGAAAGAACAAAATGGTTCCACATTACAGTTTTTATCCTGTTTAGCCATGATGCAATTTATATTTTCTTAATTAGCAATGGGGGAGAAAACAGATAAGAGTGCAGAGTAGGTGGGTATTTTTGGAACAGGCACACACTTCCAATTTGCCCCAGTGACTAAGACAATTATAAGAATTGCTTTAGGTGGGCCACAGTAGGGGCTTCTGCCAAGTTCCTTTGCCATTCCAACTGTCAAAAATGCCAGCTTTTTGCCCAGCGTTTGTACACACAGTTGCTGTGAGCAAAAACATTCATTGTGTTGCGTGCCAGCAACCAAAAGGCTATGAAATGTGCCATATGTTCTGCCTAGAAAAAGGAAGTGTGCTTTCCCCCCTCCATTCTCCCTGTACAGCTACTGAGAGCTGGAACTGAATTTGCCCATCACGGGTTGGTGGTGTGTCAGGTCACCAACTATTAGGAGATGTCAGAAATGGGATGGAAGCCCTGGTGAGTGGGAAAGAGGGAAGGATGACACATTTATCTCTTATACAAAAAAGATGTGAGTAATTTTTGGCATGGGCACTCTTGGCAGAAGGATAGCATGTATGGGCAGGAGAAGAACTATACACTGGTGGTGTGCATGGTATCATGAAAATGATGGCATCCATTTTCATTCTGCCACCTGGATTCTAGGTCTTAGGTGTGAGGTGAAAAGCTGAAATGTCCTGTACCAGAGGCATAATACAGAGGTCAGCTTCAGGGATGGTTTAGGCCACTAAAACAACAAGGAATGCTTGGCTTGCTCATGGCCAACAACAACAGGCATCAATTGACTTGCCTCCTTCCCTGTAGCCAGTTGGCAGGTCTGAGCCAAGTAGCTCTTGCAATGTTGCCAGCTAAGGTTTAGCTAACTCTAGGTCACTAGTAGCCCCATGGCTGGGACCAGACTCAGTTTCTGTAGGTAGAACCTGTGGAACTGACATAGGAGGTCCAGTGTGTGTAGTCCCAGGAGTAGTCCTCAGGTCTATATCATTCTTTATGTGTTATTGCAGCTGCCCCTGATGTCCATGGGAGTCCAGAATCTCAGCAACTTCGTATTCCTCCTGTCTTAAGCATAAGCATAAGCATAAGCATAAGCATTTTATTGTCATTGTGCACGCACAACGAAATTTACAGCAGCATTCCTCGATGCACACAATTTCAGACTCATACATCATCATCCTCCACCCATCCCTACACAGCCCCAAATACATCAATATGAAGCTTTCCACTAGGTTAGGTGGCAGAGGTGGTTCAGGAGCACACAGTGGATGTGGGAGAGTGCTGGAGTCAAGATTGATTGGTGAAGGACAGGGTGGATGTGCATCACTGGAGAGAGTAGGAGGCAATGTGCCATAGGGTTGATTTGTTTGGTGATTCAGTGGGGTCAAATAAACTGGGCATCTAACTTCCATAATAGCCATTTACTCCAGATGTGCTTTGTAGAAAACCATCCCAGATCTCCAGTCTTCAGGTCCTCACGAATAGGTGCCTTGTAGGCTTGCTTGGCCTGCTGCAGTTGTTCCCAGGGGACTTGATGGAGGACTTGTAGCTCCTTTAGGAACTGGGGGTGTGGATAAGGCAGGAGTTGTTCAAGAGAAGAAGTGTGGATGGAGACCATAGCTTGCCATAAACTGTGTCTGATGTATGAATGAATGCCCCTTACAGCAAGTCCTGTCAATGCTGCAGTTGACCATCATTCTCCGTGTCTTGTGAATGGAGATAGAGAAGGAAGGCAACTCCAAAGGGTGGACTTGGTTGCAACAAGGCTCGCCTTCTGGAGAATCTCATTCTGGACTTCTTGGGTCAAGCATTTATTTACCCTTGTAAGCTACTGACTGGAAGGAAAAGGAACAGAAGACCATCCAGCAGTGGGGGTGGGGATGTTACGGCATGGGAAGAGGGTTGTGTGAAGGATCTGGGGGTGGGTGGGTTATGAGGTACAGGACGTCAATCTTTGAGTTTGTTGGTCACTGTTCTTAACAGGCAATCTGAATAGAAAGTAGCATTTTCCTCAGTCAATGTGGCAGGAGACAAGCTAGCAAAACTTTACTTGCAACCTTTTCTCTTACCTGTGAATTAATGAACATTAACAAATTGCACATACAGAGTTGTGATTTTTTTTAGACAGAGCTATGTATAAAGTTTCACTTCACAGCACTATGTATTTAACATAATGTTTTGGGATAAGCAGCTTTTTGTGATTTTGAGATTCACTGAAACTTGGGCACAGACCCTAATTCTACTATATCAGCTGCTGTTCCAATATATTTGCAAATAAAGGCCTCTAACACTCTCTCTTTCCATGGATTTGAAAAAAGAAACAGCTCACAATTTTTTGCCTCACGAGGTCAAAGGGGGAACCAAACAAGAATTTCAAGTGACAGTCTCACCCATCAAAATGTAGCAGCTGCAGCTGCTCTGACCAGAAGAGTCTTTTGTTACCTCATACCTATTTAAAATGCATGAAATATAAAATAATTTTCTTTCCCTTACTTTGTTTTAATGGATTGCCTGAAAAAGGGCCTGAACCTCTTCCTCGGAGACCAGGTTGTAACCGTCTTGTGCCACGTGAAACATTCATCACGCCGACTGGCAGCTCTGACAGCAAGAACCTTCATGAGCCATTACTTAGTCCCTGTCAGGGCGAAGCTCAGGCAAAGCTAAGGGGAGATGAATGAGAGGTCAGAGGCCAGAGTCAAAACAGTTGGAGGTTTGATAAATTGGGAATTTGCAGCAGTTAACAAAGAATTAAGTCAGATGGACAATAAAATATTAATCCATTCATAGAGTGGGAAGGTGGCTGAACATACCTGATTTGGTTGTTTCTTCTCCTGGAAAGCACCTTGGCTGGGTAGAAATGTTCACAGAATGGGGCCAGAATGGGGCTGAGTTAGCTGGCCAGTTGTCATATGGAGTGCAGGCCTTTCTACTGTGATTTTTAGGGCTTTAGGGCATTTAAGAACATAAGAAAAAACTTTGTTGGAGTAGATGAGCAGTCCATCTGGTCCAGCAACCACTTTCATATATGGGAGACTCACCCAGTTTACTAGGGCCATACCAGTGAAATAAGATGTTGTTGGTGCTGCAATGATAGCACTTCTGGGATGACCAGAAGTGACTTCATCTCATTCCCAGGAATGTTCTATCATGGTTTAGCCATAGAGTATCCATGGCACTGCAATGACATCACAGAAGTGACATTATTGTGGCACAGCAACACCAATAGCTGCACTTCTCCCCCTACCATCTCTCACTACACAGCTGGGCAGCAGCAGGAAGTCTCAGAAGTGGGATGTCTCCTGTTGAAGCAGAAAACCTAGCAAGTCTGTCCCTTGTGGATACTCTGGCAGTGCTGCCAGGCCTAAATCCAGCCAGTGGTGAAACTATTGTCCCTTCATGTGCATTATTCCCATCTTACCCCAAGTATGTTCAATATGCTTCTTAAGGTGGTTCTTCTTGGACAGTAAACAGCTTCCTTGCTACTTGTTAGGTCGGCTGATTTTGATAATTAAACAGACTCTGGAATTGGTAATAGGAGTCTTTATTAAGAATCAGCAAAGCAGGTACCCAGCTGGCTAAAGCCATTTCTGAGAAACACAGGAAAATTATCAAAGATATAATAGTAGCTCAGCCCCCGCCCCCCCCCCCCCGTTTTGTGTGATTCCCAGCAGCTTTGGCATAGCTTTGACTACAGAATGCAGCAGTTATCTCACTGCCTAGTGACAGAAAGCAGGAATGCACTTCAAAGACCCATGGGCCTTTTGCTTACAGACAGGCCCCTGCGCTGCCAACCTCCTGGCAGGAGCCAGGTCTCAGCAGAAGCAGCAGAAAAAGGCACAAGTAGGTTATTATACCCAAAGAGCAATCATGTAGTAACCAGCATGATCCTGACACTATTTCCCAAGCTGGGTATTGATAGACTTATCTGTGAGTTTTGCCATCAGGCTTTTTGAGGGCACTAAGTAGAAATGTAAAATTATATATCAGAAAATTCTGAAGCCAAAGGGTCTGACCCCTTCCCCAAGGGAAAAAAAAAATTAATTTGGAGGAACATTAGAATATATGAACATAAGAACATAAGGAAGAGCCAGCTGGATCAGATCAGAGTCCATCTAGTCCAGCACTCTGCTACTTGTAGTGGCCCACCAGATACCTTTGGGAGCTCACATGCAGGATGTGAAAGCAATGGCCTTAGACGTCTTCTCTCCAAACTAAAGAGTCCCAAATGCTTCAGCCTCTCCTCATAAGGAAGGTGCTCCAGTCCCTCAATCATCCTTGTTGCCCTTCTCTGCACTTTTTCTATCTCTTCGATATCCTTTTTGAGATGTGGCGACCAGAACTGAACACAGTACTCCAAGTGCGGTCGCACCACTGCTTTATATAAGGGCATGCCAATCTTTGCAGTTTTATTATTAATTCCTTTCCTATTATTAATTCCTTTCCTTTCCACACTGGTATTCAATACTGCATCCCCCATCCAGCATGGATGTCTCTCATTTTTGTTACTCAGATGTACAACTACGCACTTATCCTTGGTGAATTGCATCTTGTTCATAACCATCCACTTTTCCAGTGGGTTCAGGTCTTGTTGAATTCTACCTCTATTTTCTGGTGTGATTGCTGCTCCTCCCAATTTGGTATTTGCAAATTTAATGAATAGTTTTTCCACAACCTAATCCATATCATTTATACAAAATTTTGAAAAGTGGCATGCCCAGAACCGAGCCCTGTGGCACTCCACTGGACACCTCCCTCCATTCCAATGTAATGTCATTGATGACTACTCTTTGAGTGCAGCTCTCCCAATCTAGGGCCATTTCCGCACGGCCCATTTGCCAATGAGCCCGGCCTAGAGGCGCCAAAGAAACCCCCCAGGCCGCCGTTCTACTGGCGCCCGCTGCTGCAGCGCAGCAGCGGTGACCAACTCTTCTTCCCTCCCCAGAGGCGGCGTCAAGCTGCCTAAACAACAACCCTTTAAAGGGTTGTTGTTGGGAAGGCGTTTTCCCTGCGGCAGTGCTTGAACAGCTGCCCGCCCGGGGCGCTGTCTCCAAATCTCCTGCCCACTCCCGCGGTGTCCTCCCTGCGTTAAGCCTGCGGGCGTCGCCAGCCCGCCCACACACTGTCCTCCGACCTCCAGGGGTCCGGAGGGCAGCGTCAGGCGAAGACTCACCTGAAAGCGTGGCTACAATAAAGCGAAAGGCGCAGAAGCTGACTCCATCGCGGGCAGCCGCCCTGCCGTCTACCGACCTCAGCTTCTCCCGTTCGCGTATGCTTGCATCGCGAGCGAACTCTGCGCCCGCCCGCCTCTTGGCGGCGTGAAGACCTAAAACGGCACGATCTTGGAAGCGCCCTAGGTAAACAAAACTGACAGCATTCCCTCGATCCAGTAAGTTTGTCACTCAATTATAGAAGGAAATGTGGTTGGTCTGGCAGGATCTGTTGGGGGCAAATTTGTGCTGATTTCCCCAGATCACCAAGTTGTCCTTCAAATGCTTGCAGATTGACCCCTTTAAAATCTGCTCCAGTTGCTTCCCGGGAACAGAAGTCAGACTGACTGGCCTATAGTTTCCTGAATTATCCCCACCTTTCAGTGTTAATGTTTGCCCTCTCCCATTCTTAAAGGCATGTGTCCTGTCTGCCAAGGTGTCTGTGAGTTGAGGGCGAAAGGCTTGGCAAGCTCTCCGGATAGGTCTTGGGCCCAAGGGATTTGTCCTCATCCAGTGCAGCCAAGTGCTTCTCAGCTGTCTCTTGGTCCATGCCTGGATGCTGGGTCTTGTCTGCAGCCATCTCCAGATGAGCCCTTTCTCTTCTTCAGGGAAAAAAACTGAGGCAAAATAAGCACTGAGCCTTTCTGCTTTCTCTCTGTCCTCAGCCAAGATTGCTCCACTTTCACCCAACAGAGGGCTTCCTGCCTCCTTTCTCTTTCTCTTCACAATCTCAAAAGCTTTTCTCATTGTAGCAAGCCTTCCTGGGCAGCATCAACTCACTGTGAGCTTTGTGATGGGTGACTTACAGTGCCGAGCAACCCTCTTCTTCAGAGGTATGTCTGTCCCACCATTGCGTGAACATTTCCTTTTTCTTGTTCAGCTCATCGTAGAGTTCTCTGGTAAACCACTGTGTCTTCCTGGCTTCCCTACCATGTTTTTGTAGTGTTGGAATAGTGATGGTTTGAGCTTGCAAGAGCTTCAGGAGAGCCCAACCCTTCACTTGTTCCTTTCCCTTTCAGCAGTCTTGTCCATGGAATGACTCTCATCATACCTCTAAGATTATTGAATCTGCCCTATTAAAATCTAACTGAGAATTGTGGCTATAACCTTTCTTGGTTCCCCAGAGCAAAAAGAATTCTAGGATGACATGGTCGCTTCCCCCTAAGGTTCCCACCACCTTCACCCCATCAACAATCTGTTAGTTAATATTAAGCTGAATATGGCTGAGACCCTTGTACCTTCCTCCACCATTTGATGAAGAAAGTTGTCAACCAGGCAGGTCACGACTTCAGACGCTTTGAAGAATTTGTCTCCTACCACTCATCAGGGAAGATGAAATCTCCCATAACTACCAGGTCATGTTGCACATGTTTGGCTTCCTGCGCATGTGCGACACCGGCTAGTCGCAAATCGAGATACCTCCGGCAGAAATAAATAAAATACCAACAAAAGAATGAAAATATAGCCAGATCAAACAGAAATCTCAACAACCTAATTAAAAGATTAACTCGAACATGGGTACAAAGCCTCAGCATGAGTCAGGTGAGGTAATTTAAACTCATTAAAAGCTATATAAAGCAAGCGGTTGGTTGGGGCCTTGAAAGCTAAGCAGCAAAACCAAAATGTTTACCGAATCCATTTTGGAGCTAAAAGAGCAGGCATTTGAGACCTTTGAAAGAAGGCAACTATGGAGAGGCAGAAAGGGGTCTGGAAAGATATTGAAAAAGATAAAATAAAATCATGCAGACCCTGAAGAAGCTGGAGAAGTTTGCCCAGAAATGGCAGAAGAGAAAAGCTGGGTTCCTTTTGAAATCTAAACAAGGCAATTTCAAACGGGCAGAGAAAGGCCAGTTAGAACAACAATGGAGATATGCAAAGAAAGGCGAAGCAAAGGGAAGAGAACACACAAAGCCTGACTTGATGAAAACATTCATACAAAGAAGAAAACCAACTTCTGATGAAAGTGATTCGGAGAAAAATACATTGTCTTGAAACAGATGCCGTAGCTTAAGGAGGAAAAAAAGCAGAGTCTGGACCCAAGGAGTAAAGACTTCTTCAGTTAGAATAAAAGCTGTTTTTCTGTCTGTCTTAACTTTACCACACTATTACTAATAACTTACCACTATAACTTTAATAAAGACTAATAAACTAATATAGTTTTAAAGAAGTTTATTAACAGATTAATGGCAAAAAAAATAACACGGCCCTATTTTAGAGCTAAACAAGTGTATTGGCTAAATGCCCAGAAACTAAAGAATGTAAATAACCGCGGTTGTGAATAAGCAACCAGAACAGAAGAAGAAATTAAAAAAAAATAGAAGGACCTGTATTAGAAAATCCCACACAATTGGAGAAAGGGGTTTTGCTGGTAATTTTTTTATAATAATATTAAGAAGTAATAGAATGCGGGGGGGATCGAGAGTGTGCTGAAGCCCATAACAAAGCTCCAACATGATTGGGGAAGTTTATCCCCATAGAACAGTTGGAAAAGGGAGGAACAGGAAGGATAGAGGAGAAAAAAATTTGAAAATGTACAAACAGCAGGGGTTCTGAAAAAATAAAAGTACAGTTACAAATGATGTGCAGTAAGGTAAAATAGCTTCAATTAACATAAATGGCCTAAGCTCAGACTCCCAAGAGATACAAACTTACAGGTTTATTAAATAAACCGTCAGTTTTGTAGCTAAAGAGACCCATAAAAAGAAGATAGATGCAGAAGATTTAATAAGAATGCCAGGGTGGAAAATTGCTGGGAATCTTTCGATGCAATGTAAAAGAAATGGTGTTGCTATTTTTGACTAAGAGAGAGCATTGATTTTTTCAGTTAGGAACTTAGTCAGAACCAGAATGGGCGTTGGATTATTGTTAAAGGAAACTAAATAGTTCAAATAACAATAATGAATTTATATACCCCAAATAAGAAACAGAAAAGGTTTATGGATAAACAGTTAGGCAGACTCAAAGTTTTTTCTCCAGGAGACCGCTGGTATGGGAGACTACAATATGGTTAGGGACATGAAATATTAAAATGGAGAATCTTGTAAGCTTATGTATAATGAACTGGGTGAGCCTCAACAACCTTTACTTCTCAAATAGACATAAAAAATATACTTATATAGACTATATATTTTTTGCTAAAAAATAAAGGAAGTAATTGCACAGCGAGAAAATAGAAGCATTATAAGGAATGGATTGGACCATGCCCGTTGGTTGCCACGTTCAGGAGTAGAGGAGAAATAATATAGATGGAGATATAAAATATAGTATGGAAAAAATGAGAAAAGACAGAAAAAAGAATTACAAAGAAAAAAAAATAAGGCACTACTTTTATGAAAATAAAGGATCGGTCTCAAATGAAATAGTGTGGGATGCATCCAAGGCGGTTATCAGAGGCTGTGTTTATCTAGAAGCAAGATGGAATAAAATAGTAAATCTGGAAGAAAAGGAGAAAAGTTAGTAGAGAGATTAAAGATAAAAGGTTGCAACTCAGACCTTAAATATGATATTATATGAAAAAAAGCGAACTAAATAAGTTAAAAAGCACAGCTAGATGAGTTAAATAAAAGCAGAGATGTGGAAAAAAGGAAATATGGATTAAAATGAATTTCCAAAAGAACAAACATAAACTCAATGAAAAGATTAGCAAATTATTTGAAAAAAAAAAAGGAGAAACAAAGAATAAGAGTGATAAAGACAAAATAATATAAATTGATAATAGAAGCCAAAAAGAAATAGGAAAATTAAGAATTTTTATAAGGAACTATTTAGTTATGTCCATAATGAAAATTTGATGACAAACCAAAAGGTTATAACTTACAGGAACAGAGAGATCAAATGGAAGAGCCATTTCACAAGTAGAAATAGACAAAGGTAATTAAAGGGTTGAAAAATAAAAATCCCCAGGGTTAGATGGTTTTACAGCAGAATATTAGGAAATGGCAGAAGTATTAATTCCCTGAGGATGCAAATATTGTTTAATCAAAATTCTAAAAAGGACAGAAGGTGCAAGACATATGGAAAGCGGAAATAATAACTATTACCTGCAAAACCAGGGCGGAATCCAGAACAAGTGGAGTCATATAGACCAATAAGTTTATTAATCAAGATTACAAGATCTTTTCTTGAGAAATGATATGCCAAACAAAAAAGATTAAAATGTTCTTCGAGATTAATAGGACAAGAGCAACATGGGTTTATAAGAGGTAGAGACATAAGTAACCCACTAAGGAATGTATTAAGCGTAATAGAACATGGTAAGAATAAAAATATGCAATGATAAAAGTTAGATGTATATAAAGTTTGATACAGTTAGTCACAATTATCTATTCAAACTTTGGAAAATTTTGAGCTTTGGAAATCAACTTATAAATACTCTCTGAGGAGTTATATCAAAGAGAGAAGAAACCGAATAGAATAAATGATGGATGGACAGGAACAATAAATATTGGAGAAGAGGGTAAAGCAAGGATGCCCACTATAGCCACATTTGTTTATAATGGCAATGGAATTCCTGTGGCAGAAAAGGATTAATAATAATGGAAGGATAAAGAGGATATAAAAGTAAAACCACGAAAGAGATAGATTGAACTTATTTGCAGATGATATAGTAATAATAACGGTGAATCCGGTAGATACAATGAAAGAACTAAAAATTATTCTAGAAGATTTTCAAAATTACTCTGGATTAAAAGTAAACATGGAAAAACAGAGATAATGGGGTTAATGTGGAAAAAGACAATTGAATAGAAACTAGTAAAAAGAAAAAATTAGGTATTATAATAGCACAGAGAAGGAAAAGATGTTTAAATATAATTATGAGGAAAATGGAATAAATATTAAAACAATTAAAAAAAGAATGGGATAAGAAAAAATTCTAGATTACAGGAAAATCAGCGCAAAAAATGTATAATGCCAAAAATGTTTTATCTATTTGAACTCTACAGCTTTAGAAGGGAAATTAAGAAAAACCAATTTGAGGAATGGGACAGAGAAGCTGAAAGCATGGGTGTTTAAATCAAAAAAATCCTAGAATTATAGACAAGATAATTTACATGGCCGAAAATTATTTAGGATGGGGATACCTAAAATGCAAAAAGAGTATTATGAAGCATTCAGATTAAAAATCTGATGAACATAAAATGAAAATAGTGAAGGATAGGTTCTAAATTTAATCAGGAAAATAAATGAAGGGATTGGAGCCTATGGAATGTTAATAATGAGTTGAAGAGGAGACAAACTACAGGGCCAAGAAAGGTGTTATTAGATATATAGGAAAATACGGTAGAAATGGATGCCCGGTACACTGGATGTGGCACCATTGGCAAGTGTGGCGAGGAAAAGATGGGGAAAAAAGCGATAAAAATATTGAAAAGGCAAAGGGATTCAGACTGTTGCAAATCTGATAAGAAGGAGGAGAAGTATGACACAATACAAAATTTATAGAGTTAGGAGGTAATGAGAGCTGTGGTTGGTCTGAGGGCATCTGGGGAAAGATAAAAGGTTTCCTGAATAAGAGGAGAATGTATAATGGCTAAATGCTTAGAACTATATGAAAATGTAAAGGAAAATTTTTGGGACATATATATATATAAGTATATGGTTGATGATAGAGACTTTATGATAAGAACACTGAAAAAAAAACGGGAGAAGGAAGGTCCTCTAGACACTGGGAAAACTGAAAAGCTAATTGATAGTTGGAAAAAAATATAAGATTAAGAAATATATATGGAGGTGGAAAGAAAAAGTTATATTGAAATTGGTATAGAACACCAAAACAACTAGCATATATGATTAAAGGACTCAGCCCTAAATGCTGGCATTAGGAGATCAGCAGGCATATTATAGCCACATGTAACAGGTGGAATGTATAGAAGTGAAAAATTTTTGGACAACTGTAATATTATATATCCCGAGAAACTAGTGAAAGTGTATTGAGATAAATGACGACTTAATGTTTGTGGATGAAAGGGAGGATAGCAGGGAAGATAAAAACTTTAGCTATATCTACAAAAGAATGATCAAAGCAGCACAAGCAACTATAGCTTTTAGGCTGGAAGAAAAGAAAAAATGGACACTCAGAAATGGATTTGGATTACATCTGGGAACAAGTGACACTGGACATTTCTATATATAATAACGAAAGAATAAACTGTGGCAAGATAAACAGAGCGAAATCTTGAAGATATGGACTATATACGAGGACTGGATGAAAGAAGCTGGAGTCAATGAAGAGAAATGGGAGAAAAGATTACAAAGAATGAACTTACTGCTGTTTGTTTGACAAAAATATGAAAAATATAGGGGGGAGGGAAAAAAGGGGAAAATGTATTGTTTGAAAACAAATGAAGAAAAGCATTAATATAAATGTAATATTCAAATGATACAATAAAAAATTATTAAAAAAAAAATGTTGCACATGTTGACAAGCTGTTGACAGAGGGCAGCCTGGTCAGAAGATCTACAGCAGACTCCAACCACAATAGTGTGCATCCTTCCTTCCCTACTTTCCTACCCAGATACTTTCCACTGAACTTCACTCGCCTCCTCCAGTGTGTCCTGGCAAACAAACCCCCTCCTCACATATAGCACCCCCCTGCCTCCTGGAACAACCCATATCCATTCACCACTACATTCCAACCATGGGAATCATCCCATTACAGGACTCCGTAATGCCTACTAAATCATATTCCTTTGTCTTCATTAGAATTTCAAGCTCTTCCTTCTCATTGGTGAAGCTCTGGGCACTGGTACATAAACACACATGAAGTCCTGCCCTTTGTATCCCTTAGATCCAGCCCTCCCAAGTGGGGCTGCAGCCAATCACACACTTACCTGCTGTTGGAAACTGGTGGGCACTCCACAAACTCCCATGGAAGAATGAGCAACTTTCCTCACAGAAACACCCTGTAACATATCTAGGACAACCCCCCACCCCAAAACAAACTCACCACCCAAAGTTGTGATGAGCCAGACATGTTTAAGAGGTTCCCTAATAGCTCTGAGGAAAAAAGGTATTCCAAGCATGTTTGCTACATGAGAAGTGAAAGGCTGAAAGAAGCATACTGCAAACAGAGAAAATATTTCTGCAGGAAAAAAGGCTCAGGGGCTGATGGAGAGCAGGATTTCTGCAACCTACTTAAGCATAGCCAGTAAGTACAGAAGGGAGGTTAGGCAGGGAGCTTTTGATGAAGAGAAATCCTGTTCACCAAACCTGATGCTTGCAGGTGGTTCTAACCTGCATGGGATCTGTGTGATTAGGACCATTGTGTCAAGACAGGGGCATATGATGCAGTTGGAAAGTAGATGATTCACAATCTTTCGTTCACATTCTGCTGTTCTGGTTTTTGCACCATTTTTTCCTCCATGGTAATAGTTTTTTGAGGTAATCTTTATGCTTCAGGATTTTCTTTGCCTATCCAGCAAAGGGGGGGGGGGAGTTCTGTTTTGTGAGCATTCACAAAATATGGGAATAATAGAACTAAAAGTGAGGTTAGTGCTGAGGAGTGGAAAATGCATGCGTAAGGGGGAAAATCGCAAAGGGAATGTATGCTGAAAGCAAAGAAGGCGGATAACATGTGCGTAAAAGACCAAGGTTGGTAAAAGAGAGTTGTTAATTCTAAAACCCACCAGAAGGTGATGCTGCTGCTGTTCTGCAGCAAGAAACCTTTTGGTCACAGAAGTCTATTGAATTGCAAGAAGAGGAGCCAGCCCTGCTGAGCCTCTGCGGTCTGTTCTGTTCTTCATTCAGCACTCAGCAGTCACACCTCTCCTCCTTGTCAGCCGAAGATCCATTCCATATTCATAAAGAATATATGCCTATCCTAACATATCATTGTCTAAGGGATGGAAAGTTGTGACAATGAACTCTCCAGCAACTGCCGAGCAGCAGCAGGGCTCGCAATGTGGGTTCTGTTCACCCTCTGGTGTACGACATTCCATCCGTTTCCCAGCCCACCTTCCCCCAGCCCAGGAGCTCAACTCTGCTGGCCCCCCAACACCAGAGGCGGAGCTACCAGGGGCCCGGTGTGTGTGTGTGTGTATTGCACTGGGCGCGCACCTGGGAGAATGGAAAGTTCCCCCCATGGCACCCCCTCCTGCCCCCTCGTGGTGCCTTCCCATGCTTACCTTAGTGAAACAGTGCAGGCTGGAGAAACGTCCTGTTCCCTTCAGGCTGAAAACAGCCTGGTGGGAACTACACTTTTCAGGAAACCTTGCGAGACCCACGGTCTCATGGGAAGTGTCGTTCCCACCAGGCTGTTTTCAGCCTGAGAATGCTGAACAGGTATTGCTTTTCCAGAGCATGAACGCTAAAAGGTAAGGGGGGCGCAGGGTGCCAGGCTGGGCCTCTGTGGGGAAACATAGAGTGCACACCGGGCGCACTCTGGCCCAGCTAAATCTCTACCCAGCACCCTCCCCATTCCCTCCTTTAACCCCCAACAGCCCTGCCCAGTTGGTGGGGCAGCGGTGACTTTGCGCCTGCTGTTCTGCGTGCCCCACCAACACCCTCCCAATTTCCCTCACCCCAAACAGTTCATCCTGGCCAGTGGAGTAGTGGTGTCTTTGTGCATGTGGCTCTGCCAACCCCCCCCACCCCCGACAGCCCTTTCCAGCAAGCAGAGCAGCAGCACCTTAGTGCATGCTGCTCCACCAGCCCTCCAAAACCCTCCCGCCCACTCCCAACAGCCCTTCATGGCTGGGGCTCCCCCTACCCCAAGCCTCCCCATTCCTCCCGCACCCCAAGCTACAGGCTCAGGATAGGTAGGTGGGAAACACTATGCTGGGAGTGGGGGGGGGGGATGCTATGGCCCCAGTAAAGCCCACTGCAGGGGAAGGAGCTCCTTGTGTCCCTTTTCCAATTGGTCTCAAGGTCTTCAGCTGTTCCTGAGAGTCCCTGCCCAGACTTCTGGGCATTTCAGCACAGAAACACATGCATTTGAAACTCCAATTGAGTCATGGGTCCATTAACAATCCCTGGTTGAAACAGAGCAGGTGATGCTTAAAGGCCATGAAGAAAGCCAAGAGGTTGTGCTGTTTGCCAGAGGTGGTGGTTGTTGGGACCCTGTTCTGAGGCCTACATAGAAGCCCCAAAGGATGTGTGGGAAGCTGAGTGGAGGAAAAAATAATCTTTAGAAATACCAAATAAATGAGATATTGAGTGTCCTGGCTGTCTGCCAGTCTGCCAACTGCTGGTCTCAAGTCGCAGTGGCTCTGTCAGCTCTCAAGCAACAACAGTACAGAGGGAATTCCCCATGAGTTGCCAAACAGTCCACGTTAGGGAAGCCACAGATGTTACAGGAGCCAGTAACACAGCCAGGAGGTTGTCAGCAAGTTTAGAGTCAGTTGAACTAGCTGCATCCACAGTCAGCAACCCCTCCCAGGAAGCTTTATAGCCATTCTCAAGGAGCTCACCCATGCAGCCTGCCTCTTAGGAGCCATCCTGCAATGACTCATCTTTGGTGTCAGCCTGCAGCTTGCACTGAGCAGCCAAGCATACCCTGCATCTTTGCACCTGCAGTTCTGACCTCAGTTCAGTTCCTTCAGCTTCCTTCCAAGAGCATCAAAATCTGGTGTCCTGAAAGCTACGTCTAGCAGTATTATTTATTCCAACATGGTTTAAAAGGAAGGGATAACGGTCAGTGGGCTGGACAAGTCTTCTCAGCCTCTTTGTGACATCATGGAGTTTTGCCCCAGGGAGACAGCACACCTCTTGATACATCTTGCCAGGCCTGCAAACTGCTGCTGACGTTCCCCTTAGCAGGGAGTCCCCGACCACCACGGCATGTCTCCTCTTGGGGTTTGCAGGTGACATTTCATGGGTTGAACCTTCTGTCACTTGAGCGTTCTCTGAGAGCTGACTCCAATCCTCCTGTGCCTGTTCCTTATCCTCATCGAGAAGGGAGAGAACCTCAAAATGATTCCGTAGTTTCAATTTCCCTGGTCTATTTCTCCAACTGCCCACCTCCTCTGTTTGAGAACTGCCATCCTCCTCAGAGATGTCCCTGGTGTGTTCTGCACCCAGTACTGTCTGCTCCATTCTGTCCAGGAAAGTCTCGTTCTTCGTAATGTGCTGAAGTGTAGATCCTTGTGTTTCAAGCTGCTGTACCTTCTCTTCTAACAAAGTAACCAACTTGCATTTGCTGCAGGTGTAGCTACCCATATCCTCTGGCAGAAAAACAAACATTCCACGGCTGTTGCAGGCGACAGCAGCAGCTGCTTGATGATACATATTTAAGTGTCTTATAAGCTGCAGAACAGATTTCTGGTCCTTCCTTGCAAAAGTCCCCTTCCCACTTGACCACCCAAAATCCAAGTTAGCCTTGCTTCTTTCTACAGCACAGTCCTGTTCACTGAGCTCCAGACCATGAGCTAAGGATTGAAGACTTTTGCCTTAGTCACTACCCTGAATATGGGTCCTTATTGGTAAAAAGATGGGTCCTTATTGGTAAGAACTATGTGCGCCTACTGCTGCTTCTGATCAAGTCAAACAGGGAGTGGCAGTTGATTCAAATTGATCGGGTGATTAAACAGAGGTGGATCCTGCATGGGCGAAAAACAGTGGTGTAAAAACAGTGTGAAAACGGTGTAAAATGGTTTGAAACAGTGTAAAAGGGTTTACATCGTTTTCACACTGTTTTCACACCGCTGGTTTTGGCCCATGCAGAATCTGCCAGAATCTCCACCCCTCAACAGCCTAAGACAAACACGTAGCCAACAACAAAGAAACCTCCCACAGACAAAAACCCTCAAAAACCAAACACACAAGCCCTTGAAAACACGCACACCAGATAAGGATTGAGCTTCAAGGATAATCCCCACAAAAAACAGAGCTCACCTTTTTCTCACTGTCCTTTTCCCTGATCTCAGACAGCACAAGACTATCTGTGCTGCTGCTTCTGAGCTTGATGATGCCCTTGTGGTCTCTTCCAACTCTACAATTCTAAGGGCAGTTTCATGTAGAGTGTACAGTATCAGAGCATGCACTTCAGAGGCAAGATCTTTTTTTGCCAAGCTCTCCCAGAAGCTTCATGTAGTTGTTAGAAAACCTGGGAGACTCTGGGTGACAGTGTAGACCAGAGGCCAAGATTGTCTGTTCAGTGTAATTACTGAGAAAATAGAGCCAGTTTTGGTTGGGATCCTCAGGTGACTTAGGCATTTCTCATGGGCCACTTGCAATTATGGGATTTACCATGAACCAATAATTTAACAATTTATTAGAGCACTGGGTGCATATGGGAGATGATGCTTTATTACTGCACTCTGGCCTGGAGAAAGCTCCCTGCTATTGCTAGTGCTGGATGTCTTGTAAAGAAATGTAGCAGAGTCACAAGATGGAGTAATGCATATACGGTGCTGGTCTTAGTGATTCTTGGACCCTGGGCAAAAAGCCTCAGAATCACTGGACTAGGACAGCTGCTTCACCACTTGGAAAGGTTGGAGGGAACAGCTGTAAAGCAGGCCTGATCAGGATTGGGCCATATGATATTTTTAAATTGCTTGCTTTATGTTTTAAACTGGCAGTGGCATCCACCTCTGCAACATGTCTACTATAGTCATGTGGATGTGGTCATCTCTAGTTTGGCCCCTAGGCATAATAAGATAAAGGTATGCCAAATTTCAACAGTCACTATGGAGAATAGCCTATGGTAATCTAGTGAAAGATGGTATTTGGAGACTTGGTGAGGGAGCTGACTAGGTTAACGATAAAAACAAGCAACGGTTGATGTTCCAGTGTTGGGTCAGTAGCAGAAGTCTTTGAGCCAAGGACATAGGTAGGGGTTTTTTTCCTCGGGTTAACCCCCCCATTCATGTCGGTAATGGCTCCAGCCCACCAACTGGCTTGTAGGAATTTTTTTAAACATGCTTTAGTGTTTTTGGTTTCGCCTGCAGGGGAGCGCAATTTGTTTTAGGCCCCAGCAGCACCAAACTTTCAAGGATTGTTTGGAGGAATCTCCTGATGATATTACGCAGGTTTGGTGAGGTTTGGTTCAGGGGGTCCAAAGTTATGGACTCCCAAAGGGGGTGACCCCATCCTCCATTGTTTCCAATGGGAGCTAATAGAAGATGGAGGCTACACCTTTGAGGGTCCATAACTTTGGACACCCTGAACCAAACTTCACCAAACCTGGCAGGTATCATCAGGAGAGTCTCTTACTGATGCCACCCAGGCTTTGTGAAGTTTGGTCCAGGGGGTCCAAAGCTATGGACTTCCAAAAGGGGTGCCCCCATCCCCCATTGTTTCCAATGGGAGGTAATAGAAGATAGGGCTACACTTTCAGGGTCCATAACTTTGGACCCCCTGAATCAAACCTCACCAAACCTGCGTAATGTCATCAGGAGATTCCCCCAAACAATCCCTGAAAGTTTGGTGCTGCTAGCCTAAACAATGCACCCCCTGCAGGCCAAAAACCAAAAAACACTAAAAATGTTTTAAAAACCTGAACCAAACTTCACCAAACCTGGGTGGTCTCCTAAAGATACCCTAAAAGTTTGGTGCTGCTAACTTAACAATTGCACCCCTGACAGCAGGCACCCCCCAAATTCCCCCAGATTCGCCTTTTAAATCCACCCCCTTCGGCATGGATTTAAAGGAAGAATATGAGGTCCTCAGTTTAGAAGAAGAAGAGTTGGTATTTATATCCTCCCTTTCTCTCCTGTAGGAGATTCAAATGAGCTTACAATCTCCTTGACCTTCCCCCCTCACAATAAACACCCTGTGAGGTGGGTGGGGTTGAGAGGAAGTCTCCAAAAGCTGTGGACTAGGCTCAAAGGTCACCTGTAGCTGGCCTCACGTGTGGGAGTGTGTACAAGCTAATCTTGAATTCCCCCAGATAAGCTCTCCCACAGCCTCAAGCCTTGGGCTTGCAGAGCAGGGAATCCAAAACCCGGGTTCCTCCAGATTAGAATGCACCTGCTCTTAACCACTACGCCACATTGAAAGTGATGCTGTTTCAGGGTGGGGGATAATCCACCCCAAAACAGCATCACTTTCAATATTGTTTAACTGGGGACCCCAGATTCTCCCTTTAAGGTGGATTTAAAAGGAGAATTTGGGCTCTCTAGTTTAAACACCATCGAAAGTGATGCTGTTTGGGGGTGGATTCCAGCATCACAGCGGCTGCCCGGGGGGCGCGCAAAGCCCAGCTGGTAGGGGGCAGGGCGGGGGAGTCTGCCATCCCCGGCCTTGGAGAGCTGCTCTTATAAGCGCTAGGCCAGGGGCGGGGCTTGGGGAGGCAGGGCTTGGGGAGCCGTGGCCATGCCCTAGGGGTGGGTGGGGGTGTGGCCCCACCCCCGAACCCCCCCATAAAATCTATACCTACGTCCCTGCTTTGAGCGTTGACCACAGAGGTCAGTTAAAGAAGGAAGATTATCTAAACAAGTCCCATTGGAGACCTTAAGCAGATGGTAAGAAGAAAGGAAAAAGAGAGCTAGAGACAGTAAGATGGAAAGAAATGGGGAGGGAAGGATCCAAGTCACATGTTGGACACTTTGTAATGAAAGGAAGGCTAGGCAGGCTGGTGGAAGAAAGGTCAAAGCCAAAAGGTAAAGAGGATGCAGAAGGAGAGAAAGAGTCAAGCTTACGCTCACACAATGCTGCTGGCTTCTCATAGTCCCAGCCACCCTTCCTCAGTCTCTGGGCTGCTGTTCAGAGGGACAGTTTCCCACTGTCCAGGCTGGCTTACTGTTTTGAGTTGTTTCTAGGTCATTCAGTAGCATGAAAAGAACAAACAAAAGCTTATTAATGAGAAAAATGAAATGGGATTTCCCTAAGCAGATTGCTGATAAAATAAAAACATTTTCTCCGGGGGCTTTGGGGGCACAGAAACATCTGCCAATTTCATCTGCTTTTCCTCTTCCCTTTGAATTTTTGCCAGATCCATAAATGTCATTTTTTCATGCAATTCTCAGTAATCTGTTTAGCTAAGCTTGGCACCAGCAGTTTTGCCAAGGAATCAGGGTGAAAAGCACTTAGGAAAAGTCACAGAATATCTTAAACCAGTTGGTTGCTGGCAACAAGGCTTGGTTCACATGCAGATGTTTTTCTTGGTATCAGACGTGGGGCTACTTGGAAGGTTATCACTTCCATGCTGTGCTTGAGAGCTTCCCAGAAGTATCTGATTGGCTACTGTTGGAAACAGAATGTTGGGCTTGACAGGGTATCATTTTGGTCCAGGAAAGATGCTTTTAGGCTCCAAATTTAATCTTCACAACGAATTTACGTTTTCTATAAGGAGGAAAATGCATTTTTTGATGCAGGCCCAAATGTGTTCATTTCTTCATGCAGATCGCTATTCAGTTCAGAGGCAAAGCTACCAGGGGGCTGGGGTGTGTGTGATGCACCGGGCGCATGCCTGGGTGTGTGTGTAAAATCGCCCCCCAGCAGCACCCCACTCTCCTGTCCCTCTCCCCCGCGGCCCCCCCTTGCCCCCACACTTACCTCATTGAAACAGTGCAGGCTGGAGAAATAGCCTGTTCCCTTCAGGCTGAAAACGGCCTGGTGGGAACTACACTTCCCAGGAGACCTTGCGAGCACCAAGGTCTCATGGGAAGTATAGTTCCCACCAGGCCATTTTCAGCCTAAAGGGAACAGGACGCTTTTCCAGGCTGAACTAAGCTAAGTGTGTGTGGGGAGGAGGCCCGGGCGCCGGGGGGTGGGTGGGCGGGCGATGGAAGGGCGAAAAACACTCCGAGTGCGCATTCAGTAAGCGCACATACCCCAGCCCAGGGTCTACGCATTCTGACCCAGATGCACTGGGATGCTTCTTCTGTATTATGTTTAGATGGGAATATATTTTCTGCTTCTCTCTTCTGCAGTGGCTATCAACCCCAGGCCCCAACACATTATTCATAGGACATACCATACAAAAATAGAACATGCAAAATCATATTCATTTATAAGAGATTAAAATAAATTTATTATCGAATAGTTTAAAATACTTTAAAACTTGTATAGAATTTAATTCCATATGTTATACCACAATATTCCATTGTGAAACTATTTTTTTACCCTCTGGAGATATTTATCAGGTCACTAAACTTAACAGTTTCTAGGTACTGTGTACCTTGTCTAAGTATTCCTGCTTGTTTTCCCCTATAGGTTTGCAGCAGTTAATATATAAAGCACACACTTGTTTGTTTTTCTCAAATTGCAGTAAAATAATTAAGTAGGTCAAGTTCTGGATCAGTTCTATATTAAGTCCTACTAATAATACAGATAATGTCCAAAAAGGTAGCACGTATGTATATATCCTTCATATATGTAGAAAATTAGAAAAATCAGCATTTACTATCAAGATTTTTGTAAATCCTAGTTTGTCTTCATAGATGTAATATTTTTATATTTTCCATTTATGCACGAGTGTTCTGTTTCACAGCCAGCTTACCTTTGCCGCAGACCTTCTGTTATGCAGGGATAGTTCAGGAAACTATAGGCCAGTCAGTCTTGACTTCTGTTCCCAGGAAGGTACTGCAGCAGATTTTAAAGGGGTCAATCTGCATGCATTTGAAGGGAAACTTGGTGATTTGGGGAAATCAGCACAGATTTGTCCACAATGTCAGATCCATGCCTGACAGTGCTTAGATGTCTTGCTGTGTGGGGATTGCAAATGTTTCCTGTAAATGCTTTACGGTTTCCCTCTCCCCTCCCTGGCGATTCCCTGGCGCCAGCCCTCCTGCAGGAAGGTGCGAACGTTCCCAGGTTTCTTGAAGCTCTGTAGTGCAAATGTTATACTCTCTGTGAAACACATTTGGTGGGAATTGAATGGGGGGGGGGGAAATTGAAGGATATAATTGCTGGATCTAGGCGGGAGAGCTTAGATTCAGCTTTCTCTGTTACTCTGCTACTCAGCTTTCTCTGTTACTCTCCTAACCCTAACCCTAACCCTGTTATTTCCACGTTCGAGAGCCTGACACACAACAGGTCCTGCCAGACCTGCTGCATTTCCTTCTATAACTGAGTAGCAAACTTACTGGATCGAGGGAATGCTGTCAATGTTGTTTACCTGGATTGGGAGAACTGCACTCAAAAAGTAGTTGTGGGCATAGGTTTTTGAGTTGTTGTAGCTCTTCACAAGACACAAGGTGATTATTACGAATCCTATGAAGGGAGTTCTCAGACAAAAGTTGCATCTTTGTTCTTATTTTGGAAAGTACCAAATACAATCTAGGCTTTTTGGGAGTTTAAACTCATTCTGTGATAATAGATTATCCTTGGAAGAGAAGCAGCATCACCAGGCAAGAAATTAGTAAAAAAAATCTCATTGAGTTAACCTGGTGTAAGAGAAGAAGAAGAGTTTGGATTTATATCCCCCCTTTCTCTCCTGCAGGAGACTCAAAGGGGCTTACAATCTCCTTGCCCTTCCCCCCTCACAACAAACACCCTGTGAGGTAGGTGGGGCTGAGAGGAGGCCTCTGGAGGAAGCTGTGACTAGCCCAAGGTCACCCAGCTGGCGTGTGTGGGAGTGTACAGGCTAATCTGAATTCCCCAGATAAGCCTCCACAGCTCAGGCGGCAGAGCTGGGAATCAAACCCAGTTCCTCCAGATTAGATACACGAGCTCTTAACCTCCTACGCCATTGCTGCTCCTCAGTGAGATGTACTGGGAAGACTTTAATAAATTAAAATATTGGAGATACCTAGAAACATGGAGCATAAGAGTTGGAAGGAACCTCCACAATAATCTAGTCCAACCCCCTGAACAATGCAGGAACTGCACAATTTCCCCCCATTCCCCCAGTGACTCTTCTGTTCTATGCACAGAAGATTAAAAAAAACTCACCCAGGATTCCTAGCTATTCTAGCCTGGAGGAAAACACCTTCCTGACCCCAAAGTGGCAGTCAGCATCACCTGGGGCCTGTGAGAAAGGGCCACAACAGTCAAGCATTGATATAATCTTTCCTGGCCTCCTTCTCATGATCTGCCTTAGTTCACATATAGTCATCTAAGTTCTGTTTGAAAACCTCCAAAGGTGATCCCAGTACATCCCACTGAGGAACTGCTCTGACTGTCAGAAAGTTCTTCCTAATGTTTATCCAAAAGCTCTTTTGATTTAATTTCAATCCATTCGTCCTGGTCTGACCTTCTGGGGCAAATCTGCACCATTCTGTTTATGGCAGTTATTCCAGTACTTGGAAATAGTTATCATACGACCTCTCAATTGTCTCCTTTCCAAACTAAATATACCCTCATAAGACCTGGTCTGCAGATCCCTCATAATGTGTATTGTCCTCCTTGGGACACACTGTAGCTTGTCGACTGTGTAGACTCTACACCCTTCTTAAACTGCGGTGTGGTTCCCAAAACTGAGCATGATATTTTTGATGAGGTCTAACTATTTCTGAGTATGGACACACTGACACTCCGCATCTGATTGCATCCCATGTCCCACCTGGCCTGACATTGAGATTTCAAAACTGCACTTGCCTTTTTTAGCTACTGCATCACACTGCAGACTCATGCTCAGAGTATGGTCTACTACTCAGAGTATGGTCTGAGCCCTTTGGGGGTAGGGCGGTCTATTAAATTGAATTAATAATAATAATAATAATAATAATAATAATAATAATAATAATAATAATAATAATAAAAAAATTCCTAGACCTTTTCCCCATGTATTACTACCAAGACAAATCTCCCCTATCCTATAATTATGTGCTTGATTTTTCCTGCTTAAATGCAGAATTTCACATTTATCTCCACTGAAATTCATTTTATTAGTTTAGCAGAGTTTTCAATCCTGTCAAGCTCATTATGTATCCTGTCTCTATCTTCTACCATATTTGCTACTCTCCCAATTTAGTATAATCTGCAAATTTAATAAGCATCCCCTCTACTCCTTCATCCAAATAGTCAATTTGGGGGGTGAGGGCTAGTTGGTGGCTGGGGTGTGAGATTCTACATCCTGTGGTCATGGAGCTGATCGATGTATTCTGTGACTTGCCTTTTAGCATCTGAGTTTTCCATTAATGAGCTGGGGTTTAAATCAGATGGGGGCCAATGGGTGCACTGCTCACTGGTTGACTGTGGTCCTCAAGGCCTCAGGGATGTGGGAGCTGGTGGGGTGCTGTTCTCCTGTACTATCAGCACTGGCTATATCACAGGTGGGCAAAATGTACTGCTGAGGGTGCTCTGCAGCCAGCACCAATGTAGATCCAGGATCTGCAAGTGTAGAAGCTACTCAGGTCCCTGCACACTTTTTCTGCCCCTGGACTGTGCTGTAGCCTTTTCTCAGCAACTGTATCTTCTCAAGGAAGAACTGAGATAATTCAAAGTCTCCCTGCAAACAATCATTCCAGAGAGACAGATGTTTGACTGTTACACCAAAACAAAAAAGAAAGTCTTGTGGCTCCTTAAAGATTAACAGTGCAATCCTATTGTGTGTGCATGTGAGGGGGTGTTACACAAAGTGAAGAGACAGTAGTGAGGAATATTAGCTTAGAGCAGACTGCTCATCAGTGATGTGAGAAGCTGGGTAAGGAATCTTTAAGACCGGTGTATACGAAGATCAGCTCTTAGAAGAAAATCCACAGAGAAAAATATAATGCAAATTTGACAATCTTTATTGCAAGGATAAGGAGTTTACAATCACTTGGTTCAATGCAGCAAACATGCACACTCAGAGTTCCTAAGATGTAGACAGGTTGGAAAATAGATTTGGAAAAGAAAAGGGTATGGGATATATGGGTAATATGACCTGATTGCAATGTGAAGATACAGGGTTCAGAGCCAAGCGGCCAGCGTCTCCTTCCAGGGGACAACATGTTGGCCACAACGACAAAGATGGAAAGGTGTCAATGGCACTGAGCAACTGGCCCTTTGGAATGTAGGGTATGTATAGGATGAACAAATACCCCTGGGAATGTCAGGACAACCTTTGGGGAACATTAGGACAACCTCTGGGAGGTGTCCAGATGGATTGTTTGAGAAACAATAGAGTGCATTGTAAGGTAGCAATAGCAGGCAGACCTGCTAGGATCTTACGAAACAACAGCCTCCACTGAAGGAGTTACAACTGAACAAACATATTAAATTTCCTCCATTATACATGCAATGCTTCCAGTGTTGACAACTGAATGTATTGTTCTTCTCAGTTAGTAGCAAGACTTCAATAGCAAATTATTCTTACTTCAAGGTCTAATATTTTCTTTGCCTTGGCATTGATCAATATTAACCTCTGGGGTCAATAAATGTTGGTCCTAGTCTCAAGAGAGATTATTAGCTAACAGAAAATGATTATTTCTCAGTTACCCTGGGCATTTAATTTTCCTATGATCCATCTTTTTTAAGTCACACATGCAGCTATTCTTTTGCATAGTCACCAGAACCAAACAGCTTCATGATATAAAAACAATTCCACATTTTCCATTATAGATGCTTTAGTTCATT
The DNA here is from genome assembly GCF_021028975.2 of Sphaerodactylus townsendi. NCBI lineage: Eukaryota > Metazoa > Chordata > Lepidosauria > Squamata > Sphaerodactylidae > Sphaerodactylus > Sphaerodactylus townsendi. Next base: position 59,088,753 of record NC_059436.1, on the reverse strand, counting down.
TAGATTCTGTTCAGGGACCAAAAGCTCTTTCCTGCATTAGGAACACCATAAAACCCAGGCAACAGGTTCTTTGGACTGCAAGGGGAACATGGGATGGTGTACGTCATAGAGTTGAAAGAGCTGTGCAGTTGACACATCAAAGAAAATTGAAAGACTGGGACAGAGTAAAGGCTGAGACAGAACAGCAAGCAGTAGCAATTTTAATAAATAACAAAATTGCAAAAAACAGTGAGATGTGTTAAATGTTTAAACAATATTTTAGTAGTGTATACCTTGCAATACTGTACTTTAAAAAAATTCTCCATTACAAGAGTAGATGGGTCATAACCAGAACAAGATGCAACTCTTTTCCCCCTGTTTTACCCCCCCCCCATAAAAAGCTTTCTCAAGATTCCATGCCAACAAATGTAAAACGCCACAGTACTGTCCCTATACGTAGCACTGACCCAATTTCTCATATTTTGCTGTATTGTTCAAAGTTTAACAACTTTAGAACTGATTTGTGGGCACTGCTACCAAATATGGATCTCACACTCATTATCCGATAAAAGAAAATGCTTAAGCCCTGAATAGTTCCAAATGTAGAAATTCTGTAGCAGTTGCCAGATTTTTTAAGGCGTGTTTTACACGTAACAATGAGTGATTTTTTTAATGTATCTGGAAATGTTTGACATTTTCTTGATTATATGCCTATTAAAGGTTCTGGACTGGACTGGGGACTGGAAAAAAATTCTCCACAACTAGAATACATTTGGAAATGAACAGAATGGACTGGAACAGAATTTAATGGACAGTTAATACTTTTGTTCATTTCTGCATATCATTTAGGTTTTGATTCTGTCTCTCTTTTTTCTAGTCCTTATTGCAAAAGATTCCTTAAGGGCCCACTTAACCTCTATCCCCCTCAGAAGCATCTGGTTCCTCAATGGAGCCTTTCCCATGTGCTATCTTACCTCACCAGCAAACCATTCAAACAGTTGATGTGATGCGACTCGGCTAACGTGTCCTATAAGGTGGCATTCTTAGTTGTCATCCATTAGCAAGGAGGATCAGGGATTTACAGGCTTTGGTATGTCACCCATCATTTGCCAAATTCCACTCTGATAAGGTGGTGCTTCACCCTAGCATAGAACCTCTACCTAAAGGTGTGTCAGCATTTCATTTTTATCAAGACATAGCTCTTCCTGCATTTCCCCAACCCTCATTAGATGTGGAGAAAGCTTCTCATTGTTTAGATATGTGTAGAGCACTGTTATTTTACTGGGAAAGAATTAGAGCTTTTAGGCGAGACCAAAATTTATTTTTTTGTTTTGCTGGGCCACACAAGGGCTGCGGCGAATCTGCTCAAATATTGTCCAAATGGATGACCAAGGCTATCCTCATGGCTTATGCTGCAGCCCAAGTACAGCGTCCTATCACTATGCATGTTCACTCCACAAGGGCCCAGGCTTCATCAGCTATTTCCCCCACACATTTGGATATTGGAGATATCTGCGGGCAGTGACACAGTCCAGTCTGTAAACATTTATGTTTATGTTATCAATGTGGACTCCAGAAGTGATGCAGCTGTTGGGTCAGCAGCATTACACAGCCTGCTTAAGTAAACATGGTAATGAAGCAGTGTTGTCTGTTTCTACCAGTGCAGGCTCTGTTTTTCAGTGAGAGTGGCTTCATTCAACCTCTCACCCCACCGCCATGGTGGTTAGCTTGCTACTCAGCCAGTTAACCTTTATTAGGCATACTTGTTAAAAAGAATATGAGAACAATCACACTTACATCACAAATTTTGCAATACTTTGTAGAACTTGAAAATCATTACAATTAAGTATTTGTACCATTCTTAACTTCATATTATTGATTGGTTTGGAACTGGTTGCGTTCTTCCATCTCCATCAGGCCCGACGGCTGGCCCCCTACCTCTCCCGAGCTGGTCTCAGTTTCACTGTGATCAATGCAACGGTCACCTCCGGGTTAGACTATTGCAGTGATGGCGAATCTTTTCGAGACTGAGTGCCCAAACTGCAACCCAAACCACACTTATTTATCGCAAAGTGCCAACCTGGGAATTTCACCTGAATACTGAGGTTTTAGTTTAGAAAAACTAGTTTTATTTAGTTTAAGAGGGTTGGCTCCCTCTTCCTCCGGGCCCCACCCACTCCTTGAAGGCAGGGGCCAAGTCCTGAGCTGCTTACTGCTCTAGCCTTTCTAGCATCTCTGCCTCCTCTAGCACCGCCCCCCTGGGCAGTAGCAGCCACCTGGAACACATCTGGCCCGGGCCAGCCGAAGTCCCTCCTGCTCATGTCAAGGAGCTAACGTCAGGCTCAGTGGCCCAGGACCAGCCTAGATATTATTGTGTGTGAAGGGGGGGGGGTGTGATTTTCCAACTCCTCTCTCATTGCGATGAATTCTGTGATAGCCGCGTGCTTACAGAGAGGGCCTGAGCACCACCTCTGGCACCCGCAGGCCATAGGTCTCTACCATCACTGGACTATTGTAACTCCCTCTATGCGGGCCTTCCCTTGTGCCTGATTTGGAAATTGAAACTAGTCCAAAATGCGGCGGCTCGTCTGCTCACAGGAGGTGCCTTTAGAGACCATATTTTGCCTGTGTTAAGTGTAGGGCCTGCATTGGCAGCTCCCAGTTGAGTTCCGAGTCATCTTCAAAGGTGTTGCTGTTAACCTTTAGAGGTTTTACGCATGGCTTGGGACCTCTGTGACCTTCTGGACCGGCCTTTACCCCGTGATAAACCCTCGCTTGGTCTCTGTGTTCAAAGTAGAGGCCAATTTTGAGGTTGTCCTGCGGGTCCCCTTCTATGATGCAGCTGGCCTCCACAAGGGCCAGTCTCCTGTCTCCTACCCCCCTTCCCCTTGTTTTCTGTTTGTTTAATTATGTGGCCCATTTCAGTGGGTACCTTTTGGGTTCCACGGGGGGGGGGGGGTTGGTTCTAGTTCTTGGATGCTGGGTGTATTGCTTTTATTGGTCTTAATAAGGAGACAGGGCTTGTATTATATTTGTACTGGTTTTAACCTTCTCCTGTCTGTATGTGTTTATTTGTACACCACCCTGAGCCCTTCGGGGGAGGGCGGTATAAAAATCCAATAATAAATAAAATAAATAATAAAAATCAGTCCTTCCTAAACATATCATACTTCAGACAATCAAATAAAATATGTTCCAAAGTTTCAACAGTTGTTTTATATACATTACTACTTATATACAATTCTACCAGAATATGGTGTTTTATTAAATCTACCATAGCGCAGAGCCAAAGGGAAAACATTGCATCCGGCCCTAGTAAAAAGCCATCTCTGTTTAGGGTCAATCAGTAAATTAAGATAATATGCTGTATGGTTCGGTTTAATAGTAATTCCATGATATAATGGTGAACAGGATGAGTCTGCATGACTATAGAGCCATTGCTGTTCCTGGTTCAAAAACCGTATTCTTATTTGGATTAACCCTTGGTGTCATCATTAATAGTGTTTCAAAATTGAAACCCAAACAAAACAGGTTTGGAATGACAGAATCCCACCACTTTGTTTTCTGCAGCTCAGAAAGCATTATATAGGTTAAACTACTCCAGGGACGTTGGTATAGATTTTTTATGGGGGGGGTTGGGGGGCCCACACCCCTACCCACCCCTAGGGCGTGGCCATGCCTCCCCAAGCCCCGCCCCTGGCCTAGCGCTTATAAAAGCAGCTCTCCAAGGCCGGGGATGGCAGACGCCCTTGCCCTGCCCTCACCAGCCTCCCACCAGCTGGGCTCCCTGCCAGCAGCCGGCAGTTCCTTCTGCCCTCCCCTCTGGCCAGAGGCATAGAGGGAAAATGGAGCCTGGTGCAAAACCTGAGTTTGCGACCCCCACCCCCGGCAACCACTGTGATGCTGGACTCCACCCCCAAACAGCATCACTTTCAATGGTGTTTAAACTAGAGAGCCCAAATTCTCCTTTTAAATCCACCTTAAAGGGAGAATCTGGGGTCCCCAGTTAAACAACATTGAAAGTAATGCTGTTTTGGGGTGGATTATCCCCCACCCTGAAACAGCATCACTTTCAATGTGGCGTAGTTAGGTTATGCAGGTGCATTCTAATCTGGAAGAACTGGGTTTGATTCCCTGCTCTGCCGCTTGAACTGTGGAGGCTTATCTGGGGAATTCAGATTAGCCTGTGCACTCCAACACATGCCAGCTGGGTGACCTTGGGCTAGTCACAGCTTTTTGGAGCTCTCTCAGCCCCACCCACCTCACAGGGTGTTTGTTGAGAGGGGGGATGGGCAAGGAGATTGTAAGATCCTTTGAGTCTCCTACAGGAGAGAAAGGGGGATATAAATCCAAACTCTTCTTCTTCTTCACTGAGGACCTCAGATTCTCCCTTTAAATCAATGCCGATGGGGGTGGATTTAAAAGACGAATCTGGGAAAATGTGGGGGAGTGCCTGCTGTCAGGGGTGCAATTGTTAAGCTAGAAGAACCAAACTTTTAGGGTATCTTTGGGAGACTCTCCTGATGGTACCACCCAGGTTTGGTGAAGTTTGGCTCAGGGGGTCCAAAGTTATAGACCCTCAAAGGTGTAGCCCCCATCTCCTATTAGCTCCCATTGGAAACAATGGAGGATGGGGGCACCCCCCTTTGGGAGCCCATAGCTTTGGACCCCCTGGTCCAAACTTCACAATACCTGAGTGGTATCTATAAGAGACTCTCCTGATGATACCTGCCAGGTTTGGTGAAGTTTGGTTTAGGGGGTCCAAAGTTATGGACCCTCAAAGGTGAAGCCCCCATCTTATATTTGCTCCCGTTGGAAACAATGGAGGATGGGGGCACCCCCTTTGGGAGTCCATAACTTTGGACTCCCTGAACCAAACCTCACCAAACCTGGGTAGTATCATCAGGAGGGTCCCCCAAACAATCCCTGAAAGTTTGGTGCTGCTAGCTAGCCTAAACAATGCAGGCCAAAAACCAATAAACACTAAAAATGTTTTAAAACCCCACAAACCGGGGGGGGGGGGGGCGAAGCTTTGGACATGAAGGGGGGGGTTGAACCGGAGAACCCCCCCCCCCCCTTACCCACGTCCTTGAACTACTCTTAACCATATTAAAGCTGCTTGCTACTCTGCCAAGTGACACTGTACAGGAAGATGAAAAACACCATTACTGCTGACGGAGTGGTCTTCTGCACAGGCACACGCGCCTCCCCCGCTGTGGACGGGGTTCCTTGAGCACACCGGTACTTACCTGCTTAGGTTCACTGTCCATGGTGTCCATGGGGGCGGTTGGAGAATGGAGCGGATTGCTTCGCGCCCTTCGTTGAACGGCTCCCACTGGCCCTGCCTCCTGCCATTCCGAGCTACCTGGCTCTGGGCACCAATGGCGGCGTCGGCAGAGGCCAGGGGGCGGGGCGTTACTAGGAGGGCGGGCGGGAGCCGGCGAAAGACTGGGCACCGGGAGGAGGGGAGGGGCGTTCCTAAGGAGGCGGGGGACGGGGCAAGATGGCGGCGGCGCGGGTGCTCCCGGGGACGCTGCCGGCGGGGCTGGAGGTGCTGCTGCTGCTGCTGCTGGGGGGGGCGGCGGCGGCGGCGGCGGCGGCGCGGGGCCTCTACGAGGCGGGCCCGGTGCGCGTGCTGGAGGCGGGTTCGGTGCGGGCGGCGCTGCTGGGCTCCGGGGCGGCCTGGCTGGTGCAGTTCTACAGCTCGGCCTGCGGCCACTGCGTGGCTTTCGCGCCCGCCTGGCGAGCCTTGGGCCGCGACGTGCGAGGTGGGCGCCTGCGGGCGGGGCGGGGCTTCGGCCTGGTGGGGGGGCGGCGGGAAGGGGGCGGGGCTGTGGATCCTTTGACCGGTTTCCGGGGCGGGCGGGGGGGCGTTCGTGCGCGGCCGGCCTCTCCGGCAGGCAGGCAGGCAGGCAGGCAGAAGCCCCGTCCCTGCTGCCTCCCGCTCGTGCGGCCTGTTTTGTGCCCCCTTCTCGGCCTCGGGGGTGTCTCGTGGGGGCCCTCGCGGCCTTTCTGGGGTTTCAGACCCTGCGGACTCGTTGACCTCCTCTGGGCTCCGCTCTTCTGCTCAACCCCTGGCTGCAGGGCCCTCCTCCTCCTCCTCCTCCAACTTCTATCCTCACCACAACCCTGTCAGGTGGCCTAAGCTGACCGTGCGCCGGAGCTCCCCGTGTGAGCTTGTGTGGCCACGCGGGGATTCAGACCTGGTTCTCAGCCTGGGGGTCGGGACCTCTTTGGGGGTCGAACGACCCTTTCACGGGGGTCGCCTAAGACTCGCTGCACCAGTGTTCTCCATCTGTAAAATGGACAAATGTTAGGGTTGGGGGTCACCACAACATGAGGAACTGTATTAAAGGGTCGCGGCATTAGGAAGGTTGAGAACCACTCCTATAAGGCCTCTGCAGCAACTGCAGGGCTGGCTGGTTTTTTGGGGTGGGTGGGGTGTCGCTGTTTAAGTGGGATGGTGTAGAAGCTGTTGTTGAAGCCCCGTGTCCAGGTATTGTCATTTTGAATGGTACTGATTAGATCTATTTATCTATATACACTTTTTAAACATAAGTTTTTTCTCTTGCTGAGGGAAGGGACCAACCAGGACCCCCCAGGGGCAGCTGAGTCCCAGGACTGCATTGTTCTTGAGAACTCACACACTTCCAAACATGCTTCTGCAGTAGTGGGGCTCTTTGTAACCCCCAGGCTGGGATTTTTCATCATCTTTCCACTTGCTTGGTGCATTTGCTCCAGCTTGTGGATTCCCATGAATCACCATGAAATGTGTATTCTGCAATTGATGGGACCTGCAGCAGAGATGAGCATGATCAGTAGTCCACACCAGTTTTCATCTGATAATTGGCATGATTTATATCAATATGTTAGTAAGTTATCACCATATATACAACTGATGTATCAGTTGCCAATATCAGATGAGAATGAAGGCTAGTAAACGAATCAAACAGGAATGTGACTATGTATTGTCGAAGGCTCTCACGGCCAGAATCACTGGGGTGCTGTGTGGTTTCCGGGCTGTATGGCTGTGTTCTAGCAGCATTCTCTCCTGACGTTTCGCCTGCATGCCAGCCACAGATGCAGGCGAAACGTCAGGAGAGAATGCTGCTAGAACACGGCCATACAGCCCGGAAACCACACAGCACCCCAGGAATGTGACTGCCTTTTCTTTTCAGGGGCTCCTTTGAGAGCTCTGAAGCATTAGCATCCCAGATGGTGCACCTTATTAACTGGTTGTCTCGAGATGGGGCTGCATTGTTGGGAGGTGATTGGTTTATGTTAGCTTTGCAGCTCATCTGTTCATTGTTTGAGAGTCTGAGGACAGTGGAAAAGGAAAGAGCAGCAGTCGTGAATCATTAATGAGGCACATAACTGAGCCAGCCATGGCTGACGTGTCTTCTCTAACATGGCCTGTCATCTCTGTGGTGTGTGTGCTTGCCTGGATGCTCCATCCTCTGTTCAGAGGCTCTTGAAGGGACTCTGATGCCTCTTCAGCTGTCGGCATCTTATGGACTACAAAAGAAGAAGAAGAGTTTGGATTTATATCCCCCCTTTCTCTCCTGTAGGAGACTCAAAGGGACTGACAATCTCCTTTCCCTTCCCCCCTCACAACAAACACCCTGTGAGGTGGGTGGGGCTAACTGGCATTTCCAAAGAAAAATAGAAGTCAAAGAGAGATGCATTTCCACCGCAGTGCAGCCAGTTGGCATTTGACCTTAAAACCATTTCCAGACTTTCCATATTCTTTTTGTATAGAAGCAAAACTAGTTTATTTCTTCAAAATGTCCAGGATTTCCGCCTGCCCATCCACCGTGCAACTAATTCTGAGCCAGGTTCAAATCTGAATGCAGCCACAAAGGTTACTGGATGATTTTAAATCCAGCCTCTCTCTTTCTTGGACTTACCAACCTCACAGCAGAGTTGTGATGGTAAAATGAAAGATTGTATGACTCCTCAACCCCAAGGAGACTTCCTGGCAGCATGAAGAGGCTTAAAATGCAAAAAAACCTCCTCACCACTAGGAGGCCCTCATTGGGCTTAATATGAGCAACGTGTAGTTTTTAATTCAACACACAGAATCTAGCTGCTTTTAATGAATATATACTGAGGCGTTTGCCTAAGTTAAAACCCAAAGCAATTGTCATGATGGAAATTTGAAGTTTATCCCAGAGACATATACAGAATATTATACAATATTATACTCCCTTCAGGGGTAGGACGGTCTATTAAATTTAATTAATAATAACAACAACAATAATAAGCATCTGATGTTGCCTTTTTAAACCATTGCTTGGTGCATGATTAACTACTATTTGTTGTATATCACATTTTAGTATATAAGCATATAAGTGACTTAGAATATATTTATTGTCATCAGCTCATCTTTTAAAAATACTCAATGCTTGAAATAGATAATCCTTTTATGGGTAAGCAACAGTAATGTGTCACCAACAAAATGGTCAAGCCACTTCTAAACAGGAGGTTACCAGAGACCCCATCATGATGGAATTTTGGAGCTTAGTCAAAGACACATTGGGAACATGTACAAGCTTCTAAAATATTATGCTTGGACTAGATAATCCTTTTATGGGCAAGCAATAGCAATATGTCACTAATGAAGTGGTCAAGCCACTACAAAACAGGAGGTTTCTGTCAAGATATTTGAACTTGGTACATCTCTACAATTTTGTCATAATACCCAGGCAGAACAAACCACTTTTATAATTCTTTGCTTCTGACCAATAGCTCCAACTTTTAAAGTAGCAAGATTCTGCGCTGTGGCATGCTTAATAAGGCCGAAAACTGTGGTTTAGTTTTTACAACCCAATATTTTATTATATTGTTGAAGGCTTTCATGGCCAGAATCACTGGGGTGAAGATGCCAGCCCCAGATGCAGGTGAAATGTCAGGAGAAATTGCTACTGGAACACGGCCATACAACCCGGAAACCCCACAACACCTCAATATTTTATTATTTTAAATGTATTACCTGTATTGAGTATTGCTGCACACGATCATTATGGATTATGTAACATCGTTATGTATGCACATTGATCTTGAATCATAATAAAGACCTATGATATGATGCCATGTTTGATGACCTTTGGGAAGACGGAGTAGGATTGTATTGCTACTGTGTAGAAATGTAAGAATAAAACTTTTGTTTGCTTTTAGAATGGGAGTCTGCAATAAAAATTGGAGTGCTGGATTGTGGTGATGAAGAAAACTATGAAACTTGTAAAGAGTTTGGAATTCAGTACTATCCAACTTTCAGGGTAAGCAGCTTCACACCTGAAGACAAATTATTTTTGTTCTTATTTTATTAGACCAGGGTGCACCATTGGTATTTGACCTTGCCTTTCACCTTTGCATGTGAACCATTAACATTTCAAATGTAAATTCCTGCAACAGACTAAATAAAAAGTGTCAAGAATTACTAATAAATTGGTCTGCTAACCTCCTTGGTGTATTAGAGCAAATATATTCTGTTGACTCTACACATTGACCAATATGGGCATTTAATTTATGTCTTGTCAAGAATAATATGGAATTTGATGGGAACTTGAGAAACAGCTTACAAAAGTGCTTCTATTATTATTGTGTTTGATATCATAGCTGCCAGTTCTTTAGTTGGTTGTTGGCCTTTCATTACAATTCGAGCCTCACCCAGAGGCCTAGAAAGTTGTAATGTATTGGCGCAGTATTCGTGCGGATCCCAGCAGGCTGCCTTCTGAATCTGGCAGATGTTAATTTTGTTAATGTGTAGATGTTTCAAGTGCTGTCCCAGTGTTTTCGGAATGGCGCCCAGGGTGTAATCCTTCTCATTTTCCCACAGTTCTTTCCAAAACTGAAGTGTTGCATTTTTCTCTGGTTTTTCACTTTTGACATTGATCTTTGTGTTGTGGCTTTGGTAGAAACGCCTTTGGTCTGATCAAAATTGCTGATTTTGTCTGTACTGGGCGTTTCTTGCTTCACAACTTTCAATTTTTCTTGCTGTGGCTGTTATTTGTTGTTTGGTGATCTCCAGCGCTTGTTCAATTGTTCTAGTGTCTAGCCAGTACCTTATAATTAGTTATTTCATGATCTTGCCATTCTTTAATCTTCGTTCCTTCATATTGTTCAGGTTACTGGGACCTGACCTTAGTTTTTTTGATCTTCTGTTCCAGTCGAATTTTCCACTTTGGTTTTGATGTTGGGTTTATCCTATGTTTAGGTGTTTCAATGTCCAGTTCTTGTGTCACCATTATAGCCATAGTCAGTCCATCAGTTGTTTCCATGGGGACTTTCTCTGGTGGTTGCACTATTATTCTCCTGTGCTGACGTTTTCATCTGGTAGTTCTACTGTTATGTCTCCTGATGTTTCTGGAGTATGTACTATTCTTTCTTCTGGTGTCATGGTTGATTTATTTTCACAATTTTTCTGGATTTCTTCCAATTCTATCTCTGTATGTCAGACTCTCGAACGTGGAAATAGCAGAGACCGTAGGAAAGTCCTAAAGCGGTTTATTTCTTGCAATGCGTAGAGTAACAATAGAAAGCAGGATCTGAGCTAGAGAGCTCAGATCCAAGACCTATATCCTTCAACCCCCCGTTTCGCCCCACACCAAATGTCCCTTACAGTTTCTACAACATTTGCACTACAGAGCTTCAAAGAACCTGGGAACTTTCACACCTTCTCGCAGATGAGCTGGCACCAGGAGGTTGCCAGGAAGGGAAGAGGGAAACAGGAAAGCATTTACAGGAAAACATTTGCAATTCCCACACAGCAAGACATCTAGGCACTGACAGGCATGGTCCTGACACTGTAAACACTTTATTCCGTATGATGAATCAGCTTTGATCTGCCATTCTTTGCTCAGTGATATTCAAATCTGGGTAGTGTTTCCACAGTTCGTACTTTCGCTTCAAGGACCTTCTTTTTTCTGCTTTGGAGTTGTAGTAACAAGCCATAATGGCATGAATTTCTTCTGTACTATACTTTTTTCTTTTTGAAGTTTGGTCCATTTGTAGCCCACTTATCGATGCATGCCCAGGGACCTCAGCATTCAACACGACGCTTTTTAACCCATGTGATGGCCAATGCAGTATGGGATTATTTTTTTATTTGTATCACCATATTGTATAGGTTGGTGGACACTCTTAGTCTGGTTTCTCGGTTGAAACCTGTCTGGCTTGGGAGACCCTTCTGGTGGTATACCTCCAGCATGGCTCTCAAAATCATTGAAGCATGCAACCCCCTTCCCCACAACAAGGGGGTGTCCATGCGGGATTATTATTGACAAAAACAACAAACACATTGTATCACAACCACTAGATCTATAGCTGTTGTTGGCCTTCTATCCGCTTTGAGTTCCACCCTGGAACTTAGGAAGACGTTATGTATCAGTGTAAAATGTTTGCAGAGCTGAGTAGAGCAGCTTTCTGCATTTGGCAGACAGTGATTTTATTGAAGTTAAGTTGTTGCAAGTACTGCCCAGGGATTTTGGGACAGCACCCAGCGCACTGATCACCACTGGGATCAGCTGCTGCTGGTCTGTGCCATAGACGCTGCAGTTCAACTTTTAAATCTTGATATTTTGTAATTTTTTCTAGTTGTTTTTCTTCTACCTGGATGTCATTGGGTATTGCAATGTCAATAATCTACACTTAGTTGTTCTCAACTATGGTAATGTCTGGTGTGCACCAGTACTTTATCTGTTTGAATTCTAAAGTCCCATAATATTTTGGCTTGCTGATTTTCGATCACTTTTTCGGTGTTATGTTCCCACCAGTTCTTGGGTGTGGGAAAACCATAATTTTTACATAAATTCCAATGAATCATTTTGGCAACTGAATTATGCCGCAATTTATAATCAGTCTGCGCGATCTTCTTGCATGAGCTGAGTATGTGATCCACAGTTTCATCCACTTCAGTACACAATCTGCATTTGGCATTGTTAGATGTTTTATCTATTTTTGTTTTTATTGCATTTGTTCTAACCGCTTGTTCTTGAGCAGTGAGAATTAATCCTTTCTTTTTTAAGTGTTCCAGATGTTAACCATTGTCATGTTTTGGTAATGTCTACTTTTCCACTGATTTTATCTACATATTGATCATGTAATGCTTTATTATGCCAGCTTTCTGCCCTTTCTTTTGAAGTTCTACGGTATTCTTTTTTTGTAGCTGACACCTTCAGTAAGTTCAGATTTTTGACTCCTTCCAGGGCTGGTTGTTGACTACCCTTGATGTAATCTGCCAAAGCATGCGTTTCTTCTTCTACCATTTGTTTTATTTGCAGTAATCCTCTGCCAACAATTTTGCGGGGCCGATATAATCGATCAGTGTCACTACAAAGATGTAAAGCGTAGTGCATTGTCATCAGTTTTCTAGTTTTTCTGTCCAAAATGTCGAAATTAGCTTGAGTCCAGTCAATGATGCCAGCAATGTAACAAATCACAGGTATAGCCCAGGTGTTTATGGCTTTGATAGTGTTTCCACCATTTAATTTTGTCTTCAATTTTTTAAACTCTTTGTGTATATTCTTTGACTGCAGTTTTAACTTGACCATGTTTGATGTTATCTAGTTCCAGAATGCCCAAGTATTTGAAGGCTTCGTTCATGTTGTTTTTGATCATTTGGCCATTGGGCATTTGAATTCCTTCACTGTTTTTGATTTGTCCTTTATTTATCATTATTGAGTCACATTTTCAAGTCCAAATTCCATTGATATATCTGTACTCAAAATTTGGACTTTGTTGGTCAATGATTATATTTCATTTTCAGTTTTTCCATACAGTTTTACATCATCCATGTACAAAAGGTGTGAAATTTTTGCACTGTTTTTCACTGTTTGATACCCCATATTTGTTTTCTTCAGAATCAATAACAGTGGAATCATTGCAATGACAAATAGTAAGGGTGACAATGAGTTGCCTTGGAAGATTCCTCTCTTGATGTTGACCCGTCCAAAATTTTCATTTCCAACTATTAAGTCAGTCTTGTATTTTTTCACTGCATTTTCTGTGAATGTTATTACATTTTTATCAACTCTGAAGTTTTGCAAACTTTTGATGATCCAACTGTGGGGTACTGAGTCGAATACCTTTTTATAATCAATTCAGACCATGTGCAGGTTGGTTTTTCATGTTTTGCAATTCTCTAAGACCATTTTATCTATCAAGCATTGGGCCTTTGTGCTCATGCTTTTCCTTTTATTTCCTTTTTGCTCCACTGGAACAATGTTATTTGCTTCCAAAAAATTCATGATATTATCTGCTATAATTCCAGTCAGCAGTTTGAACATTGTGGGTAAACATGTTATAGGCCTGTAGTTTGCTGGAGATGCGTGCCTTGCTGGATCTTTTTGTAAGAGGTAGGTTCTGCCAGTTGTTGACCAGTCATCAATTTCACAACTGTGTAGTGCTGTGTTGAATAGTTTGGCAATGACTGAATGTAAACTTGTCAGATATTTTAGCCAAAATACATGCACTTCATCATTATCAGGAGATGTCCAGTTCTTGACTCCTTTCACTCGATTTTGTACCAAATCTATTGTTATAATTAGTTCTTCCATTAGATTTTTACTCATCTCCTTTTCAAATTTTTTCATCCAACCTACATTTTGATTATAATTCTTTTCATGTTCCCATAGTTCCTTCCAAAATTGGGTAGTTTCCTTTTTTTCAGGTTTCTCAATTTTACTTGCTTTGTTGTTGTTAATAGTTTGGTCGAATTTTTGTTCGTCTGATTGAAACAGCTGATTTTGTTTGTACTGAATGATTCTTGCCTCATATTTTTCAATTCTTCTGGCAGTTGCTGTTATTTGTTCTTTAACAATTTCCAATGCTTCCTAAACTTTTCTGGTGTTGAGCCAGTACTTTTTTATCAAGTAACTGTCAGAACTCCTCTGCCAAGACAATGAAACAATTGAAAGTCCAAAATATTTTATTGCTACAAGCAGAAAGAACGCAAAAGTGTTCTGAAGACACTTACAGCAGACAATATACTTAATGATTTCCCTCCTCCCCATTGTGATCCCCATCCCTCTGCATCAGGCAGTGTAGATGAAAGCAGCCTACCACACACCCCTGTCAATCCCCCCCCCCATTGACAGCAAAGGAATGTTTCAGGAGCGGAGGCGCTAAAGCAGCTGTTCATCAGAAGAGGATGAGCCAGCTGTTGATCCAGAGTCCTCTGCAGGGCCCTCGAAGTTAGGACATTCTCAGAGTCCACCCTCAGCACCACAAGCAAACAGTCTTCCCGGTTCACCCACCCCTTTAGAGCAGCATCGCCAACAGTTACTCCTTGAATTAGCTGAGCGTAGATGATCAGCTCGACTGGCTGCTCGGCATTTCTAAGTTACAAGCAGGACCAGCTCTCTAAAGCACATTCCTCCAGCGTTTCGCCCTCACGCTGATAAGAGACAGCTCACAGCTGGTGCATTTTTGCAGAAGGCGATTCGTCACCTTGACGGTTACTCTGCTTCGGTTCTGTGAATTGCTTAGAAAAGCAATTACCGGTAACGACCCTTGGACTTTGCCCCCTGGACCTGCTTTTGGATTTGTGTTTTGGATTGTGATGACCTGGTAGATTGGTGAGCTTGCTTACTGATTCTCAGACTGAACTCTAACCAGCCCCTTGTCAGATGCCTTAAGAGACGTTTCTGACCTGTGTTTAACCTGCAGTAAATATCTATCAGCTGCACCCTGTCTTCTGTCCATTTTTGACAGTCAGCCCATGACACCCCCAATGTGTGAAATTCTAAAGCACAACATTCTCTGTAACTCACTGCCAAGGTTACATAGGTAGGTTGAGGAAGATAAGACACCTGTGGGAAGCAACAGCCCAGAACATCAAAGCACAGCAGAACTACTGCAATACTGTACATGAGCTGATTGGTTTGTTAGATGGAAGTTGTTTCAATTGTCATCAGTGCCATGTTTACATCCCTCATTTGACAACCAATCTGGTATATGATTTCTTTTTCTTGTCTTCACCATGGTTTTGGGTTTGGGGCACATTTAGTCTGGCTCCTCATCAGAGGCCTCTCTGCCTTGGGTGACCCTCCAGCTCAGCCACTCTGACTCATTGGAGCACATAAGCCCCACCACCACTCCAAGGTAGTGCCCTTTGCCGGGGGGATGATGATGATGATGTTTGGTATCCCAGCTGCCAGGTCTTTATCTGGTTGTTGGCCTTTAATTACAATTTGAACCTCACCCAGAGGCCTAGGAAGTTGTAATGTATTGGCGGGGATCCATGTGGATCCCAGCAGGTCTGCCTTCTGAATCTGACAGATGTTGATTTTGTTGATTTGAAGATGTTTCAAGTGCTGCCATAGTGTTTTCAGAATGGTGCTCAGGGTGCTGATTACCACTGGGACAATCTCAATTGGTTGTGCCATAGTTGCTGAAGCTCAATTTTCAAATCATGGTATTTAGTGATCTTCCCAAGTTCTTTTTCAACATCCTGCTGTCACCAGGTACCGCTATGTCGACAATGGTCACTTTCTTATTCTCGATCACTGTGATGTCCAGTATATTATGTATGAATACTTTTGTCTGTTTGGGTTAGAAAGTTCTCCTCATTTTCCATGACTTTCTCTGGACAGTGTTTCCACCATATTTTAGCTGTCCTAATGTTGTAATTCCTGCATAAATTCCAGTGGATCATCTTGGCCCCTGTGTTGTGCCTCTGGGTGAGCTTTTTGAAGCAACTGAGTACATGCTATACGGTTTCATTAGCTTCTTTGCACAGTCTGCATTTTTCGTCATCCAAGGATGATTTTTTTATTGTGGTCTTGATGGAATTTGTTCTAATAGCTTACTGTTGAGTAGCTAAAATCAGGGATTCCATTTTCTTTTTCAGTGTTCTAGTAGTTAACCACAGCCAGATCTTTTCATTGTCCACCTTGTCCTTGATCTTCTCCAGAATATGCTCATAGTTTGTTGTGCCAAGTTTCAGTCCTCTTTTTAATCACATTTTTTCTGAATTCCTGTTTGGTTTCCTGGGTCTTCAGTAAATGTCTGTTCTTCACCTCAGTAAATGCCTGTTCTTGACTTTCATTCACATAATCAGCCAGCACATGTTTCTTCTCTTCCACTGTTTGCTTTACTTGCAGTAACTCTCTGCCACCAGATCTCCAGGGAAGGTATAATCTATTGGTACCACTGGTGGGTGTAAGGCATGGTACATTGTTATAAGCTACTGAATTTTTCTATCCAATTCATCCAGCTCAGCCTGTGTCCAGTTGATGATTCATACAATGTACCTGATGACAGGTATGACCCAGGTGTTGATGGCCTTAATGGTATTACCACCAATTAATTTTGATGTCAAAATTTTTCTGACTCTCTGGGTGTATTCTCTACTGACCACATTCTTCACTTGCCCATGCTTGATGTTATGCAGCTGCAAAATTCCCAGGTATTTATAGACTTCCTTTTGGTTGCACTTGATTAGCTGGCCATCAGGCATTTCTATACCATCACTCTCAGTGATCTTGCCCCTCTTTATTGCCACAGTGGTGCACATTTCCAGCCCAAACTCCATCAAAATGTGGTGAATATTTGGACTGTATTCACTAGTGATTAGATTTCTGTGTCTGATTTCCCATACAGCTTCAAATCATCCATGTACAGCAAATGTGAGATTTTTTTCAAGCCACAAATAGAAGTTAACACCTTGCTTGTTAATCATGTGTGTCTCAGGGAAAAACACACACACACGTAAAGATCTCAATCTGCATCAGATATGAATTAATGGTAGCACTGTGTGAATAAAACAATGATTGTTATTGAAGGAGGCTGAGCGACACTGTCAGCTGATATCTCTGTGAGGGACGGAGAGGATCTGAAAAGTGAAATGGTCATGGCTCTCTTGAGATTTTAAAAGAGACAAAAAGAGTAGTGATATATGATGACCTGACCTATTTGTAACCCTGAGAGCAGGAGCTGTAATGTGTTGTAGGTACTCTCTGTGAGTGGAGAATGGCATCACAGAAGGTTTACAACCTGTGTACAGTTGCATGAAAGGGAACTACCATTAATATAACAATCATTAATTTTTTAAAAATTTATTTTATTGGATTTGTACCGTACCCTTTCCCAGCCAAGGCTGGGCTCAGGGTGGCTTACAACAAGCTTAACTTAAAGCAAGTATAAAACCTTGAAACAGCATTTATAACCTGGCATTCATAGCATAATCCAGCCTCAAAACCCCATCCACCTCCTATCCCAACAGGAATTACTCTCTATTAGTGAGGCAGAGAAGGGGAGGGGGACATGCAGGTTGGAAGTGCACAGAATAAGGGAGACCAGCTTCTCCTTGGTTTAACAGACTCATGGGTAACCTTAACCTAAAGCATTGGGGAGGGGATAGCTTCCTGCAGCACCCCACAAACTAGCAGATGCCACTGAGACATTGTCAGTGCAGACTGGGTGGGGCTCGTGTGCTCCACAGCAACGCACAGCATTGAGGAGGCTCAGAGCTGGGGCTATGCTGACAATAGTTTAGCAGGGAATAGTTCAAAAGATACCAAGTCTGTGGGAGAGTCCAGAGCAATGTCCATCAAGCCAGGAGTCAAGAAGCCAGGAATGTGCACAGCAACAAGGAGAAGCTGAGAGTCAAGGTCAAAAAGCTGGTCTGTAGCCAGTCAGGGTCTTGGAGACAACAGTGGCACACAGGCAAGGTCAGGAAGAGCACACTTTACAACCACAGTGCCAAAGGGCTTTTATTCCTCAGAGCTACTTGCCTGGAACTGCTCCTGGAAAGGCTCTGGGGTAATGCCTAGCCGGTAATCTTGTTGCATGGTGCCTCTCCTTTAAGGCCAGTCTCAATCTCCATCTGCAACAATGACTTCCATCTGGAGAATCCAGATCTGCTAGCATCTGCTAACGAGCTCTGAGCCAGAAGCCTGTGTGAGTTCTGGCCCTACTGATTCAGCTGGCTTTTCTCTGCAAGGCTCAGTTAACCCTTCCTCAGATGTGCTGTCAGCTACAGCGGGAGGGGGGGGAGGGGGATGACATTATCCTTCAAAGCATCACCTGCTGTCCCTGGTCCTGGAGAAACAAAGCCAGCCATTTCAGGGCTGTAGCCCTAATCCCAGCATTATTGAGATGTTGGGTCAATAGGTTGTAATTGTCTGTGTCAAAGGCTGAGGTGAGATCTAATAACACCAACAATTCTGACTCACCTCAGCTGTAAATGGAGCTGGTCTGTGATAGCGACCAGCACGGCCTCCATCCTGTGGCCAAGACAGAAGCTAAACTTGAAGGGGTCTTGGATGAGTCATCCAGAAATACTTGTAGCTGTTCCACAACCGCTCTCTCAACAACTTTACCCAGAAATGAAAAATTTGAAACTTGGCAGCACTTGGCTAATCCACGGGATACAAAAATGGCTTATTTAAGAGTGGGTGTACCCTCCTTGGGAAAACTTCCAGCTCAAGGGAGAGATTGATAATATCCATCTGGGGGCACTTCATCACATTGCAGCTGGCCTTCAGCAGGCACAAATCAAGAGGACAGGTGCTAGGTTTCACAGCTGTAAGTACTCTGTTAACAGACTGAAATGGTTCAAAGTTGGACCAGAAGACGGCCAAGGGACCTCCTTACTGTGACAACTATTGGCACGAGGTTATGGCAGAGTCACAAGACTTTATCTGCAAAAAGCCTCACAGCTAGTGGCCAGATGATTATTTTTAGATCCTGTCGGCAAGGATGTTAGGATCTGAATTAAATAATTGAGCTGAGCGTGAGCTAGGGGAGGCCATAGAGGATGCGTAGTAACTCTTTGCCACCTTAATTGCCAACTCATTGTTTCATAAACATCCTGTAAGATGTTCTAGCAGCCTCGTCAAGATTTTGCCACCAAACTCACTCCAGCCCGTGTTGTTGTGGGAATGAAGAGGGTGTCGGGGTACAATTACATCAAGAGTCAGACATTCCAGTCCTCCACAAGCTCATCAAGTGAACCGTCGGTAGGTGTCAGATTCCACAGAGCATTCTGGAAACCCAGTGGATCCATAAATCTCTGTGGGTGGGCATAAATAAGCCCATCACTTAGACAGATGGAGGTGTTGATGCCCACCTGGGCTCTCAAGGCAGAGTGGTTTGACCATGACACTCATGTCAATAGAGGTCAGTGCTACGTGTGCCCCTGTCCTGAAGTCTAAATCCAGCACGTGGCCTGCCTGATGTGTGGGAACGTCATAACCGAAAAACGTTGGCAAAGATTATGAAATTTTTTTAACTGCAGCCTTTTCATAAGGGACACTCCTCCCGCATTTTCGGGACATTTTTCTGGACTTTGTTAATAGAGAGCTTGCAGTCTCCTGACCTTGAATCCTGAATAATTAAAGTGTATCCTGAATAATTAAACAAGTTATGCCCTAGCCTCAGTGGTTGGGGTCCAACCTACATTTTCCTCAGGTGAAAGAATTTCTATCTCCAGAAGTGCAACTTTCTTGCCTCCACGCTTTTGCTGCAGGAAGTGCTCGAGGGGAGAATTGGCAAAAATGCCCTTGGAGTCTGGCAGAAATTGTAGACTGGGTCCAGCCCAGTTCTGGTCTCAACAATCTTTCTGTATCTGTAACACACTGTGAAATCTTAAGTTTCATGTTTCATTTTTGTTCTCTTGTACAGAGTGAACTGTCAGTAATTTCTCCAAAGCACTTTTGAAATAGTGTCATCATTATTCAGAATGTTTATTTGTTTAAAATATAGTTTAAAATTGTGTGAGTTGGGTTGAAGAGCTATTGTTTTGTTGTTGAGTCTGTTCTAACTCTTCCTGTTTTGTTGGATCCAGGTGTCAGGTGAAGATGACCCTAGAGACTGAGTCAGACACAAAAGGCTGTTAGACTACTAGTAATTCAGTTAAATGTTCCTCTGCTTGGCTTTGTTATGAGAGTGATGGCTGTTGCAATTAAAATCCCCTTTTTAATCCCTCTCACAGTACTTCAGGGCTTTTACCACACAGTTCACGACTGGAGAAAACCAACACGGTAAGACAGTGTCTCATTACACTTGTGTTCTTTGAGATTTTGATATGCTAATTCCAAGAAAGGAAGGTGGCTTCCAAATGACTACTAGACAGTTTTTAAAATTGTTTTAATTATTGCTTGGGAATTTAAAAGAATTGATACCAGGCCTTTTTCTCTCTTTGGATTGTCTTTGGTTCTCCTTCCCAAAAGTCTTTGTTATGGGAAGCTGCTATGAGCTACAAGGATGCTATGCCTTGCAGTTGCCCTTTAACTATTATAGACATTCCAGAGCCTAGTTGTACTATCCTTAAAATCCAAGCATCCAAGAGACACTGGTATCAGAGATTACCTTTGATGCTGACCTTATGGGCCCAGCAACTTCTGAGATAGGGCAAGGAGTTTGGACATAATTCTTGAATGACATGTTCCTTCCCAATACCACCTTTTCTTAAAGGTCTGGATAATTTATAGGTGCATAAATTTTTGATTTGACATTTGTTATTTTTTATGTGGTCTGAAAGGGTATAAACCATGCCTGCTTGTCTTTGTTCAGTGCTGCATGCCAATGTTGCAAGGGCTTTGCTTGTACTTGGTATGTAGATGGAATATATTCCTTACTGTATATTTGCATTAATGGGTTTCTTTGGTTTTTGAAATCCATGTTTTCTTTCTAGTTTGCATTATACAATAAATAGATGTTAAGTGTTCAAAAGTCAATTGTCTGTCTCTCCTTGTTAATCTGGGTATAAAGTCACTCACTCTGTCTGGGCAAGAACTAACAAAGGGAAAAGTAAATTCTCTAACAACATAATCTAAATGAAAACATCTGCTGTCATCAAAGTTTGTCTAAGGCCCAAACTACACAAAATACAGTTAGTGTTGTCCTATTCCAACTCACAGCAGCTATGGAGACCTTCCCCTTGTGTGCTGTGGCCCACATCCAAATAGGACCCTGTGGTGCTTGGACAAATAAGTCCCTCCCTCAGCCACCATTTGACTGCAGAGAATTCAAGTCAGGTTGAGAGAACTGCCCAGAAGGCTTCTCAAATTTGTTCAGTGGGCTTACTTCCAGGGAAATGTGAATAACTGTTAGCTTAACAGAATGAAGTTTTCTGTCTGTCTTGTTGGGCTCTGGCAAAACCTCCCTGGGAATTGTAGTAATGCACCGCTGACCCAGCAGCACCGTGGTCGAAGCGCTGGAACACCTACGCTCCTACGGCCTTCTGGTCGCACCGCACCCCCACTCCTCATCCCCCTATGAGTCACGGGTCATGAACTGTCTGGCTCAGTCACCGGGCGCAGGGACAATGGTCTTGCCCCCAGGTGAGGATTAGGCTCAGACGCTTACGCTCCTCTCCGCACGTAGCCAGGTGAGATCATGCATCACATGATGATCTCCCACGACCTCCGGCTTTCTCGGAACTCCCTCCAGGTTTCTGCTCTCCTTCTACACTTGATAGGAATCATCAATAAAAGGTGCCAGGAACTACCAGCTTACTTGGCGGGGAGACTCGCTAGGAACACGGACCTCCGCGCTCCCGCTGCTGGCGATCTCCACCAGATGTTATCTCCGCGTCTCGTCTCGTTCTTGCGCTGACCACGTGGGTCGACTTCAGGAATACATACTTTACTCCCAATATTCCTGCTTCAAACTGTTATGCAACATTAGATGATGTAAGTGATTGCTTAAACATCCCACAGTGTTAGGTTTTGGACCTTACGTCAGTAAATAGACTCTGGATTCTTGATTGGTGGTGTTTATTGAAAGGTAGCAAGTACCTAGCTTAAGAAATCCAGTTCTGCTCGATCTGGCTTTCCCAGGTCCCTTTATCCTTGCCCAGCCCCCCCCCCCGCCCCCCGCTTTCCCAGAGAAAGTGTGAAAAGAGTTGTTTGGAGGATTATTTCATTAATCAGGTTCATGAATACCCCCAGCACCCCACTTAGTCCAAAAGGCATGGCCAGGTATTTGAACTGTCCATAACAGGTCAACACCTGTTATGGACAGTTCAAATACCTGGCCATGCCTTTTGGACTAAGTGGGGTGCTGGGGGTATTCATGAACCTGATTAATGAAATTCAACAACACTGTCATCCATTCCTGCCCCTCTGCAATTCTAACCCAGTAGTAAGCCAGTCCAATTTCATCAAAATCCTCCCCTGGGCCTGGCTCCCCATCAGATCTTTGATCAAAGTTACACATTGAAATAGCATTTAGACCTCGATAGTCCGTGCATAGCCTTAGCAACCCGTCGTCTTCTTCCAGAATAGGACGGAGCCGCTAGTGGGAATGACAGCGGTCATGAATCCCCGGGCTAAGTTCTCTTTCAGGAATTAGTTAAGGGCATCAGCTTCCCAGTGGCTCATTGCATACCTTCTCCCTTTCTGTAGTTTAGCTCCTGGGATCAGTTCTGTTTTGTAATCCATTTTTCGGTGTGGTGGCAGTCTGTCGCACTCTCCCTTCCCAAATACTTGTTTCAAGTCTCTATAGGGGTGGTTGCAATACCTAGTATCTTGGACCCACTTTCCACCAGGTTACAACGAATGGGTCAATGCCAGTAAAGTTAAGGCCCCCTGACTAATAAAAACATTCCATAAATCATGCCCTCACTGACCGGGGGGGGGTGCCTTAAGGGGGCGGAATGTCAGGAGGATTGTATCTAGGTGATTGAGATGCATTCCTAGCTCAATTGTTACAAGATATATGTAACCAGCCTGATAAGTTACTGCCATTCTGGGGCATTCTTTCCCTGATCTTTACTTTATGGCTTCCCACATTGAGTAAATAACTAGACTTTCCCCTGACACTTTGGTCTCATGAGAACCGGGATTGTTTCTGTTATCTCATGGGGACAGGATGCCAGGTGGCTCTCTATCTGTCACCGTTTCTCACATTTCTTGGGAAAATGGGAGGGGGGGACTAACATCGGAATAAAGATTTCATGAATACCCCTGGCACCCCAGGTTCCAGTTTCGTCAAACTGGGTGCTTCGATGCCTATCAGTAAACGCTACTGATCAACAATACAGAGTCTATTTATTGCTTCAAGGTTCGAGACCTAACAATATTACTTGTGACTACAGAGTGATAGGTAGGAGAGATCCTCTGTTAGGGGACTTCAGAAGTCTCAAAGTGCCTTTTGAGCGAGCGCAGGCAAAAATAGTAAAGGGAGGAGATAGGACTTTTCCA
The DNA here is from genome assembly GCF_021028975.2 of Sphaerodactylus townsendi. NCBI lineage: Eukaryota > Metazoa > Chordata > Lepidosauria > Squamata > Sphaerodactylidae > Sphaerodactylus > Sphaerodactylus townsendi. Next base: position 59,065,624 of record NC_059436.1, on the reverse strand, counting down.
GAGAAGTGGGCTGAAATAAATTCTGTTAATAGTTGTTAACTGTTCTCTCCACCCCTAACTGATCAACAATAACCTTAAAAATAAATGGGGTCAGTAAGACTATGTTTCACCTGTAAGTAGTTTCTATCCTCTTTTCTTAATTACCTTATTTTCCTATCACTGGAGGTAAATAAAAGTTAGTGCCTCCATTCCTCCACAGGTGCTGAACTTACTATGGTCAGAAGCGACTTGGATTAAGCTGTCAGCTGCCAGAGGGTTGGGGATAGACAGTACGCTGGTCAAAATTTTGCCACCTCTATTTCAGTGTCACTTAAGACTCCGACCTTCACATTCACCAGCCTGTGCTGGAGTTCACTGTCTGATCCTAAAAAGTGTGGCGGTGGATGGCTGCATTTGTACGTGTTCAGTATCTTGTGAAAGTCAGGTCAGGAACCAGTCCATACATATAACATTTATTGTCTTTTTGTGCCAGGTTCGGATCGGGAACTTCAGATGATCCGTCAGTCAATGATTGATTTTCTGCAGAACCATTCCCAGGAGGCAAAACCACCTGCTTGTCCCCCTTTGGAGCCAATTGTGTGAGGTCTTGCTCAGAATTAAGAGCTGGTGGGAGGGGCTGTTTGTAAATAAAGTGGTAATATTTTTTTTGCATCTACATTTTTACGAATTTTTTTTGATGTGGGAGTGAAATATATGCAATACTTTCCTGCCAAACTTAACTTCCTTTACTAATTTAATAGTAAGATAAAATGCATAATTTATAACGCAGTATAAAATTGTACTATGTAAAGGTATAAGTTTTCATTTTCTTCAAGGAAAATTGCAAGTATATCCGATACTTGAGAAAGAGTTGCGAACTGCTGTGTTGTGCGCTACCATCAGACATGTGTATCTTTAGTTGTTTCTATTTGGGAGGTTGAAAAAATAAAATTCTGTAGTGAATAAATTGTATGAAACTGTTTCTGTCCATTAAAATAGGCACATTTAGATACTAAATTAATCTTTATGAAATTGAAAACACCAAATTCTTTAATAATATATGATCAAACCCCTTATTTATTGTTGCCCAAATTATGCACATTTAAACAAAAATATTCTTGACCATGAGGTATATATCTGCAGTGTATGTTACAGTTATCATTACGTGGTGCTGTATATTGTTGCTGCAAAAGAGTTGTGAGAGTGAGGCCCATCGCTGTGGGGGGAGGGGGGGACCTTAAGGAATCCCAGGAGGGTGAAATTAAAAATTACACACTGCACATTTTAAGTAAAAACTTGTCTTTAATTTCACTCATTACGCAGAGAAAAAGATAACAAATCTTTTTCAGTGCTGTCCTAATTTCCCTTTTTTTCCATTGCAACGATTGAAAAAGAGCTCATACATTTTGAGTGTGAGAGGCCGTGCCTCCAGAACTGGGATCCTAGGGGCAGGATCCAGTCCTAGGTCACCCTGCAGGTTCTTCATTATGGCTGGGACAAAGCCTTAGTGAAATGAGGGAAAGGAGAGTTTGCCTTCAACCACTCCCTCTCTAAGCAGCTTCTGACCTTCCTCTTAGTCTTTAGGATTTTCCAAGGTCTACCAGAGGCAGGCCAGTTCTGGAGTCTCCCAATCCCCTTCCCTGTAAATCCTGTCCTCTTTGGCAGGCAAGTCCTGAGACTAATTCTTAGGCTTCACCCTCCTGGGATTCCTTAAGGTCCCTCCCCACAGCGATGGGCCTCGCTGCCGCTCTCTGCTCCACACTCTATTTGTCCCCTGTGCAAAGAGCTGTCTCTCACAGCTCCTCCTCTTTTGCAGCAACAGTTCTTGGCTCCTGCATCCTCCCTGGGTCTTTGGACCCTGCTTCCTCATGTGGTAGCTGCATGTTGAACTGTGCTGCCCTCACTTCTGTTGCCACTTGCCACACCTGGTCCAGTGCCTTCCCCCTGCCCCCGGTGCTCCTCTCACTCCGGGCTGCTGTCTTCCTCCTGAGGAGAGACTCTTGCTGGCTCTTGCCTGTTGGGTGAATGTGAGGGCAGAGAAGCCCCCTTTGGACAGAAGTATTGCCATAATTATTAAAGAAAAAACATAGGGAGAGGTTTTTTTTTCATTGCTTCCCCAAATTTCCAATTTTTCCGGTAGGAATAAAGACTTGTGGGAAGGGCATGCCCCCCGCCCCCCTTTTTTTGGCTTTTTCTGAACTTTCACATCTCTAATCCAGAATGCGGTAGGGGAAGTAATAATTATCACAAATAAATCAACTTCAAACCATAATTTCAGTTCTTGTTCTGAACTACCTTAACCTAAACATAGTAGAATAGCTTGCCTTTGGACAATTGCTTGAACTATGTTTTGTTTAAACCAGGACTTTGTGTGATGTGTGACCCACATTTGTCTTCCCAGCTTTACTAATTTAATATGTGACCAAATGCTTTGGTTAAAGTTTTATTGAAACGGATTAGGACTAGAAATAGTCTTGAATAGGTGACATTGTTAACCAGTTGCTGTCTTTTTCATAGGCCAGAAGAAATGTTTTCACTCTTTGATAAACATTCTCAGCATTACACTGCCATTATCTTCGAGGGTGCAAACTCTTACGTTGGGCGAGAGGTAATGTAAACCACCACTTACTTAGAGTTCTAAATAAGATCTTATGTAATAGTCTTATGTAATATTTGTACTTTTTATGCCATGTTGAGGGAATGACCACAAGTTACATGGTTGTCACTGGTATGTCACTGTATGGCCATGTTCTAGTAGCATTTTCTCCTGACGTTTCGCTTGCATCTGTGGCTGGCATCTGTGGCTGGCATCTATATATATACCTGTGGAACGTCCAGGGTGGGAGAAAGAACCATTTACCTGTTAACAAGTGTAAAGGGTGCAATTTGCAAGCTTGATTTGCATGTGTTGGGTGGGATCCACCCATTAAGCATGTGAATAACCATGAAGATAGCATGATCAATAGTGAGGGCATCTGCATTGTAGTAGCCTGGGCTTTTAATCCCTTTGATTGCTTACGGTCATGACCCTCTAATGTGTTAGCTTGGGTCCTGCCATGTTTCTAGCTACTGGGGGCTTCTTGCTCAACTGGCCTAGGAAAGTTTGTCTGCTCTGTTATTTCATGCAGCTGTAGTGGGGTGGAATGGAACCCATTAGCCATTATCACCGTCTAAGGAATGTGTCTGTGGATGCGTGTGAACTCCCCCTTCCTCACTCCTCCTTCTCTTGGGAAGAGAGAGAGAGAGAGAGAGTGTGTGTTTTTTTCTCCCCTTTGCAGAAGGAAAGGGATGGTGGTGTGTCTGACATCTCTCTACTGGGGGTATATAATCTTCTGTTTGTAGTCTTCTGATCAGTTCAAACTATGTAGTCATCAGCTATTACTATGCTTGTCATCAATAAAACTAAAATTCTGCTTTTAAAGTACTGATTCTTTGCTTTGAGCAAGTCTGGGGTTGTGACATACACATAAAACAATTGTACTTTATTCAATGCATTTTAAATTTCAGGGATAAACTGCATTGTAGAACTAGCCTTGCATTCCTCCCCATCATTCGGCTTTTTGCAATTTAGTATGCAACTCGCTGCCAGCGAGATAGATCTTTCCCTCTCTCGGCTTACTTTCAATTCTGTGTGCCTCTGTTTTCTTTTTCGGTCTGTGGCATGTGGGTCTTTTCCAGGGATGTGGCCCAGTTTCTTAAAGAGCGCATCATGCTCTAGAGCTGGGCGGGCAAGGAAAGGGAGAAGGGAAGAGTGGGAAAGCGGGAAGCTGTCTGGGCAGGGAGATCCAGCCACACAGCTGTGATGATGGCTCTGGGCTAGACTGCACAGGAAACTGATGTTTGCACCTTGCCTTCCCAGCAAATGCTTTCAAGGGAAGGCAGCGGGGCAGTCCGGGCTGAGGGACTGGGTGGGAGGCAGGTGGAGGCAGATTAGGATTGGCTCTCCTTGATCTCACTGGTCATTGCCCTTTCAGTCTGGGAGGGTGGAGGAGTTGACCTGCCTTAGTAATCGCTTGGCAACAGAGAGTAGGGCATAGCATTAATGGTTCCTCTGAGGGAGTCATGAGGAACCTCCCAGCAGAGTTCTTGACAGCGAACTGACATGGGCAGCCACAGTCACTGTTTCTCTGTTTTTGTTCCATTGCTCCTCAGACCTGTTTTGACCTGGAAAAGAGGTCTCCCCTGGCTCTCTCCACACACTTGTGTTGTGCCCCATGACTATAGTCTCAGTTGAAGAATTTAGGATTAGTATATGATATTCTTTATGAAAGTACTGTAACAGAATATTGGCAAATAGGAATCCATAGACAGATCTGAGAATGTAAGGCAGTGTGGTAATTGATATACCCACAGGAGCCCCCCCCTTCCTCCCAAGCCAGGTGGAACTGATTTAAGCAGACAGTATAGTATAAATGGTTGTTTACATAACAGCAAAGCTGAATTCCCAGAGTAAAGGCTACATTAGCTCTAAGCTAAGCAAGGAGAGTCCTCATCAAGAGACCCAGTGAAGAAACAAGGAAGGGTTTAAATGCAACAAAAAGCTAACAGGTTCAGACACACTCGCATACACCAGTTCCCATCCTCTTGGTAGAAGCAACAGAAATAAGATGAGGTAAGCAGCAGCATGGCAGCACCATCAGACATGACATCCTGCCCCCCCCCCAAATAACCTAACTCCCCAGGATGACCTGAATAGAACCTATGAAAGGCCCTGACTAGCTTACGAGCATTGATATTTGCTGCATCAAAGCTGATCACAAAAGCATTCTGGCATTCTTCAGTCTACATCAGGGGGCTTCCTGCTGCTTGAGACTCCCTTCCCTTAGTACCGTGGTGGCGAACCTTTGGCAGGGCCAACTGGCCATTCTGGCAGGGGCTGATGGGAATTGTAGTCCATAACATCTGGAGTGCCAAAGGTTTGCCACCACTGCCTTAGTCTTTAGGAGATCTGTGACAAAGATTTGGTGTGTAACAGACTTGTCTCTGTGATACACCTCTGTGATACAGTGTGTAACAGACTTGTCTCTGATACACCTCTGAAGATGCCAGCCACAGACGCAGGTGAAACGTTAGGAACAAGATCCACCAGACCATGGCCACACAGCCTGGAAAACCCACCACAATCAGTTTGTTTGAAGTGTTGCTAAACTTTCAGCAGCATCAGTAAGGTGTGTGTCCTTGTATGTCTTTTTAACCTAGGTGATCCTGGACCTGATTCAGTATGAAAACATTGTTGTAAAGCGAATGTTGAATTCAGATTCCACTGTGCTCAAGCAACTTGGTATTACCTCAGTCCCTTCATCTTACCTGATCTATCCAAATGGATCACATGGATTAATTCACATGTGAGTATCAATGCAGACAAGGTTTATTGCTTCAAGGAATTTGGTTTGGTTGACTTAACTTTTTGTTTGGAGGCAACTCATTTTACAAGCTACTTTTTTCCAAATAGTATTTTATATGTGCAGAACAGACATGTGACACTGGTGCACAGTCCACTGGGGTCCATGATTATATGAGAGCCTTACTTAAATAAATGGGCACTTGATGAAGCCAGTCAATCCAAACTGTGGTTAGATAAAAACAAATCTTTAAAATATTAAAAATAATTCAAACAATTTAAATTAAATGTTATCAAATATTTAGTCTGTCATTTTAAAGAGCAAGGTCGTGGAGAGAGAGACTTTGCAGTCACCTGCTCTGTCATCCTCCTAACACACTGGATTAATCTTGTATTTAAGTAATCTGGGTCATAGTGTGGTTCATCTCGATGGTCATATGTGCAATCCCACATCAGACTGCACATGCACAGGCCTGCTGCAGAGAAGAGTAGCAAACTTTTCTTCCTTAGCAACAAAGTACTTTCTCCCCCTTGGAGCCTTAGGCAGGAAGATTTCCCGCTGAGATAGTCATGAGGTTGGAGGGGCAGGGAGCAGTCCCCCCCCCCAGTTCTCTTTTCGCCACGGCATTGAGAGGGCACTCTTTCTGGTGTTCTTTCTGTGCTCAGCCTGTACTGTTTCATCTTGCAAGCTGACATGACTTTGAAGAACTCAGCTCACTTCATGTCAAACTCTCAGTCCATGGAACAACTCACTTGATAGACTCAAGGATTTTATTCATGACAGCAGAGGTAACAAAGCAAAGGCAGTTCTGCTGAGAAGACACCAAAACTGTTGATAATATAATTGAGCAATCCCTACCCCCCATGTGAACCATCAGATACAGCAGAGTTCACACTGCTTCAGCCACAGAACTCTCAAGGACAGTCTGCAGTAAACACCTGCAAGTAAAGCAAAGCACAAGCAGATCACAGTTCCACAACTCCCTCCCCCCCATCGGAATGGCATCCTGACATTTCCGCATCCCCTAGGGCCCTCCCCCCGGCTTGCTTGGACAGGTCTGATGGAAAGTTTTAATGAGTCGGGGAGCTCTGATGTCATCTATCCAGGTAAAAATCCTTTCCAAGACACCAGATATTCCAAGCGGCTGCGATAGAGGCAAGAGTCCAGCACTTCTTGCAGCTCATAATGGGTTGCACCATCAATCAGAACTGCAGGAGGAGGCGATAGTGTAGGATGCCAGGAGTCAGGTGAGGCAGCTTTCTTGAGCAAGCTGCAATGAAAAACAGGATGTATTTTACACAACACTTTGGGCAAGTCCAGCTGAACAGTGATCTCATTTATCACGAGTAATTTTAAAAAGCCCTATTTATTTATGCCCTAATTTGGTATACTTGTGGATGTCTCTGAGATTCTTAGTAGACAGATAGACTAAGTCTCCTACAGCCAGCGAAAGAGGGCGACAATGCTTGTCAGCCTGTTTCTTTTGAGAGTCCTTGGCCTTCTCCAAGGCTTGATGAATGGGGTCCCAACCACCCACTATATGCTGAATCCAGTCTTACGGTTCTGGGGGGCTGATGACCTGTTGACCCAGAAATGGAAGGGGCTTGGCCGACCTGCTGGAGACTATCTCAAAGGGAGTCTTTCCAGTACTACTATGCTTAGCGTTGTTGTATGCATACTCTGCGTAGGGTAATAGCTCCACCCAATTATCCTGATGGTAATTACTGTAGCACCTGAGATGTCTGATAGGTGCGTTCGGTTTGGCCGTCTGATTGGGCATGGTATGCTGACAGCACTTGTTCCACCCCCAATAGGCGTAGGAAGGCCCTCTAAAACTTTGACACGGATTTACTGCCCCTATCAGATATAATCTTGTCTGGGGCAGAATGTAACCGATATATGTGTTGAATGAACATCTTGGCCAACTTGGGAGCAGATGGGATCGAGGTACAAGGGATGAAATGAGCTTGTTTCGAAAACAAATCCACTATTATCCAAATTAGTGTCTTGCCATGGCTAACCGGCAAATCCATAATAAAGTCCATTGAGATTACTTTTCAGGGCCATCAGGGGCCAGAATTGGGTGCAATAGCCACTACGGTTTGCCTGGATTTGATTTTGCCATCGCACAAGTAGGGCAACCTTTAATGTAAGCATCAATATATTTGCGCATAGAACGCTACCAAAATTGTCATCGAAGCAAGTGGAGCTTTTTCACAAAGCCGAAATGTCCTGCAGTTTTGGAATCATGTCCCTGCTGGATAATCACTTGGCATACAGCAGGCAGTACGAACAACAGATCACCCCACCTCCACAGTCCGTCACGAAGCACTAACGATTGTCCACCCTCCTCAGGAAATACGGGTTGCTTCCCCGCCTCCAAGAAGGAGGAGAGTAGCTGGCTGGGCAGTGAAACCAGCGGAGAGATACAGGGCTTGTCATAAGGGCGGGTTTATCATTTGGTAACCACTGCCATCCCGAGTTGGAAGAGGGAAAGAATAGTTTGAGGCACCCGCAATTCCATCCCCTCTGCCGCCCCCTCCAGGAGGTGGGAAAGTGCGTCCACCAACCGATTAGCTTTGCCCAGAAAAAAATGAATGGTGAAATTGAAACGAGTAGGAAAATCAGCCCATCTGAGCTGCTTTGCAGATAGCCGCCCAGGGATACTAAGAGCAGCCAGGTTTTTTTGATCAGTCCACACTTCAAAAGGGGTTTCTTCTCCTTCCAACCAATGCCTCCAGGTTGAGAGAGCTTGTTTAATGGCCCGTTTCTTTATCACCCATTGTTCAGTTGACTTCTGAACTCATGAACTTTTTGGACAGGTAGAAACAGGGATGCAAGACACCATCTAAGCCCCATTGGAGAAGCGCTGCCCCCAGAGCTTTATCCAAGGCATCTACTCGAACAACAAATGGGAGGGTTGGATCTTCATGGCGTAGAATGGGTTCGGACATAAATGCACTTTTAAGAGCCTCAAATGCTGCCTGACAAGGGGGTATTTGTTCAAATTCGATATAGCATTCAACCCCCTATAGTCAGTGCAGAGGCGAAGTGAACTGTTTTTTTTTCCACAAAAAGAACACGAGCTGCAAAACTGCTGGTAGTTTTTCTGATAGCCAGATATTTTCCTCAAAAACTCACGTAGTGCTGCGTCCTCATTTGGGCTTATAGGGTACAACCTCCCCTTTGGTAACTTCGCCCCTAGAATTAATTCAATTTTACAGTCAGTGATACAGTGTAGAGGTAGCCCATCACATTCCCTTTCTTCAAAAACAGTTCCCAAGTCCTAATAAGGACTTGGAATGATAGGGCGATCCGTTTCCTGCAGACTATTAGCCTGCGCTGCCTCTGGAGACTCAGGGGGAAGTTCCTGAACACTGAGCCCCCACAAGGAGGCTCAGTGAAATGAACTATGTGTTCAGCCCATAAAATCATTGGGTTATGATCCACTAACCATGGCATGCCCAACAGGATATTTGGAGGTGTTGGCAACAATAAAACTGTGATGTTCCCAATGTTGGGCGCACTGAATCAGGACTTTAGCTGTTTTAAAATGAGAGGGTGTCCCCACTATAGGACTACCATCCATTTGGGTGAACTGGATGGGGTGCCATAATGGGAATAATTCCAGTCCAAGCCCTTCAACTACACTGGGATGTACAAAACAATGGGTGCAACCAGAGTCCACTAGGGCTTGCACCAACATCCTGGTATTTTTCAGATGATTGGTAACATCTAGTGAAAGTGACTAGCAGTTGCTGACTGAGCAGTTGATAGGCAGTCCCCTTCCCCCGCCGAATCTGCGAAGGAGGGATCGACTTCCATGGCAAGTTTGGAGCTCCCAGTCTTAGGTTTACTTGATTTGATGCTGGGGTGCTTAGCGGATGGCGGGGCCGCTGACTTAGGAACCAGTTTGGCTGGACAAGGAGCTGCCAAATGTCCACTGTCACCACAATGCAAACACAGCCCCAACCTTCTCCTTTGGGTATAGGCCGATTCTTCAGTTGGGGTTGCCGTACGAGCCGGTGGTTTGTGTACACCAGAAGCCACTGGAGTTGAGCGTCGGGGCATCATGGGCTTGGTTTTGAATGATTTCATCACCGTCATTTGAGCATCGGTATCTCCAGCCAACAGGATTCACTCTTCAAGATTGGATTGCCCCCCATGAGGGCCCACTTACGGAGCTCCAGATTCAACACCTCGGTAAATGGGTAGACCAGCACGTAGACCATCTGGTCGGACCAATACGAGATCCTCCTTGCCTCAGCATGAACTGGTCCGAAAACTCTATGAACAGTTTGTTGCCTTGACGCATCTTCATCAGCTCCTGTTTGGCTTGTTCACTCATGAATGGGTTTTCAAAATGACTGCGAAGAGCTCTCAAGAAGTGGGGCAAGGTGCGTAAGTTCATCCGCTTGCCGATTGAAGAGTTCGACGTACCACTAGGCCTTCTAGGAGGGCCCCAACATCATGAACTTGTTCTCTCGCTCTGGTCTTGCTGGCTATAGTCTTGCATATGGACGTCAACCTGCACCAGAAAATATGGGAGCTGTTGGGGTGAGCCATCGAAGCGTACCGACATCTGTCTGCTTGCTGGGGCAGGCATGGGTAGAATCCTGATTTCTGGAACCACCACCTGCTGTGCACCTTGCGTGCTCGTTTCCCCCAGCGACACCACTTCCCTGGCTCCCACCCAACGGATTGTTGATGAGCTGGGTTAGTTGTCCATCTGCCGTCAGGGCTCTCATCTGGAGACATTCCATCTCCCGCTGCATCTCTATGGACCATTGTTTGTATTCCCGACACTCCTCTTCCCAGGCCTCAACCACTGCTGTAGTTCCGTCGGACCTCTGGTCACTGTTGTCTCCACCGGTTGCCCCAGTTGCGGCAGCTTCAGAATCTTTATCACCAGTTGCCTTACATGCTGCTGGGGTAGGCCACCACTGCACTCACCGACGTTCTCGCTGGGCCCGATCCTCGCCGAGCCGAACCTGCTTGGCCCAATGAGACTGAAGTCCATCTAGCCCTTCAGGATCCCAGGGCCGTGGAGGCCATCCTTCCCCACCTGGGGTCCGATGGATACCGCAATTTGTAATCCACAGGTTGGTTTCCTGAATAAGAGTACCAGTCGGCCGGGATGTCCTTGTTCTCAACAGTCCACTGTACTGATTTGTAATCCCTGAGCTGTCACCTGAGCCCGGTATTCTCCTTGCGCCCGAAAGGAGATGAATGGGCAGACGGCCCCACACCAAACCCAAAAGCGCTACGCCGGGGTGCGGTCTGCTCTATCAGAGGAGCTGTTGAAGCTGTATTCAAAGCTTCGTCCTCCTCCGTATCCAACATCACAGACAGCCTTTGTTCCATCACAGAGTTAGGAACCACTGGCAAGGGTCCCCCCGTTAGTCCTTGAATAAAGTGACAGGAAAGAAACAAAAGCCTGTTCTGAGGCCCAGGCTCTCAGAACAGAGATATTATGGAACAGGGCTTCCCCCCCAACGTGCGAAGCAAAACATTGAAACTTTCTCTGAAGTGGTTCTCCAGACTACCAAGGTTACACTTGGCTGATAAGACATCTGGGAACAGAGCAGAACAGCAAAAGCATTGCAGAGCCAAAAGTCACAGTCCCCATGGCAGCACAACCCCCATGACTACCATCCTGACAGAATCTGACTCTAGTCAGCTGACCCAGTGGTTGGCTGCATTTACTCAGCCACCAAAAACCAAGTGGTGCTCCTCTGTCTAAGACTTTTTGGGACATAGTGCAGGACAGATGGGCCAAGCCATTTGTGGTGTAGTGTAGCGCCAATGGGGCGGGAGGGTGCGATGCCCCGGGTGGAGCCACGGTTGAGGCATGGCCAAGCTGCGGAAGGGACGGGGGGCAGCAGGCGGTGGCTCAGCAGGGTCACAGGGCGAAGTTGCCCCTTGCTCTGCCTCTGCCCACAAGAATGAGGTCATTTACAAGATTCAAGAGTCTGGCTGTGCCTTCTTGTTTAATTGCCCTCCCCCCCAATTCCATGGTCACTAGGGCTCTTCCAGATACAGGTCTGGCTCTCACACCTCACCCCAAGATAAGAAGTGAATAAGCTTGACCTCCGGGGGGAAGTTTTACTCCCAGGGCGCACTGGGCATGCAGATAGCTAATTTCCATGGTTTGATGGAGGAGGTATTAAGTGCATATGTGGGATAGGGTTGCCAGTCTCTTTGACCACGTGTCTGAGTACAAGGGTGTGGAAGGCACTAGAGTGGGGTGTCAGCTGGTCAGTGGATCTAGGCATGTCATAGATACTTCTTTCAAAGCCACAGCGTCAGCTCTCTAGGCACGCTTAGCTGTGTTCCTCTGTGTTCAGGACACTAAGCTCTGTTTGAAGGATCTACCCTTCAACAGAGAGAATCTCTTTGACCCCAAGACAGACAACATTCTCCATATCCTCAAAAAGGAGGCTGCTAAGGCTTTTTTGTCACCAGGAGCCTAGTTCGTAGTAGTTGATATGCTTTCATAGTAGTTGATATTTCTTATGTTGATATGATATGATATGCTTTGATATGCTTATTTTCACATCTCTATACATCCTGATTGTCAGCGATACCTCAGATTCCTGTGCAGGCATAAAATCTTCAAATTTATGGTACTGTCTTTCGGCCTGGCCAGAGCACCAAGAGTATTCACAGAATGCATGGTGGTGGTTATGGCCCACCTGACCACTAGGGGATGCACGTAAATTCTTTGGTATTTCTAATTCCAGAGCCATGGGATTTATTACCCTGACAACTCTAAATGGTCCAATAAAATTTTGTCCCAATTTTCAACACCCCTAAAGGGGGTGGAGAGATAGGCTCGGTCCCCCACCTCATATTTAACCTTCCTCTGTTTCCGGTCGGCTTGGGTTTTGTAAGCCCCCTTAGCCTTTTTCAGAGCCTGCTGTATTTCTTTCCAGGAGTTCTGAGGGGTCTTAACCCAACTCTGGAGGTCTCCTGTTTCCTCTACCTCCTGTCCCAGTAAAGGGAAGCATTTATTTTCTCACCTGGATACGATGTGGAAAGGGCTGTTGCCCATAATACTGTGGATCATGTTATTTTAAGCAAACTCTGCAAACAGGAGTAAGTCCACCCAATTGTGGTAGTTAGCATAGTACCTCAGGTATTGTTCCAACACTGCATTTGTTTCTCTCTGTCTGTCCATTGCCGCATGGTAAGTTTGTCCATTGCCGCATTGCCCTTGCTCCACCCCTAATAGCTTTAGGAATTGTTTCCAGAACCAGGAGATGAATTGGTTCCCCCAGTCGCAGATGGTTTTGTCTGGCACAGAGTGCAGCCGATGGACCTGTCCAATAAATAAATGGGCCAAGCGTTGAGCCAAGGGGACTCCTGCGCAAGGAATGAAGTGGACCTGTTTCGAAAACAGGTCCACCACTACCCAAATGGTTGTTTTCCCTTTACTGGTGGGGGAGGTCTGTGATAAAATCCATTGATATCACCTTCCAGGGCCCCACCGGGGCTGGAATGGGTTGGAGGAATCCAGGCTATCTGCCTGGGACTGATTTAACCATTGTGCATGTGGGGCATCCCTTAACATAAGCTTCAAAATTTTTCAGAGAGTCCCCCACCAAAATTGCCTCATGCCAAATGCAGTGTTTTTACAAATCCGAAATGCCCTGCCGATTTCACATTGTGACAGCCAGCCAAGACTGCCCCATCAGGCTGATGGTACTTTCAATTTGGACCCATACCCCCAAAACCTTCCTCTTTCCATCAATTTATTTTGAGTTCAGGGTTGTCCGAGCTCATTTATTTGAATTCACCCTCCAGACTTGATGCTAATTTGGGAATTGCTGGCAGGGATAGGGGATCTGGGCTTTTTGCTTGATTGCGGGTGGTCATCACCATGCCCAATTGAGTCAGGGAGAAAATGGTACAATTGAGTTGTTCAATTGCTATTCTGGGGAAGTCTGGACAGTGGGTCAGCCAGGTAGTCACGCTTTCCCAGGAAGAAGTGCAATGTGAATTTGAACTTTGAAAAGAAGTCAGACCATCGTAATTGTTTAGCATTGAGCTTACTAGGAGTTTTGAGAGCAGGAAAATTTTTGTGGTCCGTCCAAACTTCAAATGGGAACTTCGTTCCTTCAAGCCAGTGCTTCCACACAGCGAGTTCCTTCTTTATGGCTCCTGCCTCCTTATCCCTCACTGTCCAATTCACCTCTGCCCCTGCAAATTTTTTTTATAGGTACGAGCAAGCATGAACGTTGCCGTCATCTCCCCACTGGAGAAAGGCAGCGTCCATTGCTACGTCCGATGTGTCAACATTGACGTTGAACTGTTTTTCTGGGTTGGCATGCCGGAGGAGGGGCTCCGTTGTGAAAGCTCGTTTCAATTTATTGAAGACCTCCTGACATGCTCTATCCCACTTTAACGTGGCTCCCAGTCCCCTCGCCCCCCAGACCTTGCCCTTTTGTTTTTAATAGGTCTGTGAGAGGCAGAGCAAGTTGGGCAAACTCCTTGATGAAGTCCTGGTAGAAGTTGGCAAACCCTCGGTATGACTGCAGTTGCCTGTATGTTTTGGGGGCTTCCCACGCCAGGACATCCTGGACCTTAACTAGGTCCTCTAACCCACCGCTGAAACATTGTACCCCAGGAAATCAAGTTTGGTTTGATGGAATTCACATTTAGACAATTTTACATACAACTCATGGGCTTTTAGCCATTTCAACACTTCCCTGACCAATGATACATGACTTTCAATATAATCAGAATAAATCAATACATCATCCAAAATACCCCCCCCCCTTTGAATAACAGGTTGTGCATGATTTCATTAATAAGGCTCATAAAGACCCCGGGCCCCCCACTGAGTATGAAAGGCATTATGCAGTATTCAAACTGTCCATAATGTCTGTGTGAAAACCAACATTTTGTTCTGGGATTGTTTATCCTAAGCTTTGGGCGGGAGAAGTAGCTCTTAAAAGCAGCTGCACATCTGGGGAAAGGTCAGAATCTGCATTTCCTGTATTGTGCATCATGGAAGTTTAAGAATTAAAGAACTGCTAAAGTTACTTTAAGTCTGGTCCTTGCTGATTCCTTACAGATAGTCAGGTCTGATTGGGTCTGTCCGCTTGAAAGGGCTGACCTGGTTTTCTGGAGGCACATCCGGTCGGCAGACGCCTACAACAGTTTCAAGACTTCTGGGTAGGCGATCACGTAGACCAGTGGACCAGAGAGTTCATTGTCTCCTGTTACCTCTTAAGAGTTTGCCAGCATGCCCAAACCACGCTTCTGAGCCTTCCCACAACATTCCAAACTGGACAAGGCCAAAAGAACAGACAACGCTATCTGACACCTGTTAGACATCAAAGCCATAGATCTGGTGCCGCTATCAGAGATGTCCTTAGGGTTCTACTCCCGCTTATTCACTGTGCCAAAGAGGAACAGAGAATTGCAAGGCATCTTGAATCTGAGGTATATAAACAAGCACAAGCGTCTTCACTGGTTCAAGATGGAAACCCTGTGATCCATTGTAGAGAACCTCCATCCAGGGGACCACCTTACGTCGTTGGATCTGACAGAGGCCTATCTGCACATCCTGATCAACCCCCTTCATTGCAGGTTCCAGCACTTTGCAGTAGGAGGGAACCACTACCAATACATCGCTCTCCCATTCGGCCTGGCAACAGCTCCAAGGGTATTCTCCAAAGTGCTTCTAGCCCCCGTCACTGCCTTGCGTCAACAAGGAATTCACGTCCACCCATATCTGGACCATATTCTAGTCAGATCGAGCTCCAGGAGACAGGCTATCCAAGACGTGACCAGAGTTCAAGAAGCGCTAAGCCTACATGGCTTCTTAATAAATCTGGACAGGAGTTCCCTGGTACCATCAAAATGCATGGAACTTCCTGAAGCACTGGATATGCCAAAATCTAAGATACTCAAGATACAACGGTTGGCAGCTTCCTTCCTGACAGCCATCAGGGCCTCCCTCCTTCAACTGGTAAGCTTGATGGAACTCTTCACATCCATTATAGACGTGGTACACTGGGGAAGGCTTCATGCAAGGCCCCTTCAGCAGTTCCTGAGACCACACCAGGCTCTAATTATGGCAAAACAGGACACCAGGCTCTAATTATGGCAAAACAGGACAGGTCACTCCCTCTCACCAACACTCTGAAGGACAGTTTATGTTGGTGGACCCACCATGACAGTCTCTCAGGAAGGAAGGTCTACTTCCTCCAGGACAGAGTCCAATTAATTCACGGATGCCAGTCTCCACGGCGGGGGGGGGGGCATCTCTCCAAGACAACTTCACTCAGGGGGCAGTGGTCACCCAAACAGGCAAGCCTGACCATCAACATCCTGGAAACCAGTGCCGTATACCTGGCCCTTCTAGACTTTTAAGCCAGCCTTTACCATCGACATGTCTTGATCAGGACGGACACCATTACAGCCAAAGCTTACCTAAACAACCAGGGAGGATCTCTATCCTCCAGATTGCACTGGGAAGCGATCAAAATCATATCATGGGCAGAAGGACACCTCCAGTCTTTGACAGTGGAACACATTCAAGGTCATCTCAACAGTAGAGGCGTATTGGCTCAGCCTGCAACAGGTAGCAGAAGGCAACTAGAAGCTCAACATCTGCATCTTCCAACAGATCATTCAGCAATTTGGGGAACCAACAGTGGACTTGTTCGCATCAGAGACAAATAATCAACTACCAGTCTTCACGTCCAGATACCACCATCCACAGGCATATCTGATGAATCCGATGGATGCGCTAGTGCCGTGGTGGCGAACCTATGGCACTCCAGATGTTCATGGACTACAATTCCCATCAATTGGCCATCCTGGCAGGGGCTGATGGGAATTGTAGTCCATGAATTTATCTGGAATTCTATGGAGTCGCTCCCCTGTAACTTTCTAGTCATCACCTCAGCCCAATGAGCTCCGGAGTGTATGCTTTCCCGTCCACTCCAATCATTCCCAAGTTCCTGAAGGTGTCATTGGAAGGTGCAGAGGTCATACTAGTAGCACCATGGTGGTCAAGATGACCATGGTTTCCCTCAATTCTTCAACTTACAACGGCCCCTGCTCTCAGGTTTCCAATTCCTCTAGACATGCTATCCCAAGGTCCCATTCACCACCCCAAGCCTCAGTGGTTCTACCTGACTGCTTGGCACTTGAGCAGCAAGCTCTAAAGAAGAAGGGCTACTCTGAGACCGTCACGAACACCATACTAGCCTCTAGGAGGCACTCCACTAATAACATCTGTAACTACTCCTAGTAGAGTTTTGTAAGATGGGCCAAGAACTTCAGTGGCAACCCTGAGAAACCGTTGGTGCCTCAAATTCTTCAGTTCCTCCAGGAGGGGTTCAAAAAGGGCCTGAGGAGCACAACCCTTAGACGACAGGTGGCAGCCCTCACAACGGTATGGCCTAAGTTACAGGGACATCTAGCAACCAAGCACCCGGATGTCATCCGTTTCCTTAAAGGAGTGCATCAAAGACAACCTCCAATCTTACACCGGTTTCCATCATGGAGGCTAAACACAGTTCTCTCAGCACTTCCAAGCCCCCCTTTGAAGCCATCCAAATCATTCCACTCAAATGGCTATATATGAAGGTCATTTCTGATCGCCATTACATCGGCCAGGAGAGTCTCCGAGCTCAGAGCGCTGTCCATCAACGCCAACCTTTGTTCCTTTCACAAGGATAGGGTAGTGATGCAGCTTGACCCGACCTTCCTACCTAAGGTGGGTTCCAGTTTCCACATCAAACAGGAGATTGTCATTCCTACCTTTTGCCCATCTCCCTCTCATCCCAAGGAAGTCTTGTGGCATAATCTGGACATCCATAGAGCGTTAAAAGCCTTCATACTTCAGACAGAGTCCATCAGAAGAACTGAGAGTCTGTTCATCAATGTCTCCACGCCAAATCTGGGAGCCCAAATGTCTAAGCAGCACCATTAGCAGCACCAAATGTCTAAGCAGCACCATTAGCAGCACCATTAAACACTGCATCATCAAGGCTTACAAGGCATCACACCTTCCAATTCCTCTGGGAACCACTGCACATTCAACATGTAGTGCAGCTACAACCACAGCCTTTAGGAGACTAATTCCTATAGAGGACATATGCCGGGCGGCTACGTAGTCATCCATCTCAACATTCATCAGACATGATAAATTACACTTTCTTGCAGCTACAGAGACTGCCTTTGGTAAGAGGGTATTAGAAAACATTTTTGGAGACTGATCAGATCCCACCCATTATCCAGGGACACTGCTCGGGGAGGTCCCATCCAAGATGCCCACAGTCGCCTCCAGGAGAAAGGTCCATTGGTCACTTAACATGAAGGGGCCTTCTCCTGGGGGGTGACAAGGGCATCTTGGCCCTCCCTGATGACTACTTAGTCTCCAATTCCAGTCCGCAACCTAGTTCTTACACATAAGTGATCATTTCACTGTTGCAGTTGTTGTTGTCACCATTATCTTTTTCCTTGTTACTTCCTGTTTTCTTATCTTGTTGGAAGAGTTTTTGTTTACTGCTTTGTCAGTTGTTTACTGGGACACAAGATGGACGCGCAAGCCTTCCACAGGAAGTAGCAACTTCTTAGTTCCTGCCTCCCTGAGAAAGGGTTGGAAAATCACCCATCCAAGATGCCCTCGTTGCCCCCCAGGAGGAGGCCCCTTCACAGTCAGTGACCAATGGACCATTTTGTTTGGTGCATAGTTGGGGCCCCATCCATTACCCTCCGATCCATTTGTTCAAATAGCGGCTGCTTTAATTGTTTAAACCCCAGCCCCATAGCTACTGTGGGGAGCAAGAGGCACTTGGAGCACCCCGAGTTAATCACATCCCTGGCAGTAATTTTAGTACCTTTCTCATGGCTCATCAAAGTGAGGGGAAGGACAAGGGGTCCTGGCCTGTCTCTCACCCATTTGCTAGCACCATTTTTGGTGACCTGGCTGTTGGAGCTGCTTAGGCCAGGTCGTCGTCGTTTCCCGCCGACTTTCTGCTTTTGTTGGTTGATGTTTCTCCAGTGGAGGCTTCTTCTTCTGAGTCGATGGGGTCTAACATCAGGCTTTCGCCCTTTGCAGGCTCACACTTTGGGCTCCTCTTGGTCACCTTCTTACGGGGGGGTCTTCCTTCCCTCTCCTTTCCAAGGTAGTGGCCAAGTTGTAGGCAGACCAGTCCGCCCTTGGGGACTGGGTGTTTGCTTTGCATGAGCAGGTTGCAATCAGGTGTCCTTCCTCTCCACATTGCAGGCAAAGACCTAGCTGTCCCCTTCTCGCTTAGATGGTCTCTTCCCCTGTCAACGGACTGTGCACCAGCCCTGCTCTTTGCCCCTTTGGATAGTTCCGGGTCTTTTGGGGGGCCCAACACCTTTCTGGGGCACCTGGGGCATGATTTTCAGGTGCCACTCAGCATTCCCAGCCAGGCAGATTCATCCCATCAGGTTGTTGGGGTTCCCTGACACCAAGGCTGACTTCATCACTTCAGGCCCTCCTTGAACATGTGGACAAAGACCTGTTCCGGCCAATTGCTGACCAGCCATCGAAACTCAGCTCTGTAGTCTGAATGGTTGTCTTGCTTCAGTTCCTGGAGGTGTGCCCAGGCCCTGTCTTCCCAGAACGGGTCCTCAAAATGCCACCGCAGGCCCCCTATAAATTGGTCAAAATCCAGTGTCTTCCTCGAATAGCTCCACCAGCCATGCCGCAGCCTCCCCTTCCAGACCTTGTACACTTGCTCAGCATCATTTTCAAATTCATCTTGCACCGCTCTCATTTAGGATCCCACTTGCATGAGGAAGTAGGAAAGTGTTTCAGGTCCCCATTGAGGGTGGCTTTTAGCTCCCTCCTCCTCCTCTGACTTGGGTCCCGAGGCACTGGTGCTACTCCCACACCTCTGCCATCACCAGCTGAATCCCCTACTTGGCCATCTCCAGCCAGCTGGGCTGGTGGTACTGGCACTTCTTGAGCTTGTGGAGCCTGGACCAGCAGGACAGCCACTTAAGAATTAGGCCAGTAGGGCGGCCACTTATTGTAGGGCCCGCAGTTCTTGTTGGAACTTGTTGTGGCTGCGCTGCAGCTGGGCAGTTTCTCATCTTGACTCCTCTCCAAAGCAGAAAGGATCCCCAAAGATTCTGTCTCCAGCATTTCTCCCTCATTGAAGCCTGGGGCCTGTCATTTCGAGGGTCCCACCAGCCATGAGGCCCAACGGTGATGTGGCTGAGCCACTCCCATTGTTATGGCTTGGTTGCCATGGCCTCCTGTTGGTTGCCATGTGAGCTAGCGGGGGTTTCGAAAGGGGCTCTTCCCACGGAATCCTCTCTCCCAGTTGCCTTAGTACCCGGTACATTGTTGTTGTCCCCACCATTGTTGGAATCTGCTCCTCCCGTTGCTTCATCCCCAGTTGTAGACATGGTAGTCCAAGTGGGGATCCAGGGGGTCATGTAATGGATCCAGAGAGAACTGGTTTAATGTTAAGTCTCAGTCCTTCAGCCAATAAACAGACTGGAGATGATTGATCAGAAGTGTTTATTGAAAGCAGTAAGGCAGTAGTCCCTAGCTTGAGAAAATGTAACAAACTGAGACCATCCCAATAGAATCTTCTTAGAAACAGAAAGATCTTTATTAAAAATGGCAAGCTTCATCAGAGTCCTTGCAAGAACTGAGATGAAAAGTACAAACAGATATCAGGAGAACTTTGGCCCATCCTACACAGCCTAGTTCACACACTAGATGGGCCAGTCTGGGAAAACCACCAAGCTCAGCTAAGACAAAATAACAGGTTCGAAAGCTAACTGCCAGCATTCCAATCCCCTCTTTACAGAAAGCCAGTTCTGGTGACCTGGCTTTCCCTAGGCTGTTTTATCCATGAACCAGTCCCCCCCCCCCCTTTAGTGATTGTTCAGGAGCCAAGGAGTCTCAAGGACACGGAAGGGAGAAAGTTAGGCCACCTGCGAAACCTTCCCCGAAACCTTCCCCCGCGGTGCAACAGACATATCCTGTTGCCCAAGGGCAGGATGTTTCCCAGGGTCTCGCCTAGTTATCTACATTTGTTATCAAGCAATAAAGGGAGAAAGAAGAGAAAGCAAGAAACTTCTACATATCAGTAGGTACACCAGTCAGACTAGACATAGAACAGGCTACATGGTCGCACCAGGCCCCATCAAGAGTTAGTTCTGACACTGCTGTAGATATAGGGGGCAAGGACAACATCCTGGCAGATTGCTCCAGAACTCCAGATGTTGCTGCTTCTGCTTCAGGGTGGGAGTGGGACTGGGGTCTCTGGGGGATGTGCTTCAGTTTCTATGGCAGGGGGGATTTGCTTTATGCATTGCCTTCCTTCCCTCTCCTTTCCAAGGTAGTGGCCAAGTTGTAGGCAGACCAGTCCCCCTTCATTCTAAGAGCTCCTGAATTGGAGAGGAGGTTTTGGTACCCAGCCCTTCTATGGCTAGCTCAGGGTTGAGTACACCAGTTCTCCTTGGTCAGGGATGTCCTCAGTATAAAGGACATGGTTTACCCTGACATTCATACCTGCAACTGGCAGTATGGAGTGGTCTGTTCTATTAAGTGCTCACAAATCCTCCTCAAGGAGGTCATATGTGACTAAGTGGAACAGCTTTTTCTGTGGGCTGTACAGAGGGGATTGGACCCTTGCCCTTGTAAATTCCCCTCCGTATTTGACTACCTGTTATTAAGGACTTAGGCCTGGCTAACACCTCAATGATTGGTTCCCTACCCTGGGACATGGACAATATACCACACTAAACTTTCCCTTCTCACTTAGACACAGTGTGAAACAGACTTTTCTCTGTGATATACCTCTGAAGATGCCATCCACAGATGCAGGTGAAATGTTAGGAACAAAATCCACCAGACCACGACCACACAGCCCGGAAAACCCACCAGAACCAACCTCAATTAAGGTTCATCTCATGCCCATTTCCATGTTTCTCCTGGGGTTTGAATCTCCTTCCCTGTTTTCACATCCTATTGTAAGAGATTTTTAAGTGTCTAACTAACCTGTAACACTCAACTTCATGCCCACTCCTACAATGGAGTCTGTCATGGGTACTGTTGTACCTTACCAGCAAACCCTTTGATCCTCATCTTTCCACAAGGTGGAATTCTTTGTTGCTATTACCTTGGCTAGGTGAGTGCGGGGACCTGAGAGTGCTGCTGAGCCATCCCCCTTTCTTAAGATTCCATGCTGACAAGATCGTGCTTCGCTTGATCATGGTGCACCTTCCCAAAGTGATGTCCTCCTTTTGTATAAGCCAGGACATTATACTCCTGGTCTCCCCCTCCTCCCGCCCGCCCTCTACTGAGGCTGAGAAAGCTCTCCACTGTTTAGACATACATAGGGCGCTTTTATATTATTTAGAGAGCACAAAAGAGTTTAGGCTAGACCCTTTATTTGTTTTTTGGGGCCACACAAGGTTTGTGCTGTTTCATCTGTGGCCAAAGTGGACTGTCCTCTCACTTTGTACTCCCTCCCCCTTCACTTTCATGACCCTTTTGGCATGTGGGGGGAGGGGAATGCTCTGAAGATGCAGGAATGCAGAGAAAATCTTGTCACTCTTCTCTTTTGCAGGCCTGCACATGCATAGTCCCATGTGTGCCTGCACAGTAACAACAGTTACTGCTTTCTCCAAAGATTGGTCCTGTAACTCCCAGTAGACATTCCTGATTATCTTTTGTGATCACCAAGAGGGAGACAAAATAGGTCATGATATCAAGAGGTACAAATTGTATTGTGTCCAGTGAGTCAGTTTTGCAGGCTTACTGGCTTAAGTTCTCCTGTTTCTATTGCTGGACCATTTTCTTATTTGAAATCAAAATTTACACTATATTAGTAATTGTCAAAGGAAAATTAGCATAATGATGTGACTGTCTAGCAAATGAAGTTTCCGATTTCTGTAGATGCTGTTATTCCTCTTAGTATCGTTAGCTGTGGGTTATTCTTAACCTGTATACTGTCCTTCTACACACAGTTTGAAGCCCCTCCGGTCTTTCTTTTCTTCCTGCTTAAAGTCACTGCCTGGTGTTAGAAGAAACCTTTCTCCACAGCTCACAGCTCCCATCAGGCAAAACAACAAAGACAACACAGACATCAAAGAATGGAAAGAGTATGACAAGTAAGCAAGCAGTGCTTGAGGTCTGCTGATTAAAATCTTTTCATTTACTTCTCATTAGTGATAGACTCTAACTAACAAGCCTAATGCTCACTTGAGAGTTCTGGGATACTACAAAAAATCGGGCATCCATATTAGGGGTCTCTGACTGGTAGTTGCCTCTGGGGCCTGCAACAGAGAAAACATGTCCTGGGAAAAACTGAAAGAATCTGCTGAATGAATTACTTGTTGCTCAGGTGGGGGCTGAGGTTGTGAATGGTAACAACGAGAGATCAGAAGCAAATTAGAAGCCAGTTTTTAAGACCAGTAAGGACTTGTATAGCCCAGGCTAACCTGTTCTCATCAAATCTTAGAGGCTAAGCAGGTTGGACCCTGACAAGTATTTAGATGGGAGACCATTGTGACGCAGAGGCAGGCAATGACAAACCACTTCTGAATGTTTCTTGCCTTGAAATCCCCACCAGGGGTCCTCATAAGTCAGATGTTACCTAACGGTAAAAAAAGGTTCTCTTGTTGCCCAGCTCCTAATGGGCAGTTAGTTGCATTGTGTGCCAGCTCAGGTTGTTACAGTTGTCATAAGCTCACAGATTGAGCAGTTAGGAGCAGCATTTGTGGAAGTCCTCACTGAGGCATGTAGCTCACCAGCACAGAATGATGCCTTGCCCCTCAACTGTAATAGTTCAGGACAACTCTAGCCACACAGTGGAATGCAGGCAAGTCCCTGGGACATTCAGTGAGAGAAAAACTGCACATTAGCCCCATCCCAGCAGCCATTTTTAACCCCAGTAAAAGCATCTGCATATGAAGAAGTGGAATGGGTGTTTTTTAAAGTCATGAACTAAGGGTGTGCACTGGTCATATTAATTTTGTTTTAGGATTTCAGGGAGGGCAGACTTTTTAGTAGCCCAAGTTTTCAGAAGTGTTACTGTTTTGGGATTCTGTTTCAGTATATTTTTTGGATTCTGGAATTCCAGTCACCAAAAACAAGGTCTAAGAACATAAGAACATAAGAACAAGCCAGCTGGATCAGACCACAGTCCATCTAGTCCAGCATTCTGCTCCTCGCAGTGGCCCACCAGGTGCCTTTGGGAGCTCACAGGCAGGAGGTGAAAGCAATGTCCTGCTGCTGCTGCTGCTGCTGCTCCCGAGCACCTGGTGTACTAAGGCATTTGCAATCTGAGATCAAGGAGGATCAAGATTGGTAGCCACAGATCGACTTCTCCTCCATAAATCTACACCTACACCTACTAAAGGCAGTAGCCCTTCCAAATGTAAAGTCCATGAGCTCCACTGCTGATCAACAATCCCCGCAGATTAAGCAAGAGTCTAGATGCAGAGCTGTGGGATTCATTCTGCGAGGTCAGAGGAATCGCGTTCCATCCTCTGACTGTGCTTAAAATTGTGTGAATTTTGAAAAGTACTTTATACTGTAACATGATATTCTGTAGGAAATGGGCAAACACTGCCCGGGGCTGAACCAAGTGCTGGCTGGCTGTGTTTGAGAAGAAGCAGGCCTTAGACTGGGCAAAGCCTTGATCTTAAAGGACTGGATGAGCCAGAGGCGTACAGCCTATAGAGACATGGAGTCACCCATGTCCCCATCCAGTATGCCTTTCGGTCATGTGGGGGGAGCCACATGGCCAAGATGGTGTGTGCCTCAGCCACACGACACCGAGACCCACCCACCCCCACCTCCTTGCAGGACGGTTCAGGAGCCGGCCTGCAGGGAGCTGGGGGGCAGGGCCCAGTGACCTGGGCTGCCCGCTGCCGCCAAGCCCTGAACTGCACAGGGGCCAGGGACGGGGCTTGGTGGGGTGGCCCCACCCTTGCCCCCCTCCCTGGTCTCCACCACCCGAAGCCATGCCCCTGAGTGCGGGAGAGTGGGGGCGCCCGGTGTTGTCTCCAGGCACCATTTCCCCCCAATACGCCTCTGTGATGAGCAGTTTAGTATGTGTTGGAAGTCTACAGTGGCAGCAGTCTAGGCTGTGGGAAAAGCAGCTCATTCTTCACAGTGTGCCTGGTGGTGCTGAGCAGAGTGCCCTGGCCTTGAGATCTAAGGCATTGGGGAACTATGCTGGTGTGGCCGCTGCACTGAACAAAGTGTGTGTGTTTATTACATTTACTCTCCATGTTTCCTTTTGGCTTCAGCTTGTAGCCTTCTTCCAACCTAACTAGCTCTTTGGATGGAGGAGGGGTTCTTCGGCTGCAGGAAGGCTACTTGGAGAAAAGGCTGGATCCATTGCCCTGTCTAGAACGTGTCTGGTTCTAACTATTGCCTTCTTGACCTGTGCCAACAACTTTTCTTTTCAGATCTAAGTTGTTTATGGCTGACCTTGAGTCAGGGTTGCATTACCTGTTCAGGGTAGAACTTGCCACTCACAGAACTCTGGAAGGAGCTGCGCTAAAGACTTTCAAGGATTTTGTTACAGTCCTCGCAAAGGTAAAAAAAAAACCCTTTTCATTGAATTTGTAAGAAGGCCATAAATCGTCTTTCTAAGCCTCTGGAAGGGTCTAATAAAACAGTGATGCATTTTATGTGGAGTGAGAAGAGGGACTAATAATTGCCAAACTCTCAGTCTGTTGCACTGGTCAAATAAAGCCATGACTAAATGTTGCTACCACAGATGTAAAAGGTGCTGCTGTCCTTTGACAACTGATGTGTCATTCTCATGCATTTGTGCTTATTTTCTTCTCTCTCTCCCCATCCCAATTCTTTCAACTGATTTTAGTTACAATGATATTCCTTCTAGCTAAAAGGAATATCACTCTGCATCTTTTTATTTTATCCTTGGACTTTATTTGATGTTTCTTTTGGTGGCAAACCAGGGCATTATGGTGGCTGTTGTGTTAGAGAAAGAGCCCTGCCTTCTCCTCCAAAGCTGCCCTTGCCTCTAGAGATGCCCACTTCCTAAAATAGATAGAGAAAACCAAATGAATGTCTGTTGACTTCCAGATTATTCATAGGGACAGAAACCTGCAGAGCCAAGATACAAGGAGCAGAATAAGCTGTTGGGATTTGAGAGATGAGTTTGGGAGAGGTGGTGTCTGTTTCAGTTTCCTCTTTTGTAAGGACATGACGTGAAGTACTGTATAAAGCAGCAAGGAGCAACTGATAACGTGTTCCTCTGATGTGACAACTCTCCTCCCCCAAGCACTTGTTTCTAGACATACTAAATCAGAATGAAAGTGCAGCAAACATTCTTTGCTGTTTTTGCTAGTCATAGAAGTAATTATTTTTAGGCTCTTCTCACACTGTTTTATGTTCCCTTCAGTTTTGTATGTAGGAATCTGAGCACAGGTGCCCGGATTATGGCATTTTACAGTTATGTTGTAGCAACTACAAATGAGTGCCAGGATTTCTGTGAAAGTCTGTGTGACAAAAGTGAGGGCCAGTCCTGGAAATAGTGTCTGAGTTTAGCCAATCATGCTGCAGTGCACTGTATGAATCCTGCCTGCGCAAGAGGATAAATGCAAACAGACTTGCATGAGATGGTATAGTCTGCTGGCATGTGACTTAAATATTGGAATAAATATGTTTAATTTTTTAATTACTTTTTTTGTAATAGACTTTCTTTTGGGGTTGTTTCTATTGTCTTGGTGTTGTCCTTGAGGGTGATCATGGAAGTGCTGATGATTCCTGTTGCACTCACCTACATACAAGGAAGGGCAGTTTTCTAGAATGTAGACTTTAGAGACCTTTGGTAGGCATATAGACAGTTTTCTGTTTCTTGCTGTCATTCTCATCAGAGTGCCAAATCATCACCAGAGCCTTCAAGTTGTGGACTGCACTCTGTCCTGCCTACTTACACATGGGTTTCTGAGCAAGAAGAGTTGACTGACTACCAGACAGCAAATTTTATACTCTGGAGTGTCATGGATGTTTGTCTAGATTAGGTCTTCTTGATCCAAGAAATACAAAGTTACAGGGAGTACTGCAGATAACGTTTTAATGGTCTCAGGAAAACCTCAGAAGATTGGCACAGCTGCTGGAAATGTTGGGGGCCACCTCCGAGGTCACGTGGACTTCACAGTCAGAGCCAGCAGTGTAAAGCTGAACCTGGCCAGGCTGAACCCTGCCTCAAACTGCTGTCTCCTCCCCTGAAGCTCCATGTCTGAAGTCATGTGGACTTGGGAGGCGGAGCCAGCAGTATAAATGTAAACCTGGCCAGGGCAAGCCAGCAGTTCAACGCTGGCCTGACCAGGTCCAGTGTTGAACTGTTGGCCCCACCTCCAAAATCCACGTGGATCCAGCCAGGCAGTGGGGGAAAGGTGTTTTCAGTGCTTGTCCTAGATTCTGTTTTCCATAGATGTGCCCCTGTTCTTAGGTCCTTCCCCAAACCTTGTCGAGATGTAGCAGCCAGAACTGTGCACAGTTTCCAAACCTTTGTGCAAGGGCATTACAGTGCTGACTGTTTGATTTTAGACACCTTTCCCAATAATTCCACCATGGATTGATGCTGCACAGTAGGTTGACATTTTTATTGAGCTTTCCATTCCAACCCTAAGATTTTTCAGCCTTGGTCTCAGCCAGTTCAGACCCCATGAACATATATTTAAAATTAGGATGGTTTTTTTACTCTAATATGCATCACATTACTTTATTTGAACTTTATTTGCGATGATGATGTCCTCCCGTAGCTGTTCATAATCCATCTTGGTTTTCACCATCCTGAATAATTTAGTATCATCTGCAAACACTATTTGCGTTTGGTTCCCAAGTGCTTTGTAGGAACACTTTCCTTCATTGTGAATTCTATCCATTTATCCCTATTTTTTGCGTCTTGCCATTTAACCAACTTTTAAGAAGAGGACCTGTTCCCTTAATCCCTGATGGCTAAGCTTGCTCAAATCTTTAATGTGGTACTTTGTAAAAGTTTTTCGGAAGTCTAAGTATATGTTGTCTATTGGATCATCCTCATCCACATTCTCATTAATTTGTTCAGAGAATTCCAGGGGCTGTTGAGGCAAGATTTCTCTTTGCAGAAGCCATGCTTATTTTCTCTCAGGAGACTATGATCCTCAGTGTTCTTAATAAGACATTCTTTAATAACAGTTTCTACTAGTTTACATGTAACACATGTTTGGCTAACTACCCTGTAATTTTCTGGATCCCTTTTGGAACTCTATAAAAACTGTGTGACATTTGCTATTTTCCAGTTGTTAGCAGAGACCAATTTTAGTGACAAGTTATAGGTATGTGTAAGTAGATCAATACTTTCATGTTTAACTTCTTTGGGAACCCTCAAGTGTATGCCTACATATGCTTACTACTATAAGTGTATCTGGACTGATAGACCTGTTTGTTTTCAGTTCGCCCAGTAGTCCTAAAATATATCTGACCCTGCAGAGAGTGGGCAGCAAACTCTGCCATGCCTTCAAAAGACCGTGATATGACTGTGACAAGGTTTGAACCTGCATCTCCCTGACTGGATCATTGGCAAGCCTCCTGGTTCAGAAAAATGGTTCTGCACATTCCCATCACAATTGGAGACAGACCCATGGTTCTTAAGGTCATGAATTCCTGAGCATAAACTGATAAATTCCTGAGCATACCCTTAGCATAACCTGGTAAGTCAGCCACAGCCTGAATGTTGTACTCTTCAGGGAAGTCATCCTTCGGGCCTTCAACTTACGACCTGAGATTGCATCTATCAGTTCATCTAGGGACCTCTCTGGCACGTATGGCTGATGGCAAACCAGCAGGATCCCTAACTGGTCCTTGTGTCCAACACAAGTGCAATGACCAGTCCCTTCTAGTATTGCCGAAAGCTTTCACGGCCAGAATCACTGGGGTGTTGTGTGGTTTCTGGGCTGTATGGCCGTGTTCTAGTAGCATTTTCTCCTGATGTTTTGCCTGCATCTGTGCCTGGCATCTTCAGAGGATCTGATGGTAGTAAAGCAAGTGGAGTATATATATACCTGTGAAATGTCCAGGGTAGGAGAAAGAACCATTTTCCTGTCAACAAGTGTAAAGGGTGCAATTAGTAAGCTTTATTTGTATGAGTTGGGTGGGATCCATCCATCCATCCATCCATCCATCCATCCATCCATCCATCCATCCATCCATCCATCCATCCATCCATCCATCCATCCATCCATCAAGATAGTATAAATTAGTGAGGGCATCTTCATTGTAGTAGCCTGGCCTTTTGATCCCTTTGATTGCTTACTGCCTAGAGTGGTGGGTGGTGTTCTGGGTGGTGTTCACTAGCCCTTTGGCTGCTTACTGCCTGGAGACATCCTTCTTATATCCATCTTATCAAAAGGAGGCAACTTTGCTGTTACCACCACCAGAATCCCATTAGAAAACATCATTACTAATTCTGAATCAGCAATTTATCATCTCCCTGAGGAAGAAGCGGAGGAAGTGAGAGGGGAAGCAGCAAGGATTCTGAGAAAGGCAAAACTTCCCTCCAGTAACATAGTGAGGAAAGAAAGAAAAGCCATCAAAGACCTCAATTCTGATTCAGAAATCATCATTCTCCCAGCAGACAAAGGGAATACCATGGTAATCATGAAAACAGAACAATACAAAGAAGAAGAAAATCAGACAACTTTTGGATCCTACAACATACAAAAACTGAAACAGGACCCTACCAACAAAATCACCAGAAAAACCAACTGATTAAGAATGCCTCAATTAATCTTAACATATGCCAACATCTTTGCAAATCTGAAGGCCCCCCCCTAGACTTTTAAAAATCCACAAGGACTCCACTCCACTCAGACCCATTGTGAGTGCCATCGGATCCCCTACGTATGATTTGGCAAAATTTCTGGCTGCACAATTACAGTCCTATTGGACTTAACACACACTACATTAAGGACTCTACATTACACACTACATTAATTTTATGAACGGAGAGATGCTCTTAGCCCCGTAATAGCAAATTTTTACATGGAACACTTTGAGAAACAAGCCCTGGAAACAGCACCAGAAAACCCCACTATATGGCTCCATTATGTGGATGACATGTTCACAATGTGGAGCCATGGAGAAGAAGAACTTTAAAAGTTTCTGGACCATATTAACAATATCTACCTGAACATCCAATTTACTATGGAAAAACTACCATTTCTAGATGCCTTAGTCATTCGAAAATCAAACCAATAATTGGGCCACACAGTATACAGAAAACCTACACACACTGATAGGTATCTACATAAAAACTCCAATCATCACCCAGGACAGAAAAGGAGCACAATAAAAACTTTGGTAGATTGTGCAAAAAGAATCAAGACAAACTGAATCACCTAAACTGGGCTCTATAGGCTAGTGGTAACTCCATTACAGACATCAAAAGAGCTGTAAGATCCAAGAACAAACCACAGGAAAGAAGATAAACAGCCACCCAGAGGGAAAGTGTTCTTGCCATATATCAAGGGAATCACTGATCATATAGGAAAACTGATGAAGAAACATAACCTCGAAACAATCTACAGACCCACTAAGAAAATTCAACAAATGCTACATTCAGCAAAGGATAAGAGGTATCCTCTAACTTCTGCAGGAGTCTACAGCATTCTGTGCAGCTGTGGACAAGTCTACGTGGGGACCACCAAATGCAGCGCCCAGACATGAATCAAAGAACATGAAAGACACTGCAGACTAATTCAGGCAGAAAAATCAGCAATAGCAGAACACATGATAAACCAAGATGGGCACAGAATATTATTTGAAAATACAGAAATTCTGGATCACTCTGACAACCACTATGTCAGACTACTCAGAGAAGTCATTGAATTCCAAAGCACATGGACAACAGAAAGGAAATCCACAAGCACATGGATAGCAGAAAGGAAATCCACAAGCACATGGACAACAGGAAGGAAGAAACTATGAAAATGAACAAGTTTGGCTACCAGTACTGAAAAACACTAGAATCAAGACATGAACACCACCCAGACAAAGTTTGTCTCCAGGCAGTAAGCACTCAAACGACTAGTGAACACCACCCACCACTCTAGGCAGTAAGCAATCAAAGGGATCAAAAGGCCAGGCTACTACAATGCAGATGCCCTCTCTAATTGATTATGCTATCTTCCTGGTTACTCACATGCTAAATGGATGGATCCCACCCAACACATGCAAATCAAGCTTGCAAATTGCACCCTTTACACTTGTTAACAGGCAAATGGTTCTTTCTCCCACCCTGGACATTCCACAGGTATATATATATATTCCACTTGCTTTACTACCATCAGATTCTCTGAAGATGCCAGCCACCCCAGTCCTTTCTTGCTTTGTGAATACCGTATGTACTCACGGATAAGTCGAGTTTTTCAGCCCTTTTTTAAGGCTGAAAAATGCCCCCCTTGACTTATATGCAAGTCAGTGATTCTACTGGAGGCGGAAGGACATTTTGATGGGTGGTTTCCAACCTGTACTCAGGGAGGCAGGATGTAGAATTTCGTCACTTCCTGTGTACTGGTTGGACATCCAGTAAGATCCAGTTTACTTTCCTGCCTGACAGGGAGAGCAGCACCTTCACCAGGCTCTGCAAGTTTTCTGTTTTTTCTTAGTATTTTCTCTGTAGCCTCATTCTTTGTGTCTGAACCTAAACCTATCTTCCTTTGTCTGTCTTTGTGCTCCTTGTCTCTAAAACCTCAGCTAATTCTGGGAGACACCCAATTAACAACAGGGACTCTTCCCACCAAAAAGATCAAAAAATGGCCGACCGTTTCTCTCCCCTTCCAGAAACCTTCACCCACTCTCTAGCTGAGAGCACCAGGGCAGCCACCTGCAGTGACCTCTCCAGAGGCCCCAGGGGCATGGATGGCCAATCTGCTCCCCTCCCTGACGGGGAAGGACGCACACAGCCGCAATCAAAGAAGCCGCGCAAAGAGGCGACAAGCGGCAAAACGTGGCGAAACAAAAAGCAGCCCCAAGAACCTGATGCTATGATGACTCAGCGCACCGCCGATTCCTGGGTCTCCCATGCATCATCCCGGCGCTCTCCCACCCCGCTGGGGGTGGACGATTGCACCGAGGACCCAGAGGCCTCCCACAACGCGGCAGGCTCCCCGGGAACCTCACGACCCTCCGCAACAACGGAGTACCGTGAAGAGACCCAGATCGCGCGTCAAAGCAGGGATGAGGAGGGGGAAGACAGCGACGCCTTTTCATGCAGGCAAGATTGCAGTCGTGTAAACATAGAGGGGGAGGGAGCTTCGGGTAGAACAGCAGCACTCCCCAACATAAACAGATGGCCTGACGCCTCCCCCCACCAGTTGGTTAATTTGTTCAGAGACGCCATGAGAGAAGAAATCCAGACTTATCATAGGGAGGAACACGGTCCTAAGCGTAGGAGGCGCTCTCCGTCTCCAGCAAATTGCCATACCTCCCCCAGACACAGAAATCCCTTAGATTTCCCTGGAGAGGAGAATACCAGTGAAGGGGAATTAGGAGAGGAGTCTGACCATTTTTTGGAGACTGAGGAGACCAGTGCAGACAATCAGGAACAACCCCTAAAATTTTTCAATGTAGAAAATATCTCTCTCCTCATCTCTAAGGCCATTAGTTCACTGGAACTTAAAGATTCCAAGGATGCAGTAGACCCCGCAACCCCTTCCACCTCAGATAAACCCATCAAGGGATGCCCTAAAGGGAAGAAAGATATCTTCCCACAGGAGGATCGTAATTCCGTATTCCTCCCGGTACCGGAATGCTTCCAAAGAGGCATTTTGAAGGAATGGGCCATGCCCACTTTGGCTAAACCCTTGTCTCCTTCATTTAAGAAACTGTACCCAGTTCCAGACTACATCAACAAGTTGCTCCAGGTTCCCTTGGTAGATGCCCCAGTTTCTGCACTTCAATCAGGAGGTCTGGTAGCCAAAGATGGTGTGGGCACCATCAAGGACCAATTGGACAAACGCTCTGAAGCCATCCTTAAGAAAGCTCATGATGGCCTTGCAGCCTTAGCCAAACTCCTTCTCTCATCGGCCACTATGGCCAGGGTGTCCATTGTTTGGCTACGTAGAATCTTGGAAATGCTCCCTCCTGAGTCCGAGGCAATCAGAGAAGGAGTCAAAAGGATTCTACTTAGCTCCTCATACCTAGCAGACTCTAACCATGAGGGCCTCCTGTTGACTTCCAAGATTATGGCTAACAACGTGGTAGCTAGGAGGCATGCATGGCTCCGAGCATGGCAAGCCGACATTCAGTCCAAACATGTGGTAGCAGGCTATTCCTTCCAGGGCGGCAATCTCTTCGGGCCAGAATTGGATCAAGTCCTAATACAAACAAAAGATAATAAGAAAGCCATGCCTAAATCCATCAGAGTGGATCACCCCAACCAGGGTTACAGACCCAATCTTCAGAGATCATCATTAATAGAACTCTTCATTGTAATCCCTCATGACGGAAAACGCTGCTAAGTAAGCCCACCAGGGTTTTCGTCGATCCTCCGGTCAGTTCAATAATTCCTTTCGCAACAACTCTAAATCCGGCAAACCTTTCCGTCCCAACGGAAACAACAAATAATGACTCTCAACCACTACCGGTAGGAGGCCGCCTTAAATTCTTCAGGGGATGCTATCTAGGTGAACAACACGACCTGTTGTTCAAGGATGTGGATGTGATGGAATAGTACTGTAAAACTAGCAAAATCACACATGACTGTGAAAAGCATCTTTGCCTTTTGATCTCCTGGAGCAAGGACAGGAAACTATGCAGAGGTGCTAGGATGAGCTTCCAAGGCCCCTGGATTACCTGCGTGGCCTGAACAGGATTTTCCTGGGAAGGGGGAAAACAAAGGTTTTAAAATTCCATCTTGAAGGCGTGGTCAGAGAAGGATCTCTGGGCCACGGGTTCCCGGAATAGAGACAAAAGAACCAAAATAGATATGACCACCTAAGCAATCACATAACTGCATCTAAGTTTTATTTCTTTTATTTCTGTTTTTCAATAAAAATCGTTGAGACCTCAGCTGGTTGGAGTTATTGGAGAAAAGAACCCAGGTTTTAATGAAACAAGCATTGGCTCTCCCAGGTTTGCTTTCATGATATGGATGATGTGTTATTTGGCGGCAGTTTTGCCCCTTTGCCAGGGTAAGTGCCCCGGAGTGGGCAAATCCATCAGCGAGGCTGCCCTGCTGCTCCCAGTGGTGGATTTGCCCTTCCCCTTTGGGTGGGAGTGAAAGTTCAGATAGCACAGACCAGCCATCGGGCATTCTTCCTATACAAACTAGAGAACCTGCACTGGGTTCAAAGGCAGGGTTGCAAGTTTTTGTTCAGCCATCCCCAACTGAACTTGATGACTGTGCAGATGGGATGCCTCTCACTCCTCCCCCCAAGACAAAGAAGGGAAGAAGTTAGATCTGTTTGGTCATAAGTTTTGTCCCGGTTGTTGGCGAATTCCCTGTACGTAAAGCTTTCTAAATGTGATTTTCATAAGCCTCGGTTGGATTGTTTTGGGCTACCGCATTTCTGCTGCTGGTTTAGAAATGGACCCCACTAAGGTTGCTGATGTGTAGGCATGGCCCCCTCCTCAGACTCGTAAGCAACTCCAGTCCTTTCTGGGCTTTGCCAATTTTTACTGTGACTTTATTCCTCACTTTTCCTCCTTGGCTCTCCCTCTGACTGATCTCTTACGTACCAAGGAGATGGGTGCTGCGGCTTCCCGCCCCGGCACTCCTTTGGCTTGGAGCCCCGCTTGCCAGTCTGCTTTCGATTCCCTGAAGGCTGCCTTCACATCTGAACCTGTTCTTGCCCACCCTGACCCCTCCTTGCCTTTTGTTGTTCATGTTGATGCTTCGGACAAAGCTTTGGGGGCTGCCCTACTTTAGTGAGGTTCAGATGGTCGTCTCCACCCCTGTGCTTACCTCTCCTGCAAGTTTTGGGCGCTGAACTTAATTGGACTGTTGGTGATAAAGAAACCTGTGCTATTAAGGTTGCTCTTACTGTATGGAGGCATTTCTTAGAGGGAGCGGAGCACCCCTTCAAGGTCTGGACTGATCATAAAAACCTGACTGCTCTTTGCTCCCCAGGCCGGCTTTCCGCTGGGCAGACTTTTTCGCGTGCTTTCGTTTCACAGTTCATTTCTTCCCAGGCAAAACCAACCATTTGGCTGACGCCCTTTCCCGCTTGCCAGAGGGGGAGGAGCGCAAGGTGAATCCTTCGCTTTCCCGCACTATTCTCTCCCCCTCCCACTTGGGCTTGGCTGTCACTCGGTCTCAAGCAAGGGCGGAGCCCCCACTATCAGTTTCTCCTCCCAGCCACCTCCCCTCCACTTACTTGGAGGCTGGAAAATCCCTGGTGCCTCTTGAGGAGGGCGTTGATGGTTTGGGCTTACGTGATGGCATTTGGTGCCGTGGCTCGTTGCTGTATGTGCCACCCCATCTGCGTTCTCAAATCCTCCCCCAGGGGCACAATTCCAAGTCAGCAGGTCATTTTGGCTTTGTGAAAACTTTGCATTTGCTCCACAGACAGTTGTGGTGGAAAACTATGCATAAGGATATTGAGGCTTATATCAAGGGCTGTCCTGTCTGTGCCATGGCAAAAACAGTTCCAGGCAAGCCCCATGGATTGTTACAGGACATTGCATTGCCCAGTGAGCCCTGGCAGGTGATTTCTATGGATTTTATTACGGACTTGCCTTTGAGCATGGCAAAACAGTGATATGGACTGTGGTTGATCTGTTCTCTCGCTCTGAATCCCAGGCCTCCTCTGACACTTGGAGCAACTGCCAGGCTTTAGCTTACGATGAATCGGCCCCTTCCGACGGCCGGCCGGCTGGCCAACAATACGTTTCCAGCCAAAGGTGCTGTAGCCCCACGTCGCACTGCCAAAACCCAAAGGTTGAGATTCTCGATAGTCCAGACCCCGACGATGACGCACGGTAACTCCCTGCGAGCTGTCTAATGGGGCAGTCATGAACTGGTTGATGGAGCCAAAAAATCCACCTGGGGTAGAGGCTTCCCTGTCTGCCGCACTGCCGAGCGGGATCTGAGGCCCCTCTGCTGGGTCAGAGGCTTAGTCCGAAGTTCCTGTTAAGTCATCAGGAATGGGGCGCCCTTGGTCTGTAGCCGCAGACGCACCCCCTGGCTGGGGCTCCGAAGTCATCCTGCTGGCAAAAAAGTCTTTAATAAAAGTTGCAAAAGTGGAAGGTGAAATTCCAGCAATGCACAGCAACATGGAATTCAACCTAAGCGGAGTTCTGGTATAATGTCAGAATCCCAAAAACTGAAACAAACTCATGTAAAAGAACAGTAGTTTATTGAGTATTGAGGATCTCCTCTTGTCATGCCAGAACTGAGATTTGCCCACGCAAAACCCAGTAGTTAAAGCAGACTGCACCCCCCCATTCCTGGGAAAGCGCGCCCAAAAGGAACTGTGAAAGAGATAACAGCGAAACGGCCAGGCTCTGACCTTGGACAGCACCTGGTACCACATAACATTTTACAGAAGACAGTTGAAGAGCAGTTTGAAATGCAATTAACCCATTCCACCACCCCCAGCATACAGAAAGCAGCAATAGAAAAATTCCCCTAAAACAGGCCTCCTGAAATTTTCCCTGTTCGCTGAGTCTGATGTTGACAGGGTCCTGGCTGCTGTTAGACCTACTACCTGTCCTCTGGATCCATTCCCCTCTTGGCTAATTAAAACATGTCGGGAGGAGTTACGACCCCACCTATTGAACATCATCAATTGCTCCCTTGAACAAAGAGTATTTCCGGGGGGGTTGAAGGAGGCAATGGTTTACCTACTCAAAAAGACCATCCTTAGATCCTGTAAAGGATTCAATGGTGTTGATGAGCGGGTCAGCCGCCTGGCCTTGACTACATTCCACAGCCCGGGCGATGGGCCAGCTTCTCCGGCGGAGACCTTATCTCTGCGAGGGAGATGAGACCTCCGTTCCCATGGGAAACCGGGAGGGGGGATGGGATGGACAGAGTTATAACCTGTGCTTCTGGCGGGAGATCTTATTCCTGCCACGGCGTGTACGTGAGCTTTCTAGGATGTCTGAATAAACGGTCTTTTACACCCAAAAAGCCTTTTATTTCTGCTTCTATGGAATTCCTTACAGATCCTGGTGATCTGGCCAATTACCGCCCAGTTTCGAATCTTTCATTTCTGGGAAAGGTAATTGAGAGAGTGGTGTTGGAGCAGCTTCAGGACTTTCTGAAGGACACATCGGCACTCGATTCTGTAATGAACTAGTAAAGTCCAGGCAAAAGTAACCGTTTTCAGTTCTTTATTGTACTGGCAGTCATAGTCTGTTTATATTGTGATTGTTTATATTGTGATGTAAACCGCTTGTTTATATTGTGATGTAAACTGCCCTGAGCCCTTTGGGGGAGGGCGGTATAAAAGTGGAACAAAATAAATAAATAAATAAATAGTCGAATACAGGCGATGTGAGTTCTCAGACTCAGAACTTTGATACTAGCTTTAATAAAGTAGCAAACCCCTTTCCTGCCACAGAATAATCAACAATGCAGAGTTTCACACAGAGTTTCACACAGAACTGAGATAACATAAAAGCAGACCAGGCAGAGAGCCAGGACCGACAGGCGGGATGAAATCCAAGGACAGAACACACACCAACATCATCCTGACATTTCGCCTCCCCCAAAAACCTCCCCCCGGGTTTGTCAGGAAATACCTTGTGGAAAGTGGTAACAAGAATGGGGCGTGAACGTCAGTAGCATAGACCCATTGATTGTGTCCCATGGGAAATCCCACCCACAAAACCAGATATTGTAGTCGGTGGCGATGCATACGTGAAGTGAATGGCGTCGATTTCATAATTCTTGTGTCCTTCAATCAGAACTGGAGGAGGGTGTTCCGGGGGGCCGTGCCAGGCATCGAAATCTGGAGCCCGTTTGAACAAGCTGAAATGAAAGACAGGATGAATATTGCTAAGCGAGTTTGGCAATTGAAATTTAGCAGTGACGTTATTGATAACTTGCACAATCTTAAAGTGACCAATAAACTTTTTTCCAAGCTTGGTATATTTATGTACATCTCGAAGGTTTTTAGTGGAAAGATACACCCAGTCATTCACATGTAAAGGAAATGAAATCCAATGCTTATCTGCTTGCATTTTCTGGGACTCTTGGGCTTTGCGCAGAGCTATTCCAATTGAGTCTCAACCCTTAACAATGGTTTGGACTCAGTCATTTTGTTCAGGAGGCTGTATTGGGTCTGAGCCCAGAAGGGGAAATGCTGGGGCAGAGCGTCCAGAGACGATCTCAAAATGAGTCTTCTGGGTGCTGGTATGTACAGCATTGTTATACGCATATTCAGCAAAAGGCAGCAGGTGTAAGGAATTCCATAGAAGCAGAAATAAAAGGCTTTTTTGGTGTA
Source organism: Sphaerodactylus townsendi (assembly GCF_021028975.2). Taxonomy (NCBI): domain Eukaryota; kingdom Metazoa; phylum Chordata; class Lepidosauria; order Squamata; family Sphaerodactylidae; genus Sphaerodactylus; species Sphaerodactylus townsendi. The sequence goes on along the minus strand of NC_059436.1, from coordinate 59,027,867 downwards.
AAAGACCGTTTATTCAGACATCCTAAGCTCACATTACCACGGCGTGGCAGGAATAAAGTCTCCGCCAGAAGCACAGAGTTATAACTCTGTCCATCCCAACCCCCCTCCCAGTTCCCCATATGGGAACGGAGTTCTAATCTCTCTACGCCAGAGATAAAGGTCTCCGCCGCAGATGCTGGCCATCGCCCGGGCTGTGGAGAATATGTAGTCAAGGCCAGGCGGCTGTCCAGCTCATCAACACCATTGAATCCTTTACACTCTGCCTCCCTTAAAAGACTTCTACTCCCCCCAGGTTTGTCGCGGAAAAGGTCGCGATGGAAAAGCAGAAATGAGGGCAGGAGGCGTCAATATTTTTGGAATAAACCCATTGATTATACCCAGAGGAATATCCCACCCAAGAAGACTAAATATGTACAGGCGTTTTGCGATTAAAGCGAGAGTCAGGATGGCGTCGAATTTCGTAATGCTTGTGGCCATCAATTATAGTGATTGGGAGTCTCTCCGGCGGGTCGTGCCCAGCGCATCCCGGAGCAGGGGAGGGCCTCCTTGAGCAAACTGGAATGGAAGACAGGATGGATATTACTTAGAGAATTAGAGCAAAGTCAATCGGGCAGTGACATCATTAATCACTTTAGTAATCTGAAAAGGTCCCCACGAATCTTTTGCCCAGTTTTGAAAATTTATGCCGCGTCTCTGAGGATTTTTTTGGTAGACAAATACACCCAGAAGCCCCTGCGTAAAGGGAAATCCGGCGGTGCTTATCCGCTTGAAGTTTTTAGGAGTCTTTAGCCTGCTGTAAAGCGGTCTGGACCATTTTCTACACCCCTCGGCCAGAGATGAAATCCATTGTTGAAACTCCGGAGGATTCAAGCTTCCGCGAATAGTTCGCGACTAGCGGAGAGGAAGGACCGACCAGACACTGGTAATCTCGAAGGGGTTTTGTACTGCTATGAACGCATTATTATAGGCGTATTCTGCCAGCGGAATTAACTTCGCACCAGGTATTGTCTTGGTGGTAGTTGGTGTAACAACGTAAAAATACTGCTCCAGGAGTTCTGTTAGGTTTCTCTCTGACTCACCGTCACTTTGAAGGCGTGGTAGGGTAGAAGCAATTGCCGGGGCGGCCCCCAACAAACCCAGAAAAGCTTTCCAGAACTTTGAAATGAATTGGGGGCCCTGATGCGGAGACCACCTTAACGCCGGCGGAGTGTAAACGAATAAATATGCTGAATGAACAGACGCGCTAACTTGGAAGCCGGAGGGATGGAAGCACATGGGATGAGAAAATGGGCTTGTTTTAAGAGAATAAGTCCACCACCACCCACAAGACCGTGTTGCCTTGACTTTCTGGCGAAATCCGTAATAAAATCCATGGAGATGACTTCCCAGGGGCGGGAGGCCACCGGGAGAGGCTTCAACAGACCATGGGAGTTTTCGGAACGGTTTTGGCTTCCGCACAAAACAGAGCAACCTTTAATATATGTCTCAATGTCCTTGCGCATCGCGCGCCACCAAAATTGACAGCGGGCCAAATGCAGAGTTTTAAGGAAGCCAAAATGTCCAGCCGGCGGAGCATCGTGACAGGCCTCGAGAACCTGCTTACGGAGGGGGGGAGGCGCGTACCAACAATCCCCCCGCTGCCAAACACCATTCTCCAAGCGCAATTGAAAGTCCTGCCTTCCTCCGCTGCAGTGGCTCGCGCAGCCCCGCCTCCTCGAGTTCTCCATTAGGAAAGAGGAGAGACCAGGCTGGGAATGGGTGGAGAAGGAGGAGTGGGCGTCTGAGATCGAGTGACAGCCAGCCCCAGAATTAAGGGAGGGAGGAAGAGCAGGTGCGTGGAATCTCCGTGGGCAGCTCCACCCCCCTCTCCCGGGCGTGGCGAGAGCGCATCAGCCAGTTATTGGTTTTCGGGGAAAAAATGGACCCATTGAAAGAGAAGCGAGAAAAGAAATGCGGCCGCGGAGTTGTTTTCGCTGGACATCTTGAGGGGGGTGGAGAGGGCGGCCAAGTTCTTGTGATCTGACCAAACTTGAAAGGGGTGTTTTAGCCCCCTCCAGCCAGTGGCGCCATGAAGTGGAAAGTGCTACTTTGATGGCCGCGGTCTGCTTTATCCCCTACAGTCCAGTTGAGCTCAGCACGGAGAATTTCAGCATTTTGATGAAATAAGCACACGGAACCAGCCTATCATCTTTATATTTTTTCTCTGCAACAGGGAACATTGCTCCAAAAGCGCTTTGTCCCGAGAGCATCCACGTGAACCACAAGCGGAAGAAGATCTGGGTCAGGGTGTTTTAGGATAGGTTAGGTGGTAAAGCTGATTTTAAAAGCTGAAAGGACTGTCTGACATTCTTTTGACCAGGAAAGGGGGGGGGGCCCCGGGCAGCAGCCTGTGGATCTTTACCCTTAGATGCGTAAGAGGTCTGTGAGTGGGAGAGTCAGGTTCAGCGGTGGAATAGGGGTTATAAAGTCCACGATAGAAATTAGCAAACCCTAGGAAAGATTGGAGTTCCTTTTCGATTGGTAAGGGAGCAGGCCATTTGGAGGGACTGCTTCAATCTTAGCAGGATCCATTTTTAGCCCCTCGAGGAAGAGAATCCGGTAACCCAAATAGTCGATAGAGGGTTTGAAGTGGAAACAACATTTTAGAAAGTTTGGCAAAGAGGGGAGTTGTTGAGCAAAGCGTTTCAATACTTCCCGAGACCAATGCTTCATGCTCCTCCATTTGGGGTTTTGTGAATAAGAATTAAAACATCATCTAAGTACACCCACTACTCCCTTGTATAATGTAAATCATGGGAGAGAACTTAGTTGATAAGGGACGCATAAAAGCTCCGGGGGCCCCACTTAACCCGAATGGCATTATTAAGTTATTCATACTGTCCAAATTTTGGTGTTTAAATGCAGTCAAATGTTCATAGCCTTCCGCAATCCTGACTCTGTAGTAAAGCTTCTCTTAAGTCCAACTTAGTAAAAATCGTCCCTTGCCCAAGGAATCTAAAAGGTTCTTGATTAATGTAAAAGGGTATTTATTGGACAGGGAAGCCGCATTGAGTCCTCGGTAATCCGTTGCAGAGCCTTAAAGACCCATCCCTTTTTTTTTTAACAAACAATACAGGAGCAGCATGTGTGTGTTTGGTAGCCCGTGCTCGATATGAACCCGAAGCGAGGTTCTTGTCTAAGAAAGGCACGAAGTTCCCTTCTCCTCATTGGGACTCACATCTGCGATAGAATTCCTACCCTTGGGCGAGTTCGCCCCTGGCTGTATTACGATTTTGCAGTCAGTGTCTCTATGGGGTGGCAATTGATAGCATTCTTGCTCCTGAAATACTCTGGCTAAATCTTGGTATAGCGGATTGGGAGATGCCCGGTAGAATCCCGGGAGCAATTGAAGCGTGCATCGCTGATGAAGCGAGTATGTCCAGGAAGAAGGTGAGTTTTCCCCCCAATTCATGTGTTCTCCGCAGGGAGGGTCAGGGAATTCTAAGATCCTTCCTTTCCAAATGAATTTTGGTTCAGGTAACAACAACCACGGCATGCCCAGAACTATGGAGTGTTTGGCCACCGGCGCCAGAATAAAACTAATTTTCTCCCAATGGTCAGCGAAGAGGAGGAACCGGTTAGCGTTTTTTTGAACTGGGCGGTCCTTCGACCCGAGAAGGACTGCCGTCCATTTCCCGAGTGAAACGGTATGGAAGCTTAACCAGGGGTACGCGGTCTACGTCAAGTTCCTCCGCCACCTGGGGCGCATTAAACAATGGGAGCACCCAGAATCTACAAAGGGCTGAGGCTATAATACGAGTATGCTTAGCGGGGTTGGCCAGAAGCGCTTGAATAAGTAATGGGGCGCTGCGCTTCACTCACCGCATCTGGAGTCGAACCCTTATCCATGCGGGGGGGGGTGAAGAGCAGCAAACAGCTGCTTCCCCCCCTCCTCTGGTGTGCGCCAACGATAACTGCCTTAAGAGCCGAGAGCCCGTTGGGAAGGCGGCCCGGATCTTAGCGTGGTGGCTTGGCGGAATTAAGGGTGCTTAGCCCGGCGACGGGGCGGTTGGCTTCTGCTTTTTCGGGCAGTTGGCAGCTAAGATGACCTGGTCCTCCGCGAGTAAAGACACAATCCCAGGCGGCGGCCAGTACCGGAGGTAGTTCCGGTAGAGAGCTGCTGGGCTTGGCTTGCGAGTCGCTTGGCGGTGAGTCGTGGCGGCGGGTTTTGGGCGTGGGCTGACCCCGGCACCAGCGTAATCAAAGCGAGAGCGCCACTTGAGATCCCAGAAATTCGATCCAATCAGCAATAGTCGCGGGGATCCGAATAAGAAACTTACCGTTTCATGCCAGTTTACGCCGTCGACAGCATCCGAGAAGTATTCACGCATTTCATGTGCGCTCAGAGCCACTCAGGAGAAGTCGAGCAACCGCCCGCCTGAAATTCACGGGCAAATTCTGCAAGCTTGGCGGTTTGCCTTGCTGAATAAGATTTGATAGATGCCGGATGGCTTCATTTTTTCAGCATCCGGATCTTGGAAAGCGAGCCCTTAAGGCTTGGAGAACGCCCGGCACCGTCTTGAGTATCCTCCCCTTGCAGATTCAAAAGAAGTCACAAACCAGTCGGCTGCCGCTCCATCTAAAACCGGAACTGATGTCCCGTATTTTTTTAGCGTTCAGAGCCGGGTACAAATGCGTCATAATAGTCCTCCATGTGGGCATCGAGTTGTAGGATGAAGTAGGGAAGTTTGGAAGCGGTCCCCATCCCGAAAGCGGGCAGGTATTGGAGGTCTGTAATATCCTCTCTCCCGCGGCCCGCTTGGCGCCCGCTGGGGCAGCGGTTGCGCAGGTTGAAGGCAGCTGGCGCCCAGGGAGGGCGAGGAATGCGGTGGTAAGGTGGGGGCCCCAACGCCCGGTGCCGCTGGTGTTCTGGTGAGGAGCGGTCCTTGGAAAGGTGGCAGATGCGCGAGTAGCAGGACCCAGCAGCGTCGCCCCTCTGGGCGTTGGCTGTACCAGTGACAGCGTAGACTCCAACTTGGGGCATCTTGTCCTGCTGCTTCTTCAGTTCCCTCTCCAAAGGCGGCTACAATCTCTCTCCTTAGCGAGTCAAAGAGCATCCTGAATCGCGCATGCAAAAGCTGCTTTCTCTACGTTCCAGTTTGGCCAGTTAGATCTCCGTTGAACAGCTGCAGATTAGATTCACTTTGCGATGCGCATAAAGGCCTGAAGCAACTTCAGCGTTGGCAGCTGTAGAAATCCAGTTTGGAGTGTTCCAGGACTTTATCATGGACTGATAGGTTCTGCACATATTGCCGTTGCAGCGTCTTTAGTACGGTCCAATTCGAGTTGGATTTCTTTGCTGCTGCTGTTCCGGTCTCTTTGCAGGTTTTCAAGCTCTTGCTGCAGCTGCTCTTGTTGTTCCTCTTCCCATAGCGCTGGCGTTCACGGGCCCATGCTTCCTGGGCATCTTCTTGATAAGTCGAAGCCCACTTCCCTCATCCCAGCTCTCTCTTTGATGGGAGGAGATAGATCGGATGGGAAGGCAGGCTTTCTTGATTCCTCTTCATCCAGAGATGTAGGACCTCTCGCATTGCCCACCGGCAGCTCCACGAGGAGCACCTCGGAGTGCAGCTGCTGATCCGGGATCTGGGGTCGATCGGAAGCTGAGTACGGATACCCCTCCCAATCCCGATATAGTCCGGTTTCAACAGTGGTCTTCGGGCCGGGCCCCAGTGCTATGCCACGGTGGATTCTTAGAACATCACCAAAATACGAGTCCAGGAATGCGTTCAATGGACTCCTGTGTTGCGCATGAAAGGTGGTCAGACCCGTCTCTTCAGTGACAGGTTGCATCTGAGGTTTGTAATCCACCACGGAAGCTTGGGCAGATATCCGATCCTGGGCTCGATCCATAGACAGCACTAAGCGACTCATGCAAATCCACATGATCGTCTTCTGCGTCCCCTCGTCCAAGCGAAGTAAGGGAAGACTTCGTGTTGATCTGAGGGCGACGGAAAGAGTTACCAGCGCGGCCCGTGCTCCCGCCGGTTCCTCCAAATCCATAAGGGAAAGCCCGGAGCCCTCTTTGGGGGCTACCGCACCTTCCACAGATTCTGGAATATTCAACCTCTCCATGCCGAGACACCAGAGGTCCACTGCACTAGGAAGATAGATGAACTAGGATTCCTGCCACAATGTAAGGAATTCCATAGAAGCAGAAATAAAAGGCTTTTTTGGTGTAAAAGACCGTTTATTCAGACATCCTAGAAAGCTCACGTACACGACGTGGCAGGAATAAAGTCTCCCGCCAGAAGCACAGGTTATAACTCTGTCCATCCCATCCCCCCTCCTGGATTCCCATGGGAACGGAGTTCTCATCTCTCTCGCAGAGATAAGGTCTCCGCCGCAGATGCTGGCCCATCGCCCGGGTTATGGAATGTAGTCAAGGCCAGGCGGCTGTCCCGCTCATCAACACCATTGAATCCTTTACAGCAGGTATGCCCAATTATTCTGATGGTAGTTAGTGTAGCATCGCAAATATTGTTCCAAAGTCTGATTCGTACGTTTCGATTGGCTGTCAGATTGCACGTGATAAGGAGAAGATAAAGCTGATTCAACTCCCAGAAGCGCCAGAAACGCCTTCCAAAACTTAAAAACAAATTGAGGGCCCTGTCCGAAATTATCTTAGATGGGGCGGAGTGTAATCGATAGATGTGCTGAATGAATAATCTTGCCAACTTGGGGGCAGAGGGAATGGTGGAACAAGGTATGAAATGTGCTTGTTTAGAAAACAGGTCCACCACCACCCACAAGACAGTGTTGCCTTGACTTTCCAGGAGGTCTGTGATAAAATCCATGGAAATAACCTGCCATGGCCGGTCGAGAGGAGGAATAGGCTGCAACAACGCACGAGTCTTTCCCGGAATGGATTTGGCTTCAGCACAAACAGGACACCCTTTGACATAAGCCTCAATGTCCTTCCGCATGGTGTGCCACCAAAATTGGCGGCGTAGCAGATGTAACGTTTTCAAAAATCCGAAATGCCCCGCTTGTGTAGCGTCATGGCCAGCAAGAAGCACAGTTTTTCTGAGATGCGGTGGCACATACCAACAGTCTCCTTTTCGCCATGCCCCGTCCCACAGTAACAGTGATGGACCACCTTCACTCTCCGGAACAGGGCTTTTCCCCGCCGTGAGAAAATCATGTAAGAGAGAAGAAACCATATCAGGATACCTGGGAGGAGCATCAGCCGGGGGTGATGAAACCAGGGGCGGATCGGATTGCATGCGAGTTTGGGACCGGGGGACTGCGAGACCCAATTGTGACGGAGAAAGCACAGTACGTGGAATGGCACGTAAGGAGGTCTCCGCCCCCCGAGGAAGGCGGGAGAGCGTGTCCACTAATTGGTTGGTTTTCCCGGGGAAAAATGCACTGTAAACTGGAACCGGGAAAAGAAGTCAGCCCACCACAATTGCTTAGACAACATTTTATTGGGGGTGGACAGTGCTGACAGGTTTTTATGATCCGACCAAACTTGGAAAGGGCGGGCAGCCCCCTCTAACCAGTGGCACCAAGTACTGAGAGCTTCTTTAATGGCTGCAGTTTCCTTATCCCCTACTGTCCAATTGAGCTCAGGACCAGAAAGATAGGCACAAGGAGACAGTTTTCCATCTGCACCTCGTTGTAACAGGACTGCCCCTAAAGCTTTGTCGGACGCGTCTACATGTACTATAAACGGCAAGTCAGGATCGTTGTGGGTTAAAATAGTCTCAGTTGTAAAAGCAGTCTTAAGTTGTTGAAATGCCCGCTGGCAACTGTCAGTCCAATTAAGAGGGCCACCCGGCTTAGCTGCTTGCGGCCCCTTGCCTTTCGTACGTAGTAAATCGGTTAAGGGCAAGGCTATTTGGGCGAATTGTGGAATAAAGTCACGATAGAAGTTAGCAGTTCCCAGAAACGATTGGAGTTCCCTGTGGGTGGTAGGGATGGGCCAATTTACTACTGCTTCCACCTTAGCTGGGTCCATTTCCAATCCCCCCTGACACACGATATCCAAGAAAACCCAACTTTTCCTGATGGAAGGCACATTTAGACAGTTTCACAAATAAAGAGTTGTCAAGAAGCCTCTGCAGCACTGTGCGAACCAGAGCTACATGCTCCTCCTTGGTGCGGAAATAAATCAGGACAGCTTTCTCCCAGTTGCCCTTCTAACTGAACTCAGGATCAGGATTTTGCTATTGCTGCTTTCTGTATGCTGGGGGTGGAGGAATGGGTTAATTGCATTTCTAACTGACTTTCAACTGTCTTCTGTATGATGTTATACTGTACCAGGTGCTGCTCAAGGTCAGTGCCTGGCTGTCTCTACTGTTGTCTCTTTCACAGTTCCTTTTGGGCGCGCTTTCCCAGGATGGGGGGTGCAAGCTACTTTAACTACTGGGTTTTGCGCGGGCAAACCTCAGTTCTGGCATGACCAGAAAAGATCCTCAAAACTCAATAAACTACTGTTCTTATACATGAGTTTGTTTCAGTTTTTGGGATTCTGACACGGCTTCCCAAATGGCTATAGACCAGGAGAGAAAGAAAGGGTCAGTTAGAGAGGGGGACGAGCCACTGTGTTCTCTGCTTCGCTCTCTCCTGCCTTCTTCTCTGCCGTTCCCCTTTCAGCTGCTTTCTGTGCCTTGTTCTCCTCTGCCTTTTCCTCTACCACCTCCCGTCCCATTCACCCTCCACGGCCCCTAGCTTCTTCCCTCTCCCCGGACCCACGCATGCCGGCCTCGCCCCTCCTTAAAAAGCCTCCCAAGGGCTTCTGGGGCGCTCCTTTCCCCCAACTGCCACTCCTTTGTTAGCTCAGCGCCCCACCTCCCCGTGGACCTTTCCCATCCCTGACTTATACTCGAGTCAATAAGGTTTCCCAGTTCTTTAAGGTAAAATTAGGTGCCTCAACTTATATGCGGGTCGACTTATACGTGAGTATATACAGTATAGCAAATGCCAAGATATTGGAAATATTTGATCTGCTCAATTTTGTGGCCCTTAATTTTGTGACCCTTCCAACTCTTAGCAAAAATGAGAACTTTAGTTTTAACATAGCTAATTTCCAGTCTGTTCTCTTCACAATAATTAGCAAAACTGTGCATTAGGCGTTTAAGACCAATGCTGGACAAGGACACTAACACTGCATCATCTGCATATAACAGTAAAGGAACATGGGTAAGATGTAACTTAGGACTAGAGCTTTCCAATTACCAATAGTAGACTAATTGCCTGGTAATTGGAAGGATCAGTAGGGTCTTCCTTTTTGTAAATTGATACTAATACGGCTAATCGCCCGCTGTTTGGGATAACTCCTGTATTATTAATGATGGTAAAGACTGCCACCAGGAAAGGGGTCCACCACTCCAGATCTGATTTCAAAATCTCCGAGATAATTGAATCTGAACCAGCTGCTTTCCCATTTTTTTAGACCTCTTATCAAGTCAGCAATTTCCTGTACTAAGACTGGGCCAGTCAGGCAATTCAAGAGAGTCTGCCAACTCATCAGCATAAAAAAGGTTAGAAAAATAGCTATGCCAATTAGGTGGAGAAATTGATGAGGTTGATGTCAGACCCAGATTACACAATCCATTGATCAGATACCAAAACTGCTTGGAATTATTTGTTGCAGGTGCGTGTAAAAGTTGGTTCCACTTAAGTTCCACTAGAGATTGCTGTTTATATTGAATACAATGTTGGAGATAGCGCTTTAGATTCTGAAGACTAGCAAGATCCATGTGGGAATTAGATCTTCTGAATCTCCTATACAGGGAGCATATTTGTTGGTTAATTTTAATACATTCCTTGTCAAACCAAGAATTATTTGAACTCCTTATAACTACTCTGGACTGGTCTTTGCTTATCAAAGAATTTGTCAAATGAGCAATTAAGCTGTCAAACAGCTCTATCCCCACTCTTGGGCTGTTTGCTTTCATTATACCCGATTTTAAATTGGAAACAAAAGGCAATGTATTGTCGAAGGCTTTCACGGCTGGAATCATTGGGGTACTGTGTGGTTTCCGGGCTGTATGGCCGGGTTCTAGTTAGCCCGGAAACCACACAGCACCCCAACAAAAGGCAATTTTACAAAAGCTTTAAAAGTGGCCTCAGTTTGTGATAACCACTTCAAATGAAAATGTAGATCATTGCTGGCAGCTTCAGGATTTGTGGTAGACCCAACAGAAAGAGAAAACACTAAAGGGAAATGGTCACTCAATGCATAATCATCGATAACAAACTGGGAAATTGAATCCAAAAGTTGAGGGGAAACAAGGACATAATCTATCACACTACAATCAATGACTGACATAAAAGTAAAGCCATCTGCATTAGAGAACTTTCTCAAACCATTCAACCAAATTTTGTTGAAACGCATAGCAAATCTGGCTGAATTAAGACCAGTAAAATTACTAATTTGATCTTTTGAATGCAGGAGTAAATAAAAATTGTATTACTTTGGAGTCAGAAGTCACACTGTCCAATAAAAAATACATACAGTTGCCCACTCTAGCGTTAAAATCACCAGCCAAAATTATTTCAGTAGATGGAAAGTTTTTTCTAGCTCTTCAACATAAGTAATGAAATTTTCCCAAGTTCTCAACAACATACCATGAATTGTCGAAGGCTTTCACGGCTGGAATCATTTGGGTGCTGTGTGGTTTCCGGGCTGTATGGCCGTGTTCTAGCAGCATTCTCTCCTGACGTTTCGCCTGCATCTGTGGCTGGCATCTTCTGAAGATGCCAGCCACAGAATCTGGCAAACGTCAGAGAGAATACTGCTTCATTAACCGAGCCCTAACCAGTACAGCTTTATACTCTATGAGTTAAATCTGGGGGATATAAACATTTACTATGATCCAAGAAGACTTTCCTAGGTGAATGTTAATGAGGGGCAGCTTGGTAGAACTGTGAAGTTGATATATCTGGAAACTAGAATAGTTAAGCCACCGGAAAGGCGTCCATATAAGTCAAGGCACCTAGTTTTACCACAAAAACCTGGGAAAACTTATTGACTCGAGTATAAGACTAGGGTGGGAAATGCAACAGCTACTGGTACATTTCAAAAATAAAAATAGATACTAATAAAATGTTTTTGAATATTTATTTCAAAGAAAAACAGTATGGTATCAACAATAGCTTTAAAAGTTCTGAAGTGGAATATAGAACTCTCTCAGACAGTATCTCTTCAGAGTTTCATAGGGAAGATGCTCAACAAGTCCCTACAGGTTCCCCTTCAACACGGATAGCTTATCATGACACAGTGCAGATGCTTGCGTGGTGATGGCAGCCATTGCCCAAAGCAAGTCTTTTTTGCAAGTCTGCAAGCTCATCTGGACAGAAGTCCCACCTACTTTCCAAAAACACTGGGTGGGGGCTGAGAAAGGTGCTGGCAGTGGCTGCACCCTAGGGCACCCTATATGTGTGGGGGATTCCTGCCACCATGGGCTCCAATGGTGCAGATTTCCCAATGAGTATGGCTCCCTAGCATTCATGGAGCTTCCTGGCCTGAACAAAAATTCTGTAACATATAAATTTAATATTCACACCTATTCACTGAATATTCACTGTGAATGAAGCTACTGACCACCTGTAGTGAAGCGAAGCAGCAGCCCAAGGCTTACCTGGGAGCTGCCTTTGTGTCCACATAGCAGGGAGCAGGTACAGAAAAACACCCTCAGCTTCCAGTCTTTTTTCGCTCACCACCTGTCCCCCCCGCTTGCCACCCGTTCACTCGCGTATAAGTCGAGGGGGGCTTTTTTAGCACAAAAAAGGTGCTGAAAAAGTAGACTTATACGTGAGTATATAAGGTACTTTCACCTGTTTTTAATGAGTTTTTCCCAACTCCATGTTTTTTACTGATATGTTCTATTTTGCTATTAAGCATCTTTCATTCTTTGCAAATAAATTCCACAGTTGCAGCTGTTAGTTGGAGTAGAGTAAATGGTTCAGACATCTCTGTTAATTCATTAGCTGTAATCCTTTCCTTTAAACTGTGACTCCTCCAATGACTTATTGTTGTTTCCACGAGGGCCTTCAGTTACCTCATTATCTTCACAGTTTTGTCGCTCTAAAATTCTTCACTACTAAACAGAGAAGCGGTTTGCAGTGGGGACTTGTATGTTATAAAAATCAGCAATCTTTAATTGCTTGGCTACTGGGGGAGTTAATCCTCAGCTTCTCAGCCATTTTTTCTTTCCCATTCTGCTTGCTTTTCTTAATGTTCTTGAGTGTCGTAAACCCTGAGATTAATATAAAATAATATTACTAACAGTAGTAGTAATCCTCTGCACTCAAATCTCAGTCTTAGCAACAATAAAAAGTGTAGGAAAAGGTATTTTGACAACTGGTTCTCAGAGAGCCTCTCTCAGCAGCTACTCTCATGATGCTATCCAGCATCCTCTGGTCATTTCCTAGCACACAGTCATTCCACAAGGATGATAATTTCATTTATCTGTTTTGCAGGCAAACAGAAAGACTTTAAGATTAGCACACAAATGCTGTCCAAATGGATTACAAAAGCCATTTGAAAGGTGTATGAATTAGTTGGCGTGGACTGTCTACTTGCACTTTGTGCACATTCTAGAAGGGCACAAGCTGCTTCCTCTGCTTGGGCATCCATCGTAGCCATAGAGGACATCTGCTGGGCAGCCATATGGTTGCTGCTTATGACGTTCATCAGGTACTGTGTGGTGTATGTGCTGAAAAAGTTGACTTATACGCGAGTATATACGGTAACTAAATAAAGCGATAGATACACACACACACCCTCAAAATCAGGCAAATCAGGAGGCTGAGAAAAAATGTATAGGCCAACCATGGAGACAGACTGTCAGAAGCTAGAAGTTTTAGCTTCTCAGGAGCACTCCCCCACCTTCCATCTCAAGCCAGACTTTCCCACCCAAACAGTCACATGACGGGTGACTCTTAGCTCTCTTTCACTGCTGTAGAGAGAGGAATTGTTACATAGAACTTTTACTTAACAGATTTTATTAAAAAAAACTTAAGATGGTGTTTAAAAATGCTAAAAATTTAATACTAAGAATGATAAGCACAGTGGGTGCTTATTCTGTTTGGGGAAAGGCCATACTGGGGAGACTTGCCAAACTTGCTGCCTGTTTACTCCTGGCAGGCGAGAGCCTCTTCTGAGAGCCACATTGAAAAAGGCTTGGGAGAAGTCCAAGCACTTTTCATTAGAGTTGTAGCCAAAGACAAAGTGGGAGTGCGAACTTCCTCCCCAATTAGTGACGGCAATTACAATTGATGGAACATACAATGGGGAAGAAAAGAGCTTTATCTTCACCTAACCAAAGTATGCAGAAGCAGCCTAAACAGACAAAAATTGATCAGTTTGTTTCCAATAACACTGAACTTAATTTCTGTGAAGGTTTGGTGTTGTCGAATAGATATTCAGTTCTTGAACAGGTGCCAACTAATGATGCTGTTCCTGTCAGGATGCTGTTAGTGTGTGCATTGTCCAACTCTGCCTAGGTTGGGGAATTTCGGTTCCACGTTATCTCAGCTTGCCTGTGTGAAACTATGCTGTGTTTAAGTTGTTTGATTTCTTGTGGCAGGAAGGTTTGCTACTGTGTTAAAACTATTATCGCAGTTCTGAGTCTCTCAGAACTCGCATCGCCTGTATTCGACTATGACTGCCAGTACAATAAAGAACTGAGAACAGTAACTTTTGCCTGGACTTAACTAGTTCGTTACATTATGCGAATTCTCAATTCTCAGTGTAACTTTTGACGTTTGAAGTACAAGGTTACCTGATGTCTCGCCGTGGTCTCGCACCCACAGATCCTGATAAGCTAGTATTCAGGGGTCCTTTTAACTCGGAATATGAGGTTAGGACGGTGACCCCCATAGAGGGTCCTGTTCATCCTCCCCCTGACCTAACTCACCCAGAGGAGCCTGATTTGGAACCAGATCCAGATCCGGAGCCTCTATCGTCTCAGCCGGAGCGTTACTTTCATGGGCTTGCAGGAGCAGGTTGAACAGGCAACTCTGATGGCAACCCGAAGAACCCTGTCAGCATGCTGTCTTCCTTTGAACAGGGAGCAATATGACATAAGTGGAGGGGCTGCCATTGATCGTGAACCGGTGGCGATGCACATCATTACTTGCCGCCGGATGGATTACAAACCTGTCATGTGGGTGGTGACCGAGGAGTTTGGACTATCTACCATACACGGTACCACCCGCAAGTCTCTGGAGAGATACCTTGACGGGCTTTTCGAGGAGACCATGGCTACAGAACACCTACAGAGCATCGGTGCCCAGCCCAAAACCTCTCAGACGGCACTCCACTGCCGAGACTCGGATGAAACTGAATCCCCACGTGGAGGAGCTCAAGCCCCATGGCCCGACAAAGAGGAGGACTGGGATCGGTTGGTGAATCTAGATGCTTTGCACCCGATGCAACCTGGGGCGTTTGGAGACGAGGAACCAGCAGAGCCGCTTGACCCTTCCGGTGCAGGTCCTTCACGTGAAGAAGACGTCCCAGGATGGCCAGGGCTCCAAGCAGATGACTACTGGACCTCTCTCCCAGATGACCGACGCCTACGTTCACTTCAAGTGCAACAAGCGGCATTGGACCAGGCCAGACGTGAATGGCAGGAGGCCCGCGAAGCCTTGATTGACGAACGTGTTCGCCAGTGGCTGCAATTGAGAGAGGAATATGATAAGGAACGTGAGGCATTATATCAGAAACTCCAAAAAGACTGAGAACAGCAAGAACGCGAAGTGTTGCAGAGGGTGGAGCAATCCAAACAAGAACTGCTCCAGGAGTTACAGCAACTGTGTGCCTTAAACCTTCTGCAATCAAGTGGTTCCACAGTACAGAGTGCCGAACTCCTTCAGATTCAGTGTGAACGTGCTGCTCTAGAGAAGGAATGGGCCGAGCTGCATCAGAAGGAGCGCGATTTGGTGGCCATTGAAGCTCGTGAGCGTGCTACGGTGGCAGACCTCCAACAGGAATTGATGGGTCGGAATGCGGATTTGCGTTCAGAACGCTAACACGTAAGTACAAGCCGGATCCAAGAGCAGCAGGACACGTCTCGTCCACTACTGTCAGACGCTCGTCCCACTCAACAGCCTCCTCGATGCCACATCCAGCCTATTTCAGACCAATGAGCTGCACCCCTTCCTCTGGGACCCCAGGGTCGTGGGTTCACACGTCCACACATTCCAGCACATTTTGATGGGACAGCTTCAAAGTTCCCCTATTTCATCTTACAGCTGGATGCTCATATTCAAGAATATGATGACATGTATCGCTACGAGAGGGGAAAAGTCCATGATATTGGATCAGTCCTGGACGGGAAGGTGGCGGAATGGTATGTGGAACTGTTTGAACTAAACACTGAGGAACTTAACTCGGTTGCTGAGTTCCTGCAAGGTTTGCGTCTGCGGTTCGAGGATCGTGATGCCTGTGACAACGCTAAGAAAGCACTCAAAATGCTTCAGCAGAGTAACAAACCGCTGAATTTGCCCACTAGTTCAGAGTGCTTGCTAGCAAGATTCCTGACTGGCCTGACCGAATGAAAGTGGAGTTTTTCTATGGTGCTGTTGACCCGGAAATTCGAAGTTGGGCAGTTATGAACAACAAGCCCCGCATGGTTGCAGAGTGGATAGAAATTGGTAGCGTTATTTTGGCCAGGCTCAACCATTTGAAAGGTTCGGGACCCAAAACCCAGCCACCCAGACGCCCTCCGCCTCCAGCGAAGAAATCCCCTGCCCCGACCACATCAACATCTACTACGGAAACAGTTTCCGACCGGCGGCGCCACTTGGGACTGTCTGTACTGTGGCATGCCCAGTCATATAGCTGCCACTTGCCCCAAGAAGTCTAAGTCTATAAGTGGGGCTCCACTGAAGAAGGTTACGGCCAAGCCTGCAAGACGTGCGCCAGGTCCAAAATCAAGCCAAGGCACTTTCAAGGCTTTGACTACTGAGGAACTTGATTTTCCCAAGGAGAAGGAAGAATCCACTGGATTAGGGCTTTCTACTGCTGTTCCTGAAACCACGGATCCCCCGAAAGGTGCGGTGAGTAATGGTGGCGCCCCATTACCCCAATGACTACGCTTTCTAATCCGGTGAAGAATACTCGTATGTTGGCTCATGCTCTTGTGGACTCAGGGTGTTCCCAATGCCTTTTCGGCCGCAAGTAGCTGAGGAACTTGGATTGCAATTATTTCACTTGCTCAAACCTATTCTGTTCACGCAAAAGGATGGCAGCCCATTGGGGGAAGGCCCGGCTTGTTTTAAGACTGAACCTGTCCTCTTGTGGGTTGAAGAGCATTGGGAACGTCGTAGTTTCATTTTGGCCCCTGTGGCGAGGCACCCGATTGTTCTTGGTAAGTCTTGGTTGGAAACTCATGACCCCACAATCTGATGGGTCTCCCGTACAGTACGTTTCACTGACCCACCTTGCGGGGATCACATGCACGAAGGGGAACCACCCGAGTTGCCTATCCCTGCTTTGGCTTCTGACATCACTTCACTGCCCGAACTCCCCAGGGTGCCTATACAGTACTGGGATCTTTCCAAGGTTTTCAAGGAACGTGAATGTGACCAATTACCCCCCCCCCCATAGGGATACAGACTGTAAAATTGAATTAATCCCTGGGGCTAAGCTTCCAAAGGGCCGAGTCTATCAAATGAGTCCTACCGAGGAGACTGAGTTAAGGGCATTTTTGGACAAAAATCTGGCTTGTGGTTTCATCCGGAAGGCAACTAGAAACACGTATGCCATGCCGGTGTTGTTTGTTAAGAAAAAGGATGGCTCTTTGAGATTATGCACTGATTACAGGATTATGCACTGATTACAGCATTCAATAAATATCCTTTGCTCCTGATCAAGGATCTTTTGGATGCATTAGGTTCTGGTCGGATCTTCATCAAGTTGGATTTGAGAGAAGGGTTCGAATTGCGGAGGGGTACGAATATCTCAGCCTTCAACACCAAGTTTGGACAGTTTGAATATCTAGTAATGCCCTTCGGGTTGCATGGGGCCCCCGGGGCTTTCATGTCTTTAATCAATGAAGTTTTACAGGATCTGCTGTTTAAGGGGGTGGTGATGTACTTGGATGATGTGTTGATTTAGTTGTGTAACGAAGAGGAGCACGTAGAAATGGTTCAGACTGTTTTGCAGAGACTCTTAGATAATTCCTTATTAGTGTCTAAGTGTGCCTTTCATCAGAAAAAGTTGGATTTTCTGGATTATCGTGTGTCAGCAGAGGGTTTGGAAATGGATCCTGCTAAGGTGGAGGCTGTTGTTAATTGGCCCGTCCCCACAAAGAACTTCAATCATTCTTAGGATTTGTGAACTTCTACTGTGATTTCATTCTGCAGTTTGAGCAAATGACCTTGCTATTAACTGACTTGTTGCGTACTAAAGGCAAGGGCCCACAGGCCGTTAAGCCAAGAGCCCCCCTTAATTGGACTGATGCTTGCCAGCAGCCGATTCAGCGGCTTAAGACTGCTTTTACTTCTGAGCCAATTCTGGTGCATCCCACCCCTAATCTGCAATTTGTAGTGCATGTGGATGCTTCCGACAAAGCTCTGGGGCAACATTACTACAGCAGGGTGTGGGGGAAGAATTGTCCCCTTGTGCCTATCTCTCCAAGAAATTTTCCAGTCCCGAATTGAACTGGGCGGTTGGGGACAAAGAGACAGCGGCCATTAAAGAAGCCCTCAGTACTTGGCGCCATTGGTTGGAGTGGGCTGCCCGTCCTTTTCAGGTTTGGTCGGATCATAAAAATTTATCGGCCCTCACCACCTCCAGTAAAATGTCAGTGAAGCTGCTGTGGGCTGACTTTTCCCATTTTCAGTTTACTGCACATTTTTTCCCGGAGAAAACCAATCGGTTGGTGGATGCGCTTTCCTGCCTTCCTCATGGGGCGGAAACATCCTTACGCGCCATTCCACATACTGTGCTTTCTCCATCGCAATTGGGTCTGGCGGTTACCCGGGCTCTAGCCCGCTCCCATCTCAATCCGCCCCGGCTACTCCTCTTCTTTCCACCACGCCCCCTGTTATCTCTGATATTGTCTCACCCCTTCTGCAAGACTTTCTCCAGGTGGGGAAAAGCCCCATTCCGGAAAGCGAAGGGGGGCCATCCCTGTCGTTGCGGGACGGAGCATGGTGGAAGGGGGATTGTTGGTATGTGCCGCCACACCTCCGCAAAACAGTACTCCTTGCTGGTCATGATGCCAAGCAGGCAGGACACTTTGAGTTTTTGAAAACACTGCATCTGTTATGGCACCAGTTCTGGTGGCGGTCCATACGGAAAGACATTGAGAATTAAGTCAAAGGGTGTCCTGTTTGTGCTGAGGCTAAATCCATCCCAGGAAAGACCCATGGGTTATTACAGCCCATCCCTCTGGCCGAACGTCCGTGGCAGATTATTTCCATGGATTTCCATGGATTTTATCACAGATCTCCCAGAGAGCCAGGGTAACAGTGCTATGGGTGGTAGTGGATCTTTTTTCTAAACAAGCTCACTTTATACCCTGCTCCACTATTCCCTCCTCACCCAAGTTGGTGAAACTGTTTATTGAGCATATTTATAGATTGCACTCTGCTCCTACTAAGATAATTTCGGACAGGGGTCCTCAGTTTGTCTCCAAGTTTTGGAAAGTGTTCCTGGCCCTCTTGAGGGGTCGAATCTGCCTTATCTTCTCCTTATCACGTGCAATCTGACGGCCAATTGGAACGTGCGAACCAGACATTGGAGCAGTACCTGCGCTGTTACACTAGCTATCACCAAGATAATTGGGTGGACCTGCTGCCATTTGCTGAATATGCCTATAACAATGCGGTGCATAGTAGTACCCAGAAAACCCCCTTTGAGATCGTTTCTGGCCGCTCCGCACCACCATTTCCCCTAAGCATGGAGTTCCAGCCAATTATCTTGTTTCTACTCTATCTGTTGAACAGCGTCGGGCCTTTATGCTAGCCCGATTTAATAGTATTCCTTCAGCTATGACATCAGCTAGATACCAAAAAATTCCAAAACAACAAAGATATTGTCATTGTGGCTCTCTTGATCCCCTGTCCCTTATTCTTCTTGAATGTGGTTTAAATGCTGATGTACGATCATGCTTAATTCACCCTTTATTACTGTCAAAGAAAATACAAAATTCTTCATATGCTGTACGTTTTCTTTTACAGGATCATTCTTTTGACGTTACTTGTACAGTTGCTTCTTTTTTGGCTATCATTTTAAAACGATAGTTACTGTTTTACTTGACTATTGCTGTTGGTTTATATTTAATTATTTTACATTATGTTGTTTTATGCTAATAAAAGGCACTCTGACTGGACTGGACTGGACTGGACTGGACTGGACTGGACTTGACTGACCTGAACCTCAAGAGCATTCATTGTCTGCAATCTCCCCTTGATGACTATCTTCATCTTGGTGCCAAAAGCCTTCTCCTTGACATCAGTCATTGCGTTCTTCACCTCAACATTGTTCTCCATCTTCCCCTGGACACTGTGAGCACTCTTCTCGACAGTATGCATATGATGTCTTCACTTTTTCCAAGTTTCCATAGCTCTTCCCCTCCATATTGGAGCCCCCTCTCACATCAAAGCCCAGGCTACATCACCAGGCCTAAGCCTTCTTCACCATCATTGGGCAACCTAGCCTTACCATACTCTTTGGAAGGAGATGTGGACTATGAGGTGCCAGTATAGTCAGCACAGGGAGGAGCAAGGTTTATACTACATCTACCTCAAGATTTCAAAACCCTCAATTCCCATGGGTTTCTGTCCTGGGATATTCATGCCCCTTGGAGTCAATGAGAGATGCCACTTTGGCATCAGTCTCCTCATTAAACCAAACAACTGTCTCAGAAATATCCTCCAGAAACTAACCTTCAACATCCAAAATTTGTCCTTCACTAGAACATGAAGACACCTTCAAGCTAGAATCAGAAGGGGAATCAAAAGATACATCAATACTTTCCTCTGAGGCCACAGTCAGAGAGCCATCACCTATCTCAACAACCAAGGATTCAGAGGTTTACTCTGAGTCTGAGCAATTGATCCTTATGGCTAAGATTCTGGAGGTGGATTATTCAGGTGGATATGAAACGCAGACCCCATTATGAATGTCCTATATGGGCCAGACCCAGGACTGATAGTTCTCCCTTTTATTAAAGGGATAAGGGACATTGCTGACAATGTTGTGGCTGAGACCAGCATCCAGGCAAGTGTCCACCCAAAAATTATAAACTTAAAGGGTGAGATCTCACATTTCTTTTACAATACCTTATTGCCAGTTCCTTCATAGCAGAGGTCTTCCACTAAAGGTACAGATCACAAGACCAAAAGGGAAGAAATCAGGAAGAAAAGTCTACTAATCTGAAGCGCTTGGCCTCAGCCAACTTCACAGCTGTAATGGGGTGTTATCAAATATTTTTGTGGGTCTCAGTGTCTCAATGTATTGACACTGTACCTGAGGATAAAAATACATTATTAGAAAATTCATACTTAACGTAGACCCTCAATTGTGTAAACTATCCATCCTGAGATCCATCCTAAAATTCTTTACAAGGTTGTCTAAGTACAGGAACATTACCACATGATTTTTTAATTTCACAAATGCCTCAGTGGCTGGATGGGAAGTCCAAAGTGAGGAAGGGTATGAAGAAGATGGTCTATCTGAAACTTAAATGTATAAAAAATTTCAGTCATCAGAAGGCATCCAATGATTGCCATAGACAGTAAACATTTTATATCAACAAACGAAATGCAGGAGCTTCAAGAAAGCAAGCAGGAACTGGCAATGGGCTATACTGTACAACATCTTCCTGACTGCCATTCACACAGCAGGAGAAGGCACCATAACAGCAGATGCACTGAGCAGTGAGTCCACGTCATGCCGCAAGTAGTTTCTCAACCCCCGCTACTTATACCCTATTCAAGGAGTGGGGACACCCAGGTTTGCCACAAGGGACAATGCTAAATGCAGCCATTTTTGCTCTAGGGTTTATTTATTTATAATTGGTTTTATATACCGCCCCTCCCCCGAAGGGCTCTGGGCGGTGAACAACACAATAAAACAATAGTCACAATAAAACCCCATTAAAGCAGCAATCAATAATGCTACATTGGCATCCAATCGTAAAAACAGAACTTCATAGATCCACCCTGGAAAATAAAACAGAGAAGCGGAGAACACAGAATGTAAGGAAAAGGAGGGGGAAAGGGGAGGAGGCATCAGCGGCTGGCCCCTCCAAACGCCCGGTGGAACAATTCGGTCTTACAGGCCCTGCGGAACTCTCCAAGATCCCGCAGGGCCCGGATAGCTGGTGGTAGCGTGTTCCACCAGGCAGGGGCCAGGGCTGTAAAAGCCCTGGCCCGGGTAGAGGCCAGCTGCATCATCGAGGGGCCAGGGACCACCAGGTGACAGATCAGCCCAGGGACCACCAGTAAATTGGCCTCTAACGAACGTAGAGGCCATGTAGGGACATATGGGGTAAGACGGTCCCAAAGGTACGAAGGTCCCAGGCCGCGTAAGGCCTTAAAGGTAAGCACCCATACCTTATGAATGATTCGGAACTCAACTGGAAGCCAGTGCAGGTGGTGCAGCACAGGTTGGATATGTTCTCTAAAGGCACCACCTGTGAGAACACGCGCCGCTGCATGCTGGACCAGCTTCAGCTTCCGAAGCAGACGTAAGGGGAGGCCCGCATAGAGCGACTTACAATAGTCTAACCTAGAGGTGACCATTGCATGGATCACAGTGGTGAGATCCGCCTGGGAGAGGAAAGGGGCCAACCGCGGGCCTGTCGAAGATGGAAAAATGCAACCCGGGTTATATGGGCCACCTGGGTCTCCATTGAAATAAACGAATCCAGGTGGACCCCCAGGCTGCGGACTGAGGGGGCCAGTGCCAATAAAGCCCCCTCCCACTCCGGCGGTTGGAAATCCCCCACCTCCCCCCTGCGGCCCAGCCAGAGGATCTCCGTCTTTGATGGATTCAGTTTTAACCTGCTCTGTTGTAACCATCCAGCAACCGCCTCCAAACAGTGCTGTAGAGCTGCTGGGGCGATGACAGCCCCCCCCTCCATCAACAGAATGAGCTGAGTGTCATCAGTGTACTGGTGACAGATCAGCCCAAAGCTCCACACCAACTGAGCAAGGGGTCGCATGTAGATGTTAAACAACAGCGGGAACAACAGCGCTCCCTGAGGCTCACCGCAATGAAGCGGGCACTTCTGGGAGGCTTGATCCCCGCACCACACTTGCTGACTCCGGTCCCGGAGAAACGAGACAATCCACTGAAGGACAGTGCCCCGCAGCCCGGAAGTGGCCAGGCGGTGGGCCAAAAGGTCGTGATCGACCATATCAAACGCTGCGGTAAGATCCAATAATACCAGCAGCGCCGATCCGCCTCGGTCAAGTTGTATGCGGAGCATATCTGTGACAGCGACGAGGACAGTCTCCGTCCCATGCCCAGCACGGAAGCCGGACTGGAAGGGATCGAAAGCCTGTGTGTCCTCCAGAAAGCCCTGAAGCTGCTCCAACACCACTCTCTCAATTACCTTCCCCAGAAACGAAAGATTTGAAACGGGTCAGTAATTGGCCAGATCTGCTGGATCTAACGATGGTCTTTTCAAGAGTGGGTGGACCACTGCCTCCTTCAACCCACCCGGAAAGACTCCTTGCTCAAGGGAGCCATTGATGATTTTCAACAGGTGGGGTCGTAGCTCCCCCTGGCAAGCTTTAATAAGTCAGGAGGGGCACGGATCCAGAGGACAGGTAGTAGGTCTAACAGCAGCCAGGACCCTGTCAACATGGGCTTCAGAGAGCAGGGAAAACTGGGCCAAACAAGGGCCAGAAGACAGCAAGGGAGCCTCTAGTTTGCTAATTGTAGTCAACGTGGCCGGAAGGTCTTGGCGGAGTGATGCCACTTTATCTGCAAAAAAGCTCATAAATGCCTCACAGCCAATCGCCAATTGAGAATTTGTAGAACCTCTAGATAGTGAGGTCAAAGACTGAACCAAACAAAACAATTGAGCCGGGCGAGAGCTAGCAGATGCGAGAGAAGAGAAGAAAGCTCTCTTCGCCGCCTTCGTCGCCATCTCGTAGGCTTTCATAAACATCCTATAAGTTGTTCGCGCAGCTCCGTCACGAGATTTCCTCCACACTCGCTCTAGCCGTCTGAGCTCCCGTTTCATATGGTGTAGCTCCTCGGTATACCACGGAGCTAGCCAAGAACGGGGGCGCAGAGGACGCCGGGGGGCAACAACCTCGATGGCATCGGAAAGCCGGGCATTCCAGTCTTCCACTTGCTCATCGAGTGTGCCAGTGGGTTCAGGGTCCCGCAGAGCATTCAGGAAGCCAAGTGGATCCATAAGTCTCTGCGGGCGGACATAAATCAGTCCGTCGCCTAGACAGGGGAGGCATGACAAGTCCATCCAGACCTTCAGGGCATAATGGTCGGACCATGGCACTCTATCAATAGAGGATACGACCATATTGATTCCCGACCCGAAGACCAGGTCCAGCGTGTGACCAGCCTCATGAGTGGGGCCGGAGTTTATTAAGGAGAGGCCCAGCGTCGCCATGGATGACACTAGGTCCGCAGCCACCGTACATGAGGTGGTGTCGACATGGACGTTGAAATCCCCCAAGACAATAAGTCTGGGGAACCTCAACGCCCAGTCGGCCACCACCTCCAGCAGCCGCAGCAGACCGTCCCCCGGTGCGCTAGGCGACCGGTACACCAAGAGGACGGCCAACCTCTCCAGAGCCAACCACTCTAGGCCGACACACTCCATGCCTGTAATCTCCGGGGCCGGAATAGCTCTAAAGGGAATGGAATCACGCATGAACAGTGCCACGCCGCCCCCCCGGCCCCGTGTTCGTGACTGGTGGAGACACGCGAAACCTGGTGGTGAGACCTCGCGTAAAGCGACTGTCTCTCCTTCACACACCCAGGTTTCGGTGATGCAAGCCAGGTCCAGTCGCTGACTCCCTAGGAAATCGCGAAGCACTGCTGTTTTGTTGTTAATGGACCTGGCATTGATTAGCACCAGAGACAAAGTGGGGTGTCCCTGAGCCCAGCTACCTTCGTGTCTTGGGATAGGTCAGAGGTCAGAAGATGAACGAGCATACCCATATCTTGTCCGTCTTCTCTCCTAGGGACACCGCCTTCTAAACACAGGGCTGCGTAAGGGACACAGTTTGGAACTCCCATTATTTGGTGGAAAAACTTGGATTGGGGGACATTCAGAGCTTGGTTCACTGCTTGGATCCAGATGGGGACCTCATAGAGTAGTTGGGATTCCACCTTTGCATTGAAGATCCTTAATGCAGCCAGAACAAATGAGCGCCCTTTGCTATAAAAGAGTTGAAGGATTCCAGAGATACTAGGGGAGGACAGAGTGAGCGCTGCCTTTTGGTGCAAGGACCAGGAAAGATTGTGTGAAAAGGTGATGCCAAGGTATTTAAAACAATAAACTTGCTCAAGAAGAACATTGTTTAGTTTCCAGAAATATTTTTTGCGGGATCTAGCAAAAACCATGATTTTGGTTTTCTGATAGTTAATTGTTAATTTGTTGGTGTTGCAGTACTCAGAGAATTGTTTCATGAGCCGCCTTAGACCCACCCTGGAACGTGATAGCAGAACAGAGTCATCCGCGTAAAGCAGGGTTGATAAAAAATGTGAGGAAAGCTTGGGAGCGTGGAAGTTGGGACCTGTCAGAAGTGAGGGGAGGTCACTCAAATAAAGATTAAAAAGTGTGGGGGCCAACACGCATCCCTGTTTAACTCCTTTGTTAGCCTCTATGGGGTCAGTAAGAAGGCCTTCCTGAGAGCACTTGATACGACAGCTGGTGCCCGAATAGATTTGCCTTATGAGGAAGAGCAGTCTGTCCTCAATACCAAGAGCAGCAAGCTTGGCCCAGAGAAGTCATCTGGGAACTGTGTCAAAAGCTGCCTTCAAATCAATTAAGGCAGCATAGAGTTTGCAATGTGTCCTGCTTGCATATTTGGCTGCTACCGTGTTTCCCCGAATATAAGACAGTGTCTTATATTAATTTTTGCTCCCAAAGATGCGCTATGTCTTATTTTCAGGGGATGTCTTATTTTTCTGTGTTCTGTTCGTCGGGCATGCTTCCAAACAAAAACTTTGCTATGTCTTACTTTCGGGGGATGCCTTATATTTCGCACTTCAGCAAAACCTCTACTATGTCTTATTTTTCAGGGATGTCTTATATTAGGGGAAACAGGGTAGGTGGGCTAGAACTATCGCATGATCGAGCGGGGATTTCCCTTTGTTAAGCCAATTTGTTCGAACCCGATGGTTCGCATTTGTTGAGCCCATTTCTGGAGTTTCCGTAAAAGGAGTGTTGCATAGATCTTCCCAATAACAGATAGGAGACTGATGGGGCGGAAGTTGGAGGGGTCAGAGGTAGCTCCCTTTTTGTAGATGGGTACCACTATTGCTGATAACCAGGATTTGGGAATTATACCAGAGTTGTTAATTTGTGTGAACACAGTGGCTAGGAGAGGGGCCCACCAATTGACATGCGATTTCAGGACCTCGGGGGTGATGATATCTGGCCCGGGGGCTTTCCTCTTTTTTTAATCCTCCAGTTAGTTCCGCCACTTCATAAGGGGATACTGGGGGCCATTCCGGGGAACAAATGTTGGCCAGAATGGGGCTTATTTTATACTGCCCCTGTTCCTGAAAAAGTTGGCAAAAATGTTGATGCCAAACATCTGGGGAGATACAGCTGGACATAGGAGACTTTTTATGGTCCAAATTATTTACCATGGCCCAGAATTTTTTGGTATTGTTGGAAATAACGGCAGAATATAACTGCTCCCATTGTGATTTAGCATGTTCAAGCCGTTTCATGGCCATTAATTGGCGGAGGTCGATTTTGCATTGGGAGATCTGATTCCAGATCATGGGAGATCGGGAATTTTTATAGCATCGATACAATTGGCGAATTTTTGTATTAAATTGCTCGCAATCTTTGTCAAACCAGGAAGCCCTGTTGCTGGCTAGCTTAAATTTCTTTATATCATATTTTAGTAAGGAGTTAACTACATGCTTGATTAGTTGTTCAAAGTTGGTGATCATCTCAGCTGGGGAGTCAGCATTGGTAACAAGGGAAACAAGTCTAGATTGGTTGAGGGAGCCAAGCAGGTCCTCAAGAGAAGACGCCAGCTTGGGGGACCAAGTCAAGCAGGGTAGATACTCGTTTGATGGCATTTCCTCTCCACAACCTCCTGGTTTCGCAATAAAATAAGATGGATTGGGAGATGGTCGCCTAGCAGAAGGTCTCTGATTTGAAAAGAATGTACCTTGGATTGCAAGTATGGAGACATCAGACAGTAGTAAACCACACTATGGCCTATAGAGGAAACAATAGTCCTGAGAATGTTCATAAGTGGTCAAGCCATTTAACCACAATTTGTTGTGGTTGATTGCCAGTTCCGTTAGTTTCTTGCCAGCTGCATTTATGCAAGAGTCCTTTGACTTGCGAGCAGCAGGAAGTAGGAAGGAGATGGAGTAGGCATCGTCGAGCCCCTCATGTGCTAGAAGAGTTAGTAGGTCAGTGCCCACTCTGGCGTTGAAATCTCCAAACAGTAGGATTTTGCTTGAGGGATAGTCAGATTCAAGACCTTCAAGGAAAATGGATAGTTTATCCCATATGTTGTCTAGGGGATTCTTTAGCAAACCAGGAGGGATGTAGACATTGACAAAAATCAGTGGGTTGGTCTCCCAGTGGATCATAATGGCCTGGGCTACTTGGGGGAGAGACCGGAGTGCACTGGCACTAAGTGCGGTAGATACCAGTGTGCAGAGGCCACAGGAAGGGCGACCAGCCCTACCTATTTTGGATGCTGGTAGGCAGTAGGATTCATAACCCTTCATGTGGATGGCTTGAATAGACCAGGTTTCCTATAGAAGCATTATACCAGCTTTCGTAAGAAAGTCACTGAAATATGAGTTTGGAGATTTATTTCCCCATCCTGTGATGTTCCATGATAGGATGGAGAGTTTTGTTGAAGCCTGTTGTCACTGGGTGTGGTCCATGGTTGAAATTTCAGGGGAGCCGTGTAGAACGCATCCATTTCCCTGCACCCTGGACTGGATAGGCGATGTGGTATGTATTTCCAGAGATGTAGAGGGACAGTCAGTTGGAGTATCTTCGGAAGTGCTTGGCTGGGGTGGATCATCCAAGGAGCTGCTGGGAAAATGTTTTTCAATTGGAACTTGGGTAGAGGTGCCAAAGGGTCCATTAGTGCTTGTGGGGCAGTCTGACACCTGTGAGGAAATAACATCCGTTGCTGTGGGCGTAGTAAAGTACAAATCTGTTATTTGAAATAGTGTCAGTCTCAGTTCTTCAAGTTCCTTGAACCATGATTTCCCAGGGGTTTTGGAAAGGTTGTCACTGCTCAGAACGTTTGCAGACCTAAGGTCTAATTCGAAGTCCTAGTGAGTGGATGGAGTTTGATGGGGATCATTTTCTAACGAGAGAGAAGGAACGATGTGGGTGGACGGGATGGGGTAAGTGGACGTTGGAGGACACAGGGGTTCAGAGCAGTCCGCGGGTGATAGATCCGGCAAAGGCTCTGAGGTTGTGGAGTTGTGGTCTATGATCTTGGCGGTAGATGATCCAGGGTCCACCAGGGTAGGGTAGACTGGATAAAGGTTGCACAGAGACTGGCAGTCGGCTGCATGCATGTTGTTTATGGTCTCTTCTGATAGCATTTCAATGTTCCTCCATTTGTCAGTCAAACTCTCAATCGTTGGCGATAGAGAGGGACAGGCCTTGATGGGCGCAGGGAGCTCTGGGAGCACTGTTTCCTTCCCCATCTCTTTTTTATCATATTTGTAGACCACCAACTTGTTCACTGTAAAGTCCTTAAAAACTCTTCCAATAAAAACATTGAAACGACTGGTAAGATATTGTCTCTTCTTAAATAGGAGTGCAGGGCAGACAGGAGTATCAAAGTTTAAAATCATTCTGTGACGACCGCCTTGGTAAGGCAGACGTTCAAAGGAACTTAGTTGAATCCTCCCAGGCTTGCAATTCAGCAGCTTGCTTAGTGAGGTGCAAATGCCGCGAGGTGAGGCCCAGTTACCAACGTTTGTGTGGATGTCCCTTATCATTAGAGCCACCTGATGTTTCTGAATAGACGAGGTGGAAGAAAAGGAGTCTGGGTTCGGAAATAGCAATGTCTTAGGTTGATCAGACATAAGATTGCAATTTTGGAGAGCAGTCTTATTGGTGAGGTTGGGAGGTTCGTTGGAAAAAGGTGAAGCTTCAAGCTTAGCATTAATTGAAGCAAAGTTCATTAGTAATAATTTGAATGTTTTAGAAATTAAAAGAGCCTGTCTTGCCAGAAGTTCAAACATAAAAACATCTCTCCCTGCCACTGGCTTCTCGCATGGCATGGCAGCTGTTGGATCTACTGAAACAGCATCTCCCCCTGGCTCCATTGCAATTTAAGGCACCTCCTCCGCTTCTGCAGGAGACATAACAGAGTCACCGAGCACCATAAATCTGTTAGAAAGCTTAAGATTAGAAGGAGGTTGAAAGTTGGCAAAAACATCAAGTTTTGTCTGCTTACAGGCTTTCTGGCTGATTGTTGGGAGGGCATCAGGATCAGAGCGTGTACGCTTCCTTGCACCTTTGGTCTTCATTGTAGAGATAAACAGTGGGGGCTCGATGCGGGCGTTACCCCTGCAGAAACAGTGCAAAATAAACTCTGTTTCCCAAGGTCCAGTTATTTGAAACAGGGGGAGCATTTGCTGACCTTCAGCTGCTACAACAATGAACTATGGCTCAAAAAAGTGGAGAGTGAGAGGCAAAATTAAGATTAAAAGCTGGTTCAGCGAAGAGAGCTTGGCAGCTGCTGTTAACTCGTCGCCATCTTAACCGGAACCATTCACCTTCCAGAACAGGAGGACCTGATCAGCATAGATCATATGCTTCACTGTAGCGTACAGTCTCTTGACCTTGGGTGCTGTGTGGTTTCCGGGCTGTATGGCCGTGTTCTAGCAGCATTCTCTCCTGACGTTTCGCCTGCATCTGTGGCTGGCATCTTCAGAGGATCATGGGTTATGAATCCTACTGCTAGAACACGGCCATACAGCCCGGAAACCACACAGCACCCAAGTGATTCCGGCCGTGAAAGCCTTCGACAATCTCTTGACCTCTCATAATTCCCTGGCCAGACAAGATGTATCAAGTTTTGGAGGCAGCAAGAAAGCCATTGAGGCAGAAATCATGCTCTGCTAAATGGACACATTTCTTTCAGTGTGTCAGCACAAAAGACTTGGCACCAAAAACATGCCCTCTACAATTTATCTAGTAATTGCCTACATTGGCTGCAATGTTAGCATTCCATGCACCTGTTGATTCCTATACAGGGTTTTCAGCTCCCCATTCTAAAAAGTTTTGTGATTATGATGTTATCCATTCAGTCATTCTCAACCCTTGGCAACCCAATATGCAAGCTCTTTCCACATTTTTCGAGTAAGTACTGCTTCCTTCAGCTGGTTGATGTTCATGCCTGTATCAGCTTTTATGGTATCTAGCCATTGTATTCTTTGGCGTCCAGGTCTTCTACCACCACTGACAAGACCGAGCATCATAGATTTTTCTAGCGAATTTGATTGCATCACATGACCAAAGTATGTAAGTCTGAGCCTGGTTATTTTCCCTTCTAGTGATGTTTTTGGTTTTATGCAGTTCAAGACTTCTGCATTTGTCATTCTAGCTGTCCATGGTATGCGCGATAGCTCTCGCCAACACCACAACTCAAACGCATCTATTCTTCTTCTGTCGGCTTTCTTGGTAGTCCAGCTTTCACACCCATATATGGCTATGAGAAAGATGATGGCTCGGACTAGCCTGTGCTTGGTTTTGATGCTGATGTCTTCTTTTCCAAATTTTATCCATGCTCAGCATTGCGCTTTGTCCTAATGCTATTCTCCGCTTTATCTCAGGGGTTACTTCTCCATTGCAGTCAATTTTTGAGCCCAGGAAGATGAAGTCTTGGACGCACTCAGTGACCTCATTGTCAATGCTAATTTGGGCCCGATCTATGCTAGCTGTCATCATGATGTTTGTCTTCTTCACATTGAAATGGAGGCCCATTTTTCACTTTCAGCTTCGATCTTCACTATCAACTGTCTCAGCTCGTTCTCGTTCTCTGCAAGCAGTGTTGTGTCGTCTGCGTAACGAAGATTGTTGATGTTTCTCCCACCAACTTTCACTCCTGTTTTGAGTCTTCTAGCTCAGATTTTCGCATGATCACTTCGGCATAGAGGTTGAACAAGAAGGGTGAGAGAATGCAGCCCTGTTGGACACCTTTGCCGATTTGGAATTAGCCTGTGTCCCCATGTGCTGTGGTCACTGTGGCTTCCGGGTTGGTGTAGAGTGTTTGTAACAGCTTGATTAGATGTGGCAACACACCTAGCTCTTGCAGGGCTTGCCATAGCTTATCATGCTCAACACAGTCAAAGGCCTTGCGCTTATCAATGAAGCACATGTAGATGTTCTTCTGGTATTCTCGACTTTCTCCATGATCCATCGCAAGTTTGCAATGTGATCGTGGGTGCCGCAACCGTGTTGAAAGCCTGCCTGTACATCAGGGAGTTGGGCTTCGACGATTGGTCTTAGCCTTTCTTGTATTATCTTGAGAAGGATCTTGCTTGCATGTGGCATGAGGTTTATTGTGTGATAATTGGAACAAATGCGGTAATCACCTTTGGTAAAGGGATGAAGACTGATCTTTTCCAGTCCTCGGGCCACTCAGTGGATTCCCATATTGTCTGGCACAGAGCCATGATGGTTTTAACTGGTGCTGGCTGTATTAATTCTGCCGGGATGTTGTCTATACCAGGTGCTTTGTTTTTAGCTAGTTGCTTCATCGCCTTAGTGACTTCTGACTCCAGGATTGGGGGCTCAAAATCCAGGTTGCCTTCCTCATGTGTTGGTCCAGATTTCTGCCTGCAAGAATATAACTCTTCTGTGTATTCTTCTGTGTATACTTAGGCCCTTTCCTCACAGCCAAGGGAGAGAGCCTGCATTGGCATTAATCATGCCGATGCAGGCTCTGGGGCCTTTTGCACAAATAGCCCCATGGGCTGGGCAGCTGTTGGAGCAGACTCTGCACAGCTGCACAGCCCCCTTGCCTCCTGCTGGCAGCTGTTGTGCTGTTGCTCTGAGGAGGCCAGGGGACACGCCCCCATGAGCAACAGCTGCAGCTAGGGAGGCCAGGGGGCGTGACCCCTGGGCTCTTCAGAGCAATGGCAGCCAGCAGGAGGTGTTTGGGGCCAGGGGGGAATGCGTCGGCTTACACCCGCTGCCATTCACATGGCAGAGTATGGAAGCCGGCGTTTGCAGAAAACCTCACTCCCCGAGCAAGTTTTGAAAACACCGTTTTGGTGGGAACAGAGCACCGCTGCATCGATTTGGCAGTGTTGCCTGTGCAAAGGGTCCCCGCCCAAACGGTGTTTTACCGGGCTGAAGTCGTTGCTTTCTGCCCGTGCGGAAAGGGCCTAGGATGATCAATTAGTTC
This sequence comes from Sphaerodactylus townsendi, assembly GCF_021028975.2. Taxonomy (NCBI): domain Eukaryota; kingdom Metazoa; phylum Chordata; class Lepidosauria; order Squamata; family Sphaerodactylidae; genus Sphaerodactylus; species Sphaerodactylus townsendi. Next base: position 58,996,292 of record NC_059436.1, on the reverse strand, counting down.
CTTTCCGTTTTTGCCTTTGAAGCTTCCTTTATGGGCCATGAAAGGTTTTTGTGTCTTCTTGATCTGCGAGGAGAGGCCCCTTGTGTGGCCTTTCATCAAAAAGTCTTCTTCAGGTTGTTTGCAACGTAAGGAGCGGCTAAATAACTTATATCCTAGGTAAGACCACCCACGCCCACATGGAGTTTATCTTTAGCGTTAGTTCAAATTATGCATAAACCGCTTGAACCTCTCACAACATGTGATTTATTGTTGTCATTCAAAAGGCAGTTCCTGGTCGTAGTCAACATGGCAAGAAGGGTTAAGGACCTAACTGCCCTATTGTTTGATAAGCCCCTCACTTGATTCCATCTTGACAGGGTTGTTCACTGCACTAGCACAGAGTTTCAGCTAAAAGTAATATCTAATTTTCTTATGTCACAAGACATAACATTACCTGTTTTTTTCCACAAACCCTCAATCAACAGCAGATTAGACGTTACACACACTATGTCAAAGAGCACTGCTTTTTTATTTACATTGTACATCTTCATTTAGAGAAGACAATAACTTCTTTCTGTGTGTCAAGGGCCCAAATAAAAACAAAGTAGCCACTTCCCTGACCATTCCTAGATGGGTTGTCTCAACTGTTAAACTTACAAATCTGCAGGGAGGGATTGCCCAGGTGAGAGCATGCTGTACCAGAGCTCAGACACCATCAGCTGTATCAGCAAGTATCAGTGAGCTTGCTACGCTCCTGTGTGGGACTTCACTAAAGACACAACAATGAAAACAGTGTTGCACTTACCTGTAACTGTTGTTCATTGAGTGTCTTTTGTGAAGGCAGCTCTCCCTCCTTTCCATGCTGTGACCGTATACCACCTGTTATTATTTAAGCTTTGTGGTGGTAAAGGGACAAACTCAGGGGAGAGAACTCCCAGCCTTGTGATGTAACCATTTGGGCAAGAAAGTGCAGCTCTGCGGTGAAGACAGGGGAGTGCTCCTGAGAAACTAAAACTTCTAAAAGGTTGACAGTCTGTCTCTACTGCATGCCTGCACAAAAGAAACTTCATAAACAACAGTTAAAGATAAAGTCAACACTTTTTTGTGACTAAAAAAGTATATGGGATCTGTTTTAATAAATCTTGCAAAAATGATATCCACAATCAAACTGTTAAATAAGTAATGCACACAGCAATACAAATATCAGCCAACCACCAATACACAGGCATATTCCACAGTAAGCATATATTGGCAAAATTATCGTCTTCAGTGGTCAGAAGAAGAAGAAGAGGAGGAGGAGGAGGAGTTTGGATTTATATCCCCCCTTTCTCTCCTGTAGGAGACTCAAAGGGGCTTACAATCTCCTTGCCCTTCCCCTCACAACAAAAACCCTGTGAGGTAGGTGGGGCTGAGAGAGCTCCGGAAAGCTGTGACTAGCCCAAGGTCACCCAGCTGGTGTGTGGGGGAGTGCACAGGCTAATCTGAATTCCCCAGATAAGCCTCCACAGCTCAAGTGGCAATCAAACCCGGTTCCTCCAGATTAGAATGCACCTGCTCTTAACCACTACGCCACTGCTGCTCTTTAGTAATTAATTATGCAATACTTAAGTAATGCACATACCAGGAAATGTGCTATCCTTACACAAAAATATTCCTGGCCAGGCAAAACAATGGGGCATTCAGTATTCTCTTCTCGGGATGCTGAGTTCTCCATATGACCCAAAGTGGTCTGTCATAAAATGTGAACCTGATCAAAACGTATGGCTCATTGTGTGTCTAAGTAACCAGCTTCTACCATAATCCTAAGAATACAATGCAGTGTTTCATTGTATTGTTCTCCTGTTTTGTAATTCTACTTTATTGTCTGTATATCAGTGCGTTTTCTGCTGACAGGTAATCTCCCAAACTACTGGACCGATTGCTTTGAAATTTTCACACAACATTGCATTTGCGTGCAGCCAGGTTTCCATACTGTTTCCACACCTCCTGTTGTGTGCATGTCACAACTGTGCCAGTTATTGTGTACATGCTACACCTGTGACAGTTGGAACCACAGTTCTGTTCCGCAACAGCGCCATCTGCTGGCCTTCAAAGCAACACCCTCTGATACAAGGGAAACCATGCCTTCTTTGAAAACCGCTGCCATCTGGAGTGAAAGGGATGGTCTTGCCATCTGGACATGGCCCACCCAAGCTGAAATTTGAACACAACGTAGCTCATGCCTCCCAGCATGTTTTAAGCTACTTACGTAGCTCATGTACCACACTGCCCAAGGTAAACCATGATAACAAGCTACATTCTGCCCAGTTCTCCCCCCCCCACACACACACATAGGAACTGAAAGCCAAGTAGAAACGGATAACCTTTCATACACACATCTCTTAGGGATGCGTTTCAGTCAAACTGTGAGAGGTATTGTGTACCTACCACACCTGTGACAGTTGGAACCATGGTATGGTTCCGCAATAGCGCCATCTGATGGACATCAACAGCAACACACTTCGCCTGCAAGGAAACAGAATGAAAGGAACAGGGCCCGCCATCTGGAAATGGGCCACCCACCCTAACAGAGAAAGGAGAACGTTAGGGAGGGAGGGGGCGGGGTGCCATGCAAGGGAACGGGAGAGAGGGAGGGGAGCGAGGGGCCCCTTGCCCCTCCACTCCCTTGCAAGCATTGTTCAATGACACATGTTCGAACCGTTCGCTTTCCCTTTTCTTTCTTTTCCACTTCACCAGACTGAAGCCACAGCAACGCGTGGCCGGGCACGCTAGTATTGTATATGTTCTCTAAAGCTGTTGGTATTGTTTTATTCTTACTCCTGTGTTTTGTTGAGTTATTCCTCAGTCTCAGTAATTCAGCTATTCAGATTTTCCTGTGATCTTTCCCCAAACTTTGTGGTAAAGAAGACTTGGGAAAGACTAGAGAAAAGTTGGGTGAAACCTAGGAGGCAAGTGAATGCTCCATGATGCCATGGGGTCAGGGGACACACACTTCCTAACAACATCAAAACTGTGGCAAGTAATGCATGTGGTAAAGGCCTTAATTCATAGGTTAAACCACCTTCTGTACTGAGAATAGAGCTTAAGGATATGTCTGGTCTCTTCTTGTTCACAGTTCTTTCCTGGTCGTCAGCCTGTGATAAAGCTGTTGGAGACTTTGCAAATGTGGCTGATCAGCCTCCCGTTAGACAGAATCCCTTATGATGCCATCCTTGATCTAGTCAACAACAAAATGCGGGTAAGTCAGTGCTGGTTTTGAGAATGGAATACGGTACTGGCAAAGGATGAGGGTGTATTGTAATTCCAAGAGACTACTGCCTAACCTTTACCACCATACCCCAAGGGAGAGTGAAACTTATCCTGGCCATTGCAGTGTGACTCCCAGGAGCCTTCACTCCTGCAATCTCTCCTCTCTGATTCAGGAGGGGAAGCTCACACCAGCCTGCTCCAGAAAGGCAGAAAAGTTCTAGAAAGTTCTGATCTAAAATTCTACCTTGCTTGCAATAAAACCATGAGTACGCTCGGAGCTATTTGTGAGTAAACAAAAGTATAAAGTAGTATGACTTCCATAGCTTTCCTATAAAGTGGGCTTCAGCTTTCACATTTCTAAACTATGACAGGTGCAACAAAGTTGAAAACATGCTTGAAAGTCTGAAGGATGGAAACAAAAGCACAATCAATTGGTCAAGGTTTTTCAACTCATGATTTTCAAGTCCAATTTTTCCAGAAGCTGATTCATGTATATCTGCACAAGCAGCCTGTTCATCATGCTTCCGTGTGTTTGGCCATGGAATTTTATGGCTCTTTCACCCTTTCTAGATCTCTGGACTCTTTCTCACAAGCCGCATCCAGTGGGTTGGCTGCCAGGGCAGCAGGCCGGAGCTCAGAGGCTACCCTTGTTCTTTCTGGAAGCTGTTCCACACATTAACAGTTCAAGCAGCAGTTAGACCAGAGACCTTGCATAAGACAGGTAGGAGGCTGCTGGAAGCCAGAATGTTGGGTGGGGAAATTATCCGTTTATATCCTGCCTCTCTAGATGTTTACAATATGCACAAATTTAAATCCATCTTTTAAATTATTTATAACCCCACCTTTCTCACTGAGACTCAAGATAAATCTATGCAATCCATAGAATAAGATATCTAGTAAGCAAAGTAATGGGACTAGGATTACAGAAATCTGAAAATAAGCATAAGTATTAGACATACGATAACTATGCCAAAAAGTGGAATTACATAGATAGATAATATTGTAGTGAAAGTAAAATAATGCATCCAGAAAACAGATCTGTCGTCTGTACAGTAGCATAATTCACATAACTCTTTTCATTGGATCACCCTCTGCAACCATTTCATCACAATGTAGCCTTATTGCTTTTATAAAAATGCCTCCCAAACACTTTTGTTTTACAAAGTTTGCAGAATGCCAGAAGTATGGCAGCCTTCAGACCTTCTCAGGCAGGCCATTCCAGAAAGCCACATCAGAGAATGCACGTTATGAGCACTTGTAGCAGGGTGGCATCTGTGGAAAGTCCCACTCAGACAAGCAAAAGCTGACATGCTGGGGAATGGGGGGGGGGGGGTAGTCCTGAAATTATGAGGATCTAAAACCATGAAGGGCTTTATAAATAGTAGCTAGCATCTTGCCTAGTAGCTGATAGGGCAGCCAGTGGAGTTACTGCAAAAATAGGTATAAATATACTCTGCATAGCTCAGGATACTAACCATTCAACAGGATTTTGTACTAGTGGGAGTCTGACATTAAGGGCAGACTTATGTGGATTGCATTTTATTATTCTAGTATCAGTATTACCGTGGTATGGATCCAGGTGGCCAGTTTGGCCAAGCTTAGGAAGGAGCTTATCTTTTAGATTAAACAGCATTGTAACAAAGTGGGGGGGGGAGGTTTGGGGGGGTTGCTTATCTGAGCAAGGCCTTCTACACGTACCACCCTTAATTTGCTTCTCTAGGAGTAGGCTCTTAACTGAGTCAGTTGAACTGCCATTGGAAGTGGCAACCACAGTGTTCCATCTTGTCAGGATTCAGTTGCAATTCATTCACTCTCAGCTATTTAACCATAGGAGTCTGGCAGACATTGATTCAAAAACTCTACCTCATCACCAGGAGATTTGAATAGAGAAATACAGAGCTGGGTACAGTCCATATGATGGTGACATCTAGTTCCAAAGCTATTAATTATATCTCCTAAGGGAGACATAATCCATAGTTTTATAATCTGTAGAGATTTTATTTTTAAGATTTTATGCTTCCTTTCTACTTGATCAGAGTTTCCAAGATGGTAGATAGATTGACCAGCATTGTAGATAAGAATGCACCTTCTGGGACCCCACAGGACAAATTCCATTTTGATAACTGATCTCCAGTGACAACTGTTTGAGTTTGGGTCATACAGAACACAACCTACTTCTGCTTTCAAACATCTCAATAAGATGGCCCGCTGCTGCATCAAAGGCTGCAGATGAATCAACAAGGAGCTGCAATGAGGCATGACTTTTAAAAAAAATTAAAAAGCATGGCCTTTCTCCATATTCAGATGGAGATCATAGAATCATAGAGTTGGAAGGGGCCATATCGACCATCTAGTCCAATCCCTACTCAGAGCAGGATCAGCCTAGATGAGAACATTCCAGGTTAGTGTTGTGCAGCCACTGCTTAAAGGACTGCCAGTGATGGGGAGCTCACCACCTCTCTAGGCAACTGATTCTACTGTATCACAACTCTTACCATAAATATTTTTCCTAAGATCCAGTCAGAACCATCAGCCTAGATGAGAACATCCCAGGTATGTGCTTGTACAGCTGCTGCTTGAAGACTGCCAGTTATGGGGAACTCACCACCTCCCTAGGCCTCTGTTGATACACCCCAAGATTGTAGTAGCCTTTTTTGTTACTGCATCACACTACGTGGTCATATTTAACTTACTGTCCCAGATCCTGTTCACACACACTGCTACTCAGCAGTACTTATATCCCCCATCCAGTATGTGTGTTCCTCATTTTCGTAACCCAGATGTAGAACACAGCATTTACCCTTGTTGAATTTCATCTTGTTCATACCTGCCAACTTTTCCAGTGTGTTCAGATCTCATTGAATTCTATTTTCTGGTGTGTTTATTGCTCCTCCCAAATTGGTACCATCTGCTAAAGCCACTGATACTATCTCTGTCCCATAGTCTGGCCTGGAACCAGACTGAAAATTGTCCTGGGAGGATTAGTGATCGAAGAAAGCCTTTGCCTTTACCCAGAAAAGGCAGAGACAGGACTGGCCACATCAGTTTTCTGCAGGAATGGTTTTTTAAGCAGCAAACGGATAACTGCCTCTTTGAGCTGCCAAAGGAAGATACCCTAAGACCGCAGTTGATTCATGATGGACGTCAATGGATTATTAATGTATAAACTAAAAATTATAACAGTACAGCAAAAGATCTAGAAACTCATTCAAGTCAGCAAGGAATAACCAGTAGTTGTCAAATGCTTTCCTTGCCACTTTGCCAAAATCCTCCAAAAGGGCCCTGTGGACCATCAGAAGGGGTCAGAACCATCATAGAGAGTGGCCCCAGTCTGGTTGAGGAGTTCTGCACCTGGTGAATAGAAGGAACTGTGAAGAGCATTTTTTTCTGAGGTCCACATTTAGTGGGCAGGTTTGATAAAAGAGAAGTGGCCCTTCATGCATGTGGGGCCCACATAACGAATGGTTTTAAGAACTGGCACCTTGAATTGAGTATAGGAACAGACTGAGTATGAGCACAGCTGTTTCAAAAGTGGCATCATATGTTACCAGAGGCTTACAGAACAGATGTTTGAACTCCTGTGTGTTCAGTGGCCCGGTAATCACCAGGGGGCGTTATACCTCTGATTTATAATTGTTCACTGGGGTCAGGGCTGGCTACAAAGCAGTTCTTACACACATTCTGCTTTCAGGCATGCATGTTGTCTCTTACATATGCTGCACAGGATGCCATCCTTCTTCCTGGAAGTAAGTTTATTGAATAAAAGAGAACTTGCAACTGAGTAGACCTATTTCAAGAGTGGTGTTGTGCCCCTGGACTGTTCAATAATGAGACTTTGTGTTCAAATGATTTCCTTTGTTGAAAACAGCATCAGGATTAAGCATTTAGAAGTCCAATGACAGAACTAGACTTCGTGTGCCAAAGGAGCTTCCATTATACCCTTGCCCCTATTCCTCCTCCCCTCCCTCAATGCCCAAATTACACATTACCAGACACCACTCTTTGGTGCCCAAGGGGGAGCAGGCACCCCATCATTTCCAGGGGGAGGCAGAGTTATGTCCTTCACCAAGTCAAATTCCATACTCCCCAGTGCTTTAAAGTGCAAAGCAAGCAGCTTTATACCAAACTGATTAGCCCATGCTGGAAAATGAAACTAACAAGCTAACAAAGAGAAGCATCCCCAATAGAAGGTTCCCACATCCTGGCCAGGAGAAATGTCAGGATCAGGCCGGAACAAGGCCAGGTCATGACAGGTGGTCAGGGAAGAGGCCCAGTCCCACTCAGCCACAATCCTATCCTTGGTTGGAGGAAGGGGACAGACACCAACTACAATGTCGCACAGCCTAGTGGTCTTTCTTGATTTTGTACTTTTTATTTCTAAACATAATAGTAGTAAACTTGCTAATAAAAGCTAAAGACTGCAATTCTATGCATGGTTACTTGAGGCTAATTCCCAAGGAAAAAATGCCTAATATGGTCTCTGGAAGTAGAATGAGGGTGCTGTCCTTCTTCCTGGAGGCAACTTCACTGAATAAAAGGGGACTGACCTCTGGATGCCAGCTTGGAGTGCCCTGCAACACCCCCCCCCCCAAAAAAAAAGCCTTTGAAAAGTGCTCATTCCCATCCCAGGGACTCTGATTGTAGTCTGTGGTTGACAATGCAGCCCTTGGGGACCAAAAATGCAGTCCTAAGATGGTTTACTCAGAAATAATTTCCATCTTATTTAATGAGATATACTGCTAGGAAAGAGGATTGCAGATCCTCTTTCTGGCACTGGTTTTGACCTACTCTCTTTCTTTTTGTGATTCATTCCTTGTTTTTCTTGCACCTTTGAATGGAAGGAGTGGGCCAGTTGTCTTCAGCTGCAAGTAGTGCTTGCAAGCATCAAGTTTTCAAGGCTAGGCGCTAAAGAGGTAGTCCCAAAATCAGCTCACTGGATTTGCTGCCTTCAGTTATGGCAAGTGCATCTTTGGAACTCTTTTGTGGCAAAGATTGCAGCATCTGTAGTTTGCATCAGTCATCATACTGTCAGACCTCAAGTCCAAATATAATAGAAACTGTAGATTTGTTCTAAAGTCTTTATTTCACAGAGAAGGGCAAACATCAGCATAAGAACATAAGAACATAAGAACAAGCCAGCTGGATCAGACCAAAGTCCATCTAGCCCAGCTCTCTGCTACTCGCAGTGGCCCACCAGTTGCCTTTGGGAACTCACATGTAGGATGTGAACGCAATGGCCTTCTGCGGCTGTTGCTCCCGAGCACCTGGTCTGTTAAGGCATTTGCAATCTCAGATCAAGGAGGATCAAGATTGGTAGCCAGAGATCAACTTCTCCTCCATAAATCTGTCCAAGCCCCTTTTAAAGCTATCCAGGTGAATGGCCATCACCACATCCTGTGGCAGCATATTCCAAACACCAATCACACATTGCATGAAGAAGTGTTTCCTTTTATTAGTCCTAATTCTTCCCCCCAGCATTTTCAATGGATGCCCCCTGGTTCTAGTATTGTGAGAAAGAGAGAAAAATTTCTCTCTGTCAACATTTTCTACCCCATGCATAATAATTTTTGTAGACTTCCAATCATATCCCCCCCTCAGCCCCTCCTCTCCAAACTAAAAAAAGGGGAGTCCCAAACGCGTGCAGCCTCTCCTCCTAGGGAAGGTGCTCCAATCCCTCAATCATCCTTGTTTGCCCTTCTCTGCACTTCTTTTTTCTATCTCCTCAATATCCTTTTTGAGATGCGGGCTGACCAGAACTGGACACTGAGTACTCCCCAAGTCGCTAAGGTCGCTTCCACTGCTTTTATATAAGGGCATGACAATCTTTGCAGTTTTATTCTCAATTCCTTTCCTAATTATCCCCAGCATAGAGTTTGCCTTTTTTACAGCTGCCATGCATTGAGTTGACATTCCCATGGAACTATCAACTAAGACGCCTAAATCCCTTTCCTGGTCTGTGCTGATAGCACTGACCCCTGTAGCGTGTATGTGAAGTTTGGATTTTTTGCCCCTATGTGCATCACTTTACATTTTGCTACATTTATTTATTTATTTATTTATTTATATTTTAGATTTATAGGCCGCCTCTTCCCCGAAGGGCTCGAGGCGGCTCAACAACATGGCTGTTATTAACAGCAACTCAACAACATAACGTAAACATTAAAACTCCGGCAGCAATTACATATAATTGAACTGCATTTGCCATTTCTGAGCCCACTCACCTAATTTATCAAGGTCCGCTTGGAGCTCTTTGCAATCCTTTGTGGTTCTCACCACACTACATAATTTGGTATCATCTGCAAACTTGGCCACCACGCTACCCACCCCTACTTCCAGGTCATTTATGAATAGGTTAAAGAGCACTGGTCCCAAAACGGATCCTTGGGGGACACACCACAATTCTACATCTCTCCATGCATTGTGAGAACTTCCCATTTACACCCACTCTTTGTTTCCTGTTTCTCAACCAGTTTTTAATCCATAGGAGGACTTCCCCTCTTATTCCTTCATTGCTGAGTTTTCTCAACAGTCTCTGGTGAGGAACTTTGCCAAAAGCCTTTTGGAAATCCAAGTAGACAATGTCCACCGGTTCACCCCTGTCCACATGCCTGTTTACACCCTCAAAGAACTCTAGTAAGTTTGTAAGACAGGATTTGCCTCTGCAAAAGCCATGCTGACTCTTTCTCAGCAGGTCTTGCTTTTCTACATGTTTTATAATTTTATCTGTAATGATAGATTCTACTAATTTACCAGGAACAGTAATTTACCAGCAAAGAGGGATCTGAAGATTCCCGCTCAAACCCACTGCCTATATTCTCTACTGCCCCCTCCCAAATGGCCTCTACATTCCCCACTTCAAAGCACTACAAGCCTGGGAACAGTTCACACTTCCCTCCAAATAAGATCTGTGGCCAGACTGTCCTGGGAAGGCGGGAGAGAGCCCCAGACATCTGCAAAGTAACAAGCAGTAATAAACCATTCTCTCCTTGCCACACCTACCACAGTCCTGACACATACAGGCAGCCATGTTTTGCTGTAGTAGAAGTTTCACAGATAGTTTCAGGATCCACCCTACAGAGAACTTGTGACAGTAATCCAACCAAGAAATTAGAAAAGCATCAGCAAGTCAGGATAATTTATGAACCTTATGAAGGTGATATCAGGCACTCCTAGCAACAGCAAAAGTCTACTCTTGTAAGAGCAAAGCTATGTCTAGAAGCATCCATTGCCAGAGCTGGTCAGCATCCCTTTCCAAATCAGGCATATTGATCTTCTAAAGAGTATCTGGTTTTCATGCTAGCATCACCACTGACTTACACATCTGCAAGGTGTGTTAAAGATGGATAGCTGAGCACTATTGTTGATACCTTCAGCTATGCTGAGTATGAACTTATTCAGAAACCACATGTACATGTTAAAAAGCAACAGTGGAAGTGCCAAGCCTGAGGAAACATTGCACATGACACACCCCGAGAGGGCAATTCAACTCCAGATTCCTGTTTCATTCAGGTTAACAAGAAGGCAGAAACAGATGTGAATCTCAGGCCGCATCCATAGCTAGTGGCCGTGGAAGCACGTCATTGGAATGCAGCAGAAGGCAATGGCATGCTAAGTTCTTGCTAATGGGAGAAGCCTGGCCCTTCTCCTCTCATAGACATTCATTCAGGGTGCCAGTGGGTACATGCTTGAGAAGGAAACCACAGCCAGTTCCCAAACATTGACAGATGTGCCTGTAAGAGAAAGACATTTGCAAGTGGCTGTTGTCACAGCCACACTATCTTAGGTGTACACCTAAAAACTGTTTGAAGTGTTTGATAGCCAGCACCCAGAATGGAGTGGTCCAAGAATGTTCTTCATTATTCAAAGTATATATACACAGGACCTGGCTGTACTTAAAAAAACCCATCCCTGAATGTTTGGCAGCCCTGGACATATTACTCTTCCCATGGGAAGTTTAATGGTTGTGGAGAGAGCTGATCTGATGTCAAATCTCCAGTGAAAGAAACAGCACCTTGTAGAGAACAGAGGTTTATTCATACAACCAGAGAGCAACTTGGAAAAGCCAGAATTGACTTTTCTGCACGCAAACATCAGTAATAAGAAGTGAGGAGACACCCCCTCCCCCATGTGAACAGACAGAAAATATGCAGGCAGTTTGATAAGAGCAAAAAGTCCATTGGAGCTGACCTTGGCCAGCACCTGGTGGTGAGCTACAAGAAAAGAAACACACACTACTAATTCCAAGTCCCACTACTATTCCCATCCCCCATAAGCCCAAAGTGCTAAGCAACCCCAGCACCCCTAATGCAACCTGACATCTGACTTGCTCCTGGTTGTTCAATTGCTCTCTGAGCCCCTCTGTAAACACATGATTTTTGACCCAACTTGACGGATGGGCCTCCTGAATTTTTCTTTTTCACTTCCAGGACCTTAGAAATCTGTCCCTACCGCTCATGTGAATAGTTTGATCCTATGGCTAATTAAGAAAGAGGTAGAAGAAGGGTTATTCTGGTTTTGGAAATTCCATGGTCTTTCATCTTCAGTTTCCCCCTTCAGAATGTGCCTCTGTTTAGACTCACAAACGAAAAGCAAGTTGAATCGTTAAGGATGGACATCTGTTTCTGAAGGAACACGCTTTCCTTTATTTTGGTGTAAGCAGAAACAGATGTAAGAGTCCTGTGCAACCTCTGCTGTCCACCCAGGTTAGCAGTGACATGAGGCCTCACTATTTTAACCTAGCTTTATTAAACCTGGCCTTGCAGGTTTAAAACCTTGCAGGTTTTAGAGCAAGACTGAAACACTAAAATGCATTTTTCGTGGTTCAGTGCTTGTGTTTGTTTCTGTGTCTCCAGCATGCTTAGCCATCCATTTAAACCATGCCATATTTTTGATGATAGCTTCTTATGGCAAAAGAATTGGGTCACCCTCAGGCTATCGGATTATGTCTTGGGAGGTTTTCCTCTCCTTATTGCTTGTTTTAAATCCCATCTACTAAAAAGCCTGATTGCTTAATCCTTCCCATCACAGGTGGGATTTTATGGTTCTTGCCCACTTTAAAGATTAGGGTTACCCTGAATTGCAGTAGTTTTGAGAGGAAAGAGAAAAGGGAGATTACACTGGGAGGTGCTGCAGCTGATTATGTGAGAAGCAGCAGCCCTGGGCTGACAACACTCACAAATGGGGGAGCCCAGTGGAAAGGGGCTTGTGTCACTGATTTGGACTCTCAATAAAATGTTCATGTTTTTCCACAAGGAACTTGTTTTACATTTTGCCAGATATAGTTGCCTGAATTTTACTCCCTAGAATCTTTGCAAAAAAGGATTTTTGCCATTTCTGAAATAACTTCACAGTGAGAATTTGAATTAAGCTACCCAATTCTAACAGAGCTGCCTAAAATGATCTAACCTAACTCTTTATGTTGTTGTGACGATAAAGTGCGGAAGGGAAAATGAAATCTGGATTTTTAGCGTAATAAAAAAGTACTCTATTTATTTATACCCCACTTTTCCCTTCACTTGGGACCCAAAGTGCTATAAGGCTCCATTTCCCCCTATTTCATTGTATAAAGGAATCTACTTGCAGAAGCAGCCCTGATGAAACATTTTCCATGGATTAATTTCATTCCAGGTCTGTCTCCAGTGGCTTCTCACATAACTGGGCAAAGCACGGTATGCCCAGAGCTTGTTAGATGTACAGACTGTATTGCGGGTGTGTGTGTGTGTGTGTGTCTTTCACAGACATCAGTATGAACCCTTGGAGGCAATGAGCAATCTTGACCCCTTGCACAGATGAAAAAGATCACAATGATGTGTACACTTAAAAAGACATTAACCTCTGCTCTTGGATAGAATTGTCACCATCTTGAGGATTAACTTTTAATGGCCTCTGAATATCCTGCGTCTGTGAGGCCCGTGTGTGTGTTTGACAGACAAAAACCTTTTCTGCCCCAAGCTGGAGAACAAGGTGGAGCTCTTGTTTCTTGCAAGGCATCTCCCTCACCACTCCTCAGCCTTTCCTTTTAATTGAACAGCATGAGTAGAGCCATGGAGACTTTGTAGGAAGAAATGTTTAAAAGGATTGTTGGTTTGACGGGTGGGATATGCTGCTGGCGTCATGGAGAAGCGTGACAGACAGAGGCCCCTTCTGCACACGCAAAATAATGCGTTTTGAAACCACTTTCACAACTGTTTGCAAGTGGATTTTGCCATTCCGCACAGCTTCAAAGAGCACTGAAAGCAGTTTGAAAGTGCATTATTCTGCGTGTGCAGAATGAGCCTCAGTCTGGAGAATTGGGTTTGATTGTGAGTGCCTCCACATGAAGCCTGCTGGGTGATCTTGGGCCAGTCAGTGCTCTCTCCAAACCCTCTCAGTCCAGCAGGGGCAAACAATAGCAAACCATCATCGAACATCTCTTGCCTTGAAAATCCTGTGAGGTCACCACTGTGACTTAATGGCACTTGCCACGACCAAAAGAGGGCAGGAATCCTCCAGAATCATTAAAGGGATCTGACTCTTTTGCTTCAGAACATTTAACTGATGTTACTGGAGATGGAACTTTATATGTGAAATATGCATGTCATGTTCTGTGCAATTGATGAACTGTGAGCCATGACCTTTCACCTTGGTGTAAAGCAACAGTTTTTTTCATCATGTATTTCCTTTATGTACCCCTTATTGCAGGTTTAGAGGAGAATCCTCGGGCGGTCCTGCAGATCATGCAGAAATATGTCAAGAATTTTTTTGGATGCAGGGCTTGTGCACAACATTTTGAAGAAATGGCCCAAGAGTCCCTTGATTCGGTGAAGACCCCAGAGGAGGCTGTGTTGTGGCTCTGGGAGAAGCACAATGTGGTGAATTCCAAGCTGGCAGGTAGAGGCAAAATCTCTCTTCCCTCCATTGATCCTTTATCAGAAGTACTATTTTATTGTGATAGGTTTTCTGTTGCTATAAACTAGAATTGATCAGTTAAAAGAGAAGGTCAATAAAATTGAGTTATATATTAAGGCTTTGTAGAGCATCTTCACATATAAGCTTCTGCTGCCTTTGCCTGCAGTTCCTTTAGCACAGCTTTTTTTACTGGTCTTTATGTTGCTGGGAAATACTCCCAGCCAACTGGCAATAGCACAGCCAGCATGTCAACACAACATAGGCAGTGTCACAAAGCCAGTTCTGAGTAAAGAGTCCTGTACCCCCTCTGAATAGGTGTTGGGTGGGAATGGTGCTGTCACCACCTGGACGGGAGTGAACCCTGCACACGGGACATACTTTTGACCAAAGGTTTTGTTCTGTTCTGCAGTGAACAAAAGTGTTCATGAATATTGGCTCACCAGAATTACCATACAGGATTTAATAAAATGTTTTTGTTTGAATTCATCGAAATACATTCTTAGATGGAAATCTAAACTAGACTTGACTGCCAAAGTGGATGATTTCCAGCAAAGAAACAAGACAAAATATGGGGTTTCCACCACATGAACATTGGCTAAGGAATTAAATGTGGGCCGTGGTTGACTAGACACAGCCTCTGCAATTTGGAACCGTTCATTTTGTTAGTCACATCACCTTTATGCCAGCAAAGAGGAGCTGGCACAAACTGCATACTTGACAGGGCTGCACTCAACAGAAACAGCTCCCAGTGTGGCTTGGATTAGAGGCCCCTTCCACACACACAAAATAATGCGTTTTCAAACCACTTTCACAACTGTTTGCGAGTGGATTTTGCTATTCCGCACAACTTCAAAGAGCACTGAAAGCAGTTTGAAAGTGCATTATTCTGCATGTGCGGAATGAGCCAGAGAGTGAGGAACTTTCAGGGCCTTTCGTCAGAATTTATTTCAGAGGTTAGTTGTTCCATTAGCACTAGTCAGTAAGAGAAAAATGTGTTTGAATATTTCAGGGTATTGCAGCAAATGGCCAGATGAACATTGACACGAGCCCTGCAATCCTAAGCACAGTTACCCTCTTCCTAAGCACCGTTACCCTCTTCCACATGGACTTCAATGGACTTAGAAGGGCTTAGGCCCACTCCACATGGGCCAGTAAACACGTTTTAGAATGGGGAAAAACATTTTGGAGGGGCACTTCACACAGATCCTGCCTTTAAAGCCAGTCTGCCCCATGCTATTTTCCCCAAACCAGGTTTTTTGAGAATTGTGCAATTCGCGAGTCTTCTGAAAAATACCAGGTTGCCAGCTCTTGTGAGCAAATGGCTGGGCAGGAGGCTCTTTATTCGCCTCCGTTTTCCTTAAAAAATGTTTTGTGTGGCTTACATCTGCAGAGCCACGCATGAGCAGGTGGTCGTATTGTGGTATCATGAGACGTCAGCATGGCTGTGGGGATTCATTTGTGCATGCCTGCGTAGCTACGTATCGATGGGAGGTAATTTTTAAAAAATTGATGCGCCTCCATGTGAAGGTGCTACAGCAACCCACATTGTTTCTGTGAGCTCCAGTCACTGCCTGCAGGGATGCATGCAAACACAAAAACAGGAAAATGGGTTACTTTACCCTGACTGCAACCTGCTATACATTTGCTGTGCGAAGTGGGCCTTCGAGTTGCCTAGGATTGCGCTGAAGATTACTCTATAAAGAGTTTAGTTCAGGAGCCTGCAAACAAGGTAGATAATTTATGCTGGGTTTGAGAATTAGTGTTTAGCATTTGCATAGTGTTTTCATTGTTCAAACTGCCTGGCTACATTACTCCAGAAAACTTTTCCATAGACCTTATACAGCACACTAGTATTATTCCACCTTGCAATTTGGGGGCTAATTCCAGACCTCGGATCTGGAAACAACAGGAACTGTAGATTTTGTTCTAAAGTCTTTATTTCAGAAGCACGTAGGTAGCATCTTAGAAAGAGGAATCTGAGATTTGTGTGCAAACCCCTTACCTATATCCCATAGCCCCCTCCCACAGAGTCAACCACTCATACTCCGTTCTACACACTACAAAGCAATTACTACAAAGCATAGGCAGTCATTGGAAGTCTGGGGACAGTTCGCACTTTCCTTTGATAGGATCTGTGTGCCGGATGCCACAGGGTGCCAAGGGGAAGGCGCCGGACTTTTGCCCCACATCAAAGGATGGTAATCCACCTCCCCCTGCCTGCCGGCCATCTGATCCTAACAGACTCAGTTCTGACAGCTAAGAAGCCACAATTGGAGACTGAGATGAGATTTCGATGGGCAGCATTAGTTTCTACACGACAACAGCTCGATGTAAAGAGTAGCTAAGGAAAAAGCCAACTGGAAAAGACTGGCAAGGACTAAAGAGAGTCATCCAATATCTCAAAGGCATAGTAAACTATAGTCTGCACATGTCCAGCAGTGATAACAGTAATGAACTCACTGTGTGGGTAGACAGTTTGTTTGCTGAAGAAGCAGATAGGAAGTCTGTTAGTGGTTACTGGTAAAATTTAATGACAGTTCTATCTGTTGGCGTTCCAGAAAGCAAAGCACCATTGCTACCTCAACTGCAGAGGCTGAATATGGAGCGTTATCAGAGGTGTGCCATGAAGTGCAATGGTTACAGCAGCTGCTGTGTGAGCTTGGTGAGGAATGCAAATCACCAGTTTGTGTATACAAGGATTCACAAACATGCATTGCCATGGCAGAGAGTGAAAGCCTCTGAACTAGAACAAAATACATAGTAGTCAAATATCAGAATGTCTGTAGCCTGGTGCAGTCAGGTGTTATTAAACTGACCTATATACCTTCAGAGGAAAATGTGGCAGACATACTGACAAAACCTCTGCCTACACAAAAACACAGTTACATGGTGTATGGACTTGGTCTAGTTGACATGTGTGTGTTGAGGGAAACATGTAAATAAAAGTGCACTGAAGTAATTGTAAGCACACACTACTAATCTATTTGAAATGTACTGTATTGGTAGAAACAATAATGAAATGTTAAAATGTGTAAAATAACTGTAACTATATGTATAACTGTTAAACACCGTGATAAGAATATGAGAAGGGGTGTTGAGCTAAACAGTACAGTGAATGACATATTCTGACGTAAGAGTGAGGTGATCTAGATCAGGAACTGTCACATACAAATGTGCAAGTCAGCAACTATTCAGAAAGGTCAATCCTGACGTCAGTGGACAAGATAAGGGTCCACAAGCTGATTGGATGATAAAACCATAAAGCTGACTAGCAACACTATGTTGGTGTGGTGTCTCGTAGTGGGAGTTTGTTTGTTGAAAGTTGGAGAGCGGAGAGAGGGAAAGCAGTGTACAGCACATGTAAATATTTCTGCACTGATGATGAAGCCTTTCTTAGTGAAAGAAACCTGTGCTGTGTGATTGCATTTCTTTCTTGCCTTACTCCTTTTGGGCAACTGGTGGGCAGCTTCCAGTGTGTTTATTATGCTGCGTGGACAAACCATACCCTAGCAGTTGTTGAAAATAGGGTAGGCACTTAAAGCTTAGAAGGTTGCAATTCTCAAAGAGTTCTCATTACCTGGCAGGCTGAGTGAGCTCCCTGGGTGAGCCCATGGTCCAACAATGGCTGCTCTCTGCACAGCCCTGGCAAGAGCTCTGCTCCCCAACAGAAAGAGAAAGACAAAGAGTCTCTCCTCCCAGTAATTTATCAGATCCCAGACCCCACCCTCTTTTGACCTGGTCAGGCTGGGTCAAGATATCTTTTCCCCCTAGGTCAGGTAGCTCTTCCTGATGTTCATATGGATTTTCTAAGTCCTCCAGATCTATGGTACGTGGTTGGAGAAGGGGAGGAGGGAAAAAGGGGGGAGGAGCCATTTCTCCACACCCCTTTTAAAGCTATCCGGGTTAGTGGCCATCACCACCTCCTGTGGCAACATATTCCAAACACCAATCACGTGTTGCATGAAGAAACGTTTCCTTTTATTAGTCCTAATTCTTCCCCCCAGCATTTTCAATGTATGCCCCCTGGTTCAAGTATTGTGAGAAAGAGAGAAAAATTTATCGCTGTCAACATTTTCTACCCCATGCATAATTTTATAGACTTCAATCATATCCCCCCTCAGACGTCTCCTCTCCAAACTAAAGAGCCCCAAACACTGCTAAACATACCCTAGCAATTGTTGAAAATAGGGTAGGCACTTAAAGTATAGGGTAACATTGAATTTCGAGAAAAAGTCAGCCCACCGTAGTTGTTTTGTGATTAATTTAAGCTTGCCAGGAGGAATGCCAAGATTCCTATGGGGTGCTGGGGCCACTTGCTGTTTTGGGTTTGGGGGGATGCGATTTCAGTAGGGAAATATGTAGTGTATTTCTGATCATTTTCACCAGCAGGTGTTGGCCAAGGTCAACTCCAAAGGACTTTGTCTTTATCTTACTGTCTGCATATTTCTACTTTGGTTCTGCTTTGGTTCACATGGGGGGGGGGTAAACCCTCACTGATATTACTGTTGGTTTGCAGGGGGAAAAGTCAGTTCTGGCTTTTCCATGCTGTTCTCAAGATGCTGAATAAATTTCTGTTCTTTACAAAGTGTTGTTCCCATCATTGAGGATCTGACATTAAGCCAGAACTCCTCTCATCGTGCTGCTCTTCATGCTCACATCTGCAGCTGAAGTTGCGCATTTGAAATACATACTTGCTTTTCTTCAAGGACTGTCTGGCCTCCCCTTGTCTCCTCGCGGCATGGCTAGCCTCATTGAGGAGGGGGTGCCTGGCTTGACTTCAGATTCCAGCAAGGCTGGTTCAGTGGGGTCTGATACCCTTCGAAATGACAAATCGGGACTGGCAGCTTGTGATCCATACCTGGGAGCAGGTGTGAGTGGACAGACCACTTCATCCCCCATTCTGGGAGAAGGACTGGTGGCTGCCGGGGCTCCCCAATATCTGGCTGCTCCATTACTGGGAGTTGCAGTAAGACGGAAACAAACCTCAACTGTGCCTATAGTTCCCCTATTGGACTTGGATGAAGCCATACCTTGGATGGGCCACGGCTTCTTTGGCAAAAGTACCAGGAAAAGCTGAAATGTGGTGCCACTTCCACAGTCGCGAGGCGGTTTGGGACAATGAGCGGGCTTCTGGCACCTCAGAAGCCGGGGCCCCAAAAGAAGCCCATTCCTCATCAGAAGCTATCTGAAAATGAAAATGCATGTCGGCGGCGCCTTGATTTATGCCTCTACTGTGGAGAACCCAGTCACATGGCAGCCAGCTGCCCAGCAAAACAACCGGCAAAACTCCGGCTCCGAGAAACGATTCGTCCGCCAAAGGTCCCAATCCAAAGAAGGGGACGGCACACCTCGCACTCTCCACTGAATTGGATTACAATTTGTCTGATGAGGACTACAAAGGTTATGTGAAGACCACTTTGGACAACGCTCAGGATATTTTGGAAAGGGTGAGTGAACCCATCATTCTACCCTTACTATTGTCCAAAGGTCCCCAGGGTCCTAAACTGAAATCCACGGTTGCTCTCACTGCTTAATGCATTCTAGTATGGTGGAGAGCTTGGATTTACAAACTTTTTTGCTGCATGAGCCCTTGTCTTTCAATCAAATGGATGGTAGCCCTGCTTAAGCAGCAGATGCAGGAGGGTGCAATGACACATGCTCACCACAAGGTGTTTTGTGAATGTGACAATATGATCAGCCCATTGGATTTTCTGGTCATGATTGATTAACCAAGACATTCCAAGTTATATCCCATGAGTCAGACTGAGGATGCTGCATTACGAGACTTTTTGAATAAAAACCTGGCCCGCCGCTTCATCCAGAAGACGCAGAGCAGCTTTGCTGCACCAGTATTCAGATCCTCTGAAGATGTCAGCCACAGATGCAGACGAAACGTCAGGAGAGAATGCTGCTAGAACACAGCCATACAGCTCGGAAACCACACAGCACCCCTGCACCAGTATTGTTTGTCAAATAGAAGGATGGCTCCTTACGATTGTGTAAAGGATTCAATAGTGTTGATGGTGAAGTAACCTTGAGTGCATTCCACAGCCCGGGCGATGGGCCAGCTTCATCGGCGGAGACTTTATCTTTGCGCGGGAGATGAAGACTCCGTTCCCATGGGAAGCAGGAGGGGGGATGGGGTGAATGGTGTTATAACCTGTGCTTCATGGAAGTGTCATTCCTGCCACTAATGGTAATGCGAGCTTTCTAAGATGTCTTAATAAACGGACTTTACACCCAAAAGCCTTTTATTTCTGCTTCTATGGAATTCCTTACATTGTGGCAGGAATCTTTAATTCATCTATATTCCTAGTGCAGTGGACCTCTGGTGTCTTGACATGGAGAGGTTGAATGTTACTGCGGAAGGCGGTAGCCTCTCAAAGAGGGCTCCCACCTTTCCCTTCTGGATCTGGAGGAACCGCAGGGAGAACGGGCTCGCTGGCTCTTTCCCCGCCCTCGTGACAGCACGAAGTCTTCCTTACCCGCTGGAACGAGGACGATCGCATCACCATGGGGACTTCCATGAGCCGCTTTTAGCGCTGTTCTGGATCGTTTTCCTGTGATCGGATCTCTACCGTTGCGGTGGGATTACAACCTCAGATGCAACCTGTCATGGAGGAGACGGGCCTGGACTACCTTTTCATCGGCAACCCAGGAATCCATTGAATCCATTCCTGGACTCGTATTTTGGTGATGTTCTAAAGAACCACCGTAGAGCATCAGCCCGCCCCAAGGATACTGGGACTAAACCTGATTGGTGGGTATCCTCAGACCGCTCTCTCCGGACCGGGACTCGATCCCGGACCAGCCGCATCGCACCTGGAGGTGCTCCCCGGGAGCCACCGTGGCTACGGTGTCTCCGGGCGTCTCGCTTCCAGATGACGAAGAATCAAGAAAGCCTGCACTCCCAGCCGATTCTGTTCCCTTCCCCTGGGCTGGAGACCTGGGATGAAGAAGTGGGGGCTTACTCGCGGTAGATTCGAAGCATGGCTACACCGTAACGCCAGCTATGGGAGGAGGAACGGGCAATGCTAGCAAGAGCGCTGAAATCCTGCAGCGGACCGAACGGCATCGCAAAGAAGTCCAACTCGAAGTTGGACCGCGCTGCGATGCGCCCACCACATGCCCAGAATCTGTCGGTCCATGATAAAGTCCTGGAACACTCCAGACTGGATTTCATAACGGCAACGCCGAAGCTGCTTCAGGTTTCCAGCACTGTGCTTGCAGTCACCAGTTCGCTAAACGGGACGAACTGGCTAAATTGAACCAGCTGCTCTCGCATGCGCACCAGGGATGGGCCAATTGACCCGCAAGGAAAGGGAGCTGGCTGCGCTGGAGAGGGAGCTAAGGAGGCAGCAGATCAGGAAGCCCCAAGCTGGAGTTTATGCTGTTACTGACCACGCCGGCTTGTGGGGGCTAATGCATCTGGGCTTTCTCCCAGCCACTCAACGCCAGCCGCACCGCCAGCCCCGACTGCATTAATAACAGCTGCCTGCCCAACCTGCTCAACTCGGGCTGCAACTACCAGCAGGCCAAGAAAGCCAGAACGGGCTACTATCGCCCCGACACCAGCCCGCTTTTGATGGGACCGCCTCCAAACTTCCTACTTCATTTTGCAACTCAATGCCCACTTTGGAAGACCTATGGATGATTTATACCGTCTGTTTAAAAATGGACATCGGCTCAGTCCTGGATGGGCAGCAGCCTATTGGTTCGCGGACTCTTTTGGATTTGCAAGACGAAGACTCTCGACGGTGCCCAGATTCCTCCAAGCCTTAAGAGCGCTGGGCTTCCAAGATCCAGGCCGAGAATGAAGCTATCCGCGACCATCAAAACTATCCAGCAAGGCAACCTACCGCTTGCAGAATTCTGCCCGGAATTTCGTATGCAGCTGCTCGACTTCCTCCTGAGTGGCCTGAACGCATGAAATGTTTCTGGATGCTGTGGACGCAAGCGCGGAACGGTGTTTTTAATTTGGGTTCCTCGTGACTATTGCAGATTGGATCCAGTTGGGGTCCCAGGTGGCGCCTCGCTTAGCTACGCCGTGCTCGAGGCCGCCCATCACCAAAACCTCGGGCCACTGTGCTCCACTTCGCCGCTTCCTCCAGCCTCTACCAAAACTACCTCTGAACGCCGCCGCCGCATCAGTTTGCCTTTACCGCGAGGGCCAGGTCATCTAGCCGCCAACTGGTCCTAAGAAACAAAACCAACCGCTTCCAGCTACGCCAAGACTCCATCTGCCAAGCCACCACGACGTCAGCCCCATCGGCTCGCCTAAAGCGTCATCGGCTACACCAGAGGAGGGGAAGCTAACTGTTTGCCTTCTTCAGCCCCCATGGACATGCTGGGCCCCACTCCCTGACGCCGTGGGTGAGTGAAGGCAGCGCCCATTACTGTCCAAGCCGCTTCTGGCCAACCCCGCTAAACACACTCGCATTATAGCCTCGCCTCAGGATTCTGGCTGCTCCCACTGTTTAATGCGCCCCAGGTGGCAGAGGAGCTAGGTCTCACCAAATTCCCTGGCTAAGCTCCATACCATTCACTCAAATGGACGGGTAGCCCTGAACCTAAGGACCGCCCAGTTCAAAACACAGCCGGTTCTCCTCCTCCGGCGCTGAATTGACCATTGGGAGAAAATTAATTTTAGTTTTACCAGTGGCCAAACACTCCATAGTTTTGGGCATGCCATGGTTATTGTTACATGAACCAAAGTTCATTTGAAAGAACGGATCTTGTGAATTCACTGACCCCTCCCTGCGGTGAACACATGAATTGGGGAAAACCCACAACCCCAGGAGGTGCGTGGGGAAGCCGACACACACCCTCCCCTGGCTTCAAACATTGCTCCTTTATTCTATTGGCATCCCACCCAAGTGTGATGATTTTAGCCAGAGTTTTTTCAGGAGCAAGAATGCGATCAGTTGCCACCCCACAGAGACACTGACTGCAAAATCGTTATACAGCCAGGCTTAACTGCCCAAAGGTAGAATCTACCAAGCATGAGTCCCAATGAGGAGAAGGAACTCCGCGGCTTCTTGGACAAGAACCTTGCTCGGTTCATATCGGGCGGCTACCAAAACACACACGCTTGCTCCCCGCTTTGTTTGTGAAAAAAGAAAGATGGGTCTTTACGGCTTTGCACAGATTATCGAGGTCTCACGCGTCTCTCTGTCCAATAAATATCCTTTTGCCTTTGATCAAGGACCTTTAGATGACTCAGCAAAGGGCGATTTTTACTAAATTGGACTAAGAGAAGCTTACTACAGGGTCAGAATTGCTGGAAGGCGAACACTTGACTGCTTAACACAAAGTTTGGACAGTTTGAATACTTGATAATGCCATTCGGGTTAAGGGGGCCCCGGGCTTTTATGGCCCTTATCAACGGTTCTCCATGATTTATTGTACAAGGTGGTTGTGGTATACTTAGATGACGCTTTGATTTTACTCACAAACCATAGAAGAGCATGAAACATTGGTTCGAGAGGTATTGAAACGCTTTGCTCGACAATCTCTTTGCCAAACTCTCCAAATGCTGTTTCACCAGACCTCCATTGACTATTTGTTACCGATCTCACCGAGGGCTTGAAAATGGATCCTGCTAAGATTGACGAACTCTCCAATGGCCTGCCCCCACCAACCGCAGAAGAGCTCCAATCTTTCTTTCTTGGTTTTGCTAATTTCTATCGCGGACTTTATACCCACCGCTGAACTGACTTCTCCTCTCACAGACCTTCTACGCACTGGCGGGTAAAGATCCACTGTCCGCCAAGCCGGGCCCCCTTTTCCTGGTCCAGGAGTGTCAAACAGCCTTTCAACTCTTAAAGTCTGGCGCTACCACCTAACCCATCCTAAAGCACCCTGGACCCAGATCTCCGTTTGTGGTTCACGGGATGCCTCGGACAAAGCACTTGGCGCAGCCCTGTTGCAGAAAAAAAAATAAAGATGGTAGGCTGGTTCCGGTGCTTATTTGTCTAAGAAATTCTCTGGTGCTGAACTCAACTGGACTGTAGGGGATAAAGAGATCATGGCCATTAAAGTAGCACTTCCACTTGGCCACTGGCTGGAGGGCTAAACACCCTTTCAGGTTTGGTCGGATCACAAACCTGGCAGCTCTTTCCACTCCCCCCCCTCAAGATGTCCGCAAAACAACTTCATAATGATTTCTTTTCTTCTTTACAGTCCATTTTTTCCCCGAAAGCACAATCATTGACGCTACCACAGCTTCTTACCCGAGGTGGAGCTGCCTTTACTTGGTGACATTCCACGCGACTGTTCTCCCTCCCAGTTGGGGCTGGCTGTCACCTCGATCTCAAACGCCCACTCCTCCTTCACCCCATTCCTAGTCTCTGCCTCCTTTCCCAAGGGAACTCGAGGAGGCTGGGCTGCACTCCAGAGCCTCCAGCGGAAGAAGGTGACTCCCACCATGCTTTGGGAAAATGGAGCTTACGAGGGGGGGGAATGTTGGTATCGCAAGCAGGTTCTTGAGGCTTGCCACCTATTCACCGGGCTGACATTTTGGCTTTCTGAAAACTCTGCATTTGGGTCCCACGACAATTTCTGGTGGCGCCAAGCAATGCTAAGGCGACATTGAGGCATACATTAAGCGGCTGCTCGGTTTGTGCAGAAGCCAAACCATCCCGAAAGCCCCATGGACTGTTGAAACTCCTCTCCCGTGGCCTCCGCCTCTTGGGAAGTCATCTCCATGGATTTTATTACCGGATTTGCCCGAAAAGCCATGGCAACACGGTTTTTGTGGGTGGTGGTGGACTTATTTCTAAACAAGCCCATTTTATTCCATGTGCTTCCATCCCCTCCGCTCCTAAGTTGGCACGACTGTTCATTCAACATGTTTACCGCCTCCATTCCACTGCTAAGGTGGTCTCCGACCGCTGCCCCCAATTCATTTCAAAGTTCTGGAAGGCGCTTTTGGGGTTGTTAAGGTCCGCCGCCGTCGCCGCCTCTACCACGCTCTCAAAGTGACGGGCGAGATCGAGAGAACGAACAGAACCCTAGAGCAGTATTTACGCGAGTTACACCAACTACCACCAAGACAATTGGTGCGAAGCTATTCCGCTTATGGAGTACTATAACAATGCGGTTCATAGCAGTACAAAGAAAACCCCTTTGGATTGTAAGTGTCTGGTCGCCTTCCTTCCCGCCGGTTGCCACAACTACCGCGGCAGCTTTGGACCTCCAGAGTTTCTAACAATGGATTTCATCCCTGGTCGAGGGGATGGAAAACGGTCCAGACCGGCCATACCGCTATGGACTCCCAAAAGCTGCAATGGATAAACACCGGGCCGGATTTCCTCCGCGGTGGGGCTTTGGGTGTATTTATCTACAAAAAAATCTTAGAGACGGGTAATAAATTTTCCAAACTTGGCAAAAGATTCGTGGACCTTTTCAGATTACTAAAGTGATTAATGATGTCACTGCCCGCTTAGATTTGCCTAACTCTCTTAGTAACATTCATCCTGTCTTCCATTCCAGCTTGCTCAAGGAGGCTCCCCGCTCGATGTTCGGCGGCACGACTACTGGAGAGGCCCCCACCGACTATTATTGATGGTCACAAGCACTAATTTTAAATTGACGCTATCCTGGACTCTCGCTTTAACGCGAACGCTTGTAATATTTAGTCTCTTGCGGGATATATTCCTCTGGGTATAATCAATGGGTTTATTCAAAATATTGACTTCCACCTTATTTCTGCTTTCCAATCGCTGCCCATAAAACCTGGGGAGGGTCTTCTTTAAGGAGGCAGAGTGTAAAGGATTCAATAGTGTTGATGGTGAAGTAACCTGAGTGCATTCCACAGCCCGGGCGATGGGCCAGCTTCATCGGCGGAGACTTTATCTTTGCGCGGGAGATGAAGACTCCGTTCCCATGGGAAGCAGGAGGGGGGATGGGGTGAATGGTGTTATAACCTGTGCTTCTGGCGGGAAGTGTCATTCCTGCCACTACGTGTACGTGAGCTTTCTAAGATGTCTTAATAAACGGACTTTTACACCCAAAAAGCCTTTTATTTCTGCTTCTATGGAATTCCTTACAGATTGTGTACGGACTATCGAGGTTTGAATGCTGTATCCACCACCAATAAATATCCTCTGCCCCTCATAAAAGACTTACTGGCTAATTTGGGCAAAGGCCGTATTTTTACAAAGTTGGATTTGTGGGAGGCTTATTATCAAGTACATATAGCAGACGGCTATGAACATCTTACTTCTTTCAACACCCGTTAGGGCCAATATGAATATTTGGATATGCCATTCGGGTTAAGCAGGGCTCCCGGTGTGTTCCAGAGTCTAGTCAATGAAATTCTGGACAATTTGCTGTATAAAGGAGTTGTGGTTTATTTGGACAATGTTCTTATTTACATGGAGGATGAGGCATCCCATGGTGCGCTGGTTCGGGAAGTATTGCAGAGGCTGCTCAGTAACTCTCCTTTTGTGAAATGGTCCAAATGTGAATTCCACCAATCCAGGTTGGATTTTTTGGGTTATCGGGTTTCTGCTGTTGGGTTGGAGATGGATCTGGCTAAAGTTGCAGATGTTGTTAACTGGCCCCCGCCTCAGACCCGGAAGTAGCTGCAATCATTTCTGGACTTTGCTAACTTACAATATAAAGCCTTTATTGGCATTATAAATTATGGTAAAACATTTATTCAAGAAATAAATAAATAAATAAAAAGCAAATAGAATGCATAAAATATATACACATACAAATAGTCCCCATGAGTTTTTATTGTAATTCCAGCTCTTATCAATAAAAAGTCCAAACGTAGTCACCAAAAGCTACAATCCATAAGTGCTTACTATTTTACGGTTCAGATAAAAAATGACACCTGATAATGAGATTGCAACATCTTTCTCTAAGTCCTCCACACTTGCTTGGGTTTGATTATCAAGTGTCCTAGGTTGGTTTCTTACAGAACTGTTTCCCAACATATTGAGAAGTAGACTGATTATAAAATTGCTATAGGTTTCCAAATCTAGCATGGAATAAATAATACTACTAGTTAAGGAAAAAAATACACAATGAGCTGAAACATAAATCTTCAGTTCATAAGCTCAATTAATAGACACAGAATATCAGTAGCCATTATATAATGTAGCCAGCAGTATTGATATATTAATACTAACGATTAATGCTTAATATCCATCTAAGTTTACATCTATAACCTTTAGGAGGAAATTCGCTACATTCTCGCACACAGGGGGATCTGGGTTGTCCAAAATTAGAGGAATCTTGAGGGCATCAGTTAGTTGGTTGTATAAAAGTGGGGTAATAGTGGTTGGGTCATTCTAACTTTGGCAAATCATGCACAGTGAAATAGGGTGTGCTCGCGTGTCTCAGTTTGGCCCGTGCTGCATGGACATAGTCTCCTTTGTCTATGTGTTGGTATCTACCCTTGAGGAGCATAGAGGGCATTAAATTAAATCGGGCCAACATTATAGCTCTTCTTTGTTTTGGGTTTATAAGCCAGAAGAGGTAGTTGGCTATATGACCTTGTTCAAAAGGGATAAGCAGGTTTAAAGAAGAACACGTTTTCCTTGCAGCAGCTTTGCTAACTTCTATCGTGACTTTATTCCCAATTTTGCTGAATTAGCATTGCCAATCACTGATCTACTGCATACCAGAGGGAAGGGACCCAGTGTGGGGCAGCCAAACACCTCCTTTGCTTTGGTCAGACCTCTGCCAGAGAGCGTTTGACACTCTAAAAACTGCATTTACCTCTGAACCTATTTTGCATCATCCCAACACTTCCCAGCCGTTTGTAGTGGATGGTGTCCAGTCCTAACCCTGGGAGGGGACCAGCAGATAGCCGAAGAGAAACAGATGGTACACGGGGCATCAGGAAGGGGTGGCCGTGCAGTGGCCAGCGCCCCAAAGCCCGGTGGAACAGCTCAGTTTTGCAGGCTCTGTGGAACTCCCCAAAGTCCCGCAGAGCCCTAATAGCTGGAGAAAGAGCTTTCCACCAGGCAGGGGCCAGGGCCGTAAAAGCCCTGGCCTTGGGGAAGGCTAGCTGCATCATAGAGGGGTGGGGGGCCACCAACAAGTTCGCCTCCACTGAACAGAGGGATCGAGTCGGGACGTATGGGGTAAGGCCGTCTCAAAGGTATGAGGGCCTCAGGCCATGAAGGGCCTTAAAGGTCAATACCAACACCTTGAAGACGATCTGGAATTCCACTAGGAGCCAGTGCAGGTGGTGAAGCACAGGGGTGATATGATCCCTGGCTGAACCACCTGCAAGAAGGCGGGCTGACGCATTCTGGACCAGCTTCAATTTCCGGATCAGCTGCAAGGGAAGCCTGCGTAGAGTGAGTTACGGTAGTCTAATCTGGAGGTGACCATCGCATGGATCAATGGGTCTCCATTGAAAGAGACGAATCCAGGTGGACACACAGGTTCCGAGCTGAAGGGGTCAAACCAAAGAGACCCCTTCTAACTCTGGCGGCTGAAAATCCCAATTCCCCCTTCCTGACCTAGCCAAAGGACCTCCATCTTAGTTGGATTAAGTTTTAACCTGCTCTGCTTCAACCACCCAGCGATTGCCTCCAAACAATGCTGTAGAGCCACAGGGGCAGCGGCCATTCCCCCCTCCATCAACAGAATGTGCTGAGTGTCATCAGCATATTGATGACAAATTGGCCCAAAACTCCGCACCAGCTGAGCAAGGGATTGCATGTAGATGTTAAATAACAGTGGGGACAACAGTGCTCCCTGAGGCACACCGCAAAAGAGTGGGCCCTGCTGGGAGGCCTGGTCCCTGCACCACACTTGCTGACTCCATTCCCCGGAGAAACGAGGCAAGCCACTGAAAGACAGTACCCCACACCCCGGCAGCGGCCAGCCCATTGTGGGTGGGTTGTATCGCTGCTACTGTTTGTATTGGTTTATATATTTTTTATATTTTGATATTTATTGCCTGTACACTGTACACTGCTCTGAGCCCTTTGGGGAAGAGCAGTTTATTAAGTTGTAATAATAATAATAATAATAATAATAATAATAATAATAATAATAATACTGGACACAAGCCGAATTGGACATCCTGGACAGAAAAACAAGGAAAATTATGACCATCAATCGAGCACTGCATCCAAGAAGTGATGTAGACAGACTCTACCTAGCAAGGTCAGAAGGAGGAAGAGGGCTGCTCCACATTAAGCAATCAGTAGAGGAAGAGAAAAGAGGCCTGAAAGAATACATCCAAGAAAGTCAAGAGCCAGCATTGAAAGAAGTCCACAAGGCTGAGATGCTGAAAGCCAAAGAATCAAAAGAGTATAGAGTCCAACAGTTTAAAACACGAAAGGAGCAGTGGCTAAACAAGCCACTCCATGGGCAGTACTTTAAGAACATTGAAGGGAAGGTTGACAGCAAGAAAACATGGGAGTGGCTCAGAAGGGGAACTCTAAAGAAGGAAACTGAAGGCCTGATTTTTGCTGCCCAGGAGCAAGCATTAAGGACAAATGCAATAAAGATACGAATTGAAAAGTCCTACAATGACCCAAAGTGCCGTCTCTGCAAAGAGGGTGATGAAACTGTGGAGCACATCATCTGCTGTTGTAAGAAAATAGCCCAAACTGACTATCTCGAACGTCACAATAGGCTAGCAGCAATGGTGCACTGGAACCTTTGCAAAAAGTACGGCCTGCCCTGTAGCAAGACCTGGTACGAGCACAAGCCAGAGAAGACCACAGAAAATGAAGTAGCAAAAATACTCTGGGACTTTAGAATACAGACAGACAGACACCTGGCACACAACACACCAGACATAACAGTGGTAGAGAAAAAACATGTTTGGATCATATATTTTGCTGTGCCAGTTGACAGCAGGGTAGAGGACAAAGAGCTGGAAAAGATCACAAAATACAAGTACCTACAAATTGAAGTTGAACGATTGTGGCAAAAAAGAACAACAGTAATCCCACTAGTAGTCGGTGCTCTAGGAGGAATCCCAAGAAATCTTGAAAAACATCTGGAAAGCCTAAACTTGGACAGAACATCAGTCCACATGCTGCAGAAAGCAGCACTTCTAGGAACTGCACATATTCTACGCAAATACCTCTAATATCCTAGGTCCTTGGGAAGGACTCGATATTCAGAGATGAATTCCAGACACTTGTGCTGTGTTGTTATGTATAATAATAATAATAATAATAATAATAATAATAATAATAATAATAATAATAATAATAATAATAATAATAATAATAATAATAAATTGCTAGGGGCTTTCAAAACTCCCAGGCTCTTGTGGTCCATCCAAACCTCAAACAGGTGTTTAGCTCCCTCTAGGCAGCCAGAGCCTGTTTTTTTGTCCCCCACTATCCAATTAACTTTGGACCCTGTGAATTTCTTAGAGAGATAGGTGCAAGGGTATAATTTCTCATCCTCTCTCCTCTGGAGTAGGACAGCACCCATCGTCACGTCCAAGGCATCTGTCAGAATGGCCTGAGTATTGGGGGATGGGATCTCTGTCTGGTATGAATTTACTGTGTGAAACTATTTTGCTGTTGCTTTCTGTCTCCACTTATCTCTCCCGCTCTTAGTGAAGGCCAAATGCTTTGGTTAGTAGTACCGCTGAGAAACTGTATGGTGGGCGGGGGAAGGTCTGTCTGTGTGCTTCATGAAAGAGACGTCTTGGACTGTGTACAGAACTTATCTGACCTACAATAAAGAAATCATTGTTCATCACAACTGTTTCAATTGTTTGGTTCAAGGTGGTTCTGACACATCTATGTGTACTATGAAAGGCTTTTCAAGGTTAGCATGTCAGAGAAAGGTTCAGATGTGAAGGCTTTCTATAACTTATCAAAGGCTACCTGACATTCCATATCCCAGTGCAGGGGGGGGGGGCTTACTACTCTGGGGTCCTTTCCGCTTAGTCTTCAGTCTGCGAATTCTGGGATGAAGTCTCTGAGTTGGCAAATCCTAGAAAGGACTGAAGCTGCCTCCGCATCCACAAAGCCTCCCATCCCACTACATCCCTGACCTTATTGGGGTCCATCTTCAACCCCTCGTGGGATACCTGATACCCAAGGAAATCTAATTTATCTTTGTAAAATTCACATTTTGACAGTTTGAAGTACAGTTCGTTCACCATTAGCCTTTTTAACACTTCTCACACCAGTTGTACCTGTTTGTCCATCGTTTCAGTACATATTAACACATTGTCCACGTCCTTGAACAACAGGTCGTGTTGTTCACCTAGATAGCATCCCCTGAAACTCATGTAACAGTCTAAAATCAATAGTCATACATTACAAAGTTTGGGTTAAAGCATGCATTACAGACTTCAAGATCCCAAATCTTTTTTTACCATAAAAGAGGTATTTAATTTAGTGCTAATGGAAAGAATGTAATTGCCCCAACATTTGAGAGGTTGTCAAATGGATCTGGTTTCTCTAGGCTAATTAGTCTTTCAAGTGTTCCAGCATAATTGTACAGTAACCATCTGCTTTGAGACCTGTTTGTGTTGGATGTGAGATACTGTTATAATAGATCAGAGTTTCTGTGATAAATTATTCTTGCATCAATTGTTGGTGGTGTTCAGTAATAGGATCTGTTAGAGTAGAACCTCAAAAATGTCATATGGCTTATGCCTTTTAAGGGAGTCTTTCATTCTTTTGATGAACTATGAGAAAAATTGGCAGAACTAGCACTAGGTAAAATATTTCATTATATCCTTACACAGGTTTACCTTTCTGTTACATGTGAGTTTTGCAATAAAGCAGGAGGTTTTGGGCACCTACTTTATTCTTTCTACTTGAATTCCTAAGTTGGAAGATGAAAAAATTTATGTGAATGTAATTTCATTCTTTGTTCATATGGCAATTATGCAATTCTAATTTCTCAAGTTGTGCATAACTACAAACCTTCTTTAAGTACTTTTCGTATGGAAGTAATACTTATAAATTAAAAAAGGGCTTGGTGGTACTGGAAATCAGAAGATGGGATCTGCCATATATTCCCAAAGGACAATCTCTCTCTCTCTCTCTCTCTCTCTCTCTCTCTCTCTCTCTCTCATATCAGGAAGACTAAGTAGCTAACTTTTTGTCCCTTTGACTACAGGGAAAGAGTTTAATTTAAGTCTGGAGAGATTTTGATTTAAATTGGACCTCTGGCTGAAGGAGAGACAACCTTCAGCTGACCTGAACTATCAACCAAGTGAAATGATTACTCTCCTTCATATCCTCTTGAAAGGTGGTTTGTTGTCCTCCAGAGTTCACTCTATCACCATCTGCTAGGTTGCGTTCAATCCACTGTCATCTCTAGTTCATATAGCAAAAGCAATACTTAATTAGTTTTAATCCAGAAGAGTTTTTGGTGAAGTACTTTGTTAAAGGACTTTTGGAAGTCCAACTATGTAATATCTACCAACTATTTAATAGTGTCAGGATGCCTAGTGGGTGCTGGGGCTGCTTAGCACTTTGGGCTTTTGGGGGGATGGGAATGTTACTCTGTGTATCATTTCTAGCAGCTCCAACAGACTTTTGCTCTTCTCAAACTGCCTACATACTTCATTGTCTGTTCTCATGGGGGAGGTTCCTCACATCATATTACTGCTGTTTGCTCGTGGAAAAGTCAATTGTGGCTTTTCCAAGCTGTCCTCTGGATGTATGAATAAACCTCTGATCTCTAAAAGATGTTGTTTCAATCATTGAGGATTGGACATTAAGCCAGAATTCTCATCGTGTGGCACTTCATGCTTAAGTCTAATGCTGAAGTTGCACATGTTAGATATTTAGTTGCTTTTCTTCAAGGACTGTCTGGGCCCCCTTTTGATCCTCACGCCGTGGAGACTGTGTCTGGCCTTAACGAGGAGGGGGAGTCCAGAACAACTTTGGATTCTACTACAGCTGCTTCTACAGGGTCGACTCCCCTCCGGTTGGATAAGTCAGGACTCGCCACCTGTGACCCCTACCTAGGGTTGGACAAGCCACTTCATCCCCTTTGCAGCATGTGGCAGGTGCTTCTGCGGGAGTTTCACGTTTCCTGTCTGCTCTGCTCCAAGTGGGAGTTACGGTCCGTCGGAAAGAGACTGCTACAGTACCTACTGATTCTTTGCTGGATTTAGACGAGGTCTGAACATGGGTTACAGCCTCCCTTGCTGGGGGATCCACTGTCGTGAGGGGATCCCACTGCAAGTCCCTACCAGATGGGAAGAAGCAGAGATGTAGGCTGACTGTTCCGTGCTACTTAAAGAAGCAGCTTGGGGAGGAGCTAGAAGCGGGATGCAGTACGAACATGCCTTGAACCAGATGCATCGTGATATGGATGCGATGCATATGACCATAGGGCAGACCCGTGCTGAACTACATAAAGTGCAGGACGAAGCCCGGCTGGCGCAAATGCAACAAAATCCCCCTGGGCAGCCTCAGCCTCCAGTCAATGAGGTGCAAGGTAGGGGTGGCATGCCAGTGAGGGTGCCGGGGCAAGAAGTTGATGGACAGCAAGGGGTTGGAGAGGGACAACCTGCTCCGCCTGGGACACCTGCTCCACAGGTACCTTCACCACCTCTGATTCCTGCTCAGCCAGCGGGGATGCCGAGGCTCAGCCAGCGGGGGTGCTGAGGCAGCTGGCTCTGCCCGTGATACCTACCCCACCTGTATAGCCATTGCTGGCACCGCCCTTGATTCCTGTTCCACCTGTACCCCCTCAGTTCCAGCCATCACTGCCACACCTGTACCCACTCCAGCCTTCCTTCGGGTATCCGATGGCACCTCCATTTGGGTATTCACAACCGATAGCACCTTGGGCAAGGTTGAATGTGCGCTACGATGGCTCCCAGAAGCAACTCCCAGCCTTTTTGGTGCAAGTCAGTGTCCACAAGCAACAATACGACCAGCAGTATCAACATGATACTGAGCAGGTTTATGAAGTGGGATCTGCCTTGGATGAGGCCGTAGCTGAATGGTATGTGAGCCTGTTCCAGCACGGGGCTGGTGAATTACGTAATTTTCCAGACTTCATGATGGCTCTCCACCGACGTTTTGAGAGTCCCTTTGTAGGGGAGGAAAGAGCTGATGCAGATACGTCAGGGAATACTCCTTTCATGGAGTTTGTGGAAAACTTTCGCACTGTGGCCAGTAAAATTCCTGATTGGGATGATCCTGTCAAAATGTATGCCTTCAAGCAGGCCCTGCACCCTGGACTGTTGAAATGGGCTTTGCAATCGGACAGTCCGGTTACTTTGATGGAATGGATCATGCTGGCTGGCATGTCAGATGCACGAATGAATGAAGCCAAAGCCCATTCTGGTAAGCCAGCGGGTTCTCCCAGGGTCGGTACCCCCAGGGAATCCACTCCTCGCCTGAAACTCACGAATTGGAGAATGTGCATCGTCGTCATCTTGGATTGTGCCTGTATTGTGGAGGGATCGGTCACCTAGCTGCTGCTTGCCCAGAAAAGCAGCCAGTGAAGCCATCTGCGCCTGGCAAGAGCGAAGCATCGGCCAAGGGACCCAATCTGAAGAAAGGAACAGCGCGCCTCGCTCTACCGATAGAGCTGAATTACAATTCATCTGATGAGAATTACAAAAGTTATGCAAAAGCCACTCAAGAATCAACCAAGGATATCTCGGAAAGGGTGAGTGAACCTATCATCCTCCCTTTGCTCATCTCCAAGGGTCCACAAGAGCCTAAAGTAAAGATTCACGCTCTGGTGGACTGCTGCCACTGTTTAATGCACCCCAGCGTTGTTCATAGCTTGGAATTACAATCAATCCCATTACACAAAACTTTGTCAAATATTTCTGATTATCCTGTGATACTTGGCATATCTTGGCTCATAGACCACAATCCACAAATTCAGTGGGTGGGCCATGTTGTAACTTTTACGAAACGCCCCTGTGGTGGCCATATGTCATTACACCCTCCAGACTTTTCTGGTCCACTTAGTTATGGAAATCGAGCCTCCCCCGCCCTACCAAGATTTGTGGCAGGTGTTTGAGGAAACGGAATGTGATGCTCTACCTCCTCATAGAGATACCGACTGCAAAATTGAATTGGTCCCCAGATGTAAATTGCCCAAGGGACGCTTGTATCCATTGAGCCCTACAGAGGATGCTGCTCTTCAGGATTTTTAAAGTAAAAACCTTGCCCGCAATTTCATTCAGAAAACTTGCAGTAGCTTTGCAGCACCCATTCTGTTTGTCAAGAAAAAAGATGGGTCTTTGAGACTTTGTACTGATTATCGTAAATTGAATGCTGTTCCCACTACCAATAAATATCCTTTGCCACTCATCAAGGAGTTACTGGCCAACCTTGGCAAGGGACTGATTTTCACCAACCTTGACTTAAGGGAAACATATTACTGGGTCCGTATAGCTGAAGGCTATGAGCATTTAACTGCTTTTAACACCCACTGTGGCCAGTATGAATATTTGGTTATGCCATTCGGGTTATCCGGAGCCCCCAGGGTGTTCTAGAGTTTAATTACTGGAGTTCTGAATTGGAACTGTTGATGGCCTATGGCGAACCGGAGGTACTTCCTGTGGGATGGATGTATCGGTATATGGAGGTATGCCTCGGTCAGGTCTAGGGAGGTCGTATAGTCGCCTGGACGGAGATTCTCTATGATGAAGCAAAGTGTTTCCATCCTGAAACGATGAAGTTTTAGATGGCGATTGATGAACTTCAGGTTGAGTATTGCCCTCCAATCCCCGCTGCGCTTTGGTACCGTAAAAAAGTGAGAGAAGACCCCCAAGGATCTCTCCGATTCTGGCACTGGCTCTATCGCCCTTATGCTGAGTAGATGCAGAATAGCTCATTGAGTTCTTTGTGCTTTGTTCAGGTTGGCGTTGATGGGGAATGCCCGGAAGCGTTGTGGGGGTAGGTGAGCAAACTTGATCAAGTAACCTGACTGAATTACCTCCTGAGACCACCGATCCACATGATCACCTTCACCAGACACATCTGGATTTTCTGGGCTATTGGGTCTCTGTTGAGGGTTTGGAAATGGACCCCGCTAAGGTGACTGGTGTGGTGAACTGGCCCTCTCCCTGTACCTGGAAACAGCTCCAATCCTTTTTGGGCTTTGCTAATTTTTATCATGACTTTATTCCCAATTTTGCTGAACTGGCTCTGCCAATCACCGATCTATTGTGGAGCAAGGGTAAAGGTTCGGCTGCTGCCCATCCCAACACGCCTTTGACTTGGTCTCCCACATGCCAGCAGGCTATTGATGCTCTCAAAGCTGCTTTTACAACCAAACGCATCCTACGGCACCCTGATCCCTCCCAGCCATTTGTGGTGCATGTTGATGCTTTGAACCAGGCTCTTGGAGCTGCCCTACTGCAGCAAGGCTCTGACGGCCGCCACTACCCTTGTGCTTAGTTGTCCAAAAAGTTTACTGGCCCGGAATTAAATTGGACTGTTGGCGATAAAGAAACTTGTGCTATCAAAACCGCTCTTTCGGTCTGGCGCCATTTTTTGGAGGGGCGGAGCATCCTTTTCAGGTCTGGACCGATCATAAGAATCTCGCCTCCCATTGCACTCCGGGTTGGCTCTCAGCCAAGCAAATCCATTGGGCAGATTTTTTCAATCGCTTCTGCTTTACGGTGCATTTTTCCTGAGCTAATCCAATAAATTGGCTGATGCTCTTTCCCGCTTGCCTGAGGGGGTGGACTCTGATGTCACTGTACCAGTTCCTCGGATGACCCTTTCACCTGCCCACCTGGGCAGGGCTGTGACTCGTTCCCAAACCAAGCCCCAGGTACTGACTGCTCTGCAACCTCCCTCTTCCCTTCTGTCTACGTTTTTGGAGGCTGGCCATTCTGTTGTCCCGGATGAGGAAGGAGACAGTTCTTTGCTTTTACGGGATGGACTATGGTGTAAGGGTGATTTGCTATATGTCCTGCCTTCTTTACGAGCAGAGATCATCTGTATGAGTTATGACTCTAAATCAGCGGGTCATTTTGGTTTTGTGAAAACGCTGCATCTCTTTGCCAGCAGTTTGGTGGTGGTCTATGTGCTGAGACATTGACCTCTATATCAAAGGCTGTCCTGTTTGCACTATGGCAAAAGGAGTCCCAGGTAAAACCCCGGGTTTGCTGCAACCGTTAGAGTCTCCCGATGGTCCTTGGAAAGTGATTGCAATGGACTTTATTACTGATCTGCCTCTTAGTAATGGCAAAATGGTTATTTGGGTGGTAGTGGACTTATTCGCCAAGCAGGCACATTTCATTCCCTGTGATTCCATCCCAAATGCTCAGAAACTGGCTAAGTTGTTCGTTCAGCATATTTACCGTCTGCATTCCGCCCCTGATAGGATCGTCTCCGACAAGGGGAGCCAATTCATTTCCAAGTTCTGGAGGACCTTTTTGCAACTATTGAATATTGACCAGGCCCTCTCCTCTCCATATCATCCTCAATCAGATGGCGAATCTGAACAATCTAATCAGACATTGGCACAATTTTTGCGTTGCTGTGTTAATTACCAACAGAATAATTCGGTGGAGTTACTGCCATTTGCTGAATATGCCTATAATTATGCAGTTCACAGTAGCACTGGTAAGACCCCTTTTGAAGTGGTGTCTGGACGTTCCGTGAAACATCTTCCTTTCTTGTCCCATGGAGCGGCCTTCCCTCCTGAGCTCAAAGAATGTATTCGGGCTTTGGCAGACAGTTGGCCGTCCATCCAAAAAGCTTTACAAAAAATTCAAATTGCTTACAAACGGCAGGCTGACAAACATAGGCGTGAGCTCCCCTGGTGATTGGAGATACGGTGTACCTGTCTACAAAGAACATCTGTGATATCCACAAGCCAACCAAACTGCAGCTTAGATACATTGGACCTTATAAAGTTCTTAAAATAATCAATGGAGTTACTGCTGAACTAGATTTGCCTAAGGCTTTGCATAAAATCCACCCTGTGTTTCATTGCAGCTTGCTGAAGAAGGCACCCTCACTGGACCAATGGCATCCAGAATCTGTTACAACTCTTCCTGTTCTGATTGATGGGGAGGAGCATCATGAGATCTCAGCTATTCACAACTCTTACATCTATCGTAACCGCTTGCAATATTTGGTGTCCTGGAAAAGCTGGCTACCTGGACATGATGAATGGGTCAATGTTGAAAACATCAAGGCTCCACGGCTCATTCAAGACTTTCATTGTTTCTGTCCAAGCAAACTGGGAGGGGGGCCCCAGAGGGAGTGGAATGTCAGGATGCCTAGTGGGTGCTGGGGCTGCTTAGTACTTTGGGCTTTGGGGGGATGGGAATGTTACTCTGTGTATTGTTTCTAGCTGCTCTCACCACCAGGTGCTGGCCAAGGTCATCTCCAACTGACTTTTGCTCTTATCAAACTGCCTACATACTTCATTGTCTATTCTCATGGGGGGGAGGTTCCTCATATCATATTACTGCTGTTTGCACACGGAAAAGTCAATTCTGGCTTTTCCAAGCTGTCCTCTGGATGTATGAATAAACCTCTGTTCTCAACAAGGTGGTGTTTCAATCATTGAGGATCTGACAAATATCTACCAAATAACCAAGGAGCAGCAGTGGTATAGTGGTTAAGAGCAGGTGTACTCTAATCTGGAGGAACCGGGTTTGATTCCCTGCTCTGCCATTTGAGTTGTGAAGGCTTATCTGGGGAATTCAGATTAGCCTGTGCACTCCAACATATGTCAGCTGGGTGACCTTGGGCTAGTCACAGTTCTTCTGAGCTCTCTCAGCCCCACCTACCTCACAAGGTGTTTGTTGTGAGGGGTAAAGGGAAAGGAGTTTGTAAGCCCCTTTGAGTTTCCTTACAGGAGAGAAAGGGGGGATATAAATCCAACTCTTTTTCTTCAATCCATGTGCTTGTTTAGCTTGTCAAAAAACTCCAAATGTTTTGTGAGGCAGGAATTCTTACTGGAGAAGTCCCATTTATTCTCCCTTATCAGGCTTAGTTCCTTTGTGTGCTCAATAATTCTGCCTTTATTCACTACTTTCTACTAATTTCTACTAATTTATCTGGAACAGATGTTAGGCTACCTGGCCCTAATCTCCTGTATCTCCCCCACCTCAACGAACTCCTTTTAAAAAATGTCACAGTAACACTTGCTACTTTCCAGTTTTCCAGTAGGGAGACTGGTTGTAGCAGCAAGATATATGTCCTAGTTAGAAGATCAATAATTGCATATTTGATTTCCTTAAGAATTCTTGGGTGTGTGCCAGTTGGGCTGGGACGTTTATGAATTTTCAGTCTGCCTAGTAGCCCTGGAACTTCTATCTCTCATCACACAGTTTGACTCAGTTCTTCAGATGACCTTCCCAAAAAGTTTTCACAGTGAAAGGAGATGCAAAGAGTTCATTCAATTTGCCTACTATCTCCCCATCTACCTTGTGCAATCCTTCTAATCCTTGAGTTGCCTTGTTAAGCACTCTGGCAGCCTCGTTAGTACCTTTCCTAATCTGAGATATGTTTCATGTCGGTAGCCCTGTTGGCCAGAAGTTAGAAGAGCAAGGCTCGAGTGCAGTAGCACCTTAACGACGACCAAGATCTTCAGGGTAGGACTTTCAAACATCAAAAGCAAGCCTTGACTCTTGAAGGCTGGTGCCTTGGCCATTTTGTTGAGTTTAAACTGCTACTAGATTTGAATCTTGCTCTTCTGTCTTGAGGTAGGCATTCTTCCTGGGCCTTTGATTAGTATGGTGTTACATAGTTTCTAGGCATCCTGGAGGGTTTTAATCCTTTTAATTCTTTCTTTTAACCTCATTCTGATTAGTTCTCTTATTCTTTAAGCGTTTCCTCTTTTGAAATGAAATGTGATTATTTCGGACTGCGGGGGCAACTTTCCACTGCCATAAATTTTGAACTTAATGGCATTTGGGTTACTGAGAAACTATGTCAAGCAACGTATTATTGAAGGCTTTCATGGCCGGAATCACTGAGGTGCTGTGTGGTTTCTGGGGTGTATGGCCGTGTTCTAGCAGCATTCTCTCCTGACATTTTGCCTGCATCTGTGGCTGGCATCTTCAGAGGATCTGATAGTAGGAAAAGAAAGCAAGTGGAGTATATATACCTGTGAGTAACAATTAAGATAGCAAGGTTACTAGGTGAGGGCATCTGAATAGAAGTAGCCTGGCAACTAATAATGATGTATGTAGCATTTGAGTAACAATGAAGATAGCAAGGCCAATAAGTGAGGGCATATGAATAGAAGTAGCCTGGCCTTTGTTCCCTTTGATTGTATATTGTCTATAGTCATTCTGTGTTTGCGTGAAGCTGATTAGTCACTGTCTTGACTCTAGTGTTTTTCAACACTGGCAGCCAAGTTCTGTTCATTTTCATGGTTTCTTTCTTTCTGTTGAAATTGTCCATGTACTTGTGGATTTCAATGGCTTCACCAGTGTTGAAAAACACTAGAGTCAAGACAGTGACTAATCAGTTCCACGCAAACACAGAATGACTATAGACAATATACAATCAAAGGGAACAAAGGCCAGGCTACTTCTATTCATATGCCCTCATCTATTGGCCTTGCTATCTTCATTGTTACTCACATGCTACATACTTCATTATTACTCAGTTGCCAGGCTACTTCTATTCAGATGCCCTCACCTACTAACCTTGCTATCTTAATTGTTACTCACAGGTATATATACTCTACTTGCTTTCCTTTCCTACTGTCAGATCCTCTGAAAATGCCAGCCACAGATGCAGGCGAAAAGTCAGAAGAGAATGCTGCTAGAACATGGCCATACACCCCGGAAACCACACAGCACCTCTATGTCAAGCAAGCTTGCCTTTTAGATCTTTTGTTTAGAATTGATATATTCCAGTGGTGCTTTTAAACCAAATGTGTACACTGAAGTTTTTCTATTTGCTTTTCCCCTGCTGGTAGGAGATTTGAGTGAAGATCCGAAGGAGCCAAAGGTGCAGTGGCCAGCCCCAAGTGTCTGTCCCGCCTGCCATGAAGAAGTGGAAGGCTTGCATACCTGGAACAAAGTCCATGTGCTGCAATTCCTGAAGCATCACTATGACAGTGACAACATCTTGTACACATACACAGAGGCTCATGGTGACCATGATGAGAAGGAACTCTGGGAAGACAGGAAGAGTGTTTTAGCGAAGCAAGAAAGCATCAGCCATGATGGCAAGATCCCCGATCGAGAGAAACAGTTAGAAGCAAAGTTGAGAGTCCTGGATAGATTGACAGTGCAAGACATCCCTAAAGCCGGAGGCAGTCAAGCCATGGTGGAGTCAGTCGCTGAGCAGGAAATGAAGAAGGCTGCATCGTTCTTGGGGATTGGGTTCTCCAACTTTGACATGAGTCTGTGTGTTGTCCTTTATGTCACATCCTCCTTGTTTTTAATTATCATGTTCTTCTTTTTCCGGATGAGGTCCAAGCACTGGAAAGTGAAACGTTACCCTCCCTACGTATAGAGCTGCAATGGGAAGCCCAGACTCTTGTTCTGAAGTGGTTGGCTGCTCCCAGATGAAGCTTTAATATTTATGGCCATGGACTTGGTATTGTACAGTATTTTTGAAAAGGTGCGTTGCTTTCGTGCAATGGGTGTGCATTTGTTCCAGCGTGCCACTCTTGCATCCCAAACACATCCTT
Organism: Sphaerodactylus townsendi; assembly: GCF_021028975.2. Classification (NCBI taxonomy): domain Eukaryota; kingdom Metazoa; phylum Chordata; class Lepidosauria; order Squamata; family Sphaerodactylidae; genus Sphaerodactylus; species Sphaerodactylus townsendi. The sequence goes on along the minus strand of NC_059436.1, from coordinate 58,954,616 downwards.
ATAATAAACTTAAGAAACATTGAATTGTTTCTAGCTTGTGTTTGCTGACTGCTTTGGTCTGTCAAATGAAAAACTGTATTGGAAATTCAATGGCGTATATTTTATTGTAAATTGAGCAACTAGCCTATGATATACTTTGGTTTGCACATTCTCAGCTTCTAGAAGCTTCATTTATGAAAAAAATTAACTTTCCTTCTCTTCGTAGTCCAGGGCAACTTTACAAATCCAAATTTAAAAGGTCCAAAATACTGTAACACTCAAAATACCCTACCTCCCATGCGCAGACGCCTGCCTCTGAAAAGCCTTGACCCATATAGCAGCCTTGCAGCCCCTCCTAAAAACTCAATTTCTCTGGGGAGTCCATTCCATAGAATGGAAGGAGTGATGGGGAAAGTACAAGCCAACCAGGTCACCTGAAGCGAGCAGGTAGCAGCCTGAGGAGTAGAGTTGGCACATGAGAATATATAGAAAGATACTTCCGCTTTGTGGGTCTTAGGTTGTGAAGGGTCATAGCCAGTACTTGAATTGGACTTGAAAACAAACTGGCAGCCAAGGTAACTTTTAACACAGACAAGAAAAGTTCTCTTCAGTTAGCACCTGGCAACACCACATTCAGAACCAGTTGCAGTTTCCAGATTGCTCATGGTAGAAATCTGCCCACAAGGTTACAAATGCATGGATTGGTGTGGCCAGATTGGGTGAGTTTTTAAAAGGAGACAACTGAAATTGCAATGCAGTGGATGGATGGCACTCTTGGTTACTACACCAACCTGCTTTTCAAACAGTAAGGAAATTTAAGTCATGCAGTAAACATCAAACTCTATGCCATATGGCTGTGGTCTTCAGCCTTGCCAAACTGGGACCCAGTTAGCACCCTGGCAGCAAGGAACTGTACATATGACACATGGTCAGGTGATAGGAAGAGGAGATTCTAGTGTCATTTCATGAAGTCATTTGTGGCGCCTCCCCTGACCGCCCATCCCCCTGGGGCGAGTGTGCCGTCCCACCTCCCTTTACCTGGGGGCTGTCCTGCCCAGTCGATTTTTAAAATAGTCTCGCCCACAGGGCGCCTCAGCTTCAGGCACACCCTGACACCCCTCCTGCACCCTTCCCCTCGCTCTGTTACTTCACTGAGCAAGGGTTGGTCTGCCTACCGGGCTTCCCACCACTCTCCCTTCCCTGTTGTACCCTCACCGGGATGGGGCTCAACACTGGTCCCCCAGTTTGTTCCCTACACAGCTGGTCCCCAGGACCCTGCCTCTCCCTGCCCTCCTGGGCTGAACAGACTTCTTTCCCTGCCTCCTCACGGCTCTCCCTTCCACCCTCTTCCCTCAGCCAACGCCCCAGAGCTTCCTTTCCCACCCCCTTATATCCCCTTTCCCCTCTCATCTCTCTGCCCTGTCCCAACTGCCGTCCCTTCTGATCATGCTTAGCTGAGGCTGGGCGAGCCCGGTCGGGCTCAGAGCCCCACCCCTGCACTCCCTCGACATGGTGCATTTGCGCTGGCAGACCAGCTGATTCCCAGGTCAAAGGATCGACGGGTCGATATATCAACATGCCGTCCAGTTCTTGTGTCAGTGAGTCGCCGTGTTGGGGTAGCGGCGTCCCGCCGGGGCATGGAGGCAACGGATTGACAAGGCTGCGGTCCGTCCCCTCTTCGGGAGCGGGAGCGGCCATGACCTTGTGCGGCTTCGAAACAAGTCCGAGCCCCAAGTTGGGGCTCGCGCCCAGACACCCCCCCTGAGTGAAGCGTCGGGGCCCGATTCGTCATCCCAAAGCCGAGAGAAGTTTTCCGCATTGACATGGTGACGACCAGGTCAGTGGATGATCGTGAACCTAAAGAGGATTAGAGAGAGTCATTGCAACAGGATGGCCCCCAAACCGGACTCGGATGCGTCAGTTTGAATGATAAAGGGTTGGGTGGGGTCGGGATTGTGAAGGACCGGCTCCAACGCCAAGGCCTGACGTAGATCCTGGAAGGCGGCTTCGTGCACCTCCTGCCATCGCAGTTTTGTGGGGCAGTCCAAATGATTTTATTTACGGTCATCAACCAGAACAGCAATAACAGAAATACACAATTCAGCAATAATGAATCACGAATCAAAGATAGTACATAGTACAAAATATATAGTCAATATTGCTTACTGAGGGGATGTTCGCGGGAATTAAATAATTTATATAAAACATTTTCCTGTGAGTTATGTTTAAAATCCCATTACACCTAAAATTGCGATACAATGGATAAAAGTACAAAGATTGGAACAGTGATAAAAATTTAGGTATAAAATTTAGGTATTGCAAAAAGGAAGCTGTGGTAGAAGGGGCTTATATATATTGCTTTAGCGCTGCCACCAAAAATATACTTTTTGCTGCCACCAAAAATATAAATTAAAGCCCACAAAAAAAACTGGTTTTAAACGGACACCACGCTGACTGGGGAACACACAGACGCAGACAGAAATAATAAACTGGAGAGGGTATAAGATGAACACAAAACTTAAACGTTTATTGCTGGCTTTACAAAGGCTTCTCGGGTATACTGGAGAGGAAATAGCGTAGTGGTTGCAGAGAAAGTTTGCTTAAGCTTAACGGTTGCTGAATAAGTTTGTTTTTAAAGCTTAGCGGTTGCAGAGAAATATGGTTTTTAAACGTAACGGTTTCAGGCACTTTACTTCAGTTACTAAACGGACACTCGCAGGTGTCACTTCACTCCAGATGTTCACTTTTCACAAAGATGTTTCGGTGGAGGTTTCACACTCCCTCTTAAAAATAAAACTCAGTCCGCTGTACCTACACACAAAAATAAAACACTCAGTCTACGCCCTGTGGGATTCAGGCATACAGCCTCCCTCTCCCACACTCCCAAAAACTGGCTTCTCTGCCACAGGGACTGGGCCTCCCAAGACTGAGGTTCACTGTGAGGACAGACTTATAGACTGTTAAGAGGTTTACCTCAAAACAAAATACAAAACACCTGAGGGCGGACACACGCCTCCAAACTCAGGGTATTTGATCACTGAATAGCCTCCTCAGCTATTCCTACCACAGCAGTGAGAGATCTGGTCTGATTCTCCTCACTCTGTCACCAAAAAGTACCCGAGGGCACACAAGCTCAGTCAGAGCCCAAAAAGTCAAAAGACTCAAAAAGAAGAACCCTTCAGCACTCTCGCTGACAGTTTATATAGTCTCTGTGTTTTTTCTCTGGCCAATCAGGGCTGGCCAGGGCTTAGCTCTTTAAGGGGCGGGACCACCCTGTAACCTGAATGCAGGCTAAGTGCATTCGTCACAGAAGCCAATAAGGACTGGCTAAAAAACTGGACTTCCGGCCAAGTCTAAAAAAACTGGACTTCTGGCCAAGTCCGGCTAAAAAACTGGACTTCCGGCCAAGTCTAAAAATTGAACTGATCTAATCTTCCCTTCCTTTGACTATTCGGCCACAGGGTATCTCTTTTTGTCTTTACAGATGAGTGCACAGAAACGTGCCGTTTCGTGGTTTTCTGGTTTCTGCCTGACAATATATAGTCCAGTAAATCATTATGATTTAGGCCGGTTAAGGCAGACAGGACAGGACTAAGGATTTCCTTTTGGGGCTGATCGTACATGGGGCATCTAAAAAGCATGTGATCAGTAGTGTCAATTTCGCCTAGGGGGCAAGGGCAAAGCCTTTTTTCGTAGGGAACTTTATTTTCCCTCTGAGGGAAGAGAGTTGCATCTGGCCAATGTAAAAGATCTTCTCGTGTTGCTGTTTTCCAAAAAGAACAGATATGGTGCTGTACTAACTTGCCATCTTAAATGTTCCGGTGCAAGGAATTTAGGGCACTTCTGTAGGTCTGTTTGTCTCCCTATGTCAGATTTTTTTTTTACTAGTATACAGGCCCTTTCAGCTCCTATGGCTCTAAGAGTTTCTACTGAAAATCCCATCTGCCGTATGGAAGTTTGAACTGACTTATGCCAGCTGGATTGAAAATGATCCTGGAAGATCAGGGGGGAAAACCTCGGGGACGATAAAAACAGCCAAGCCATTTTGTGATTGATAATAAACAAACCAAGGCTTCAATTTTTAACATCCCAGTTTCGAGCCTTATCCATGAGTTGGAGATGTTTTTTGGAACTTGTATCAGGGATCTTAAAAACTTGGATTGTACTCTTTCTAGCGGAGCAAGTGATGAGGAGGGAGATCCTAGAAAGGATCCATAGACTAATTTCGGGATAATTTTTGCTTTAAACAGTTTTATCGCTGCTGGAACATAGGAACCTCCTCTTGTATAAAAAAAATAGAATGCTATTTGCAGACCTCTTGCTGGCATTTGCCATTTGAGTGTGATGGATAGATTTGGAGCCTGAGGCCTGGAGTACCACCCCTAAATATTTGTAACTGCGAACCTGTTCAATCTTGTTTCCTGCTAACTGCCACTTTCTAGATCTGGGGCAATTTCCAAAAGCAAGAATCTTAGTTTTTTGAAATTTATTGTTAGATATTCGTGCTGGCAGTATTGTGTGAACTTATTTAGGGCTCTTTTAAGGCCAATGGAGGTTCTTGAAAGAATTACCGCATCATCAGCGTACAGCAGGGCTGAAATGTGTTTGTTAGCTAACTTAGGAGGGTGGAACGATGGATCATTTAGATGGGAGACTAAGTCATTCAGATAGAAAATGAATAATGTTGGGGCAAGAAGACAACCCTGTCTTACACCCTTATATGTTTTAATTGTGTCAGTTAAAAAGCCAATTCGGTTATATCTGACTCTTAAATTAGTGTTATGCATAAGTTGGATAAGCGCTAGCAGTCTCTGATCTATGGTGGTGGCCTTCAATTTATACCAGAGTCTTGCCCTGCAAACAGAGTCGAATGCCGCTTTTAGATCTATAAATGCCGCATATAATGAGGTTTCTTTGCTGGACGCATATTTCTCTATGAGGTGTTGGATTACTAGGAAGTGGTCTAGCGTTGAGTGGCCTTCTCGGAATCCCGCCTGGCCCGGGACTAGAACTGATTCTGTACCCAACCATTCAGAGTTTTTCTAATAGGTGTTTTGCGTATAGCTTGCTAATCATGTTAAGTAAGCTTATGGGTCTGTAGTTTGAAGGGTCCATCTTGTTTCCCCTTTTGTAGAAGGGAACAATTATGGCCATTTCCCAGTCTTTTGGTAGCCGGCAGGATTCATTGAGATGGGTGAACAAGGATGCAAGAAAGGGAGCCCACCAGTCAATGTTCTCTTTCAATAGTTCTGGGGAGATACCATCAATCCCCAGAGCCTTCCCGTTTTTAAACTGTTTTATATATGACTTTACTGCTGCTGGAGAAGCGGGAGGCCATTTTGGTAGGTTTTTAGTATCCGGAGGGGGTTGGGTATGGTCTGGCCAGTCATAAAGAGACTGAAAAAAGGAGGCCCAACTGTTAGCTGGGATTCCTGTGGAGATAGCTGTTACATGATTTGCATCTTTGCCTGTGATTATCTTCCAAAATAAGGATTGATTCTTGGTTTTGACAGCCCCTATAAGCGCCTTCCAGAGGGATTTAGTATATTCTTTCTTGCTAAGCGTAATTTGAGCCTTGTAGTCCTTTTTGGCGGTTAGCAAGGTAGAGTATACTTCTTTGTTGCTTTCATCAGCCTTTCGGGCTTGCCTAAAGGTGGCATCTAGAGTGTTTTTTGCAAGTTTGCACGCATGATCAAACCAGGGCTTAGAAAAGAACTTGCTTTTCATAGGTCTTTCAGTGTTCTTGGCGAAGATGCAGGATTTCAAGTCTTGGATCAGACAATTGTACGTATTAATAGGATCGTTATGTGGATGTCCAGTTTGCATGGCTCTCTGTAAAAGACCTAACCTTTCTTGGGTCAGAATCTCCTTGACCTTTGAGTCTAGTCTGTCACCATTTGGCCCTAACACCAGGATGTGCTGTGGCATTCATTTCTATTTGGTGAATATGATTGTCTTGTTTTAGATTTGCTCCTGTTGTTATTTGTAAGAGGAGAGGGAAGTGGTCCCCTTCCAAGTATGGGAGTACCTGAAAGTTATTTATCTGGGCGAGCAGAGGTTCGTCAACCAACATATAATCAATAGTGCTTGTCTTGGTCCCAGCCATAAATGTGAATTCTCCAGGATGGTGACCTGAGAAAGATCCATTTAGTATAGAGAAACTTAATTTATAGGCAAGTAGCCTAAGGCAAGCACCGGCAAAGTTTGCACCGTCTTTGCTGCACCTTGATATACACGGTCCATAAGAAGTCTCTCTCTCTAAGAAACTCAATTTTGCCTTAAATTTAGAGATCAGCATGGAGTCGTTTGGGCCCATCCTTGCGTTCAAGTTACCTGCTAATAAAATCCTTGCACTTGTGGGGCAGTCTTTCTGCAGCAAGTCGGTTAAAGGGGCCGCCTGAGTGGCAAAACCAGGGATGAATTTGCTATAATAGCCCACAAGGTCTAGGAATTGCCATAAGCATCATTTGGTTGTGGGGGCCGTACAGCTTTCAATAGAGGCTACTTTACTGGGTTGAGGTCGAAGGACCCCCTTTCCCACTATATAACCCAGAAACTTTAATTCTTGGAAACCAAGATGGCTCTTTTTGGGGTTCACTGTGAGGCCTGCCTGCCACAGATGGGCATCCCAATCTTCGCTGAAGATAAGGATGTCATCGATATAGGCGACTGCGAAAGGATGACATGTGGCCAGCACAGTGTCAACTAGATGCTGAAAGGTTGCGGCCGTGCCGTGTAGACCAAAAGGCATCACAGTGAACTGAAACAGGCCTTCGTGTGTGGCGAAGGCGGTTTTTTCCTTATCCTGTTCCCGCATGAGGACCTGCCAGTAGCCTTTGGTGAGGTCCAAAGCGGACAGCTAATGGGCCATTCTGAGTTGTTGAACTAAGTGTTCCGCCCGAGGCATGGAGTAGGCATCAAATTGCATTATTGCCTTTACCCCTCGGTAGTCCACGCAAAAGCGAACCGGCTTGGGAACCACCATGATGGGGCTGCGCCAGGCTCTCTTTGACAGTTCAATCACCCCAAGGGACAAGATTTGAGCAACCTCTCGACCCATGGTTGGTAGACCACTGCCACTGTGAAAGTGTAGGGGGATTGGCTTTATAGCCAGAAAAGGAGAGTCGTTGCTTTTCCAGATGAAAGTATCTGCTGTGCTTCGTAAAATAAAATATGGCCAAAGGAGCTGGCATTCAACAGAGATTTTTATGGTATTAAAATATTATTGTAGCCATTTCCCAGAAAATTATTAATGTCAGCAATATCAATACCAATTATAGTGGTGATAGAATCAGTTCTATTTCAGTGGGGCTTCAGTCATCCAGACTGCTTAGGTCATGCCCCAGTTCAGAGGCATACAGCCTATAGGGGCATGGGAGCACCCATGTCCCCGGGCACATGGCTTTCCATCACATGGTAGGGCACTGGGCACCCCCACATGACAAAATGACATGTGCCTCAGTCACACACCACCAAGCCCCACTCCACCTCCTGCTGCCCCAGGGCCTGGGGATGGCAGGAGCCAGCCTGCAGGGAGGGAGGGCTCAGTGGTGGGCGGCCATGGTGCCCACCTGGGTCACCCACCGCCACTGAGCCCTGTGCCCCCAGACTCCATGCAGGCTGGCTTTTGCCCTCCCCAGGGCATGGGGACAGCAGGAGCTAGCCTGTTGGGGGGTTGGGGCTCAGCGGCAGGTGGCGGCAGGGCTCGGCACCCCCGAGCCTTGTCCCCAAGCCACAACCCCGAGTGGGGGGGCAGGGGGTGCCCAGAGAAGGTGTTGTCCCTGGGCACCATTTCCCCCAATACATTTCTGCTCCAGTTACTACAAGGAGGGCTATGTAGATTTTGCAGGCTGTCCTGAGTGACTGTGGGCTGTCTTTTCTAATCTGAATAGCCCTGTTGCTGCAGTCAGTCTAAACTGTTTGCTCCACCGCAACTCAAATAAAATGATTACTTACCTATGAAGGAGGACTGAATGGCCCTTTCAGCATAAGGCCACCATTATTTGATTTTTCCTTTTGAGTTCTGTGTTGAAGTGATGCTTTAGTGCCTCAAAGCTCCTTCCAACTATTCTCCATACCTCCCATAATCGATGCCTTGAAGATTACCCCATAGTAACCAAAAGGGGAAGGTACACAACCACAGGGTCAATAAGAGATTATATATATAATCCAGGCTGAACAGTAACAATGATATGCACAACAGTACAATCAAATATACGTTTGCAAGGAGCATGGAAAAAACTTGCAGAGTGCAGTCCGATTGAGCAGCCTTGAAGTTTTTTAACGAGGTCGGCACTACCTAGATTCCAATTAGCTGTTTTGCTTTATTGCTTGTGTTGTGTATTTAATACTACTGTTGTGCATATATCATTGTTACTTATAAGTAAAAACTATTTCACTCCAATGGGAAGTTATTGCTTTTGAAGCAGTTGTTTCAGCCTGGATGGTATATATATCAATAAGAATTGACCTTGAAGATTACCCCCCCCACACACACACACACACCAATTTTTTAAAAAAGAAACAGAAATGAACAAATAAACAAGTGAGAGGGAATGGAGAGTGAGCTGGAAAAATGGTTCTGAGGAGGAAGTTCGCGGAAAGCAGAGAAGCATGGGAAACATAGTAAATACATTACACAGCAACTGAAGACGTTTTCAAAATGTTTCAACCAGAGAATTGTTTTAAAAGGGGATTAATTTAAAACTATCTAGGGGATTCAAATAAAATGTTTGGGCGGTTAAAACCATGTGGAACTTCATGGAGGAAACATTTTATTTCCTACCTCAAAACATTTTAAAAGGTTTGTGTGGAAAGGGCCAAAATCTTCCAAATCTGGTGCTACATCTGAAGAAACAAAAAAGATCAAAGTCAGGAGTACATTGGGCTTTGGCATGGGACCATCAAAAGCCAAACAGATTTGGCTATGGCTGGGCACTCTGGGGCTGCAGAGCAGGCCATTGCCCTATTGATTCTTAGACCCATCAATTCTTGGCTTCTTGGACCATAATTTGCCATGAAGATGGACTTCTGGCAAGTCAAGTAATGGGCTGCACCAAGCAGCGATTGGCAGAAACACTTTTGTTAGGAGGCTCATAAACCTGACAAGGAGGGCTTTAAACTCAGTTGTGTGGGGAGGGAGCATATTCTTGAGAGCCAGAGTTCATCAAGTGCTGGATATAATAATGTGAATTGTCATGAACAGGGCTCCCTGTTGCTTCAACCATAGTGCTCCTGTCACCTCGAGGACCTTCTTTGGGTCTCAGATATTCTTAACCTGGGTAGCGCCCCAGTGAGCCACTGTCAAATCTCCAGTGAAAGAAACAACATCTTGTAGAGAACAGAGGTTTATTCAGGCAACCAGAGAGCAGCTTGGAAAAGCCAGAATTGACTTTTCCACACACAAACATCAGTAATAAGAAGTGAGGAGACACCCCCCTCCATGTGAACAGACAGAGAAATATGCAGACAGTTTGATAAGACCAAAAGTTTGTTGGAGCTGACCTGGTGGTAAGCGGCAAGAAATGAAATACAGACCAATATTCCCAATCCACAATAAGCCCAAAGTGCTAAGTAGCCCCACCACCCCTAAAGCATCCTGACATTTCCACTCCCTCTAGGGCCCTCCCCATGGTTTGCTTGGACAGTTGTGATGAAACTCCCAAATGAGTCTAGGATCCTTGATATTTTCTTCATAGACCCACTGGTCATGTCCAGGTAGCCAGCCTTTCCAGGATACCAAATATTGCAAGTGGTTATGATGCAAGAGTCCCAAATAGCAGAGATTTCATGGTGCTCCTCCCATCAATCAGCACAGGAGGAGTTAAAGTAGACTCTGGATGCCATTCTTCAGCAAGCTGCAATGAAACACAGGATGAATCTTCTGCAAAGCCTTTGGCAAGTCAAGTTCAGCAGTGACTCCATTAATCACTTTAATCACTCTATAAGGACCAATGTATCGAAATCCCAGCTTGGTAGGCTTATGAATATCATGCAGGTTCTTTGTAGAGAGATATACCATGTCGCCAACTGCTAGGGGGGCGTCGCCTTTTCATGCTTCTATCAGCCTGCCAAGCTTTCAGGCTACACAATTCCTGATGCTTTTGCAAGGCTTTCTGAATGGATGGCCAACCGACTGCCAAAGCCTGGATCCATTCTTTGAACTCAGGAGGAACCGCAGCACCATGGGACAGGAAAGGAAGGGGTTTTGCAGAGCGACCAAACTTCAAAAGGGGTTTTGCCAGTACTACTGTGTGCCAATACTACTGTGAACCGCATTATTATAGGCATATTCAGCAAACGGCAGTAACTCCACCCAATTGTTCTGTTGATAATCCACATAGCACCGCAAACACCAATGTTTCATTGGATCTCTCCGATTCTCCATCTGATTGGGGATAGTATGGAGAGGAGAGTCCTTGATCAATTCTCAATAGTCCCAAAAAGGCTTTCCAAAACTTAGAGATAAATTGGCTTTCGCTGTCGGATAGGATCTTATCAGGGGTTGAATGCAACTGGTAGATATGTTGGACAAACAACTGAGCCAATTTCTGAGCAGTTGGGATGGAGGCACAAGGAATGAAATGCCCCTGTTTAGAAAATAAGTCCACCACCATCCAGATAACTGCTTTGCCATTGCTAAGTGGCAGATCAGTAATGAAATCCATTGAAATTACTTTCCATGGGCCATCGGGAGATTCCAGTGGGTGCAACAACCCTGAAGGCTTTCCTGGAACCCTCTTGGCCATGGCACAGACAGGACACCCTTTTATATAAAGTTCAATGTCCCGGTGCATGGAACACCACCAAAACTGCTGTCAGAATCCCAAAAACTGCAACAAACTCATGTAAAAGAACAGTAGTTTATTGGTAAATGAGATCTTCTCTGGTCAATGCCAGAACTGAGGTCTGCCTGCGTAAACCCCTATGGTTAAAGCAGTGTGCACTCCCCCCATTGTGGGAATGCATGCCCAAAAGGACTGCAAAAGATAACAGTGAAGACAGCCAGGCACTGACCTTGGGCAGCACCTGGTACAGTATAACATCATACAGAAGACAGAGAAAAGTCAGTTAGAAATGCAATTAACCCATTCTTCCACCCACAGCATCCAGAAATCAGCATAAGCAAATCCCTTAAACAACAGGCCTCCTGACATTCTGCTCCCTCTAGGGCCCTCCCCCCTGCTTGCTTGGGCAGCATCGATGAAAAGCTTTAACGAGGTGGGAGGCTTTAACATTTTCAGCAAAAATCCATTGATTCTGCCCAGGTAAACAACCTTTCCAAGAGACCAAATACTGCAAGCGGTTCCGATAGATGCGAGAATCAAGAATGTCAGAAAGTTCATAATGTTTAGTTCCATTAATCAGAACCGGAGGAGGAACCGTCATCTCAGGATGCCAGACATCGGGTGAACTCGTCTTCTTCAGTAAGCTGCAATGAAACACGGTGTATTTTATGCAACGCATTAGGTAGTTCCAGTTCAGAAGTCACCTTATTGATCACCCTGATAATCTTAAAGGGCCCTATATACTTGGCACTTAATTTTGAGGGCCTATGTGTGCACCGAAGGTTGGAGAGGGCATACCACTAGAGGGAAGTCACGTCTGTGATTATCAGCCTGTCGCTTTTATGAGTCTCTAGCTTCCTGAAATGCTTGCACAATCTGGGGTCATTGATCAGCAACAGACTGCATCCAATCATTAAGTTACGAGCCAGGAGCATCCCCCAACTGAAGCATGGGCAAAGGGGGTGCCAAACAGCCATGAACCACCTCAAAAGGAGTCTTGCCTATGCTACTATGCAGAGTTATAGGCATATTCCGCATAGGGCAAAAGGTCAACCCAGTCATCCTGCTGATAATTCACATAACACCTTAGATACTGTTCCAAAGTCTGTTGGAATCTCTCACTCTCTCCATCAGATTGGGGGTGAAACGCGAAAGACACCCCTTGTTCAATGCCCAACAACTTCATGAACGCCCTCCAAAAGTGGGAGAGAAATTGTGAACCCCTGTCCATGATTATTTTCCTGGGGGCAGAATGCAATCTGTAAATATGCAGCATAAACAGTTCAGCCAGTTTCTGGGCAGTGGGGATGGAAGCACACAGAATAAAATGAGCCTGCTTAGAGAACAGATCAACCACAGTCCATATCACTGTTTCGCCATGACTCAAAGGCAAGTCCGTAATAAAGTCCATTGAAATCACCTGCCAGGGCTCATTGGGCAAAGTAATGTCCTGTAACAATCCATGGGGCTTTCTTTGAATTGTTTTTGCCATAGCAAGACAGAACAACCTTTAATATAAGCCTCAATATATTTACGCATAGTCTTCCACCAAAACTGTCTGCGGAGCAAATGCAAAGTTTTCACAAAACCAAAATGACCTGCTGACTTGGAATCGTGCCCCTGGCGGAGGATTTGAGAACGCAAATGGGGCGGCACATACAGCAACAAGCCACGGCACCAGACTCCGTCACGCAAATCCAACTGTAAGGATGGCAGGTCTGCCTGGTTCTCTCCCAGCCAGCTGGCCTTGACGGAATGCCTCCAGCCGGGCGGCGGGCCAGAATCGGCGGCAACAACCTTGGTGGACGGCTTATCTTGCTGACCAAGATGAGCATTCCGTTCCCATGAGATGGGCCTGGATGGCCCAGGGAGGGGGAAGGGATTGAGTTATAACCTGTAGTTTGGGCGGGAGGCCTCATTCCTGTCATGTCGTGTGTGTGTGCTTCTAAGATGTCTGAATAAACGGTCTTATATCCAAAAGCCTTTTATTTCTGCTCTCTTTGGAAATTCCTTACATTGCTTGACAGGTAACTCACTTTTAACCTACGCTTGTTACATCGAAGCGGATCTCTGGTGTTTCGACATGCAGAGATTGGAGTACGCTTGACCATGTGGAAGGCAATTTATGAAGTCTCCCCCATAGAGGGCTTCGAGCCTTCCCTTCCAGATTCCGGGAGGGATCTAGGTATGGAGATGGCCCGATTTCTCTGGTGACTCTCTCCAGACCTAGAGACAGTATTAAGTTCGTCTTTGTTTCAGGATTGGGATGAATATCAGGTGGGTCCGATTTCACGTGGGAGATGCATGAAACGCTTTGGTGCAATATCCATGGATCGGCGCCTTGCTTGGACCGTTCATTTCCCTCCGACAACGAGTGGATTATAAACTCCTTAAATGCAGCTGCCAGTCCCTGGAGGGAACTGGGACTGGACAACCATCCATAAAGGACAATTCCAGGGAATCCATGGAAAGATTCCTAGACAAGTACTTTTGATGATATTCCTAAGGAGCAGCAGTGGCACAGTGCACCGGGGCGCGTACCCCCAAGCACTACGTGTTGAGGCTGGAACTATAGCGATGCGAAGTTGGATTCGATGATCGGGTAGAGGGTTCTTATTACTAAAACTGCGCTCCAGAGCTCGGGAGCAAGGTGAACGGATGGAAGAGCTCCGTGGAGCCGGTCGGAGGAATCGAAAGAAGTCCGCTCTGGAGGTGGAACTTAATCCCGGATCCTGACGATCTCGCTCCCAATGCTCTCGAAGGAAAAGTTGGGACGTATGAAGTAGCCTGCTGGGCGTGGAAGCCAAACTTGCTCTGGAGCGTTAACGCGAACTCTGGGAAGAGGAGAGCTACGGAAAATCTGCAACGGGACCGGTGAGGAAGTAACGCGCAGAAATCCGCAAAATAGAGTTGGATCGCTGAAAAGAGAAGCGCTATGCCGACAGTTCCAAGCAAAGAATCTGACAGTTCGCGATAAAGTACTGGATCAATCAAAAATGGATTTACAACGCCAGCGCGAAGGCATCAAGGCCATCCAAACGCAGAATTGAACTGACTACAGCCATACAAATGCGCGATGAACGAAAGCTAAATCGGATCGTAGTGCGGCTCTGTGCATGCGCATCTGCGGGACGACCTTTTTTTTGAATTGACGCTAGCGAAAGAAAGAGCTTCGGTCGATTCCTAGAATCGGCAGATTTCGGCGAAAACAGTTGCGGGCTACACTGGCAAGCGCTCCGTGATAGAGGCCATACCTTCTCCCCGGACGCCTTCAGTTCCCCTCCTGCCGGAGGCACGGTACTTTCTCGAGGTTCCGATTTCAGCCGCCCCCAACCTGTAATAGGGCGCCTTCAGTTCTTTCCCGGTTCCTTCCAGCTCCGCCATAATTTTCTACTCCCTTGCAACAACCAGGCCACCTACAGTAACAACCTCAACACGCATAATCTCGAACTGTTGAGAGAGGATTTTACAGACCAGCTTCCATCCCAGCTTCGTTTTGACGGGACGTGCATCAAACTCCCCTACTTACTTCATTCTAGAAGCAACCTCGATGCCCAGTATGCGCGAAGAGTATGATGACCTATGTATCGTTCTGAGAACGCGAGAAAGTCCGTAGCACATTGATCAAAGGTACTGGATGGCAGGTAGTGGCTGAATCGGTTCGCTACTCTCTACCGCAATTGCCAGTCATAGGCTGACGACACCGCACAGTGGCGGGGTTCCGTCCATATATGCTACGCCTTCTGTTTCCGGTAAGCATCTCGATGCAGAAAAAACGCTGCAATACGCATATAAAACCACGTTCCAACAAGGTAACCGCTTCTTTCGCTGGGCTGAATACGTTCGGAAATCTGCGTGTAGCGGCCAGTAAACTCCCTCCAGATTGGCCGGAACGCATGAAATGTGAGTACTTTTCAAGGCATGGACATTCAAACTGCTTCGAAACGGTTATCCTCATCCGGATCCCGCGGACAATAGCCTAATGGATCGAATCCTGGGATCACAAGTCAGCTGCCCGTCTTGCGCGCTGCCTGCTGCAAGAGATGGCCGCCTAGCGCCTAAAACCCGCCATCAATGCACACCAGCACCAATTACTCGCAAATCCAACTCCTGCCGCTTGGCAGCTGAAATCCACGCCTGAACGTCGCCGCCGCTTTGGCGATTATCGGCTCTTCTTACTGCGCAATGGGGGCCTGGGCACCTTTGCCGACTGTCCGGGGTTGAAGCAAAACCCCAAATTCTTCTACACGCCTTTGGTGTTTCAGCCAAGCCTCCATCGTAAATCATGGGTCCACGCACTTCCAGGGATCAGTTTTAAAGCTGCTATCGAGGAAGATTTCGAGGACGGAGATGTAGCTTCTGCCTGTCAGCAGCACCCGAGGGACATTAACCCCACTCCAGATGCGTAGCAGTGAAGCTGCAGTGCTCCCATTACCATTTTGAACTTACACTTAGCCAACCCAAGCAACATATCGCGCTATTCTTGGCTTTCCGTGACCTGTGGACTTGGGCTGTTCCCATTGCATCTCATGAGGCCACAAGTGGTCGACTTAACTTGGTTTTAGACCGAAGTCCCTTTGGTGAAACCCATTCCTCTCACTCCAAATGGATGGTGTCCTCTAGGAGGTGAAGCCAGTCCTGCACGTTTTTAAACCCAGCCAGTATTTCTCCGCTGTAATTCATTGGGAGATAAGGAGACCGCGGCTATCAAAGCCGGTATTGAGTGTTTATTACCTCTGGCTAGAAGGAGCCAAACACCCCTTCCAGGTTTATCAGATCATAAAAATCTGGCTGCCCTGTCCACACCACTCAAAAAAATGTCTGCTAAACAATTGCGCTAATGATTTTTTTTTCTCCAGGTTCTCTTTCACCGTCCATTTCTTTCCTGGTAAAGCAACAAACCGGTATTTTGATGCGGGCTTGTCCTCGCCTTCCCGGGGAGGGGGGGGAAACATTACTACAGATAGATATCCCGCGCACCGTGCTTTCTCCCTCCCAGCTCAGTTAGCTGTCACCCCATCACAAATTACGGCAGCTCCTTCCTCTCCGGTCTACACCATCCCTAACATCGCCTCCCCTCTCCTCCAGGGATTCAAGGAGGCGGGAATTCCGCATGTAACTGGTCGTGGCGAGGAAGGAGATTCACAACTGGGTTTAGAGGAGATGGTGTTTGGAAATGGGGAGGCAAGTGTAATGGCCCCCTCTACGTCCCTCCCTCCTCGCCGGAGGCGGGTGGGTTCTCAACATGTCATGATGCCCGCCTGCTGGGCACTTCGGTTTTGAACCACGTTGCAAATCTGGCCCGGCCGATAGTTCTGGTGAGCGCTTCCATGCGCAAAGACATTGAACACGATATCAGCAGGTGTTCCGCCTGTGCGGAAGCCAAGTCGATACCGAAAGCCGCGATGGGCTATTGCCAAACCCTCCCTGTTGCATCTCGGGACCCTGGCAAGTCATTTTCCATGGATTTTATAACCGATTTGTCGGAAAGCCACGGGAACACTGTTTTATGGGTAGGTGGCGGATCTTTTTCTAAACAGGCGCATTTTATTCCCTTGCACCACCATCCGCCGTCGGCAACCTAAATCCTATTCTGCTTGTTTATTCCAACATATCTATATCGCCTACACTCCTCTCCTATATGGTTGTATCCGAACCGCGGTCCTCTAATTCATATCTGAGTTTTGGAAGGCCTTCTCCTGGAGCTGTTGGGAACCACCCCAGCGTCGTCGCCTTCTACCATCGCCTTCAAAGTGACGGGCCAACTCAGAACGCAGACGAACAGAATCGCTAGAACAGTATTTACGCTTGTTATACTATCATCAGGGACAATTGGTGCGATGCACTTCTTTTGCAGAGTATGCGTGATAACAAATGCCATTCATAGTAGCACGCTAGAAAAGACCTGCCGTTCGAGATTGTTTCCTTGGTCGGTCATATTCTTCCACCATAGTTGTTCCCAGCTTCCTGCAGAGGTAAATTCGCAGCCTCCAGAATCTCGTGTAAACAAATGGATTTCTTCGCTAGCCGAGGGGTTGGAAAACAGTGCAGCTCCACCTTTTACAGCAGGCCCAAGCAATCACAAAAAGGTTCAGGAAGCGGACAAGCGTACCGCCGGACTTCCCTTATAAGTGCAGTTGGGGCGGGTCTATTTGTTCCACTAAAAACCCTAGAGACGCGGCAGGCAATGTGCCATTCAAAATCCTTGGCAAGAAATTTGCGGGCCCTTTTCGGATACATGGCTAAAGGTGATCAATGATGTTACCGCTCGTTTTGGGAACTGCTCTAAATCATGTTGCAGCAGACAACATTCACCCTGTCTTCCATTCCAGCTTCTGCTCAAGGAGGTTCCATGAAAATTCCACCAGGATGCTCCTGGCAACGCACTCTCCGGAGCCACCCCCCGCCAGTTAAGTGCAATTGATGGCCACAAGCACTTTGAAATAGAGTGCTATTCTGGACTCCCGCTTTTTCCACTTAATCATCCTACAGTACTTCTGGTTTCATGGGTTGTGGCATATCCCTCCTGGCACATAATCAATGGCATATACAGAAAATATTGATGCCCCCTCCCTCACATTGCTGTTTCTTCTTCACAAAAGCCTCTTCCTGACAAGCTCGGGGAGGTTTTCCTTGGGGGAAGCAGAGTGTAAGGATGGCATAGGTCTGCTCTGGTTCTCTCCCCAGAGCCAGCTGGCTCCTTGACAGAATCGCCTCCCAGCCGGGCGAGCGGGCTACAGAATCGTGACGGGTAAACTTAACCTTTGGTGGACGGCTTATCTTTGCTGACTGCAAGATAGGCATCTCCGCTCCCATGAGATGGGCCTGGATGGCCCAGGGAGGGGGAAGGGATTGAGTTATAACCTGTAGTTTGGGTGGGAGGCCTCATTCCTGTCATGTCGTGTGTGTGTGCTTTCTAAGATGTCTGAATAAACGGTCTTATATCCAAAAGCCTTTTATTTCTGCTCTTTGGAATTCCTTACACCAACCCATCACCACCCTCCTCCAAAGGAACCGGGGACTTTCCAGCCTCCAAGAAAGCGGAGAGGAGGTGGCTGGGAGGAGAAACTGATGGTGGGGGCTCTGTCTTCACCTGCAACCGGATAACAGCCAAGCCCAAGTGGGAGGGGGAGAGAATAGTGCAGGAGAATGAAAAATCCACCTTGTGCTCCTCCCCCTCTGGCAAGCAGGAAAGGGCGTCAGCCAAACAGTTGGTTTTGCCCGGGAAGAAATGAACTGTAAAACGAAAGCGCGTGAAAAAGTCTGCCCAATGAAGTTGTTTGGCAGAAAGCTGGCCCAGGGAGCAGAGAGCAGCCAGATTTTTATGATCAGTCCAGACCTTGAAGGGGTGCTCCGCTCCCTCTAAGAAATGCCTCCAAACAGTGAGATCAACCTTAATAGCACAGGTTTCCTTATCACCAACAGTCCAATTCAGTTCAGCACCTGAGAACTTGCGGGAGAGGTAAGCACAGGGGTGAAGGCCCTTGCTGAAGTAGGGCAGCCCCCAAAGCTTTATCCAAAGCATCAACATGGACAATAAAAGGCAAGGAGGGATTGGGGTGGGCGAGAACAGGTTCAGAGGTGAAAGCACCCTTCAGGGAATCAAACGCACACTGGCAAGCAGGGCTCCAAGTCAAAGGAGCACCAGGGCGGGAAGCCGACGCCCCCCCCTTGGTGCGCAGAAGGTCCGTTAGAGGGAGCACCAAAGGGGGAAAGTGAGGGATGAAATCACAGTAGAAATTGGTGAAACCTAGGAAAGACTGGAGTTGTTTGCGAGTTCTAGGAGGAGTCCAAGCTGTAACATCAGCCACCTTGGCAGGGTCCATTTCCAAACCAGTGGCAAAAATGCGGTAGCCCAAAAAATCCAACTGAGGCTTATGAAAAGCACATTTAGAGAGTTTTACATACAGGGAGTTTGCTAACAATCGGGACAAAACCTCATGAACTAGAGCAATGTGAGATTGTTCATCTTTGGAATAAATCAGCACATCATCCAAATAAACAACAACGCCTTTAAACAACAAATCATTGAGAATTCCATTGATCAGGCTTTGGAACACAGACGATGCCCCTGCGAGCCCAAAGGGCATAATTAAATATTCATATTGTCCATAACAAGTATTAAACACAGTCAAATGTTCGTGGCCCTCAGCCATCCGCACCCGGTAATAAGCTTCATGTAAGTCCAATTTGTAAAAATGCACCCGGAACCAAAATTTGCAAGTAAATCCTTAATGAGGGGCAACGGGTATTTGTTAGAGGCAGAAACCGTGTTGAGACTTCTGTAATCAGTGCACAGCCATAAAGAACCGTCCTTCTTAACAAACAGCACTGGGGCGGCAAAACTGCTGGGCGCCCTCCGGATGAACCCACGCACCAAATTCTTAGCCAAGAACGCCCGCAGTTCAGCAGCCTCCGCAGGACTCGTAGGGTAAAGTCGACCCTTTGGCAGCTTAGCTCCAGGAACCAGCTCTATTTTACAATCAGTCTCATAATGGGGTGGCAAGGTATTACACTCAGTCTCCTCGAAAACCTGCCATAAATCCCGGTACGGCAGGGGAATGTCAGGGTCAATAGAAGGTTGAGACTGCGCAAGTGAGCCCCTCAGGTGGATGAAGCAAGTATTCAGGATCAGGGCTCATGTGGATCGGTAAAAGGCAAAACACGTTGAGACCATTTCACTGACGGGTCATGATCCATAAGCCAAGACAATCCCAATATCACGGGGTACTGAGATATGGGAGCAATTATAAAGCTACGGCATTCCCAATGCCCCTCACAATTGGCCAGAATCTTTGGGGTGCAAGAAGTAACGGGTGCGTCGCCCAGAGGACTGCCGTCCATTTGGTCAAACCGAATAGTCTCTGTTAATAAAACAGGCTGCAGACCAAGTGCTTCCACCAAACTTCAGTCCGGCATCCTGGGAGCGGCAGCACGAAAACTAGCTCCAATAAGGCTTGTTATTTTCTTTTCTTATCAGCTATTTATAACTTTCTAAATTTCTACACCTCTTGTGAAGAACAGCTCACTTAAAATGGGGAGTAAAAAACGGACCAGAGAGAAAGATGAGACCTCTCCTCCCATTTCTAAACAACCTAAAATACGGGACTTTTTCCAAATCCCAATAGCAAATCGTTATGAGGCGTTAGCTGATAATGATTCAGTGTTGGGAGATGAAAACTCCCTTGAAAGCTTATCAGAAGAAATTGAAACAGGAATGTCTACTAGTAAAACTACAAATGAGCAGAATGCACCAATTACTGCAACTGGGAGTGCAGCCAGTAATATTATGCTATCAGACGACAGGCAAGAATTAGTTAGCCTTGTGTCTCTCTTAGTGGGGACAGTTGAATACATATATAATGAGCTTAAACTGTTAAATGGCAAAATGAATGCAATAATGGACGCCAAAAAGCAAGAACGCACTGAAGACCATTTAACAGCTCAAAGCAAGCCTCAGACTAGTCCCATCAAGACCACTCCTATTAAAGGCACAAGCCTCAAACCCCATCAGAAAAGCAGACCAGACAGCAATGCCTGCAACCTGCTATTCTTACCCAATAAAATCTGTTTAACCATTGGTAAATACAGAGGCATAGTCCCTGACTGGAGTAAAATTTATTTGGCTAAGCACCATCTTAGCATATTACTAAAAGAAGATATGCATTATGTTAATCTACGCTCAATAGAAATGATGGACAATGGAAATCATCAATTGAGAGTCTTGCTAACTTTTAATTCATCTAGAATTCCTGCAAAGCTATTGCACAGAAGAGCTCGGTTAGTATCTAAAGGCTTGATTCCATCCCGGGTTTTTAAAAATACCATCATACAACCATTAATCTACAAGAAATCATCCACACAAAAAAGGCATGAGAATAAAACTACCTTGGAACTCGATAAGGAAACAGACATTTACAAGACAGGAATGCAGCCGGCTAAGGAAGTAATGAAGCATCCTAGTCCCAGCGCAAAGAAACAAACGCAGGAAAGGGTGATCGGTATGCAAGACTTTCATGGGATGGAATTGGAGAAGGAAAGGGAGCAAAATCGCATTCTTAATAGGCATGATGCAACATGCTTGAGTCCAGAAAGGAGCACCATGGACACTTCAAAGATGTGCAAGCCACAAAGAGTTCTAGCAAATAGCTTAGAACCCTCCCTTTTATTAGTTATGTTATCGCCAGCAGACAAAAACAACAAACCCTCTAGCCCAAAGTTGGTTGGGCAAGAGATCCGCACAATACCATTCCCTGAGTTGGAAATTGATAGATGGCCAAGCCGAGTGTTAAATTATGCTCAAGAGGACAAAAAAACAGGGAAATCGTGGGCACAAGAACTTGCTGAAATTCAACATATATTCCCTTCATCTACACAAGCAGTCCCTATGGAGTGTCAATCATCAAAGAAGAGCCCTGGAATTGACCCACCTATAGATGGGAATTATGGTATCTCTCACGAGATCAGAGATAATATACCGAATACACAGAATAATGCACAGAAAATCGCACCCTTTGATCGGGAGTATGAATTTGATAATAAACCCCAAACGGGATTAAGACTCCATGAGAATAGCCCAAATGGATGTGTGTTCTTCGATCCCACCAGGACCTTGGATGAAATACATCATGAAGATTGACTAAGTTCTCCATCAACTTTAAAAATACTTTCCTGGAATGTTGCAGGATGGCGCAGTAAATCCTACAACCCAGATGTAATTAGTTTTTTATCAAGATATGACATTATCTGTCTCCAAGAAACCTGGGACCCGGGTACTCCCCACCTCAGAAATTACATCACAATCCCACTGCCAGCATACAGAATAAGTGGAAAAGGAAGATACCAGGCAGGTTTGGCAATATTACTCAAAGCTGAGAGACGATTATCCTACAATACTGGTCCACACTGTGACCAAATTGCTCACGTGCTTATACTGAGGGATAAGTCCCCCCCATGGATATTAATTAATATATATATCCCACCTGGATCAACGAAAGATGAAATTAAGTGTCATTGGGACAAATTCACAGAATATTTACAGGATATATTATCTCAACATCCTCAGGCATCTTTAATATTAGCAGGAGACTGGAATGCCAGACTTGGTGATAATGAAGCATATTTACAGCAATACATGGATTTAGATATAGAATCTCTCCCATGGCACTTTGCATTGAGAAGAAGATGCAAAGACCAAATTCGAAATGCAGCAGGTGACCAACTTACTTTATTAAGCTTATATTTTGATTTAATCAATCTCACAGGATTAACCAAATTTCAAAACGCAGGAGAATACACGTATCTTTCATCTCGTGGTTGTAGTTCTCCAGATCATATTCTGGTTTCCCAGCCCATTTTTCAATATATTGTCAACTATCAAATTAGTCATCAAACATGGAGTGATCATTTACCACTCAAATTAACACTTCTCTCTGAGGCTCCTGACATACTGGAGAATACAGAAACCAACTGCACTTTACCAATAGTACGTTGGAACAAATCCTTTCGATTGAAGTTTAACACTTTTTTTGCCATGCCAAAAATGAAAGAACTCAAACAGCAAATTTTAACTTCCGAGTCACCTTCTGTACTCATAGAGAAATATGACAATCTGGTGAGACACATAGCTGATTATATGGAGGGACAAAAGACAAGCAATATACAATATCAGGACGGACATAAGAAAGCAATATTTGATGATGAATGTTGAGGAATAAAGGTCCAGCTAAGAAATATCTACTCTGAACATACTACAACCAATGAAGTCAATCTTCCAACTGACTATTTTGCTTTAAAATCTGCATTAGCACATCGTCTCCAACACAATCACTTAAAGATGAATGGGATGTACAAGATGAATGGGATGCTCTTATACGAGCAGCGAGAGATAAGAATACCAGGAAATTTTGCCAGATAGTAGCCAAAAGAACGAGCAGTCACTCTTCCCTCTGTAACACTATACGTCCAAGTCAATGGTTTGATTATTTTAGTCAATATTTCCAGGGACTGTCTGCGGAAACTTCACCTCCTGACATTGACTATTTGATCAGTGAACCCTTTTGGCCACCAGTCACGGAGTTAGAAATAAAAAAATCTTATTAGACATCTAAAACCTTATAAATCATCTGGACCTGACCAGCTCCCCCCCCAGAAATTTCCGAGATTTAAAGAGAATCATGTGGACTGAAGTGGGTCACCTGAGTATTAGCAAAAAACTCTCTTTCACCGAGATCACTAACACGTGGCAGTAAATGCTGGGGATTTGAGGACCAATGGCTGTTATTGTTCCAATTTATAAGAAAGGTAGGATCCTAACGGTTACCACTGCGCTACACCTTCCTTATAGAGAGCCAATTAGCCTGTTATCAGTAGCAGGTATGGTGCAAATTGTATGCAAAGTCTCCTGCTCAATCGCCTACAAAAGTGGATTGAGCAGAATAAAATGTCATTAGGTAGCTTAGAACACATTGGTTTTAGGAAAGGGTAATTTGCTACGTTGAACATCATTGTTTACTCCTTGATTCTAATTCCTTTTTCCTGAGCTAAATGACATCAGGAAGAGGTCGCTCCAAACTGTATATATTGCCTTTCTTGATTTACAGGGGGCGTTCGATCTCTCATCTGTGCTGCATTGAAAAGAAACAAGCTCTATGGCTTAAAAAACTTGAACCCTTACTGGGGAATTGCTAAGAAAATAGACTACTCTCTTTGATAAGACTATTACACCTATAAAATCTTATTCCCAGGTGAAGGTGTGCACAAGAGGAGAATAACTCACTCCAAAAATTTTAACAACAACCCGGTGTAAAAAAACAAGAAGTGTATTTTGGCCCTCACGTTGTTTTAATCTGTTTCTAAATGATTTGGCTCCAACTTTAACAGCAAATAAACACATGTTGTCCAGTCTAAGAGTAACATCCCAACTCCCATCCTGCTTTATACAGGATGATGCAATTCTACTCTCAAGAACTAGAGCTGGATTCTCAAACCTTCTTATGGTCAAATGTAAATGTGCGCGAGAATTGCACAAACTAACAGCTTCTTTAGCAAATATTATCAATACCACTTGCGAAAAACCTAAAAAATCAATGGTCTTTTCTGAATAGACTACTAAAATCCATAAATGGTCTATAGGCACGGAAAGGACATAGAACAGGTTAAATCATAACGAAATACCTAGAGGATCCATCTTGGGGAATTCAACACCAACATGGGTACACTCATAGAAATGCCAGCGGTGGAAAGGGATACTGGTCACAATAAATGCAGTGGAATAACTTTTTTTCTACTCCAAAGGCCAAAAGCCATATTCCCTCTGCTATTTTCAAAAGGTCTTCCAGGCCAAAAAAAGTCTTGCAAACAACTCCTTTACCGAGGTTCCATCTGGATTACCGCTTTGGTCCAACAAGCGGTTGAAAAAGGTACAATCAGCATTTCTCTTACAAAATATTTGGAGTCCCACATTGTGTGGCCTTACTATGGGGTGCTATGCTTGGTAGCGGGCATGCACCTTATTAACTACCAGGGCTTCTGGGCTACTTACCCTTTAAAGTTTTGGATAAAGATATGCTTTTCAAGCTACAACACGGAAGCCTACTGCATAGGGCTTTAGTTGAGGTCCAAAGCTTAGAGTTGTGGAATATAATCAATGGTAAACTCAATTCATTGGGTTTCTCATTAGAGGAGTTGGTATTGAAGGACCCCCAACAAATATATAACCTAATTACCGAAACTTTAGACTATTATATGAAGGATCAGGGAGATATCAACATCTAGCAATCCTTAATCGTGCAACAACAACATGCTCCCCATTGTACTTTGGTATAAACCACTGAGCCTGGCACGATGGCACACAAATACTTAATGCTACAAATCCCGGATTCTAAACAACGGCTTTTAGGGTACTGACTCGAGACCAGGATGCAATGTTTTTTCCCTCCTGCCTCTTTTGTAAAGAGCCGGGATTGAGAAGCGGCCTCTATCACATAGGACTATGCTCCTTTCTGTCCCACCATTAAGTTATGTGGAAACGATTGGACCACATTTTATGTTACTTATTGCCCAAAAATATAATCCCCAGAGGGAAGCTTCTTTTAGTACTTACCAAATTGGATAATGGGAAATGTGCCCCCCAAAATATCAATCCCAAAATTGTTAAACAGTAATAATCCTTCTATACTTGGGAGAATAGCCAATTATTTGCTGCAAGTCATGTCCCTAAGAGGTATGTAAAATAGGCAAGTACAAAACTATTTAAATGTGAAATACTCCACACCTCTGATACTCCTGGGGTATTTTAGAAGGTGTTTATAAGGAGCTCACTGTTATTTATTGCATTTTATGGAAATTTAATTAATTTATAGTATTAATTAGTATATACAATTTATAGATCTTGGGGAAGGCTATACCTTTTTAGTAAATAGGCTATGAATAACGAATATCTTAATCCTGTCTTTTAAGTGTAGTTTTACTATACCTGTTCACAATCCCGTGTACAATGGAATGGACAAAATTTTTTAATCTACGTTATTTTTATAAATGAAGTGTGATTTTAGAATGTAAAACTACTCATAGACGCCATGTACAACTCTTTTAAATTTAGTGATGGTCTATAATCACGCTTTTGTATCTTATGCCAATAAAGGTCTATTGTATAAAGCTACAGCATTCCCAATGCCCCTCACAATTGGCCAGAATCTTTGGGGTGCAAGAAGTAACGGGTGCGTCGCCCAGAGGACTGCCGTCCATTTGGTCAAACCGAATAGTCTCTGTTAATAAAACAGGCTGCAGACCAAGTGCTTCCACCAAACGGGGGTGTATTAAACAATGAGAGCAGCCTATTCAACTAGGGCTTGAAGCATAAGCATAAGCATTTATTGTCATTGTGCACACACAACGAAATTTACAGCAGCATTCCTCGATGCACACAATTTCAGACTCATACATCATACTCATACAATTTCATACAATACATCATACTCATACACTTTCAGACTCATACATCATCCTCACTTCCCCCTTCCTCCACCCATCCCTACACAGCCCCAAACACATCAACATGAAGCCGGGGAGTTTAGCATAGCCACAGCTCTAGAGTAAAAGCTGTCTCTAAGCCTCTTTGTCCTAGATTTGATAGTCCTGTATCGCCTACCAGATGCAGTAGCTTGGTTCAAAAAGAGAGTGTGCTGGATGAGGCGGATCCTATCAGAATATTTTGGGCTTTTTTTTTGGAAAACTTGAGAATTATATAGATTTCTTCCAAGTGAGGGAAGAGGGCAGCCGATAATCCTTTGTGCGGTAGTAGATCACCCTTTGGAGCGCCTCTCCTCATCTGCCACTGTGCAACTGGAGAACCAAACACACAGATGCAGTAGGTTAAGACACTCTCTATAGCACAGCCGGTAAAGGACACCCTCAGAGGAGTTTTCCATCCAGTTGTTAGCTTTCCTTAGCAAAGTCCTCAGAATGAAAGTACAGTTCTTTGCTGGAGCCTTCTTCAACCACAGCGGCCAGTCTGTATGCCCCAGGTTAAGTCCTCTTTAATCATAACACCAGGAAATTTAAAACTAGCCTACCCGCCTACTTCTGATGTCCATTTATAGTCCAAGAGGCTGAATTTCTGAACTATTCCCCTTCTATAGTCCACTATAAGCTCTTTTGTCTTGTTTAGTATTAAGAACCAGGGTTATTTTCCACTGCACCATGAGAGCAGTCGGAATTACCACCTCGCACCGATAGGCAGACTCATCCCCTCCAGAGATGAGCCCCACCCACCGTTATTAAGGTCAATGCGGCAAATTTGATAATGGTGGTATTTACCTATGATAGACAGGAGTACAATCTATATGTATATAAAGGAGGGGAGAACAATAAAGGGACTCAACACACAACCCTGTGGCATTCCCATATTTAGGAAGTAAGAACTGAGGAAACCCGATCTTCCTGTAGCTCTAACCCTCTGGGATCGTCCTAGACAAGAAGTCCCCTTTAATCCACAAAACAGATTGAAATCTTGAGAGTCCAAGATCCCACAAAGTTTACTGTCACCAGTCTTTGTGGCAAGATACAGCGTATTAAATAAGTGAACTAAAGTCCAGAAGAGCATTCGTTACATAATTCCCCTGTTGTTTCCAGATGCGTCAAAGCAGTGTGGGGAGACTAATGGTAACAATGGCGTCCTCCGTAGATCTGTTTTGGTCCGATATGCTTGAACCTGATGCCGCTTTATCAAATGTATCTGGAAGGCAAGAACTAATATGCCTATGGACCAGTTTTTCAAAACACTTCATGATGATGGGGGTGAGTGCCACTGGTCTATAATCCTGAAGATTGTCAGCAGGAAATCTCTTTGGTAGTGGAACAATGATGGAAGCCTTCAAACAAGATGGAATGGTGGACTGGGATAAAGATCGATTAAAGATCCCAGTAAAAACACCAGCCAGTTGGTTAGCGCATTCCTTTAACACCCGACCAGGAATACCATCTAATTTTGAACCACTAATTTTGGGCATCCAGGCCCGTTAGTCAGAACAAGGGGTAGGATGATAGCTTCACTCACCCGTTCCGGCATGGGAGGTTTCCAAGGAATTGGCTGATCCCCTCCATCAGTGTGGGGAGCCACTGCATGGGCACCCCCTTTCGGCGGCGGCTTAGATGGCTTGGCTGGTTTAGCCACTGGGGTGGAAGTAGCTGGGGTTGGAGTGCTTTTAGCAGGACAAGACACAGCAATATGGCCCTCCCCGCCGGCTGCGCACGACCACCCTCCACAGAAACTGGTCAAAGGATTCACAGCCCCCCCCCCCCCCGCCCCAACCAGGCCGAAGCCCAACACAGTCCCACCCCACTCGCAGGAATGTGACTATGTATTGTATTGATGGGGCCAAACATTTCAAAGTGCAGGACGTGCTGGACTCTCACATCTATCATAACCACTTGCAACACTTGGTATCCTGGAAAGGCTATACACCTGGACAGAATGAGTGGGTGAATGCAGATGACATCAGAGTCCCCCGCCTCATTAAAGCATTTCATTGTGCCTCATGTATCATACCAACATGATGGCAATATATCACTTTTTTAACAGTAAAGGCAATCAATACATTCCTGCGGCTTTGAAGGTTTTTGAGCCTACGATTGGCTCCTTGCTACTGTACGGTTCCCCCATTTGGATTTCGGCAGTAAATAAATCATTTAATTTATTACATTCCAAATTCCTTCGAAAACTAATGGGGCTCCCTAGATGTGTGCCTTATGCTGTGTTGTGCATAGAGATGGGCCAAACAACTCTAGAAACTTTGGCATGAACATAAGAACATAAGAACATAAGAACATAAGAACATAAGAACAAGCCAGCTGGATCAGACCAGAGTCCATCTAGTCCAGCTCTCTGCTACTCGCAGTGGCCCACCAGGTGCCTTTGGGATCTCACATGCAGGATGTGAAAGCAATGGCCTTCTGTGGCTGTTGCTCCCGAGCACCTGGACTGTTAAGGCATTTGCAATCTCAGATCAAAGAGGATCAAGATTGGTAGCCATAAATCGACTTCTCCTCCATAAATCTGCCCAAGCCCCTTTTAAAGCTATCCAGGTTAGTGGCCATCACCACCTCCTGTGGTAGCATATTCCAAACACCAATCACACGTTGCGTGAAGAAGTGTTTCCTTTTATTAGTCCTAATTCTTCCCCCCAGCATTTTCAATGTATGCCCCCTGGTTCTAGTATTGTGAGAAGAAAAATTCTCTCTGTCAACATTCTACCCCATGCATAATAATTTTATAGACTTCAATCATATCCTCAGACGTCTCCTCTCCAAGCTAAAGAGTCCCAAACTCTGCAGCCTCTACTCATAAGGAAGGTGCTCCAGTCCCTCAATCATCCTCGTTGCCCTTCTCTGCACTTTTTCTATCTCTTCGATATCCTTTTTTGAGGATGTGGCGATAGAGACTGAACACAGTACTCAAGTGCTTGATTAGCACCACAGCTTTATATAAGGGCATGACAATCTTTGCAGTTTTATTCTCAATTCCTTTCCTAATTATCCCCAACATAGAGTTTGCCTTTTTCACAGCTGCCATGCATTGAGTTGACATTCCCATGGATAAGGGCCACAAAATATTGGCTGCATATAAATTTTCTAGTGGGATTCAATAGCTATATTCCCTCTCTGTTATCAGATCACTATTTCAGAATAGTATACTTTGATCTTTAGAAAGGTTGAAGCTATTGGTTTCCCCTTGGAATCACTCATATGCTCACAAAGGTTAAAAAGACATCTAAACCGCATTCATGAGGCCTCAAGTTAACTAAGCCTTCAGACTAGTTAAGAATAATAGGCTCTTGGATCTTGATTTTTCATAATTTGACTGCGTTAACTTGCCAAGAGACAACCCTTGTTCTCCGACTACATTATTTAATCCACCATGCGGAAGGGAATTATGGCAGCATATCTCTAGGTCTGGCTGATTAATCCCACCCAGAGGGAGAGCCTTAGCTACTGCAAGATGTCATGTGCTATATCAGCTCTGCTGGAGGGAAGATTTAAGAATATGGGCAGTTCTACAAAGAGTGTGTTCATGTGGATATGACTACGGTTGGAAACACTTGACCATTCTCTGTTTCTATGCCCTAAATACAATAAGATCGCGATTAAATACATGAATTCGCATCTTTTTCTTGCAATGTTCTCAGTGGCAGCTGAGTGTTATAAGATACCCAATCTCCTGAACAGCTCTGATGGCTGCTCTTTTGTGAGACAGTTGCAGGTACATACTGGAAATTAGTAGCGAATCCTTTAACTGCGCTTCTTAACCTTGTTTTGTTTTAAAATTTTGTCCTGTTTTGTATGCCAATAAAGGCTTGTGTTGTAATTTCATTGTGCCTGTCGAAGCAAACGGAGGGAGGGCCCTAGGGGAAGCGGAAATGTCAGAATGCCATTGCTGGGGTGAGGTTTAGCACTTGCAGGTGACTTATCTGGTTCTCTGGCCTTGAAGTTCCACACTGAAACGAGACTTCAGGCTGGACTGTTTCACTGCTTTGATTCACATGTGGGGGTTGGAATTGCTGCATTATATTATCAACACTTCTGGCACCAAATCACCAGAATAGCCTTTTTTTGCTGTCTGTCTCTTGTCTTCAATAAAATCCTTGAACTATCAAGCGAGTTATTGTCTGAACAGGGAATTTGACAGGAGGTCTCCTTAGGAGGGGCCGAATGTCATGCCCAGTCCTATACTGGGCCTGACCATAATTCTCCTCCTGATGGGAGGCAGGTACGGTTGCCTGTCTCTTCCAACCTCCCTTCAAAATCTGTTCTAGGAATCCACATTATATTATTGCTGTTAGATTCATGGGGTTGTTTTCTGTGTTGGCTGGGATAGGGCAGCACAAGATGGGGGGTGCCACATTGCTTTCTAGCTGAAAGGAAAGAGTTGAGTTTCTCTGAGAAGGGGTGTGTGGCTTGGAGTGGGGCGGCTGGTCATTACTTTCTGTATTTGAGGAGGGATTTTGGCAGGGTTTTAACAGTGCTGTCAATAAATGTCTGATGGCATTTTTACTTGAACCGCTGTTTCTGAATACTTTTGCTAAACCAGAAGTGCTTTCCCTGAACAGTTGAGGGGTCCTGACAGAATCCCACCAAAAATAGTCAAGCATGTTGTCCTCCAAGACATTCATCCGCCTTTCCATCCAGCATCATTTCTGCCTTGTCTGAATTCAGCTTCAATGTATTTGCTTTTGGTCACTTGAGTACAGCGTTCAGGCAGCCCATGTGACCTGGTAAAGCTGGGTGTCATCCACACATGGGTGGCCTTGACTTCCAATGCTACCAATAATTGATCCTCAAAGCGTGATGTTCTGCTTGAATAATGTGGGGGATAAGGCTGCCCCCTGCAGGAATCCTGGCTACAAGCACAACTCCCCAAACTGAAGACAGCTTCCATCTACCAGCAACCTAAAATTTGCACTTTTTTTGTTGTTGGGAATCTGCTCAATGATTTTAAAGCGGTTCAATTATTATTTTTTATTTCTCTTGCTGGGGTATTTTAAGGGTGGGTTTTAACTTATAGATTTGTAATGTTTGTGTTTTGTTCTTTTATTTTATAAGCAGCCTTGGGATCCTCTAAACTAGTGGTGGCGAACCTTTGGCACTCCAGATGTTATAGACTACAATTCCCATCAGCCCCTGCCAGCATGGCCAGCCCAGGCCCATGCTGGAAGAAAGGCTTTGATGTATGAGTAGTCCATGGGATCTGGAGTGCCAGCACCACATTCGCTGGCTCCTGAACTCATCTCAAGGTACCTATTTCTTGAAGGGAGAAACAGCACCTCATAATGTGTTTTCCCGTTGCACAATGAGCAGAGCTGGTGGCTAAGCACAGCATAAGCTTACCTGCGCATGTGTGTGTGTGAGCTTGTGAGTGAGCTTTGGCACAAATAAAAGTCGGAGTCATTTGTGGTTTTTAATCTAATAAAAAGAGTATTTATTAGTGAACTCCATTCTGGATAGAAAGGTAGGTAGATAGGTTCACTAAGCTATCCTAGCTAAATGGAGACAGATGCATGGAGCACCCATCCTCCTTCTAGGCATGGTGAACGTAAGATGGAGAAGTGTGTGAGAAGAAGGTGGAAGGAAGGAAGTCCCTGAGAGTAGCAATCTAACATCAAAGGGATAGAGCCAGCATGATAGAGTAAAGGTGTCAATCCCTAGGTTTGACACTGGCTATCTAGTAAAAACCCCTCTGAATTGAGGCAGGAAGCAGCATACAGTCTTTCTCTTCCAACACCCCCTCTCGATGTTTCTTGACTCAGGTAGTCAGGTTTATCTTCATTCTAAGGTTCTCAAAAGCTGGTTTCGGTAGGAGTTTAGCATCTCGGTGGTGTGGCAGTAGATCAGTTGAATGATGCCATCCTGTTGCAGCTTTCTCACAATGTGGTACTTCACATCAATGTGCTTGGTGCATTTCTTCACATCTTCTTGTTTAGATAGTTGAATGCAACTTTGGTTGTCTTCATAAACTGGTATAGGGAGTGGTGTGTCTATGCCTAAATCTTTTAGTAGTTGGCATAGCCATTGTAACTCATAACAAACTTGTGCAGCAGACACATATTCTGCTTCTGTGGTGGACGCTGCTATGATTGCTTGTTTGGTGCTTGACCAACTAATGGGACCATTTCCAAAGAAAATGATCTGAGCACTGGTGGATTTTCTCTCAGTTAGGTCTCCACCCCAGTCTGCATCAACATAAGCTATTAGTGTACCTGTAGCATCTTTGGTAGCTGAGTGCATTCCAATCTTTAACTGTTGGTGAAGCAGTCTTTCTGCATAGTAAGCCGACTGCTGTACTTATATCTGGTTGGGTTAGTGTACTTATGTATAGGAATTTGCCTAAAGCTTCTCTATATTTGGTGTTGTCAGAAAGCAGTTCTGTTGGATCATCTTGCTTTATGTAGTTCATTTGCATTGGTATAGGAGTTGGACATGCATCCTGTAGATTCAGTAAGTTGATTAAGTCTGTAATCTTCTGTTGTTGATTGAGAAGGAAACTGCCATCTTCCTCTCTTTCTATTTGAATTCCTAGGTAGTGAGCAATGTTTCCTAGCTGTTGGTTTCAACTTGTTCGCTCAGGTGTTGTATCAATATTTTGCAGTCATCTGGGTCCTCATAGGAATAAGTCATCAACATAGACTAGGTGGCGAACCTATGGCACTCCAGATGTTCATGAACTACAATTCCCATCAGCCCCTGCCAGCATGGCCATTTGGCCATGCTGGCAGGGGCTGATGGGAATTGTAGTCCATGAACATCTGGAGTGCTATAGGTTCGCCACCATGGGGCTAGAATGTAAGTCCATTTTCCATTTTTGTTCTTGACATATAGGCATGGGTCAGCCTCACTTCGTTGGAATTTTGCTTCAATTAGCATATGGTTCAATTTTGTATTCCAAGATCTCACAGCCTGTTTTAAACCATAAAGAGAACTCTGCAGCTGGCAGATGTAATTGTCTTTGCCTCTTATTTGGAATCCTGGAGGTTGTTGCATAAAAACTATCTCATCCAAATCACCGTGCAAAAATGCAGTCTTGACATCTGTGTGTTAAACATGCATCTTCTTGCTTGCTGCAACACTTAGTAAAGTTCTGACTGTGGTGTGCTTGACAACAGGTGCAAAAGTCTCATCATAGTCTTCTCCATATTTCTGAGAGTAGCCTTTAGCAACCAATCTAGCTTTATAGTGTTGCACTTTGCCATCTGCATCATGTTTCAGTTTAAAGACCCATTTACAGCCAATTGCCTTTCTTCCTTCTGGAAATTTCGTTAAAATCCAAGTCTTATTCTTTTCCAAAGAATTCATCTCATCAAGAGCAGCCTGTTTCCACCTTTGGGCTTTCTGTGGTGGAAAGTAGGATATGTCTTCCCATGACTTCGGTTCATCTGCTGCCATTCTTGCAAGGTAAGACAGTCTCAAGGGAGGCACTCCTCTGTTCGTGCATTCAGATCGTCTCACCTTGGGGCTGCATCCCCCTCTGTTGCTGGTAAGTACATTGGTTCAGCATCTGCAGGGTCTGGTATCTCATCTGGTTTGTCAGATTCATCTCGGATCTCTTGGTTGTCATCAAAATCTTGGTTGACATTTAGATCTGCACTGTCATCTCTCTGTGCATCATTGGTGACAGGGTACATGAGTGTCAAAATCCCCAAAACTGAAACAAACTCATGTATAAGAACAGTAGTTTATTGAGTATTGAGGTTCTTCGCTGGTCATGCCAGAACTGAGGTTTGCCCACACAAAACCCAGTAGTTAAAGTGGACTGCACCCCCCATCCTGGGAAAGCGCACCCAAAAGGAACTGTGAAAGAGATAACAGTAGAGACGGCCAGGCACTGACCTTGAGCAGCACCTGGTACAGTATAACATCATACAGAAGACAGTTGAAAGTCAGTTAAAATGCAATTAACCCATTCCTCCACCCCCAGCATACAGAAAGCAGCAATAGCAAAATCCCCATAACAGGCGTCCTGACATTCCACTCCCTCTAGGGCCCTCCCCCCGGCTTGCTTGGACAGTTTTGATGAAAAGCTTTAACGAGGCGGGGGGCTTTAACATCCTTGGCAAATATCCACTGATTCTGCCCAGGTAAACAACCTTTCCAAGAGACCGAATACTGCAAGCGGTTTCGATAGATGCGAGAATCAAGAATGTCAGAAAGTTCATAATGTTTAGTCCCATCAATCCGGACCGGAGGAGGAGTCTTCTTCTCTCAATGCCAGACATCCGGGGAACATGTCTTCTTCAGAAGGTTGCAATGAAACACAGGGTGTATTTTATGCAAAGCATTAGGCAATTCCAGTTCAGCAGTCACTTTATTTATCACTCTGACAATCTTAAAGGGCCCAATATACTTCACACTCAGTTTCGAGGGCTGATGTATGTCCCGGAGATTCTTGGTGGAGAGGTAGACCACTAGAGGGAAGTCACGCCTGCATTTACTGGCTTGCCACTTGTATGAGTCTCTAGCTTCCTGAAGTGCTTTCAAGATAGGGGGCCACTGATCAGCAATGGATTGCATCCATTCCTTAACCTCGGGTCCAGGGGCGTCTCCTGACTGGAGCATGGGCAGAGGGGGAACCGAATGACCATGGACCACTTCAAAAGGAGTCTTGCCTGTACCACTATGAACTGAGTTATTGTAAGCATATTCCATGTAGGGCAACAGGTCAACCCAGTTATCTTGCTGATAGTTCACATAACATCTCAGGTACTGTTCCAAAGTCTGATTGGACCTTTCAGACTCCCCATCAGATTGGGGTGGTAGGCCAAGGACACCCCCTGTTCAATGCCCAACAACTTCATAAAGGCCCTCCAAAAGCGGGAGACAAATTGCAAACCCCTGTGTCAGGAGGCCTGGTTTGGGACTTTGCTTATGCTGCTGTTTCATTGCACTGGGAGGAGGTTGGTAGGGGTTAACTGCATTTCTAACTGTCTTTTCTCAGTTGCTGTAGAATGTGGAGTAATACCAGGTGGTGTCAAGGCCGTTACTTGCCCATCTTCTGTTATCTCCTTACACTCACTTTTAGGCGCACTTTCCGTGATTATTTTCCTGGGGGCAGAATGCAACCTGTAAATATGCAGCATAAACAGTTCAGCCAGTTTCTGAGCAGTGGGGATGGAGGTACAATATGAGCCTGCTTAGAGAACAAATCAACTACAGTCCAGATCACCATTTTGCCATGACTCAAAGGCAAGTCCGTAATAAAATCCATGGAGATCACCTGCCAGGGCCCACTGGGCAGCTCAATGTCCTGCAATAATCCTTGGGGCTTGCCTGGAATGGTTTTTGCCATAGCACAGATAGGGCAGCCCTTGATATAAGCGTCAATGTCCTTATGCATGGTCTTCCACCAAAATTGTCTGCGAAGCAAATGCAAAGTTTTTACAAAGCCAAAGTGACCAGCCGACTTGGAATCATGCCCCTGGTGGAGGATTTGAGACCGCAGATGGGGCGGGACATACAACAGCGAGCCATGACACCAAATGCCGTCACGTAATACTAATCCATCGCCTCCCTCTGCAAGAGGCACCGGGGACTTCCCGCCTTCAAGAAGGTGGAGAGAAGGGGTCCAGGAGGAGATACAGATGGCGGGGGCTCCGCCTTCGCCTGCGATCAGGTAATAGCCAAGCCCAAGTGGGTGGGGGAGAGAATAGTGCGGGAAAGCAAAGGATCCACTTTGCGCTCCCCCCCTCTGGCAAGCAGGGCTGGGCATCTGCCAAACAGTTGGTTTTGCCCTGGAAAAAATGAACTGTAAAACGAAAGAGCGTGAAAAAGTCCCCCCAGTGGATTTTTTTAACGGAAAGCCGGCCTGGGGAGCAGAGTCCAGCCAGGTTTTTATGATCAGTCCAGACCTCAAAGGGGTGCTCCGCTCCCTCTAAGAAATGCCTCCACACAGTAAGAGCGACCTTGATAGCACAGGTTTCTTTATCACCAACAGTCCAATTAAGTTCAGCACCTGAAAACTTGCAGGAGAGATACGCCCAGGGGTGGAGCCGACCATCCGAACCCTGCTGAAGTAGGGCAGCACCCAAAGCCTTGTCTGAAGCATCAACGTGTACCACGAACGGCAAGGAAGGGTCAGGTTGGGCGAGAACTGGTTCAGAAGTGAAGGCAGCTTTCAGGGAATCAAACACAGACTGGCAAGCAGAGCTCCAAACCAAAGGAGCACCAGGATAGGAAGCTGCAGGACCTTTCTCCTTGGTACGCAAAAGATCAGTCAAAGGGAGAGCCAAGGAGGAAAAGTGAGGGATAAAGTCACAGTAAAAATTGGCAAAGCCCAGAAAGGACTGGAGTTGCTTAGGAGTCTGAGGAGGGGGCCATGCCTGCACATCAGCAACCTTAGTGGGCTCCATTTCCAAACCAGCAGCAGAAATGCGGTAGCCCAAAAAATCCAACTGAGGCTTGTGAAATTTGCACTTAGAGAGTTTCACAAACAGGGAATTCGCCAGTAACTGGGATAACACTTCGTGGACCAAAGCAATATGTGATTCTTCGTCATGGGAGTAAATCAAAACATCATCCAAATAAACAACAAGTCCTTTGAACGACGTCATCCAAAATCCCATTGATCAGACTCTGAAACACGGCGGGGGCTCCAGAAAGCCCAAAAGGCATGATTAAGTATTCATACTGTCCATGGCGAGTATTAAAAGCAGTCAAATGTTCATGGCCCTCAGCCATACGCATCCAGTAATAGGCTTCATGTAAGTCCAACTTGGTAAAAATATGTCCCGAGCCAAGATTTGCAAGTAAATCCTTGATCAGGAGTAACGGGTATTTGTTAGAGGCCGAAACAGCGTTCAAACCCCTGTAGTCAGTACACAGCCACAGGGAACCATCTTTCTTCTTCACAAACAGAACCGGGGCTGCAAAACCGCTGCGCGCCCTCCGAATGAACCCGCGCACCAAATTTTTATCCAGGAACGCCCGCAACTCGGTATCCTCAGCAGGACTCATGGAATATAGCTGTCCCTTGGGTAGTGTAGCTCCAGGGACCAGTTTGATTTTACAGTCAGTATCACGATGGGGCGGCAAGGAATCACACTCAGTCTCTTCGAACACTTGCCATAAGTCCCGGTACGGTGAGGGAATTTCAGGGTTAACTGAAGGTTGGGACAGAGCGCGAGCGAGTCCCTCAGGCGGATGTAGCAAGTGTTCGGGTGGATCAGGGCTCATGTGGTCTCCACAAGGAGGATTGGTAAAAGTCAAAACACGTTGAGACCATTTCACTAATGGGTCATGATCCACAAGCCAAGATAGTCCCAATATCACGGGGTACTGAGAGATGGGGGCAATTATGAAGCTACGGCATTCCCAATGCCCCTCACAATTGGCCAGGATTTTTGGGGTGCGAGATGTGATGGAACCGCCGCCCATTGGACTGCCATTCATTTGGTCAAACCGGATAGTCTCCTTCAACAAAATGGGCTGCAGCCCAAGTGCTTCCACCAAACGGGGATGTATTAAACAGTGAGAGCAGCAAGGGCTTGGACCACTAGCTTCGGGCATCTACAAGGGCTTGGACCACTAGCTTTGGGCATCCGGGCCTGTTGGTCAGAACAAGGGGCAGAATTATGGCTTCACTCACCCGCTCTGGCTTGGGAGGCTCCCAAGGAATCGGCTGTTCCCCCCAGTGGCGTGGGGAGCTGCTGCACGGGCACCCCCTCTTGGCGGCAGTTTGGTCGGCTTGGCCGGCTTGGCTGCCAGGGTGGAAGTAGCTGGAGTGGGGGTGCGCTTGGTGGGACAAAACGCAGCAATATGGCCCTCCCCGCCACAATACAGGCAGAGATTCATATGGCGGCGAGCGTTTTCTTCCGGCGAGATCTGGCACTTCAAAGGAGCAGGGCGTGTAGGCTTGGAACTTGGGGCACCGCCCGACGCAGCTGGGCAAGTGGGGATCATCCGACTTGAACCCCCAACGTGGCTGCTTCACACATTCTAGTGTCTGCAGTACCCGCGAGTACAATCCACTCCTTCAGGGTCTGCGGGCTGCCCTGAACAAGAGCCCAGTTTAACAAGTCCGGGTTTAGGGTTTTCTTGAAAACGAACACTTTCACAGGATCATCCCAATCCTGGATCTTACTGGCCACGGTACGGAAGTTTTCAACAAACTCAGCAAAAGGGGTTTTGCCCTATCGCATCTCCATGAGTTCCTGTTTTGTTTGCTCGCCCACAAATGGGCTCTCGAAGCAGCAGCGTAGGGCCATCATAAAATCCTGGAAGTTGCGCAGTTCTGCAGCTTGACGTTGAAACAGGTTCATGTACCAATTGGCTGCAGGGCCATCTAGCATTGACCCTACCTCACAAACACGCTCAAAATTGTTCAGGTACTGCCGCCCATACTGCAACATGTGGGCATTGACCTGAACCAGGAAAGCCGGGAGCAAGTCCTGAGTCCCATCAAAGCGAGTAGTCAGCCGGATCCTGGGCATGAGCGGAGGGGGAGCTACCCCATAGGGTGCAAAGTTTGGCAACACTCCACCCGGAACTCCCCATCCTGGTGGTACAAACAGTGGCATCAGAGGCGGGACCGGTAATGGAGCAGGTGCAGCTGGCAGCAAGGGGGGCCTGGCTGGAGAGGCAGCTGGCCTGGTACTGGAATCGGAGCCGGGGTGGGTCTGGGGTAAACAGGCTGAGCTGGACCTGGAGCTGGTCCTGGAGCCAGAGCTGGGGCCGGTACCAGCACCAGTTGAGCAGGTTGAATGGGTACTGGTGCTGGGGCGGGTCCTGGTTGGACAGGCTGGGCTGGTACCGGTGCTCAAGCAGGAACTGGAGCTGGAACCGGAACTGGCTGGGCAGGCTGAGCGGGTACTGGCGCTGGGGTGGGTCCCGTTTGGACAGGCAGAGCTGGTGCCAGTGCTGGTGCAGGCTGAGCTGGTGCTGGGGCAGCTGGCGTTATGGCTACTCCAGCTCCGGGAGCAGGGGCTACTTGGTGAGCCTGGGCAAGGGTGGCTTGCAGGTGCTCTATATCCCGTTCCATCTGGTGCAGGGCCCAGTGGTACTCCTCACGCTCTGAATCCCAGGCCTCCTCCAACACTTGGAGCATCCGCCAGGCTTCAGCTTCCGATTAATCAGCCCCTTCCGATGGACGGATTGGCAACTACACATTTCCAGCCAAAGGTGCTGTAGCCCACGTCGCACTGCCCAAACCCAAAGGCTGAGATTCTCGATAGTCCAGACCCCGACGACGACACACGGTAACTCCCTCCAAGCCATCTAGCGGGGCAGTCATGAACGGGTGAATGGAGTCCAAAAATCCACCTGGGGTAGGGGCTTCTCTGCCTGCTGCACTTCCAA
The DNA here is from genome assembly GCF_021028975.2 of Sphaerodactylus townsendi. Classification (NCBI taxonomy): domain Eukaryota; kingdom Metazoa; phylum Chordata; class Lepidosauria; order Squamata; family Sphaerodactylidae; genus Sphaerodactylus; species Sphaerodactylus townsendi. The sequence goes on along the minus strand of NC_059436.1, from coordinate 58,915,509 downwards.
GCAGGATCCGAGGCCCCTCTGCTGGGTCAGAGGCTGAATCCGAAGTTCCTGTTAAGTCTTCAGGAATGGGGCACCCATGGTCTGCAGCCGCGGATGCACCCCCTGGCTGGGTCTCTGAAGAGATCATACTGGCAAGAAAAGTCTTTGATAAAAGTTGCAAAAGTAGAAGGTGAAATTCCAGCAATGCACGGCAGCATGGAATTCAACCTAAGAGAAGTTCTGGCATAATGTCAGAATCCCAAAAACTGAAACAAACTCATGTGTAAGAACAGTAGTTTATTGAGTATTGAGGATCTTCTCTGGTCATGCCAGAACTGAGGTTTGCCCACACAAAACCCAGTAGTTAAAGCAGACTGCACCCCCCATCCTGGGGAAGCGCACCCAAAAGGAACTGTGAAAGAGATAACGGTAGAGACGGCCAGGCACTGACCTTGAGCAGCACCTGGTACAGTATAACATCATACAGAAGACAGTTGAAAGTCAGTTAGAAATGCAATTAACCCATTCCTCCATCCCCAGCATACAGAAAGCAGCAATAGCAAAATCCCCATAATAACAGGCCTCCTGATATTGAGCCAGTCATCATGGGGCAGGGTCTAGTCATGGTGGGCCCCCTCTGAAGACATAGCTCTCTCATTTTCCTCAAAATGAACAGATCTGCTGATCCTCTCCAGGTAATACCACCTAAATGGTCAGTGAGGATGGAACTAACACACCTAATAAATATAGGAACTTTTGATGAGCTTTTCCAGTCTGCAGCTGTGGCAAACATACCAAAAACCTTAACCTGCTGTTATCAGGAGCATGTCACAGCTATTGTTACCTCCATTCAGCCGAAAACTAAACATATCCAGTTTACACCTTATTTTGCATGCGATTCTTGGTTTGACCAGGAATGCTATCTATTGAAAAGGCATCTTCGATATCTATTTCATCTATTTTTTAAAAAACCCAATGCAGGAAACTCGCGAATCATACTTTGCTGGATGCAAACAACTTCAGCAGACGATAATTCTCAAAAAACGTCACAACCAAAATTGGAACATACTAACCAAGCCACAAAAGCCAGAGATTCTAAATTATCCTGGCGTTTGGTTTTTGATGTTTCCCAATCAAATCCTAACAACCTTAATTCCACTATTAGAGCAGATGCCTGGTGGAAACACTTTTACCACCTTTTCTTTGATACAACACATTATTCACCTGCAATTATAGATTTACCAAAATATGAGCTTCCAGACTGGCCACCTGTGGCACCTAATGAGATAAATGATCTTATGATACACCTGAAAAGAGGGAAGGCCTCTGGTCCCGATGGGATACTTCCTGAAATACTCACCAACTTTCGAGACTATTGGTTGGCGAATTTGTTCACCATGATCAATAAATTCAGCATCATACCTGAAGATTAGACTGCAGCAACAATTATGTCCATCTTCAAGAAGGACAATCCGACATTACCATCCAACTATCAGCCCATCTGCCTTACATCAATCATTGGCAAATTATACACCACTCATCTCCAAAAAAACCCTTATAATATGGGCATCGCCTTTCCTCGAACCTACCCAAATTGGTTTTGTCAAGGGTCACTCTACCTATGATCACTGTCTAGTGATAAGTACAGTACTTGCTGTACTTGCTGAGAAGTATTCATCATCGGGGTAGATCTCAACCTGAAAAATCCATTTGATTCAGTTACAAGAGACCTCCTCCGGCAGAAACTGACACTTATGGAAATAGACCCTCGCCTCCTCATATTAATTAGAAGATTATACACGGATACTAAATGTAAAGTCCGTTATAATCAATTGGCACATCTGAAATTCCAACGAGCAGAGGGATCAAACAAGGCTGTGTACTGGCCCCCTATTTATTCAATCTGTTTATCAGTGACTTCCCCCTCTCCTTATAGATAGTGATGGTCACCCGCCTACCCTGAATTCCCAGAAGATCTCTGTTTTATTGTATGCTGATGTCGCAATAATACTCTCACGGATCTGTGTTGGCTTGATCCATCTCTTGCAAGCCTTCTCCAACTACTGCCAAAGAAACATTCTGATGATCAACTACACTAAGACCAAGATAATGGTATTTGGTATATCCTGGAAACCAAAGCAATGGAAAATAAACGGGAATGTAGTCAAACCAGTACCCACCTTTAGATACCTAGGTGTGACATTCCAATACAATCTGAAATGGACAGCCTAAATCGAGCAAACCATCTTACTTATTAAGCGCAACATGACTGCTATCAAGTCAGTATCTACCGGCTGCTATCAAAATATTTTCCACCAAACTGCTTCCTTAATTACTCTATGAAGCCCCAATATGGTTTAGTGTCCCCACAAAGGTGTTAGATACAATTGTTTCAAACACTTCTCGGCCTGCCCAACTGTGTGGCGCACGCTTCTTTATGTCTTGAACTGGGCCTAAACCTAATAACATCTTGCATTTGGATAGTAACCTTACATTTCTGGACTCGCCTCCATTTTTTAGAGTGAAGCCAGACAGCCTAATGTGGCACAGTCTAAACGATTCCCACTATTCTAGTTGGGACTCCAAAATATTGCATTATGTTAAGACCCTTGGCTTCTCTTTTGTGTTGTCCCCGTCACACTGACTTATGTAAACAATTTATTGAGCCGTATATAAACTCAAAACCTGCTCTTTCCAACAGGGTTAAGTCTCAGATACTCAACGATCGTTGTTCTAAACGGACCGAGGATGTGGCAAAATTTCTTGCTTTGGCCCTGAACAAAACTTAGTTAACCTAATTAGGTTTTATTCTGTTTCCCCCCTTTTAATATATTGTATTTATTTTATTTTTAAATTATGCCTAATATAGGTTATTGAATTGGTGTCAGGATCCATAATTCTATAAGCTTTTGATTGAGATGAATAGCCTACAAAGATTCCTTTCTTGGCTCTTGGTTCAAACTTGCTCTTTCATCTTTCTTTGGCGACATATGCGAAAGCTGTGCACCCAAATACTCTTAGATGTGTCATTGATGACTTGTAGCCTTGCCAAAGTTCAAAAAGTGTGACACCTGTGGTTGTAGTGTACAGCCTATTGTGTATATATGTTGCTATCATGATGCCTTCTCCCCAGAAGTGCTGTGGGAGGTGTGCTGCAATTAGCATGCATCTCACCTTAGCCAGGAGGCTCCGGTTGGCTCTTTCTGAGACACCATTCTGGGGGAGGCAGTATGCCACCATAGTCTGGTATTGGATGCCCTCAGATCACAAGAAATCTTGCATCGCTCTGGAGACATATTCTCCTGCTCCATTCTTGTGCAGGATTTGAAGAATTCGCTGGAACTTGTTCTGCACCATTCTCACATAGTCTTTAAACCTGTCCAAAGTCTCAGATCTTTCTCTCAAAAGAAATGTTATCACATATCTAGAAAAATCATCTGTAAATGTCAGAAAATATTTAAATTTACCTAAAGTCACGGGAAAAGGTCCACAAATATCGGAATGGACCAGATCCAGAGGTTGCTTCATTTTCCTTTCACTCTGTTTAGGATATGGTATGTTCACAGCTTTAGCTTGAAGACGTGAATCGCAAGAGTGGTTAGTTTCACAGGTTACAAAATCAAGATCTTTAGTTAATCCCTCCTTTTTTTATTTTCTGAATTGTATTATTAGAACAATGAGCTAGGCGTTGGTGCCAGAGAAGTGAGCAACTGTCTTGCTTACATGAATTAACAAGGTTTGCTTCATTGATTTCATAATCATTTTTATAAGTGTCAAGTTCAAGGTCATGGGGCTCTTTATCCTAAGATTCATTTGAAAAGACATCATTCTCTGTAAATTCATTCACATTATACAGACCTCTAGCCTTAGAAGCAACTAAACATAGAATATCATCCTTGGTAACATAGGCCATTTCCGCACGGCCCAAAAACGACGGCCTGGGGGCAGTAAAAACGCCGCCCCCAGGCCGCCGTTCGCACAGGCGGCGCTGCTGCGTTGCAGCAGCGCCGACCTGACTGCGCTCCCCCCCAGGGTGGCGTCAGGCCGCCCTAAACAACAACCCTTTAAAGGGTTGTTGTTGGGGGGGAAGCATCTTCCCGGCGGCGCGGTGCGAACCACGCTGCCAGGAAGACGCTGTCTCCCTTCTCCGCCCCACTCACGATGTCTCCGTCGTCGCCTGCTGGCTGTGGAAGCCCCGCCCACACTGTCCTCCGACCTCCAGGGGTCGTAGGGCAGCATGGGCGGGGCTTCCACGGCCAGCAGGCGACGACGGAGACATCGTGAGTGGGGCGGAGAAGGGGGAAGAGGCGGCTCCGTGCGGAGCCGCCTCTCCTGCGGGGGCCTCTGCTTGGCCTGCTCGCACGCTTGCGTGCGAACGGGCTTGCGCCCCCACGCCGGCAGAACTCTTGGCGGCGTGGGGGCGCATGGCGGCCGTGCGGAAACGGCCATAGCAATTGCCATTTTGAAAATAAGTCTACAGCCTTGGTCTTCAAGGTCAGAAACAGAGATTAAAGAGTTGCTCATTTCAGGCACATAAAGGACATTCTCCAAAAGAAATTCAACAATAGAATGATCTGGTAATCGGCAATGAATAATTCCAGTTCCTTTCTGGTTTGCAATCAAAAATGTGCCATTTCCCATGTAAATGTTTTGCTCTGGAATTACATGCAGTTTTGTGAAAAAACTTAATTACCTAGATTTGAGATGGCTACACTATCTAAAATGAAGCCAGGACTGCTCTCTTTTGTCTGCACCATATAAAAATTATGACTGCTTTGAGATTTATTCTTATCTGGAAACCTCGGTGCACTCTTTTGAGGTTTAAAAAACTTTTCCTTCGTCTGGGTCTGGCTATTGGGACAGTCTGCCTCCTTGTGGCCATTTTCTTCACATTTATAGCATCTGATTTGCTTAGGAGTGGTTGTTTTCTGGAAAGAACCTCTGCTGGCCAAAGGATCATAAATACTGGCTGCGTTGCCCTGGTAACCTCATGCAAATTTGGCTGCCTAGGGTGCTTGGTAGTTGCATCTCTTGGTAGTTGCATCTTTTGAATTAAAGGTGGTCTTTAAAGGCAAAGTTTTCTCCCGCAACCCCCTCTCCTTTAATGCAAGCATTTTACAGAGGCTTATCTCTGTGGTCAATTGTTCAACCACTTGAGCGCATCTCAATGCATTTTGTCTCTCTAACTCAGCAACCAGGGTTCTAAAGCTTGTAGGTAATGTTAAAAACAGAGCAGAAGTCTTAGCCCCTTGAGTTAGCTCTTCTCTGCAATTTTTAAGTTTAGTAAAGCACTCTTCTAGTGCAGTCAAATATGTTAGAAAACATGTACCTTCTTCATAGCGCATATCATATAATTGGCATCTGAGGGTATGGGCGGAAGCCCAGCTGGCTGAGGGTATGGGCGGAAGCCCAGATTCGGGCTATCTTTTCAAGCATTCCTTTCACTGTAGTAAATGCACGAATATGAGACAAGGTGCTGCTACTTACAGAGTGCACAATTATTGCATTTGCCCTGGCATCTTTGCGGTACCATCTCTCTCTTATCGCTCAATTATCCTTGGTTGTTCCTTCATCTGGTGGATCTTCGTTGATGACCTGCAAAAATCCTTCAGCATCCAGTGCAAAATGGATCCTGGTTTCCCAATCCACGTAGTTATCCGATGTCAAAATTAGAAGCCTCAATTTACTGTCCATATATTGTGCCATTATGGAACAAAGGCACTGATTTAAACTGCCCGTGGAAACCTCTTCCTTAGAGTTCCATGGAAAAACAAAGAGATTAACTCCTTAGTGCCAAGTCTCTTTCACACACAGCTCAAAAGCACTGAGATTGCTTTCCCAAAAGCTGCTTCGTTTCAGCACACATGAAAGAAAAGAAAAGCACAGGGCCTCCAGTTTGGACTTCAACCAAAATCTGGGCCCAGAACCTGAAGGGAGCAACAGTGTGTTTTCCTGTAGCACAATGAGCAGGGCACGCTGGTGGCTAAACACAGCGTAAGTTTACCTGCGCGCATGTGTGTGAGCTTGTGAGTGAGCTTTGGCACAAAGAAAAGTCGGAGTCATTTGTGGTTTCTAATCTAATAAAAATGTTGGGATAAGTGCTCCTGGTAGTTGGAGATTATCCCTTATCGTAGTTAGCAGAGCGGCACGGGTGGCTAGAACACAGCAGAAGCCTTACCTCATATGCGTGCGTGTGCGTGATAGATCCCAATGTGCAGCAAGCTTACACAAAAGAAAGTCGGAGTCAGTTGTGGTTTCTAATCTAATAAAAAGAGTATTTATTAGTGAACTCCATTCTGGATAGAAAGATAGGTAGATAGAGTCACTATGCTATCCTAATCTAGCTGGATGGAGATGGATGCGAGGAGCATCCATCCTCTCTCTAGACATGGTAGGAACAAGAAGTGAGAAGGGGTCAAGGAAGAAGCCGGAAGGAAGGAAGTCCCTGAGAGTATCAGTCTAACATCAAAGGGATAGAACCAGCATGATAGAGTAAAGGTGTCAAATCCCTAGGTCTCTATCTGGCCACTAGCTATCTAGTAAAACCCCCTCTGTGGGTTGAGGCAGGAAACAGCATAAAGTCCTTGTCTTCCAACATTTCTGAGCATATATGAAGGTTGGAAAGAAAACCAGTTTGGCTGTCCTTGCTCAAACTGGCTTGTGAGAATAAAATGTGTGTGTGTGGGTGGGTGGGTGGAAGGTCCGGGCACAGTGCACCCTGTGCCAAAGGGCAGCATGACACAGAGGGTGTGGCTACACTTCCTGAGAGCCAGAATCATTAGGGGTGCCACCATTGCCCAAGGCCCCTGGCAGGAAGGGTGCTTCCTGGAAATCTCCAGCTCTGCCAGTTGATCTCTGGATGGTCAAAATCAGCCCCCCTGAAGCAAATGGCTGCTCCAGAAGGAGGGCTGGATGCCATCTTGCCCTGCTGATGTCCCTCCCCCCCACTCCCCCAACCCTCCAGGTATTTCCCAACCCAGATGTGTGTGGCTGCGCTTCCAGTCCCAGCTGGGTTTGGGGCGATGCGAGAGGCAGGCTGAGAAGCAGGTGTGGTCCATACAGTCCAAGACCACCCACTGCGGAGAGCCCAAAGGGATCCTCCAAGCTCCCACCACAGGCTGCTGAGGCCTGCTGGGCCCTCCGATGAGCCACGCGCCAGACAGCTCCATGATGCAGGCTTGGAGCAACCGAGCAGCCTACTGAGGCCAGCTGGACCATGGGTGCAGACCATGGGTGCCGCCATGAGAGGCAAGGCCGGGGCCTCGGCACCGGGGGGAGGAGGAGCATGGCAGGGGAGCATGGCCAGAGGAGGCAGTGGTAGGCCAGTGGTCCAGGCAGCTCCTGCCCAGCCTGGAAGTGACCTCTGTGCAGTGACTCCGTGGAGCACACCCCACACGCACATGGCAGCAGCTGCAGACGCAGGTGGAAAGTGCCTCGCGGGGCGGGGCAGCAGGACCAAGATCTTGCCCCTTCTCCATGTAGTTTTGAGCACACAGGGGCATAGACGCATATTGTGTGTGCTCAAATAGATGTGGAGACGTTGATTTGTCCCTTTGAAAACAAAAAAATTCCCGCCCCAGCACAATGCAGCAGCCAATCAGGACACACCCTGAACGGATCATGGGGAGTCCTGCCTGTCTGCTGCGTGGCTGCCACGTCCATTGGACCAAGGGGCCGAAGCTGTGGTGGGGAACGTGGCCCCGCCCTCAAAAGGTCCTGGAACAAATGAAACTGGTGCGTATCAACCTCCATCTTAGAAGTGGGGAAACGACTCTTGTTGGTAAGGAAATGAAAAGGCTGGACCAGGTACCTGCTCAAAGGTTACCAGGAGACCTAACTTACTAGGGCATGTGCAGCTTCTGAAGAGAGAGCAGGGAAAACTAACCATTTTAGAGTTACAGTAGAAGTCCACAAGCTTGACTGAGAACTACTCTGTGCTGCTTCTCTCATGTATTTGAACTGTGCCAATCATAAGCTGTGTGATACAAGAATAAACAGGTTCAAGATTCTTTGTAAAATAATTTTTAACCCCTTCCACAGGAGGAAACAACTTTCAGTGGTAAATTGTACTAACTTCTTGATTTATGTCTTGCTGTAGGATAGGCAAGGTATTTTTCAAAAATGTTGTTGGGGAGAACCACACCTGGTGCGTGTGTTTCCCTTGAAAAGTAGCAGAGCGGCACAGAGGCTGAACACAGGGAAGCTTACCTGAGCACACACGTGTGGCTGAGCTTGCTAGAGAGAACTTGCTAGAGAGACACAAAAGAAAGTCAGAGTCATTTGTAGTTTCTAATCTAACGAAAAGAGTATTTATTAGTGAACTCCATTCTGGATAGAAAGGTGGAGAGATAGGTTCACTATCTATTCTAATCTAGCTGGATGGAGGCGGATGCGTAGGAGACACATCCTCTCCCTAGGCATGGGGAAGGTAAGATGGAGAGGTTCGGAGAAGAAGGCGGAAGCAAGGGAGGAAGTCCCTAAGAGTATCAGTCTACATCAAAGGGATAGAGTCAGCATGATAGAGTAAAGGTGACACATTCCTAAGTCCCTATCTAGCCACTAGCTCGCTGGTAAAAAACCCCTCTGTAGGATGAGGCAGGAAACAGCATAAAGTCCCTTTCTTCCAACGAATGTAACCAAGGCAGGAATAAGAATTTGAACTTCAGTCCATTTTTGATAGGCTGTGTAGAGTCTGACCTGTACGGCCGATCTTGTCAGATCTTGGAAGCTAAGCCACGTTGACTTTGATTGTCTCTCAGATGGCAGGCCATCAAGGAAGTCCAGGGTTGGGAAGCAGAGGCGGGCAGTGGCAAACTATCTCCCCACACCTCTTGCTTTGAAAACCCCATGAGTCAACTGTGACTTGAGGGCACTTTCCACCATCATGTCTTGCCCAGCCTGGATGATCCAAGCTATCCCGCCCACTCTCAACAAATCTTAGAAGCTGAGCAAAGTTGGCCCTGGCCAGCATTCAAATGGTAAACCACCTCTGAACATCTCTTGCCATGAAAACCCCAAACGGTCAACTTAAGTTGCCTGCAACTTGATGGGATGTTGCACTACCACCAGAGTCAGTCAGTGCCTTTTATTAGCATAAAACAACAACATAATGTAAAATAATTAAATATAAACCAACAGCAATAGTCAAGTAAAACAGTAACTATCGTTTTAAAATGATAGCCAAAAAAGAAGCAACTGTACAAGTAACATCAAAAGAATGATCCTGTAAAAGAAAACATACAACATATGAAGAATTTTGTATTTTCTTTGACAGTAATAAAGGGTGAATTAAGCATGATCGTACATCAGCATTCAATAAGAATATGGGACAGCGAATCAACAGAGCCACAACGACAATACCTTTGATGTTTTGGAATTTTTTGGTATCTAGCTGATGTCATAGCTGAAGGAATACTATTAAATCGGGCTAGCATAAAGGCCCAACGCTGTTCAACAGATAGAGTAGAAACAAGATAATTGGCTGGAACTCCATGCTTAGGGGAAATTCCCAAGGCTCATGGTGAACAGGCTGCGATCTTGGCCGAATAAAAGAAATGTCTCTCATGATCTCTCAACCTATCACTAATTTGGATCAAAATAAACTTTTGTAATGCGATTAAGTCAATTCCAATATTTCCAATTTTTTGAATAATCACTTTAGACCATTGTGAGATATGGGCATCTTTAAGAAGATAAGATATAATATCATCTTGTTTTGTTCTAAAATGAATCTTAAGCCAGTACTTTATTGTAGTAATCCCGGCCTTGGTCTCAATTAGGGATAAGCCAGATTCAAGGCATAATGTAGTGAAAGTTACACTATTGGGATCGCCCATAACTCTTCTCAGAAAACACGATTGAACTTGTTCAATTTCTGGAGTAAAGGCTTCAACCCATATGGGAATTCCATAAAGGATCTTCGGTATTACCTTGGTTTGAAAGATCTTTAGAGCAGCCTCCAGTGTTTGACGGCTCTTCCCATAATAGAATTGCACAATACCCGAAGTTAGGCATTTCCCAGATGTTATAGAGCAGGTTCTTTGTGAAGACCAGCTGGAATTGTAATAGAAATTTAAGCCAAGATATTTAAATGACTTAACGTGCTCTAAATAAATATTATCGATTTTCCATGTCAATTGTTGCCATCGTTTCGAAAATACTACAATTTTTGATTTTGCGTAGTTGACTTTCAATTCATTCAATTTACAATACTCAAAAAAGGCTTTTAAGCATCTTTTGAGGCCAATTCTAGTTTGGGATAACACCCCCAGAGTCATTAAATGAAATTATGAAGGTTTCCTTATGTATACCAGTATGCCCACACTTCGAAGCCCCTGGATTTAGTCAGTCAGAAAAGAAGCCAGTGACGACAACAAATCATCTCTGTGTCATGCTGTTGTATTTACACATCCTTCCAAATCCTTGTGCAGCTCATTATCGACTGTTATTCCGTTTCACTTGACTCACAAGGACTCTGTCCTTCCTGCTGTCTTTTTGCTTTGCTGCATTAACGTCTTGCTTCTAGGTTCCTGGTTTTTTGAATCACACATTCTGACAGTGTTTGCTTCTAGGGTGTGTGGGGGCCACATTCAGACCCAGACCCAGAATGCTTAAGACTCCCTCTGCCACAGCATTTCCACCATTGGAAATGTCCTGTGGAGCAGCTGGTTGGTGGGAGTCATATGTGGCCACCAGTACATGTTAATTCCCCCACTAGAGTGAACTCTTTGTCTCCATTTGCTGCCTCCAGCCTTGTTAGGAGAGGAGGGGGGGGGGTGTCTCCTTTTCTGGCATTCACTCTTTTAGATACAGCAATTGATTCCACTTCACTTTTCCCCCTGTTGCTTTCTCTAAATTGAGGCACCCATTTGTGTTCCTTGGAGCTGTTTTATGTGACACAGCAAAGGGTGGGGCAGTAGCAGGAAGGTGGGAAGGCTGCCTCTGAGCACCTGCAGTGTGAAATTCTGGAAAGTCACAGATTCTCCCTTCTTCCTCTCTTTGAATGTCTGTTGGATCAAAACAGAATGTATTAGAAACTGTGTCCAGACCTTTTCTGGAGCAATGGAGGGAAACACATCTCGTTGTGACCTGCCTCTGAGCCTGCCAGTGAGCGGTCCAGGCAGCTCCTGCCCGGCCTGAAACCTTAGGAACAGAAACCATCACATCACAGCCACACAACCCAAAAAACCCACAACACCCAGTTCTTGATTCCCCCCTGAAGAAAAAGAGGAAAATAAATGGATTGATGGATTTCAGAGACAAAACAGGGTAAAGAGGAATTAAGGAAATTTCTCTCTATGATGCTACCGCCTTTGTTTCCTATTTCCATTTATTTGCCTTCCTCCAATTTCCCGTCAGCCCCATGACCACCAGGGCTTTCTTTTGCACTGCCAGGTCCTTGGGGCTTCCTCTCTTGCTTAGGCTGCTTTGCAAGATGCCACTTAAGCCTCCTGCCAATCCTGAAGTCTTTACTCATTTGCCTTGCTGGGATAAAACAGAAAGGATGCTGCTGCATTTCCATTGCTTTACCAAGCAAATTTAAATTACTGGTGGCATTTCTTGTCTCACAGTTGTTTCTCAGTGGGGTGAGTCTGTGCTTTCTCCAGAGGATTTGCCTCTTAAAGGTTGCCTTTCCCTGCTCTTCCTTTGTGGCTCTGCAAGGAGGAGAGCATTCCTGTGGGGCTCTTCTGGGAGACTGTGCCAGCGACCCCCCCCACCCACAGCCACTCACAGCCAGCTGGACACGCGATGTTCAGAGGCACATGAGTTCACAGTTGGCACACCTCACCTCACACAGTACAAGGTTGGCATGTTCATACTTGTAAATAATTTTAAATAGACATAGAAACGTTTCAAAACCACTCCCCCCCCCGCCATCTCGGGACCCAGGCTAAAGAGCGTGGCGGCGGCGGCGGCAGCAGTGACAGCAGGAGGCAGAGAAGAACCAGGAAGAGGCAGGCATCCCGAACTTTCTCCAGTAGGTTCCCTGCTCTTCCAGAGGTGTTCTGTCTGTGGACTCGTTTGCCTCTGGGCGTAACATTTCTAGCTGGCTGTGAGTTGAGGAGAAGTGGGTGTGGTGGGCAGCAATTTTATCCTGGGGAGAAAGGGATGTAAGGGGGGGGCATGCACAGGAGCTCCTTGTTAGGGCTGAGCAAAGGGCAGCAAGAAGTCCCAGAGGCAGGAGCCTTGGCTACCCTTGGCTGGACGCTGGCAGTCTTGGCAGAGTGTGTCCCATCCAACTGCTGGTGACATCAGCAATGCCTCGTGCCCTGTGTCTACCTGCTTGGCCAGTGGTTAGGGTACTGGTGTGAGACCTGGGGGACATTGGTCTGTGCTTGGCCTCTGCTCTGTGTTTTGCAGCTGGATGTCCATTCCCAGGCATGAAACAGATGGCGGTGGGGGGGGGGGGTACAGATCTTTTATAAGGCTCAAAGCCAGGCACTCGAACCCAGACCTCTTGGGCACCCTGCCTGAGTGAGCTCAAGAAAGGGGATGGAAAGGGCTTGGCTGGATCGGCTTGTCCTGCTATGGTGTCCACCACACCCTTGTGGGGCAAAAGGAAATGTGGCAAGGGGCTGCGCCTTGAATGCCTGGATCCCTGGCACCCATGCCACAGGCTTCTTGGGTGGGTGGGTCTTACCTCCCAGTCTTCTGGGGTTTCTGGGCGGGGCTGTGTGCTGTCAGGAAGCCCTGGCCCCTTTGGCAGCTCCACTCACAGGGACACGATCCAGCCCTGCTCCCTAAAGGGTGGTGCCGCCAGGGGTGCAGGGAACTCTGGCACGCTCAGGGTCTGGACCCATGCTCTTTTTCCCTCCCTGCAGAATGGCTGAGGGAAACAGGTCACTGGTGTCTCCACCAGCGTGACGTCATGCCAGAGTGGCACTCAGGGAATGTGCATACTCATTCCAAACATAGATCCCAGAGGACTCAAGCTGTGCAAGTCTGTTGCAGCAGAACTCTCACACAATTTTGTGTCATGGATTTATTGTGGCACAAGCTCCACCCCTGAACTCCTAATAACTCACATCTTCATTTCTGATTATCTGGTTTTTCATTAGAAGGAAGCCATTTACAACAAAGCACAATGTTCTTTGCATTCAGGAGAAACATTCCAATATGTTGCTATTTAACGTGACAAAAATCTAAAACAAGCATTTTATTGTTGAAGAGGATTTTCTGTCACGCAGTAACATGTATCTGTAGGCTGTATGAAAATTCATTAAACTATATTAAACTATATTCTCATCTCATCTTTATATTAATGAATGTATCCCTTTGGAAAATCATCTAAGTTTCCCCTTCATTTGCTTGTTCTTCAGATTTTATTTTTTTGAAATGCTCTTCTTCCAAGCCTTTTCACAAAGATGGATATTTCCTTCTGCCGTTTTCCAAACACACTATTTCCGGGTGTGTGTTGGTGTGTGTGTGTGTCCTGTGCTGTCTTTTCAATAATGATGCCCGGACAATAAGCGCACTGTAGATGTTAGTCCATTCGCTTCTGGTGTCTCCGCCCCCCCCCCCCCCAATATATTTTATTGTTTTCTTATGTTTATTTCCTGTAAAAAAAAAATTCCAAGATCCTGTATAGGAGGTTGACAAGTTGGTTTGGTGCTTTTTTTCTTTACGTGGAGGGCGGAGGTACATCTTCATCTATATTTCGTATCAAGCAGCCGCTGGGGTAAGAGACAATTATAGGTAGGAACTAACGACTTGCTGTGGAGGAACGGATTTTGTGTCTTTTTTCTTTATTTGCCAAAGGAAAAACCACCGGATGACAAGCAGCGACTCACGCGTGGAAGTTTCCACCATAAATGACGGATTTCTGCATGAAATCTCTTCGATGTTCCTTCCTGCTCACTAAGGATGTGAAACCAGAGCCTGTTAGAACTACCTGAAAACACACCGGGAGGTGACTTCAGGACCACTAGTGGGCTGGTACTTGGCAGGCAGCGGCGGCTTTCTGGCCAGCCCCCCTCGCAGTTCTCCGAACGGCTGGGCCCCTCGGTGTGGCTGCTGCTGGGCCTCTGCCGGACGCCAGGACCTCGGCTTTGGGGGGTTGGCAGTGGTCACTCAGTATTCTGTTGCTTTTCTTCCGCCGGTCGAGGACATCATATGCTGATGGTGCCAAATGCGTGTACTTCTCGCGGTTACACGGGCGGTTACTCTCCCGATATGCTGTTGTATTAGCCGATTGGTTTGCCACCTGCAAGAAGGGTTTGAGTGGACTGGGACCGGCTGGCAGGCCAGCCTGGCAAAGGCGGGCAGGCGGAGGGGCGGGGCAAGGAGGCGTCCTCTTCCATCTCCGTAGCTTTCGCCAGGCGGACGGGTCGCTCAGCCAGCAGCCAGTCTTGAGTTGGGGGCCGCGGCCAGGATTCGGCGCTGCCTCCGCACTCCGGCCCCGCCGCTGGCTCTTGCTCCGCCACGGCAGAGAGGCGTACCTGGGCTCTGCCTGCCCCTCCCCCCCCCGCCCACCCACAGTCTCCGTCGCTGCCTTGCCCAGCAGCCGCCCGCAGCAACCAGCCTGGCGCCACAGAGATACCCCCGCGGTACTAGTTTCCCTGAGACGGGACTCTTCCTTCCCCCGCCAGCCAGCCACTCAGGGAGCCCCAGGGAAGCCAGCGGCTCATCTCCCGCTCCGGTTCCGTCGGGCGGTCCAGAGAATCCTGCCCTGCCGGCCCCACCGTCTCTCTGAAAGACCGGATCCCGCCCCAGTGCAGTGCCGCAGTGGACCGCACCCTGGGTGAGCCCCGCTTCCCACAAGAGGCGGGGGGGATGCCGGGCCTTGGGGAGGAGGGGGGCTCCGCTCGGCCATGCCCTCCCTGGGCCAAGGGGTGTTTGCTGGCCGCTCAGTCCAAACCATTGACCGTGCTGGCACCCGCTGAAGGTACAGCGCGGCTTCTATGCAAGCGGGGCTTGGTCTGGAAGGCCGTCTGCTGCCCTCGGAGGCACACAGGCGCCAACGACTTGCTTTAGAGTAAACGTGCACCTTGTTGCGTGGGAGTAGACTCATTCTGGTAAAGAGAGTATATCTGGCCAGGCCGCTCAGGGATCAGCCGTCTCTGCGCGCGGGGGAGGGAGGGAGGGGGCTCTGACTTTGGCTCTTAACGCGATTCTCTTTTCTTTTGCAAGGACGGGGTCAAAGTCTGTGGTGGGCGCCCGGGGGCTTCTGCCCGAGCTCCGGGCCCGCAGGCAGAAGAAGCACCGAGCTTGCCCAGGCGGGCTTCTGCCCGGAGCGCTCCAGCCCCGCGTGGTGAGGAGCAGCCGGATTGCGGCTTCCCGTCCCGTCCCCTCGCATGCGCCCTCTGGCCCGGGAGGCGCCTTTGGGGCCGAGGAGGCCGGCTGCTGCTCCCGCGGGCCGGCCAGGCTGTGCCGCTTTGGGCTGCGGCGGTGGAGCAGCCGGGCTTCGGGACCACCCCACAGTCCTGCTCCGGAGCGGCCGGGCGGTGTGTGTGTGTGTGGGGGGGGGGGGACGACGAGATCGGGCCGCCTGCTCAGCCACTCTCCCCCCAGCCCTCCCAAGCCGGGCCGCCCGCCGAACCTCCCTGCAGCACTCTGGACAGCGCCTTTGTGTTCTGGGCGGGAGGCCGGCGGGGGGCGGGGGGTGGTCAAGTGCCGCGGGGGATTTGCGGAGGCGCTCCCCGCCTCCCTCCCCTCCCCAGCCGCACAAAAGCGGCCCGGCCCCGCCCGGGGCTCCCAGACGGCGCGTGCCCGGCGGAGGGAGGCTCCTGGCCCGGCTGAAGGCCCCTTTCTCCCCCGGCCCCAGGGACGCTGCCCGACTGCCGCCACCGCCATGCTCCTGGAGCGAGCGCGAGGACGGGACAAAGACACCGCCGCCTCGGAGGGCTGCGCCTTGGCCCGCAGCGCAGGTAGGGCAGACACGACGAAGTCCCGCGCGGGTGTGGCCCTGTGCCCCCCCCCGCCACTCTCCAGGACGGGCCCTCTGAAGGGGGAGGCGGGCGGCTCAGAGACCACCGCCACTGGGAAGCCCAGGCCAGCCCGAGCAGGCACACGAGCCCGAGCGGGGCCCCAGTCAGTCGAAGTGGGGGGGGGGAGAGACTTTTCAGGAGCCCGAGGCAAAGGGAGGTGGTCGCTCGGGCGGCCTTAGAGCCGCCTCCTGCCCACCGGCCCTGCAAAGGTAAGGAAGGGGGAGGGGGGGCTTGGAAAAGGACTGGAGACTATTTGCAGAGGGGGCGCGTTGTGGCCAAACGGGCGTTGGGCAGACGGGCCCCCTCGGTAATGGGAAATGCCGACCGCGGTCCGGGCAAAGCTGCCGCCAGCAACTCCGACCTACACCGGACCGACAGCGGCCATCGCCTGCCAAGGCCCAAAAGGGCTCTGCCGCTTCCGTCCGTCGCCGCGGGGTGGGGGTGGATGCTTTGCTCCGACCACCTTGTGTGCGTGTCTACCCCGCCCGGCCCTCGCCAGAAATGCCCGTCGTTGGGGCGGCGTTCTGGCTCTTCTCTGGGGAGTTACCCGCGTCTGTTCCCCGCCCGCGCCCGCGCCCGCGCCCCAGAGGTGACTTCAGCGGAGGAAATCTTCCCCACCGAGAGCCCCCCCTTTGCGATTGCTCTGCCTAATGGGGACCTCCCTGCAGCTCCCACCCCCACTCCACCTTCGCAAAGACAATTGTTATTTCAAACCAAACCCAGCGCAGAGCGATGGAAGGAGAGCGCCGGTCTGTTTCGTTTTGAGAAAAGGGACTGCCAAGTGCCCAGCGCGGCAGCGGCGCCACAGATGCCTCCGGGCTCGGGGGTCACCGGGGCAGGCCGTTTCCTTCGGCAGCTACCCCGACACCTCCCCCCAAACCCCGAACAGATTGTCCCGGCAAAAGAGGAAGGATATCGCGGCTATCGGGCGTCTTTGTCCCCTTTCTCCGGCGGGTGCAAAGAAGGCTTTTGAGTGGTGGGGGGTGGGGGGAAGCGATCCCCCCCAGCACTTCTTGGGCAGCAGCGAGCAAAGACGGGGCCGACGATTCTCTGGGACTCTGGCCAAGTTCGGTCCTGGGCGAGAATCCCTTTCTAGGAATCCTTTCTAAGTTGTATTTGCGCCGTATTTAATTCCCTTCTTCCCACTTCCCGAGAAGTGTGCGTGTGTGCCTGCGTGCGTGCGCAGGCGTTTTTTGGGCGGGGTGGGTGGGTGGGTGGTGGGCTTTGCTCGTGGCCGCTGGTTTTCTGGCTGATCTCCCACAGATTTTGTGCCCCGCTTTGCGCCTCCTGGCCTCTACACGGGAGTTTCCAGAATGGTCAGCCAAGTCTCCCTTTCCGCCGGCTGGATGCGCCCAACTCCGCATCGCGGCCTTCCACCCGCGGGCGCCCCCCAGGACCCCAACACGGAATCAGGTCGCGGCCCTGAAACCCGGTGACCTCCAGCATCAACAGTGAGGTTCTGGCGCGCCGGGAGAAAACGCTCCGGCTTCCGACCGCGAAGCCCCAGGGACGCCGCTTCCCTTCTGCCTGCGGCAGGAACCGTTTCCAAGGCGGGGCGCGCAACGAAAACAGGGGTGGCGGTGCGAGAAGCGACTCGCCTTCGGGGGGCTTCGTTAAGGTCCCCCTCCCGGCCTCCCCCCCGCCCCCTGGAAGTCGGTTCCGGGAGCGGGACTGAGGAGGACCCGTCGTCTTCAGCCGGCCTCCTCGCGCCTTAGTACTGGACGCGGCAGCTCGAAAGGCCTCCCTGGAGGCTCCCGGGGTTGCGCGGCCATTGAGGCCGGCTTCCTGGCCAGAGAAAGCCCACCCTGGCCTTGTCCCGACTCGCTGAGCGCCCCCTCCTTCCTTCGCCCGCCAGCCGTGACAAGGAAGGACGGCTGGGCCAAGCGGGCCCCTGTCCTGCAGCTGCAGCCGACTCGCAGGAAAGAAGAGGCGCTCTTGCGGGGAACTAGCTCGGGAGAGCCAGCCCCACCCCCCACCCCTCGCCCCGTCCCTTCCATCCGTTCCCCGGGAGGCTCACTGCAGCCTTGCTGGAGCCCGCCCCGTCCCGAGCGGGCCTGGACGGGGTCGTGGGGGGTCCAGCTTGGGAAGCCGAGGAGGGGCGCCCGGCGGGGACGCTGCCCTCTGGATCCCCGGCTGCTGGGTGCTTTCGCTTCGCCTCCGGCCACCGGCCTCCCTCCGCCCCTAGGCGGAGAAGCGCAGGTTAGGCCTTGATTTCCCCGGGGCGCCCCTTGAAGGCCTCGCCACAAGCCCACAGGCCGGCAAGGGAAGGGAAGAAGGCGCCGCCGCCCCCCCCCCCCGTCTCCCAGCCTGGAAGTGCGACCATTGGGGAAAGACCCCTGCACCGGGAAAGCGCCTCCCGCAGGTTTCGCTCGCTTGCCCGAAGGATCCTGCCCTAACCCTGGCCCGACCCCAGCCGGCTTCTGCTTGGGGCGCCTCTCCAGGAAAGCCCCCCCCCCCCACCACCACGGGCGTCGGCGAGGCCAGCTTTTGGGGAGCGAGTCGGGAGGAAGCCCAACGCCGCCTTCGCAGCTGCTCCCCTCTCGGCCGAGAAATGCGCAGCGGAGCGGGACTGACTTGGACGTGAGTCGGGAGCTGCCAAGAGCCGGCCGGAGTCGCCCCCACGGCCCCCGGAAAGGTAAGGCCCGAGGCCTTTCGCCTGAGAAGCCCCGGAGTCTCCTGGGGTCCGAAATCTCCCCCCCGGAAGAGAGAACCAAGCCGAGGTCATTCTAGGAGGGCCGTACAGCCGTTCCCCTCACACACCAGCAAACAGTCAAAACATATCTCCCAGAGCAGGGATTGGGCCCCTGGGCCAATGGGGGGGGGGGCGCGTCAGTAGCCCCTTCCTTGACGGGATTAAAACCGAGGGCATCGGTTCCCCAGGCGCACGAGCCGCGGCGGTGGCGGCAGGGGGTCAGGGTCGGCCTTCTCGAGGCGCCAAAGAGGCCAGGCAGAGTAAGGCGGGGCAGGTTCCGACGTGGTCTCGTCCCTCGCTGGCCGTGCGGGTTCTCGCGTGGCGGGGGCGGGGGGCTTCCTTCTCTGCAAATGCGCTTCATTCCTGAAGAAGCTTAAAAACCATGAATGTTTAGGCGGGGGATTGCTCGCTTGCTTCAGAATGGGCCGGGGTTGCTTCCCTGCTGGCTTCAGAATGGGCCCTCAGCGCTTCCCGGCTGTGTGTCGGCCAAACAAGCAGCCCCAGCGTGGTCCTGATCCTGGGGCGTTGGGGCTGCTTGTTTGGCCGACCCACAGCCGGGAAGCGCTGAGGCTGCCCCCTCCCCCCCAAGAAGAAGGAGAAGGAGAAGAGTTTGGATTTATATCCCCCCTTTCTCTCCTGTAGGAGACTCAAAGGGGTTTACAATCTCCTTGCCCTTCCCCCCTCACAACAAACACCCTGTTAGGTAGGTGGGGCTGAGAGAGCTCAGAGAAGCTGTGACTAGCCCAAGGTCACCCAGCTGGCGTGTGTGGGAGTGCACAGGCTAATCTGAATTCCCCAGATAAGCCTCCACAGCTCAGGCGGCAGAGAGGAGAATCAAACCCGGTTCCTCCAGATTAGATCCGGGAGCTCTTAACCTTCTGCGCCACAGCCTTATCGCTGTCTCCTCTCGGCTGGCCCTGCACACAGGAGCCGGGGTTGGTGGGAGGCGAGCTGCGGCCCCCGTTTCGCCCAGGACAACGGAGTGGGGGAGGCTGTTTGGAAAAACCTCCACAGAGATCCTCTTTGACCCCTGAAACCCCTCGGGCTGGGTGGCTGCCCAGAAAAGCCCCGGGGGTCTGCGTGGCACAGCCTGGCCGGGATCGGGCCCGGCCTTCTAAGGCGGGATTCTCAAGGCGGGCCAAAGTCCGTGCCGGCTGCGGCACTAACTCCTTTCCGAGACCTCCGGCCCTCGGCCCCTCCCTTGGGGGCTTCATGCAGAACCCCCCTGATGTTTCCCCAGCTGGGATGGGGTGGAGCTCCCGCTCGCCAGGCTTCCGCAGTCTTCCTCAACCGAGCCCCCTGAAACCGCAGCCCGCCCTCGCCTGGTCATCCCGCGCGGCCCGCGGCCCAGCCCCCTCCCCTCCCCAGCCGGGCCGGCCGGCTAAAATAGAGCCGGAGCTGGGGGATCCACTCGCGCTCCGATCCAGCCCTTCCCGGGCCCGTGGGCAATCGCGTCTCCCTCCTCCGGCCGGTGCAAAGAGCTGGCTGACTTGCCGGCATGCCTCTTCTCCTCTGCCTCTCGGAATGGGAAGCCCCCACCACACCCAAGTATTGCTGCTGTTCCATTTCTGGAAGGGCAAGACACCTCCCCCCCATCGCCCAACCCCGCTTCGCTTCCCAGGTCGGCAAAGAGCCCCCTCCCCCAGCTGCTTTGCTCGTGGGCCCGACGAAAGCAATGCAGGAGAGAGAGTCGCCCGCGGGTTTGGCTCGGGAAGGACTGTGCTGGGCCTGCAGGGTTTGGGACTCATCGCGTGGCCTGTGGGACCGTGCAGAGCTGGCGGGATGTGGGATTTCCCCACCATTTCAGGTGTCCGGTTGAGACTTCTGCTGTGCTCCAGTTCTGGTTTTAGCCTCTTGGAGTGCCAGCGGAGCCGGATCCCCTTGCCTTGGCCATTGGGCGGTTGTGTTGACTGAGTCCCCGCAATCGGCTTTGAGTCCAAGTGCAAGAAAAGGTAAAGGCCCTTGCCGACTTGTGGGGTGTGACGTCAGATACCCACGTTTACGAGGCAGGCCGCGTTTATAGGGTCGTTTGCCTTTGCCTTCCCCAGTCAGCCGTCTGCGCTCTAACTCCCCGCAAGCCGGACACTCATTTATTTCACTGACCTCCTCGGCATCAACCTGGAGGGGCGACCTGACCCCCCCTTCTCTTGAGGCCGAACCCAGGAAGGCGGCAGAGCTTGGCCTGTCCTGCCGCTGCACGGGGCTCTCCGAGCGAACACGAACACGCGAAGACTAACTTCAACGGACCGCAGTCGAGGAACGCCCGCGGGGGCTGCTGTGGTCCGCGGGAGAGGAAGGACTTCCCCGCGTCCCGCCGTTCCTGGGCTGTGCCACTTTGATGTTGGGGCGATCCCACTTTTTTATGACTTCTCCCTTCTGATATGTTTTTGCGGTGCTTCTAATGTTCACGGTGTTGCAAGCGGCGTGGCGTTGCTTGTTGGTTATCTGGCGACCTCGGTGGGCATTTCCCGAGGCGAGGAAGCCGGGCTGCGAATAGAGTCAGTAATAACTACATTTTGTCAAAAGACTAACTGGGATTCCCGGTAAAAGAGCAGGCGAGGGACCAAGCGTAGGGCTGCCCGCCCGCCCGCCCGCTAAGGACCCCCGTCCCGGACGCTGCAGGAAGGCAGCCGGACTCGCTTTCCTTCCCCAACTCCAATATGCAAAAGCGCGCCCTCCCCCCTCCCCGCGGCTCCTGTCCTGACTGGGGGGCAAATGGCGTCTTGCTTTGCCCCGGAGCCGGGTTCGCGGGGCTTCCCTCGATGCTTTGCTGACCGGCAAGAAAGACCTCCGGCTCGGCAGGCACCGCAGTCGGTCTCGAGGATGTCCGGCGCGGCCTTCGGGGGCGGGCCTGGATGTCGGGGGCCTTTGCCCCCGGTTGCTGGAGGCAGGCGCTGCAGCTGCCTCCGGGATCAAGCCCCTCTGCTGTGCAGGTGTGTGAAAGGGGGCGGGGCGGGGCCAGCCACATCAAACCAATGAGAAAAGCTTTGGTTTTTTATAGTTTCTTTGAGGCTTCCGGAATTTTGCAGCTTCGTTGTCTTGGAACATTTAAGTGGCTAAGGCGAGCGCGTCTGAGGCCCCGACGTTGGGCTCGGGGCTCTGTGCCGAGCTGGCGTCCGTTGGGGTGCGGGTCGAGACTCCCCCTTCACAACCACTGTCTGCCGCAACGAGCGGTCGGGTCCGCCTTTCACATGATGCCGCTGCAGGCTGCAGCCGCTGTGGTTGGGCAGACCCCCGGCTGTGGAGGGCGCAGGCTCTGGAGTGCCTCTTGGGTGGGGTGGGGTGGGGTGGGGTGGGGGTCAGCCCACAGGAAAGACGCTCTCTGGTGGGGAGGCAGAATGCTCAGAATGCTCAGCCAGAGGAGAATTCCAGCGCAGCCAAGCAGAGGATCTCCGCTGGGGGCCTCTCAGCAGCCCACGGCTGAAGAAGGCGGCAGTCAAGTCTGACCTGTGGCAAGAGACCCGAGGAGCGCCGGGAGGCGGGGCGGGGGGGGCGGGGGGGAGGCGGCAGAAAGGCCGGGAGGAGGGTGCCTCCGTCCTGCTCGCCCCTCCTCTGTGCTGAGCCTTCAAGCCGCCCCGCGGAGTCCGCCCAAATCCTCAGTCCAGCTGAAAGACCACCCGGGACCAGGAGGGCGGGCTGGGGGGCTGCCTTCCGTGGGCCGCGTCTGGACCCGTCGAAGCTGCCTGGCAGAGCAAGACAAGCGGCGCGGGCTCCACCTGGGTTTCGGCAAGGGAACAGCCGCGGTCCCGCCAGGACGCGCGGGCGCGCGCGCGTGGCTGGCTGGCTGGCTGGCTGGCTCCGATCGGATCGGGGTCCTTCGAGCAGAGATGCCGGCGGCGGCGTCCTCTTTCAAGTTGATGAACGAATCCGAAGCGCTTCGGAACTGTGGCGGGTGGTAGACCCTGATTAGGAGCCCGAAGAAGAGCCCACGGGCAGATTTAGCGGCCCGGTCGCTCTCCTGCTTGAACAACCACCCGAGGGCGATTTTATACACACTGACAGGAGGGCGGGGGGGGGGGGGGGGGGGAATCTGCGGACGGGTGGTGGTGGTGGGAGCAGCCCCACTTTAACAGGCTGCACAGGCGGGGGGGGGCAGAGGTCGCAACTGGTGGACTGGGGGTCTGCGATGGCGACGGAGAGGCGGAACAGCTGCTGGTAGAGCCGGCTCTTGGCCCACCTCTGCTTCGGCCCCGCGGGCTCTTTCCATGCGCCCCCAGCCAAGGACAGCTGCAGAGATCGGGCACCCATCATAGCACCAGCTTCGCTTCCCCGGAGTTCTCTGCCGAACACGACCTCACCAACGCCATCCGGTGTGAGCCCACTGAACATAGCAGCCCTCCCGAGTACCCTAGGAGTAGTACAGCATTGCCCGGCAGTCCGCCCTTATAAGGAGCAGAGAAGCGGGAGAAAGGCGCCGCTGCAGCAGCTGCCTGCCCGGTTTAACTCGGGGAGTCCAGCGGCAGCCAGAGCTGGAGCAAGTCCGAGGCGGCAAGGAGGCCACCCGGAGCTCCCTCCAGGCGGAACCAAACCCCAAAGTAACCAGCAGAACCAGGGCCGCTTGGGGACAGTGCCCCAAAGCCACAGTGGGGCAAAAGGGGGGCAATGCCCCATCCATCAGTTTTCATGCCCCTCTAATCAATAGGAGGGGTTTTGGTGTCACGAGCTGTGTGTAAAGGGACAAGGGAGGAGATAAAGCAGAAAGGTGAGGATCTAGTCACAAATCTTTCCAAGTGTGAATTCTCTGTGCTAAAATAGCCAGGCAGAAGAGTCCTGATTTTAAAAGCCTGCAGGCAGTGGAGTAAAATTATGTTGGAGGAGAGAGAGATTAAGTAATGGAGCGTTAGTACGAGACTCTGAACAAAGCAAAGAAAACGTTAGGGAGAACAGGACAGTGTTCCACAACAGTCCTGAGAAACTCTTACAACTGGGGAAATTATTTTTGACATGATAGGAGACAAATAAGAAAGCATTTAGGCCCAGAGGAAAGGGAGCAAAAATCTTTTGCCAATTTATGTGAACCCCACAGGAATCCTTTTCATAGGGAAGAGTTGTGGTCCTGCCACTGTTCCTTGACATATGTGTGTGCGTGTGTGTGTCCACAGAGAAAAGAATCCTACTTACAGCCTGTTACTATGCATTTTATTTATTTGTTTGTTTATAGTCCATCTTTCTCAAGGAGACTCAAAACAGATTACACCATGTAAATCAATGCAATTAGTCAGATGAGATATCTAATAAACACTGCAATAAGACTAGGATAGCAATTTGAAACAGAGCAAAACTCTTTAAGCATAATATCTAAAACAACGCAGGAAATGGTATTACAAAGGTAGAAAGCAATGCAGTTAGAGCAGGGTAATACATGCACCAAACAGATCATACATAGCATACAGTGATACAAGCCACAGTCCTGTTGCTTTTTTAAAAGTTCCTTCTTGAATGATTCCATTATCATCTATTAACGTTATCAAAATGCCCTCTTAAACCATTCTGCTTTGCATAGTTTGCCTAATGACAACCCTGTAGGAGCTTTCTGACATCCTTGGGAAGGCGATTCCACAAAAAAGGCAAGCCTAAATGCAGTTGTCGATCTCACAAATTTGTTGAATGGCACAACTAGAAGGTTTGTATTCAATTTGTAAATCATTTTGAAAAGTTTGTATAACTGGGATTTGCATATTGGAAGTTTCATTTGGCAACAGTTTAATAATCCTATAAGAAAATGGGTAAGTTCTTAACGATAACCTAACAGTAGCTAAATTTCAAGCACAGAACTGTAGCAGAGACCAATAATTTTTAGAAAACGAAATTAATTTGTCCTCCAAACTTAATTATAGAAATTCACAACTTGTTTACCTCAAAACAAAATAAGAATGCTGAGCAGTTAGCTACAGATGGTAACATGGGCTCTCTTGATTTGAAAACCGTTTTGAGTGACAGAGCTTTCTTTTTCTTTGCAGAAAATTTATGGAGAAAAGGAGGTTGCATTTGCAGTTTCAGGTGCGAATAGCTGGAAGAAAGGCTCCCACACTTCTTTAATTCTGCAAACTATGTCAAACAGTTGATTGGGAGAGCATTTTGATGAAGCTAGTGGAGAACAGGTCTGCAAGCCATCCGCCCGCCATGATCTCATTTTTTGTGATTCCAAGCATGTCTGACACTTTTGCGCACTTTTTGAATTTTTGTAACCCTCGTCCTGTTGCACTGCTTAAAGAGATCTCTCATGCTGTTTGATTACATTGCTTTATACCATGTAATCCACCTTGAGTCTCAAGTAGAAAATGGTAATAAATAAATATAGTAAATAGTGATGGATGAACCGCCCCCATAAACTCATTTGCCCCTCTCAAAATGCTCAGGCTACAGGCCTGGTTCTCCCCGCCCCCCTTTCCGGGCCCATGGGCCGCTGCGTCGGTCCCGCCAGCCTCCGCTCAGTTCTGCTGCCCTGTAAGGAGCCGCCCGTGCCCCCCCCCGCTCCTGGCAAGGAATCTCCCTCGCCGCAGCCCCGGGGGCAGGGTGGGGGCCCTGCGAGTCTTCGCGGCTCGGGCTGGGGAGCGGCGGCCGCTAGTCAGGGGTCCGCCACAGGCCGTGTCCTGCCTGCAGCTCAGAACAGGACCTGTGGCGGGGGCGGGGAACAGAGGCCGCTGCAGGAGAGGTTGACCTGCCGGCCACTGGCTTGGAGGCCTGTCCCGATCCAGCCTTTGCCCCCGGGGGGGGGGCTTGCCGGAAGCCCCCGCGAGCCCCTCTCCGCCTCTCCTCCCGCAGAGCTGCCGCTGTGCGCCGGCTGCAGCCAGCCCATCGGAGACCGCTTCATCCTGAAGGTGCTGGAACGCCACTGGCACGGGCGCTGCCTCAAGTGCCGCGACTGCCACGCGCCGCTGGCCGACAAGTGCTTCAGCCGCGGGGACGCCGTCTTCTGCAAGGACGACTTCTTCAAGTGAGTTGGCGGGCGCAGAGGGGCGGGCGAGGGGCTGGCTGCTGCTGGCTGCTTTGGCCAGGTTGCCGGGAGAGAGATGCTGACCGAGCTCTGCGACTTCCTTTGCCTCGGCGTGGCTGCAGCGGGGCCGCCGCCGCCGCCGCCGCCGCCCCCTCGGTGCTCCATGGCTGCTCTTTCTCTGCCCCCAGGAGGTTTGGGACCAAGTGCGCCGCCTGCCAGCAGGGCATCCCCCCCACGCAGGTGGTGCGCAGAGCCCAGGACTTCGTCTACCACCTGCCCTGCTTCTCGTGCGTGGTGTGCAAGCGGCAGCTGGCCACCGGCGATGAGTTCTACCTGATGGAAGACAGCCGGCTGGTCTGCAAAGCCGACTACGAGACCGCCAAGCAGCGAGGTGGGTAGGTGGGCCGCCTGGGTCTGAGGAGTGGGTCCCTTTGGCTTGGGGGCGGAGGAGGGCTGCCTCGGCACCTGTAGGCCAGTCACCTTGAGCCCACCGGCATCACACAGGCACAGGGGCCAGAGCTCATTGCTGTTGTATTTCTTTACTTCTTTTATTTAACTTGTATGCGTCCTTGCCTTCCGGGCAGGTGGCAACATTTTATAAACAATAAAAACATCCATTATATTACAGTTGAAAATCCCAGATGGTGGCTGGTTCAGTCACTTTACGTTTATGAAAATCCGAAACTATAAAACATCTAGTAGGAACAGAAATTCAAAACCCAGAGAAAAGGAGGGGCGAGGGAGGCCAGCTGAATACTGCAACCGCCATGGCTGCCTCAGCCACATGCCTGGTGGATCCGCTCTATCTTACTGCTCCTGCAGAATTGCATCAAATCCTGCAGGGTCTCATTGGGCAGAGCGTTCCATCAGGGACCCCCAGGACATTGTTACTTGCTGCTGGCAGCTTCTGTCAGATGACTTCCTGGGAGAGGCAGTCCTACAAGCACAGTGGCCCCAGACCGTTTAGGGCTTTAAAAGTAAGCACCAAAACCTTGAACCTTATTCAGTACTCCACCCAGAGCCAATGCAGCTGGTAGAGCACCTGCCACAGGGACCCAGTGAGAACCTGTGCTGCGGCATTTTGCACCAGTTAGCGTATTCAAAGGAGGCCCAAGGGCAGCGCTGCACAGAGCAAGCTGCAGTAGTCCCATCGAGACATGACTGTTGCATGGATCACTGTGGCCAGGTCAGATTGAGACAAGTAGGCTGGCAATAGTCTCACCTGGCAAAAGTGGTAAAAAGCCATGAGAGCAGCTTGCGTGACTTGAGCTTCCATTGACAAGGAGGCATCAAGGATCACACCGTGACTCTTGACAGCTGGTGCAGGTGTTAAGAGATGGTAATTGGCAAAATAAAACCCCCACTGCTCCCCACCCCAACCACAACACCTCTGTATTGGGTGGATTCAGCTTCAACGGCACTATTTCAAGCATCCCACCCTGGTTTCCAAACAGTTGGCCAAATCATCTGGGGCAGAGTCTGGATAGTCATCAGCAGAAATTGCTTGGTGTCATCAGCATATTGATGACACCCAAGCCTGAAACTCCAGATCAGCCCAGTAAAAGGGCGCATATGGATGTCAAATGACATTGGAGAGAGAATCGCTCCTTGCAGAACCCCACACATCAATGGGTGCTGCTCAGTAGATCTCTCTCTGATGGCTACCCTCTGTCTCTGGAGAAATGAATGCAGCCACTGCAAGGCTGACCCATGAATCCCAGCACCGGCAAGATGTCACAGTCGATCAGGTCAAACACCACTGTCAGATCAAGTAGCAATAGCAGCCCCAACCCACCTCAAGCCCAGGTGGGCTGGAGATTGACTGTAAGGGCAGTCAAAGCCGTCTCCATCCAATGACCAGCAGGGAAGCCAGATTGAAACAGGTCCAAGATAGATGTATCCACCACAGAAAGGCCTGGAGTTGCTCTCCCACTGCTCTCTCAACTACCTTGTCCAGAGTTGTTGATCATATATCTATATTATACATATTGATTACATATGCATATATAAAGAAAAGAAATTCAGCCCTGCTTCTATGCTGACCATGGGATGAAGGGGAAGGGGAGTAAAAAACAACACCTCCATTATATTATATACATATTTTTCTTTATATATACACATATAATTAACATATTAAATATACACATATAATCAACAACTCTTTTAAATTATATATTAAATTGTGTTGACCTGTATGAATTGTTAATGAATAACTGCACCTTTACATTGTCTTATCTATTACCTATGAATTCCTAGAATTCTTTTTGTTGTTGGGAGCCAGAGAGTTCAAAGTCAGGGTGGCATGTATGTTTATTTATTTATTTTTATTTATTTATTCGATTTGGTAGACCGCCTTACCCCCGAAGGACTCAGGGCGGTTTACAGAACAATAAAACACAATACATCGAACAAACTCAGTGAAAACAATAAATACGTTAAAAACATTTGCCGCAGTAATCTTCTACAGTTAATTAATTAAAATAGATGGATGTTAGCAGTTAAAAAGACAAAGAACTCAGAGGTATGGTAAGAGCCATGCCATGACAAGGATGCTGGAAGGGAGAGGAGCACGACAAGGGCTGTTCCAGTCAGTATTTCAGGAAGATGGAACTGTGGTAGAGAATTCACTATGATGGGGAAAATTTAAACTCCAATGAAAGGAGACTACTGCCCAAATAAAGAAAATAGATCCGAAGTCTTTATTCTTGAAAATGTGGTAGATGCCTAAAGCACAAATTATCCTACCTGGAAGAGAAATTAGGAACCATGTGGAGGCAAGGTTTCTAAATGGCAAAACAATTTTTATTTATGATCTTCAGTTATTTTTTTGTCCTCTCTTTTTGAACTGTTGGGATTTTTAAAAAGAAAATTTTAATCAGACAAGGATTTGCATTTCATTAGGAATGCAAACACCTTGAAGTGGTTAACCCCCTCTTGTTTCTTTGTGCCTTTTGGACTAATGCAGCCAATTAAGCTGATGGACAGGAAATTCAAGATGGACAAAAGGAAATACTTCTTTATATAGTGAGTGATTAAAATGTGGAATTCACTGCCAGAGGATGAGATGATAGCCATAGGCACGGACAGCTTTAAATGGAGACTAAATAAATTCATGGAGGAGAGGTCTATCAGAGGTGACTAAAGGAACGTCCACATTAAGAGGCAGTCAACCTTTCCTTCTCAGTGCCAAGAGGCAACATCAGAAAGCCTCAGTTGTTGGACTTCTGGAGGAAATGTGAGACAGGATGCTGGACTAGATGGACCACTGGTCTGATCCAGCAGGGCTTTTCTTATGATCTTTATTTCATACATCAATAAAAATGGCATGTTGGCTCAGCTTTTTACCTAACTGTCCTCCATCATTGGGGTCTATTACAGACCCCCAAGCCAGACTGAAGAGTCAGATGATACTTTCCTGGAGCAGATGAACAAACTTTCACAAAGAAGAGAAAGTAGTAATGGGATATTTCAATTACCTAGATATTTGCTGGGAGTCAAATTCTGCCAAGACTACTAGGTCCAACAATTTCCTCACTTGTCTTGCAGACAATTTCATGGACCAGAAGGTGGATGAGACAACAAAAGGATCAGCTATTTTAGATCTGCTCCTAACCAACCATGATAACTTGATTAATGGGGTAGAAATGGTAGGGTCTTTAGGTGGGAGTGACCATGTTCTTCTGGAGTTCATTATGCAGTGGAAAGGGAATGCCAAGTCTAGTTGGATACACATCCTAGACTTTAAGAAATCTGATTTCAGTAAACTTAAGGAACTACTGGGTGTGATCCCATGGTTAAGAATACTAAAAGAGAAGGGAGTACAAGATGGATGGGAGTTTTTAAAAAGTGAGATCTTGAAGGCACAATTTCAAACAGTTCCAATGAGGAGAAAAAATGGGAGGTGTCTAAAGAAACCAGGATGGATGTCTACAGAACTCTCAAGTGAGCTAAGATATAAAAGAGACATGTACAAGAAATGGGAAAGGAGGGAAATTACTAAAGAGGAATTCAAACAAGTAGCCAAAACATGTTGGGAGAAAGTCAGAAAGCTAAAGCTCACAAGGAGCTCAGACTTGCGAGATAAGTTAAAAACAATAAAAAGGGCTTTTTTGGTAATGTTCGTAGCAAAAGGAAGAAAAGGATATGATAGGGTCACTGTGTGGAGAAGATGGTGAAATTATAACAAGGGACAGAGAAAAGGCAGAACTACTCAACACCTTCTTTGCCTAGGTTTTTCCCCAAAAGAAAAACAGTGCTCAATTGCGGGGGGGGGGGGGGGGGGATCAGAAGATACAATAGGGGAAATTCAGCACAGAATAAATAAAGACTGGTGGACCCCTATTTTAGTCAAGTTGTTCTCCTTTGCTGATCAGCATGGAATAATTCCTGAAACCTGGCTCTCATCAATTATTGTCCCAATCCATAAGAAAGGACCAACGAATAGGCCAGAGAATTTCAGACCTATCAGCTTATTATCAAGTTTAGGAAAACTCTATGCAAAATATCTTGAGAGCAAACTAAGGACATGGCAAAACAAAACAGGTCCAGAACAGGGTGGATTCAGAGCCAGGAAATCTACAATTGACCATTGTCTCACTCTCTTCTTTCTTGTGGATAAATACATCAATCGAGGGCAAAAGAAACTATATGTAGCTTTTTTAGATCTGAGTAATGCTTTTGACAGTGTTTCTAGGACCCTTTTCTGGACCAAACTAGCCTATATGGACATGGATCCTCATTTATTCATGTTAATTCAGAAACTGTACAGTGCAACCTCCTGTCAGGTAAAATTGAACCATTCGGGCTCACTCTCCAACAAAATACCCACTTCTAGAGGAGTCAAACAGGGGTGCGTGCTGGCCCCACATTTATTTAACTTATATATAAACAACCTGCAAGACCATCTTAACATGGTGGAAGGACATCCTCCGAAAGCAGGAGGCTAGCCTGTCCCACTGTTACTGTATGCTGACGATACTGCCATCTTATTGCAAATCAGAGTTGGCCTTATGAGATATCTAAAAGCATTTTTCAACTACTGTGATTTAAACGAACTAAAGGTTAATTATGCAAAATCCAAAATAGTAGTCTTTTCAACTCACTGGAAACAGATGACATGGAAAATCAATAACATCTATCTTAATCAGGTTAAAGCTTTTAAATACTTAGGCCTAAATTTCCAATACAATTCCCAGTGGTCAGTACAAAGATCCTGCTCCATTACTTCTGGGGAAAGGTTGCTTTCAGGCATTGTCCAATTCCATCATAGGAAGGGTTCTCAATCTATCATTGCTGCCCTGAAGACTTTCCAAGCAAAGGTGATTCCAAAGATTCTTTACGGGATCCCCATATGGATCAATGACCTCAACTCCTAAATCGATCTAATTCAAGCTTCATTTCTGAGAAGAGTAATGGGAGTCCCCAACAGTATCACCTTTACCACTCTATGCCTCGAATGTGGACTGTCTACAGTTGAAACCCTAGCTTGGCTCTTTACAATAAAATTCTGGCTCAAGATTTTCTTTAGATCCAAGGATGACGACATTACCTTAAATCTACTCAAAGATAACTACGTTTCCAACTGGTCCAAGATATTTATCAATAAAATCAGGAGTATTGGAATAGATCTAACCGTCTTCCAAAACATCAATGAGAATTTCATTTTCTGCCAAATTAAAGACAGACTGAAAGATCATGAATGCCAGACTTTCTTTTTAACAAAAATCCCAGTCTGCTCTCCCCGTGCATTATAAGCATATCTACATGAGTGTGCAAATGATTCTCTGCACGAATTAACTTGACTTTTATGTACATGAGCTTGTATTATATATTGATTTATGCTAATAAAGGCGTGATTGATTGATTGATTGATTGACTAGTACAGGAATACCTGAATACTTTAAATGAATTCAAATCTCCAGGGCCTGATGAACTACATTCCAGGGTATTAAAAGTACTGGCAGAAGTAATCTCAGAACTGCTTGCTATAATCTTCGAGAACTCCTGGAGAACAGCAGAAGTCCCAGTGGACTGGAGGAGAGCTAATGTTGCCCCATCTTCAAAAAGGGGAAAAAAGAGGACCCAAACAACTACTGCCCAGTCAGCCTGACATCAATACCAGAAAAGATTCCAGAGCAGATAATTAAGGAGACTCTACTCTGCATTGGTCAGTCCTCACCTAGAGTACTGTGTTCAGTTCTGAGCACTGCAATTTAAGAAGGATATTGACAAGCTGGAACATGTCCAGGGGAGGTACAACCGAAGTGGTAAAAGGTCTGGAATCCACGCCCTACAAAGAAAGACTTAGGCTGTTTCCGCATGGGCGGAATACAGCACCCCAGGGACGGCAAAAACACCATCCCTGGGGAGGCGTTCGCGCAGCAGGAATTGGAAACACCACTTTTGAACCTCGAGCAAGGTTTTTCAAAAGTGGATGCCTTCCCACCTCACATGCTGTCTTGAATACAGCGTGAATGGAAGGCAGAATCTCCTGCAGCCCAAACCATATGCTCCCCTGCTGGTTTCCATTGCATTGTGGAGGCCAGGGGACACGCTCCCCTGGCCTCTGTCTCCAGAGCCATTTAAATGGGAAATTCTCACAATGGAGAGATGTAAGGAGTGGTGTCCTCTAAGGATCTGTTTTGGGACCAGTGCTCTTTAACCTATTCATAAATGACCTGGAAGTAGGGGTGGGTAGCGTGGTGGCCAAGTTTGCAGATGATACCAAATTATGTAGTGTGGTGAGAACCGCAAAGGATTGCGAAGAGCTCCAAGCGGACCTTGATAAATTAGGTTGGAGTGGGCTAAGAAATGGCTTAAATGCACAGTTCAATGTAATGGCATAAATGCAAAGTGATGCACATAGGGAATGCAAAAAATCCAAACTTCACATACACGGCCTCCAGGGGGTCCAGTGCTATCATGTCACAGAGACCAGGAAAGTGGGATTTGAAGTCTTAGTTGATAGTTCCATGGGGAATGTCAACTCAATGCATGGCAGCTGTGAAAAAAAAAGGCAAACTCTATGCTGGGGATCATCAAGGAAAAGGAATTGATAATAAAACTGCAAAGATTGTCATGCCCTTATATAAAGCAGTGGTGCAACCGCACTTGGAGTACTGTGTTCTGGTCGCCACATCTCAAAAAGGATATTGAGGAGATAGAAAAAGTGCAGAGAAGGGCAACAAGGACGATTGAGGGACTGGAGCACCTTCCTTATGAGGAGAGACTGCAGTGTTTGGGGCTCTTTAGTTTGGAGAGGAGACGTCTGAGGGGGGATATGATTGAAGTCTATAAAATTATGCATGGGGTAGAAAATGTTGACAGAGAGAAATGTTTCTCTCTTTCTCACAATACTAGAACCAGGGGGCATTCGTTGAAAATGCTGGGGGGAAGAATTAGGACTAATAAAAGGAAACACTTCTTCATGCAACGTGTGATTGGTGTTTGGAATATGCTGCCACGGGAGGTGGTGATGGCCACTAACCTGGGCCGGGGGGAGTGTCCGGTGGCCTTTGGCCTGCCTACCCTTCTTGGCGAGACGTTAAAATTAACTTTGTCCGCCAAGAGCCTGGGGGTGACTCTGGATCCATCTTTATCATTGGTGGTCCAGGTCACCTAGACAGCCCAGGCAGCTTTTTACCATCTGCGGCAGGCATGGCAACTGGCCCTGTATCTCTCCCGTTCTGATCTGGCCACTGTGATCCATGCCATGGTCACCTCTAGATTAGACTACTGTAACTCGCTCTACGCGGGCTTACCTTTGGCCATGATCCGGAAACTGAAACTCGTACAGAATGCGGCAGCCAGACCTCCTTTCTCGGAGCAACAGCAAGGGACCGGATTACTCGCGGTCCTATGTTACCTCAACTGCACTGGCGCCGCATCGATTACCGGGATCAACATACGGTTTACCCACAAGTTTTGGTTGCGACCTTTAAAAGGAAGCCATTCCTCGCGTCTTTGGTCTCTGCATATCTAAAGAGGACCGTACTCTCCCTATATCGCCTCTTCACAGGCCCCTCGGTTAATCGGAGGCAGAGACCTACTGGTGATCCCTGGCCCTGGCATGATCCGGTTGGCCTTCTACAAGGGCCAGGGCTTTTCACGGCTCTGGCCCCTACCTGGTGGAATTGCAGGCTTCCAGGTGAGATCAGGGCCCCATGGGATTTAAGCAAAGTTTCTGCAGGGCTCAGGAAAGCGGACTCAGTTCCGCCAGGCGTTTGGCCAGCAAGGGGATGATATCAACTGCAACAAAAAAGCAAACATCTGGCTACTCCAGCATGGTTTACCTTCATAAAAGGGGGAATAGAATAGCTGAAAGCCATGCTTTAGTCCTAATATCTTTTTTATGTCATTTTTTAATTAATTTATATATATGATGTTCTAACTTTTTATTTTGTTGGAAACCGCCCTGAGCCTTCGGGGAGGGCGGTATACAAATACAATAAATAAATAAATAAATAAATAAATAAAAGGCGCTTGGACAGATTTATGGAGGAGAAGTCGATTTATGGCTACCAATCTTGATCCTCTTTGATCTGAGATTGCAAATGCCTTAACAGACCAGGTGCTCAGGAGCAGCAGCCGCAGATGGCCATTGCTTTCACATCCTGCATGTGAGCTCCCAAAGGTACCTGGTGGGCCACTGCGAGCAGCAAAGAGCTGGACTAGATGGACTCTGGTCTGATCCAGCTGGCTTGTTCTTATGTTCTTATGGGGTGTGTGTCTCCTGGCCTCCACAATGCAATGGAAGCCAGCAGGAGCAGGTTGGGGAAGGCGCAGCCTGTGCGAAGGCTGTGCCTTCCCCTGTGCCCCTACCGGGACCATCTGGAGCTGGGGATGTTTCGTCTGGAGAAGTGAAGGTTAAGGGGGGACATGATAGCTATGTTTAAATATATGAAGGGATATGTCGAAGAGGGAGCAAGCTTGTTTTCTGCTGCCTCAGAGACTATGACACGGAGCAGTGGATTCAAGGTGCAGGAAAAGTGATTCCAACTAAACATTAGGAAGAACTTTCTGACTGTCAGGGCTTTCTGACAGTGGAATTCACTGCCTCGTGGTAGAGTCTGGAGGTTTTTAAACAGAGACTGGGTGGTCAAATGTCAGAATAGGTAGTGGTGGAATTCTGGTCTTGGATCTGGAAGGATCAGGTTCAAATCCCTATTCTGTCATGGAAGTTTGCTATATGACTTTGAGCTATTCACATATTCTCAGACTAGCCTACCTCACAGGATAAAAAGGAGATAGCAAGAATGAAGCAAGCCACCCTCGCCTCCTAGGAAGAAAGGCAGTGTTTTAAAAGTACTATATGTTGGTAGACTACTGCACAGAGAAGTGGTAGCACATTGATTAAAAGAGGTGAAGATAAATTTTTATTAAGGAACTATATTTAAGAATAGGAAAGACGGGTATAGAGATAGTGTGCTGCTACCTTGCTAGCTGGGAGGAGAATCTACTATACTAAGGCCTCTTCTGCACATACAGAATAATGCACATTCAATCCACTTTCAATGCACTTTGCAGCTGGATTTTTCTGTGCGAAATAACTAAATCCATTTGCAAACAATTGTGAAAGTGGATTGAAAGTGCATTATTCTGCATGTGTGGAATGGGCCTAACTTCTGAGAAGAAACAGGATATTAGATCTAAGAGTATCAGTCCAAGGACAGACAAGTGGTGACACAAGAAGCAGTGATGGCTCTCTCACCTTTGCAGTCCTCTCTAGCTGACCACTTGCCTGCCATGCTGGGTTTTCTTCTCAGTTCGTTTGCATGCTAGACATTGCTGCATCCAACGGTGCATTGATAAAGAATTACAAGATGTTTCACCTCTAGACTGGCAATTCCAACAAACAATTTCAGTTTTAGGATAGAGATCATGGAAGAAAAAAATTTACTCCTAGCTTAGACATTGGTTAGACATTAGGATATTGGTCATGACATTATGATGAGCCAAGGATAGTGTGAAGAAAATACATCTCATTCTTCAAAAGTGTTCACATCCCATCATTCTGGATATTTTAGAAGTCATTAATTCATAGCATTGCCATAAACTGGAAGTGATTTGACTGCACATTATGCACGCAACAGACATCAAATAAAACCTGAATATTCCCTAGAAGCTAAAATGACCAAGCGAAGGCTATTAGACTTTGGTCACATTATGAGAAGACAAGACTCACTGGAAGGTGGAAGGCAGCAAGCAAAGAGGGAGCAGCAGCATGAGATGGATTAACTCAGCCAAGGAACCCACTGCCTTCTATGTATTGTTGAAGGCTTTCACAGCCAGATTCAACTGGTTGTGGTGGATTTTCCAGGCTGTGTGGCCGTGGTCTGGTGGATCTTGTGCCTAATGTTTCGCCTGCATCTGTGGCTGGCATCTTCAGAGGTGTATCACAGAGGGAAGTCTGGCATCTTCAGAGGTGTATCACAGAGGGAAGTCTGGCATCTTCAGAGGTGTATCACAGAGGGAAGTCTGGCATCTTCAGAGGTGTATCACAGAGGGAAGTCTGTTACACACTGTGTAACAGTGGCCCAATCCTCTCCCAGAAGTAAATGGAAGAGGCTATTTTAGTTATGGGTCTCCATCTGTATTAGTTATGAGTACCATCTGTTGTTGTATCTATTACTTAATTGGTTGTATTGATTATGTTTTAATTCATATATTGGTATTTATTGGGGTTTTATAGTGTTTTATGGAAAATTATTTATAGTGTTTTATGGAAAACTATTTTATGGAAAATTATATTATGAAAAATTATTATTCGGGGGTGGGTGGTATATCAAGCCCAATACATAAATAAACAGATCCACTAAGAAAATTCAACAAATGCTATGTTCAGCAAAAGATAAGAGGGATCCTCTAACCTCTGCAGGAGTCTATCACGTATTGTGCAGCTGTGGATAAGTCTACATAGGGACCACGAAACACAGTACCCAGACATGAATCAAATAACATGAAAGGCATTGCAGACTAATTCAGCTGGAAAAATCAGCAATATCAGAACACGTGATAAATCAAGCTGGACACAGAATATTATTTGAAAACACAGAAATTCTGGACCATTCTGACAATTACTACGTCAGACTACACAGAGAAGCCATTGAAATCCACAAACACATGGACAATTTCAACAGAAAGGAAGAAACCATGAAAATGAACAAAATTTGGCTACCAGTACTTAAAAACACTAGAATCAAGACAGTGACTAATGAACACCACCCAGACACAGACTATCTCCAGGCAGGAAGCAATCAAATGGGTTAAAATGTCAACTATGATGCAGATGCCCTCACTAATTGATGCCACAACTTCATTGTTACTTACATATGCTAAAATGGGTGGATTCCATTCAACACATGCAAATCACAGTTGCTAATTGCACCCTTTACACTTTTTAACCAATGCAAATGGTTCTTTCTCCCACCCTGGACATTCCACAAGTATATATACTCCACTTGCTTTACTACCATCAGATCCTCTGAAGATGTCAGCCACAGATGCAGACAAAACGTCAGGAGAAAATGCTACTAGAACACGGCCACACAGCCCAGAAACCCCACAATATCCCAGTAATTCTGGCCCTGAAAGCCTTTGACAATACAACAAATAAATAAACAAAGGCTTGGTGACCATTGGAGGGCTATGCAAGCACTTTCCAGGAGGTTGCAAGGATGCCAGGTGCCTCTCCACTCCAAAGGCAGCCAGAGAGCCCCAGCTCAGGCTCATGTGCTGCAATCACTCGTCCTGTATAACTTGGAAGAGACTGGAATGAACATAATGCATGCACATGCATGCTGCGCGCACACACAAGCCCCGGCTTACCTCTTCCTCCGGCTGCCCCCAGCTCCGGGAATGCCTGGGCTTGCTTCCTTCCCCAGTCATGATCTGACCCACCATCTGTTCCAAGAGGCACCACTTCTGCAGCTGTCAGTGGCAGCAGAGCTGTAATGGTGCCATTCTCTTCTGCCTGCCATCACAGGCCGTGGCCAGTGCACAAAGGTGGCCCCGGGCCCAGACAGCTGCACAGCTGTGATGTGCTTCAGCCTCCTCGGTGCTCCATGCTGGCTTGCTTCATTGCTCTCCTGGCAGCAGTTGCGCAGGCTGAGGAGAACAGGGGCTGTCAGGTACTCTGCCTTTCTTCCTTGGGGAACTCAATGTGGCTTAAAACAGAAAGAGAATGATTACCAAAGACAATAAAACAATATAAATAAAACAACTATTGTATTGTTGAAGGCTTTTGGTGCCAGAACCAACAAGCTGTTGTGGTTTTCTGGTGGCCACAGTCTGGTATCTTTTGCTTCTGAAATTTCATCTGCATCTATGGCTGGCATCTTCAGAGGAAAAGCTACCAGACCATGGCCACAGAGCCAGAAAAAACCACAATAACAGCTATGAAAACCCACAGTTTAAAAACTGCAATTAGAACTGCCAATAAATAAAAAGAGAATTCATCAAATGTAGACCTACATAAAACTGACTTTAGCAGCCTCCTGAAGATTGAAGGTGAGGGGTTAGGCACATCTCCCCAGGGAAGTTGTTTCCTAATTGTGGGGCTGCCACTGAAAAGGCCTCCTGTGCCCACCAGATGAACTTCTTTGATTGGCAGGGTGGTTCCCTTGGGCAGTGTAGCATTACAAGTAAAAGCAAGTGGCTTGGATCAGGTATATTTTCAACTGTTGATCAATATGCCACTGATAGTATTCAAGTGTTCAAACACTTCACAGTTATATAGCTATTGAAATGGATATGATGGTTTGGGCAAAAGACATTTGTTAGAGAGGATGCTTTTTAATATAAGATTAACTTTAATTTTAATGCTGTAAACTGCTCTGAACTTTGGAAGGCAAAGGTAGGTAAATGTAATCCTTTGTGCAAGCACCAGGTCATTACTTACTCATGGGGTGATGTCACATCATGGTGTTTACTAGGCAGACTGTTTACAGGGTTGTTTGCCACTGTCTTTCCCAGTCACCTGGGGACTCATTTTACTGACCTTGGAAGGATGGAAGGCTGAGCCAACCTTGAGCCACTACCTGAAACTGACTTCCCTCAGAATTGTGAGCAGAGCTTTGACTGAAGCTGACCTCTCTGGGCCACAGTAAACTACTCTGAACTTTGGAAGAGTGGGGTGCGAATGTTCTAAAATAAAAATGCACTTTAAGTGCTATGCAAGCAATACGTTTATTTATTTAAAGCTTTTCTATTCTATCTTGTCATATGACTTAAGATTTTTTATTCCAGAATATCAAGGACTACTACAATAACATTCCAACTAGTATTTCTCAAGTGATTCCTGTTTTAGTTTAGCATTATATCAACAATTTCTTTATTTTGCTTTCTCTTATGTATGAGGGTTTCATTATTGTACATCATCTCATTAAATATGTTAAAAGTGCAGCCAGCATTGTTGCTGCAGAAACCTGGGGATGGTGGAAGGTGCTGTCAAGTTGCAGCTGATTTATGGAGGCATGTTTTCAAGACAAGACCTGTTCAGAGGTGGTTTGCCATGGCCTGCCTCTGCATAGAATGCCTGGACTTCCTTGGTGGTCTCCCATCCAAATACTAATTAGGACTGAGCCTGCTTAGGTTTAGAGGTCTAATGACACTGACTTTGCCTGGGCCATCCTACCCTATGTTATCGATCTGGCTTTATTATTACAAACATGAGAACATTTGCTCTGGCAAATACAAGACAAGAAGAATAAAGGTAACGAAATGAATGGATGTGGCTTAGTTTTGAAACCCCTTTTGGAGAAGCTGACCTTTAAGTAAGTTGGTACATCTCTGCACTACGATGTGTTTAGCTTATATTACACTTTTCAGATATGGGGATGGATTCTTCTATTTCTGACTATGCTCAGAAAAAAATCCCCTACTGTGATGGCTGCAGCTCCACAGAGGCATCTTGATAGTCTGTTGTGTCCTACTTGAGATGGAGGACATCACGGAACAGAAATAAATGTCAGAAGAGATATTGCTGCCAAGCAAAACTTTTAAAAAGAAATTACTGACCAATGGACTTTAAGCTAAGATCTAATGTGACCAAAAGACACTGTAATATTCACTTTTTAATTTTCCTTCGTCAAAAAGCCATGAATAGTTGCATGTTGAAGGACAGCATTAGAACCTGCCTTCATAGCCATGGTCTTGGAGCTTTTCAACTTCTAAGTCCTGTCTCTTCAAAATGTTTGCAGAAGCTGAATCCACAGCAAAGAGACCCCGCACAACAATCACAGCCAAACAATTGGAAACCTTGAAAAATGCTTACAACAATTCGCCCAAACCAGCTCGGCATGTGAGAGAGCAGCTATCTTCTGAGACAGG
This sequence comes from Sphaerodactylus townsendi, assembly GCF_021028975.2. NCBI lineage: Eukaryota > Metazoa > Chordata > Lepidosauria > Squamata > Sphaerodactylidae > Sphaerodactylus > Sphaerodactylus townsendi. Next base: position 58,875,647 of record NC_059436.1, on the reverse strand, counting down.
CCTGGATATGCGGGTTGTGCAGGTAAACCATAGATGGGTAGAGAAAAACACAGCATATTGTGCTGAGAAATACTTGCAGCAATTCTTGCCCAACATGCATTGAATAGGCAGGCATATACCTTCAAGAAACTATGAAGGGTAAAATTCTGAATGTTGTGTTTTATTGCTTTAATCTGTCTTTCACTCAAATGTGACACTTTTGTGGACCTTTACTTTTAGAGGGCAGCCTTATTGAACTGTAGTAGAATAGCTAGATTCTGATGAAGAGAGCGGTGACTCCTGGAAGCTTCTACCACAGGTTCTGCTGGACGTGAATATTGTGAACCTATAGTTTATTCTAAGTGGTATGAGAAATGTGGATGTCCTTCAGAACTCTTGTAGAAGCACAACATAAAATTTGTAAATTTTGGTGCCTGAATGGTAAGAATTGTCCCCTGGCAACCAGATGGAAAAACTTTACAAAATTAGTTCTGTCTCCCACAAATGGCTAAAGAGCATATGTTTTGTGTGTGTGTGTGTGTGTGTGTGTGTGTGTGTGTGTGTGTGTGTGATGTGTATGAAGGTTATGAACATTTTTGAGGACTAGTAATGTGTTTGGATTTTGTTCACAGATACAATAGTTATCTGTCAGTGTTTAATCCTCACCTCCTTTAATGAGCCCAGGGTGGCATACAACTACCTGTTGTGACCCTAGGTTGCAAATAATGAGACTTATTTAATAATGAAATTTCTTTTATTGAATGACAGGTCCCAGGAATGCAACACAAAAAGAATCTTTGAGAAGACTGCCTTTTGGCATCCAAATCCTCAAGATATGCAGTTCTGCAGGGGCCCTCCCATTGCTTAGCAATTCAACCCAAGCCATGATGCCAATTCCCAGTCAGTGGGAAATGGAACAGTTAGGACAACAGTCCAGCATCATGAATGCCACATTCCTTTTGCCATGTTTAACACTACTTCTCCTCCATTTGATCTACACACCAGTCCTGTGAAAGAGGCCTGGCTGAAAGTCTCCTGATGAGTTGCACGACCAAGAGGGGTTTTGAACAGCCCTAGTCCAGTGTTCTAAGATTGGTACCTCACCCAGGTTCACTGGCTCTGAGTTCTCTGTGTTGCCCCATAGTTTCAAACGTTGCCATTTTTATGGTAAGCTGCTTTGAACTCTGCAAAGGAGAAAGACAACTAATCAATGTTCAAAATAAATGAGTAACTAAATCAATAATTGAAGCTGAAATTTAACACACAATTTAAGCGTGTTTGCAAATGTCCCTTTCTTTTTGAAACTATATGGACTCCAGTGTGAAGTTCTTGGAGAAGAAGAGAGACAGCATGCACTTTCTGAATCTGCCACAAATACCATATTATGCAATTACATTTTACACATGAAAACTCATCTTTGTCTTTATTGCTCCAGGTTTGGTTCCAAAACAGAAGGGCCAAAGAAAAACGCTTAAAGAAAGATGCTGGGAGACAAAGGTGGGGACAGTATTTCAGAAATATGAAGCGATCAAGAGGGAACTCCAAATCAGACAAGGAGAGTATCCAGGAAGAAGGGCCAGACAGTGATGCTGAGGTCTCCTTCACAGGTATGTTTTGTGATATTTTAAATTAGACAATGAATATAGCATTTGAGAGGAAAGTCATTTTTGTTTAATTGCATTTCAAATTCTGAAATCTAAGGACATCCATAAAATTTACCAGATATGTTCCCAACACTGGAGGTGAGATTTGACCAGCAGATTGCTATGTTTATAAATTTAAAATTAAAAAACTTTTAAAACTAAAAGATCAAGATTGTTCTAACTCAAAAAGTCATCTCTACAATTTTCAACCTGTAGAAAAAGCAATAAACTCATCTGCTCTGTATTTTTTGTTTTGTGGGACTATAATGGGTGACTGATATTTTGATCTAGAAGCTGCAGCAACTTTAAATAAAGATGTTTAATTTTTTAAAAAAACATTGACACAAAGGACTACATTTCTCATTAAAAATGCAATAGGGCTACTTTTGCAACTTGTAGATCACAGAATAATTCATAGTATTTAAAAGTCCTTTCTTAAAATGTGTGGAACTCATCTTGCAAGAAAACAGCTCTCTGTTCACAAATCAGTATGCTGTAACTTGTGACTGGATGTTTACATGATCTTTCCATTTTGAAATTATAGAGAATGAGTTGCAAATATATCAGTTCAGAATTCTGGTATTGACCCTGAAGCCACCAATTAAAATGGATGGAAAGATGAATGAATGGAGAATAGGCAGATTTAAATCTGTACTTACACTTCTGTAGCATGGACAGCTACCTTGTGATCTGCTGTGTTTACAGGGTCGGCCGGGCAATGGTGCTCCGCGGCGCCGTCATCCCAGCTGGTTCTGGGACCGTCCATGCGGACAGTCCCCGTGTCGTGGGGTCGGCGTGGTTTACACCGACCCAACCCCTTCCGCCTCCATGCGGAAGGGGCCTCTGTGATGTAGGTCGAGTGTATGAGACTAGTCTAAAGGCACCCAGCAAGTTTCCATGACTGCATGAAGATTTCAACTTGGGTCTCCCTGATTATTTTAGCATACTAATATTTGCACATTACAGCAACAAGAACAACAATGCCATAGGTAGAATAATAATTGGTAGGAGAAGGAATATAATAACAGAGAGAGCAGTTGTTACAGCAATTTGGGTTGTTAAAATTATTTGGGTTGTAAAAAATTAGTCAAGAATTGCTACAATCAATCAGGTTCTTTGCAATAAGGAATCTTTAAAATGGCCATAACGAACTAAAGATATTTGGTAGATAATCTATTATGACAGTAATCTGGCTGAGGTCAAGTTAATAAAGAATATTATTATTGTTAAACAGCTGTTGGGATTATTATAAGTGAAAAAATTTCCCCGAGAGTTTCCACAAAGGAGAGATGAGGGGGGGGGGAAAGGAAATGGAGGGGAAGAAACGGGAACAAAGCAAAGAGTCAGGTGGGTAAAGACACAACAAAGGACTGAGGGCCAGATGTGAACAAATGAAGTTGGGTTTGTTTCAGTTGGGGATGATCTCACGGAGGTTAAATTAAAGGGCACACAGAGAAAGTGGATTTTAGAGAGATTTGATGGGTTAATTCTGGAAGGAAAAAATATTTTCAAAAACAGTTTAAATGCTTTAGGACAGTAACTGAAATGAACAGGATGCCTTTTGAATCTTTCAATAAAATCATCACCTTTCCCCATTTCAGATGAGCCATCGATATCAGAGATAAACCACTCCAATGGAATTTACAACAACCTTAGTGAAACTTCCCCTGCTTTAGGGAGACAAGCTGGGAGCAATGGCAGCTTCTCTTTGGAACACAGTGGCATTCCGCCTCAGGAACAATACCATGACCTTCGATCCAACAGCCCCTACGGCATACCTCATTCACCAGCCTCTTTGCAAGCTTTGCCTGGTCACCAGTCTTTGATGTCCACCCTGGTTTACCCTGACAATGGCTTGGGTGTCATAGGTCAAACCGAACAAGCTGTGCCTCCACCCATGAGAGTACTAGGTGGGAATGGACCCAGTTCAGATCTCTCCACAGGAAGTAGTGGAGGTTATCCAGACTTCCCTGCAAGCCCTGCTTCTTGGTTAGATGAAGTTGATCAGGCTCAATTTTGATACAGGATTCAAGAGGTTGTAGCTTGTATTTCAGGCTCCGGAAAGACAATATGGAATGACAGTTTTATTCTAAGGGTAGGAAAAAGCCAGCAAAGATTCTTGGAAAAAAACAACATGAAACAAGGACTAGCCCAGGAACAGATTAATGGGGAACATGGACTACAGAAAGTCACACTTGCACCATCTTTACAGAACTACTGAACATCTATAAACTTGGGCTTTACAGGTTTGATGGTGTGTATGGGTGGAAGGGTAGGAGAGGTGGTTTTCATTTTGATTTGTTGTTCAGATACTCTTCATAACAAGAACTAACCTCTGTACTTCACACACCAGTTCTTATGGTCAAGAATTTCATCTGTGGAGAAATTAAAATGCTAAATTTCAAGAGGAGATGTACAAAGAAAAATCTTTCAGATAGCCTGGTGATATTGTTGCACTTGTACTTTTATAATGTGGTATGGATTTCTTAAAAAAAATTACAGTTCTAGGTTTATAAAGCCAATTGATTAGTCAAAATTCAAGTTGCTTTGTGTATCTGTCCACAGGCTGCTACCTACATGATTTCTTTCATATTATTAAGGGATCAGATGATACTAAACATACTGGCTCTTGGAGGTCATTGAAGTGAGAACTGGAGTGCTTTTAGAAGGCTTCTAAGGAGTCAGTGTGGGAGGCAGGTGCTTAAGGAGGCCAAAGCAATTGCAAAGAGAGGTATAAGACTAGGGCCCTTTACGCACGGGCGTAATACAGTGGCCCAGGGATGGCAAAAACGCCGTCCCTGGGCTGCTGTTCACGCAGGAGGCGCTGCTGTATTGCAGCAGCACTGTCCTGGCCGCCCAGGAGCAGCTTGAAGCCGCCCCTGTTAACCTTGCTGAACAAGCAAGGTTTTTCCAAAGCACCGTCTTCCTGCTGGCGTGGTGCGAACAGCACCGGCGGGAAGACGTCGCTGTTTCCCCCTCGTCACCGGGTTCCCATCCAAAGCAGTCAAGCTTCTGGAGGGTTGTAGATTCCCCTGCTCGATTCACCGGCCCTCCAACCCCTGGAGGTTGGAGGGAAGCGTGGGCAGGTCCCTGCAGCCCTCCAGAGGAATGCTGGATGGGATGGTGAATGGAGAGGGGAGACCGGAGGCGGCTCAATATGGAGCCGCCTCTCTGGCTGAGGGGAAAGTCGGGGCCACTTGCACGCTAGCATACGAACGGTCCCCAAGCCTCCACCGGCATGATTCATGCCGGTGGAGGTGCATTTCCGCCTGTGTGTGGAAAGGGCCTAGGTGTCCCTGGAGTGGTCAGTACAGTGTCTGCTCAGACACACCCCTTCTCCTTGTGGGCCTCCTTGTGTTGTGCCCCGCCCATACTGATTGGCAAGGCAGCCATGATTACTCATGAACCTCTTCTTTCCCTGCAATTCTTTATGGCTCCTTGTGACCATCACAAATGGAAGAACCGGAAAGATCTATCTAGTGTGCTTGTTTATTTGATCTATGGGGATGGTGGTTATATTGTTGGGGCTTTTTATATTGGGGAGAACTCACCACGACACAAAATTTGCACCTTGCTACCTGGTTGCCAAGTACTCTCATGAACACACAGATTTTGTCCAATTCCTTTATTAAAACTCTATAAGTCCCTGGCTCAGTTAACAACCCAATGACATTCTCCATACTCACTCATCACATTCTATGCATTTGTGTGTTTTTATAACAGACTATAGTGAAAACTGATTTGAAGAAAGAAAAATCATATGCATATCATAACCTGTAAAACAGAGTGTTAACTGTAGGTTCTATGTATGTTTGGTGTCTCTTTCTCTAATCAAATACTACAAAGATTTTCAATAAATTTAGCACCTAAAGATGAATGGGCTTACTAGTATGAGTTTTGCAAAAAAACACCACTGTTGGAAAGGCATCTTGATTCACAAAAGCCCCCTGCCAATTCTCCCTCTAAACTAGGGATTCCCAAAGTGGGTGGTTCCCCCCCCCCCCCGGGTGTTGAAAGCATCAAAGGGGCAGCGAGGAATTTTGGGCAGTAGGGGTGGCAGAGAATGTTAAGGCAGTTGGGGGCAGGGATTCCTGGGCCAGCTGATGGCGAAAAGATCTTGTCCTTCCATCCTTGCCATTTAGTAAGAGGTGTAGTTATTTAAAATGGTACCCAGGGCTCACTCTGGGCTCTGCACCTCCCCAGCCTGGGGCTCACCATGGGAGCTGCACCCCCAGCTGCACCCCACGCCCACCTGGAAGAGCAGAGCTGGGTGCGTGGGTGGTGGCAGCTGGGCTGAGGAGAAGGGTGCCTTGGTGGCCAGGTAGGGAAGAAGATGCAGGCAGGTCAGGAATGCTGACTGACCCCTGAAGGATGCCAACCCCCATCCTGTTTTGATGCCCCAGAGCCACTGCCTCCCTCCCTCCCATTGGCACATTTTGAGCTTGGGTCCCTGTCGCATGCTGCCCTCACCATGTTCTGACACTGTCACCCACTTCCCGGCAGCTGCACTGAGAATGCCTGGACTGCGGGCAGGCAAACAGGTGGGGGAGCATTGCCCCCTCTCTCCCTTCCTCACAGAAACACACAGACATGCTGGGTGTCCTCAGCTTGTCCCAGGGTCAGATGGCAGCATATGTTCCTTCCCTCATAGCCTCACCACACGGATGAGGTGCACCTCAAGCCCCCAATCCAGCTAATTGTCTCAAGAACAGGCAGTCCTTACGACAGTGGATGGGATGGAGGGAGTGCTGGCGCTCCCTGCTGGGCTCTGCTTGCCCCTGGGGGAGAGGGCCATGGAGAGTGAGTGGCTGGGCAGTGAGTGAGCAAATGGGTGGGGTTGGAGCAGAGGCTGGTGGGTGGTGGCACAGGAGTAGGCAGTGGTGGTAGGCAGGCAGTGAGGCACAGGCTGTGATGCCTCAAGCTGCCTTCCTGGCCTGCAGGAGATGGGGGCAGGTGGTCAAGTGCACCCTTATATGACCTCACATGAGTGGTGCCTGGGTCTCAAGTCCCCTCATGCTCCTCCCAGGTATGCCACTGCATGTCATGACTGGTGAGTTTTAAAGGAAAAGCCACACTTTCTTCACTGTGTTGCCTGCGGGAGAAGGCAACACTTCAGCCTCTGTGTGGGGGGGGCAGAGGGAGAGGGCGGCACAGCAGAGGGCACTTGCAGAGTTCGGGTGGACTTGCTGGCTGGCTGCTTTGCAAGGCAAGATGTATTTTCATAGCAGCACTCTCTTCAGTCTTGTTATGATTTTGCAGTCCTAATACCAAGAAAGAGGTGTGTGTTCCTATGTGGGTGTGCATGTGGGGGGCTCTAAGAATGTGACCTGGGAGTCAAGGGGGCAGCAGGCTGAAAAACATTGGGAACTGCTGCTCTAAATGAATCTTACTCTCAGCTGAGATCTACGAACTATGGATCAAATGCTCTTTAACACAACTCCCCTCTAGAGAGTTCAGGGATGTCTTCCATTTTCCCAGACTATGATTCTGCTGGGAGATCAAACTGAGACAGACCTTCATGTCAGTGTGGGGAGCTGAATTCAGTCCACCCAAATCTCATATTCTGATGAACAAGGAAAGTCTTAGTGATTCTGGGGCCCTGGGCAAAACTCATGGATGAGCACCAGAGTCATTGTGGCTGGCATACCTTCAAAGAGAACGAGAGCATGAGAGAGAGAGAGAGAGAGAGAGAAAGAGAGAGAGAGAGAGAGAGCTGTGACCCAGGCTAGATACATGGAGTCCAGTCACGTGGGCAGTGCCTCTTCCCTGTGTGACACTGGGCTTTAGTGGCCAGGTGCTTGGCTGTGCGGGCACCTCCTTTGGCAAGGGGTGTGGCCACATGTGTCAGGACTACAACTCCCAGCATGCACCGGCTCCCGCCTTTTTTCCAAAATGAGCAGGAAAACAAACTGAAAATCTACATCCCACCAGAGCTTCACAGTCAATGAGAGGCCAGAGACTGGACAGGGGGAGAAAACTGATTGGTTGTTGTTGAGTTCAGAAATACAATAAATACTGGAACTGAGGACACGAATCCTCAGTTCCAGCACCCTGTATTTAGGGCGACGCAAATCAATCAAGTTCTTTTCTTTAAGTTAACTGCGTTTGAGTGTGTTCTGCCTTACACTGTGCTGGAACTCACTCTTATTGTTTTACCATGGGCCCAGACCTCCTATAGGCATGGCTGGGTCAGGAGAACAAATCTATGCCCGCTATCTCGGACTCTCCTCAGTAGGATGAGGGACCCCGGTGAGGAAGCCTACGCTCGAACGAGTGGATGAGACACCCCCCCGCCTGTTAGGAGCTGGACTGCAGTCTACGGCAGTTGGAAGAGTTGGGAAGAGCTGAATGGTGATTGGTGGGAACTGTTGTTGTTGTGTTGCTAGGCTACCATGTTGGGGCCTATAACTGTCAAAGCAGGAGAGCCCGATCACTGATTGGCGGTGATCGTGACGTTTAGCATATAAAGGTCGGAGCTGAGGGGCGGAGCTCTCAGTTCTGGCACCTTGTGCCTTGGATTCACCAAATCGATAAAACTGTTGAGAACGAAGCAGCGTGGTTGAGTGGAATTGATCCTAACATTGTGCCAGAACTCCTGATAAAGTACCCAGCATCGCTTAAAGTCTTGCCTGGGACAGAATCACATTTTCGCTACCTGGGACTCTCACCAGTAGGGTGAGGGACTCTGGTGAACAGCTCCTCAATGAATGTAGCAACGGACACTCCAGGCCACCGCATGTCTTGGACGGGGGTGGGGAAGTTGTGCGCAGAGATGGATGACGATCAGGCTCAATTGACAGTCGGTTTGGCAGTGGCTCAGCCACTCACAAAAAGATCTACATGGGAGGCAGAGAAACTACAGAGTGATTATGAGGCCCTCCAAGTGCACACCAAAAGTGTGAGTTGGGAGAAAGACCAGCTGAGGGAGGAGTTGGGCGCATTGCATGCAGGCGTGCTTCTTCCGGATGCAGTATGCCAATCCCCGCTATGCAGAGTGGAAGATGCAGCAATTGATCAACAAGCGCTAAGACCGGGGAAAGTGGCTGAACATTCCCGGGGGAAGCGCGCAACTACGGATATACAGACCGCGCAGACAACTGGCGTTAAAAGCCACCAAACCCAGGGTTCCGAGGGAGGAGTGGGGAATGCCCCACCCAAACCCCAGGTGGCATACAAAACCCTGACCTACGATTGCTGAGGAAGGGGCTGAAGGCAGAATTTGTAGGCGATCCAGAGGAGCTTGCCTTTTTCATGATTCAGCTTGGATCGAATATGGAGGTGTATGGACCAAGTTTTAGATTGGAATGGGGGAAAGTCTTTGAGGTGGGGACCCAGCTCAGGGGTGAAGTGGCCACCTGGCTGGTCGGGCTGGTTGAAACTGATGGACCTGAACTGTACCATCTAGAGTCTTTTTTTTTGCACTACGTAGGCGATTCGAAGACCCGCTGGCAGAAGAGAGAGCTAGAGCTAGGCTACATGGTCTACGTCAGGGAAATTCCTCTGTCAGTGAATTTGCAGCAGAATTTTGGAGGTTAGCAAGCAGGCTTAGGGGGTGGCCTGAATTGGTATTAGTGCAAATGTTTAGACAGCCTCCATCCGAGAGTCCTACAGTGGGCGCTGGTTCAAGGGGACCCTGACTCATTGATGGATTGGATTCGATGTGCTGGGGAGGCTGAAGTACGGATTAAGCAGGTGGAGTAATCTGAAACGCATTGGAATTCAATACAGAAAACCATGCCCATGGTGAAGCATAGCGGTAGAGATAGTAGCAAAGAGGAATCCCTCATGACCTGGCGTCGTTGTATGGGACTGTGCTTCCACTGCGGGGAGGGAGGACACCAAAGGGCGACCTGTCCAGGGTGGCACGGTCCAGCAGCAGGGAACTTCAACCCAACCAAGAAAGGCAGGTCATTGAAACACCAGGCATGCATACGTCCAGCCTCAGCTAAAGTGGCTGTCGAGCTCAGTGACTCCTCCGAGGACTCATCTGATTCTGAGAGGGAGAAGGACCATAGGCAACACCGACATCGGGAAATGGGGACAACCTAACCTGAAGTGCGCCACAGACCAGGTCGCCCGTGCTGGTGCTGGAGGGAGGGTGAGTGAGCCCTTGTTATGGAATATTTTCTGCCCAAAAATACTCTTGAACAAGGCGGTCAGAAGTAAGCAGTTTATTGTAGTCATGAATGCAAGTGTGGAGAGAGGGCACCTTGGTGAGTGTGGCTCTCTAAAGTCTGTGGCGCAGCACAGCTCATTTTTAAGGCCCCTGCTCTGCCCTCTTGCCCGCCCCTCAAGTGGACACGAGGTTCACAATCTGACCAATCAGCTTTTAACACATATCCCCTTGATACATCAGGGGCTTTCCACATGCAGGCATTAGCTAAGTGAGTTCAGAATACTTTTATTAGGAAATCAGCTAATTCTATATGTTGCACAAACATGCGTCAATATCCTGTGTTTCTGGCTACCACAGGCCTAGTTCCCTGTTCTTTTCTCCTCTTAGTTCCTCTTTTCCCTCTGCCTCATTTCCGTTGTTCTAAACATTTTGTGACTGATACACACAGCTAAATGTCTTAGGTATTTTTCCATATCAATCCATATCAATTTATTCCATATCACCCTCAGTCACCCCACTGGTTATTTCCATCTCCCTTGCACTCCCAGGATCTCAGATCTCTACGAGGGCTGAAACTCTTATAGACTCCGAGATTAGCTGATTTATCCCATAGGAAACGGCAGCCATGCATAAAACTGAGGGGGTGCTAATGACTTATAAAAAGCATATGGAAATAAGACAGTTCGTAGTGGTCACATTAGGGAGATTCCCAGTAGTGCGAGGGATGACCTGGCTCACTTCTCACGACCCAGAGATTGGGTAGTCAGCCAAAACGGTAGCTTTGACAAATAGGGGTGACCCTACTGTGACTCACCTCAGGGTGGAGGGCACTACAGAGGGGGTTAATCTGTTAGCAGGGGCATTGATGACCCATGATGCTGTTCCCCCCCCTTACCAAAGCAGATATCAGGATTTGGTTCAGGCATTTGGTGAAAAGGAATGTGACCGCTATCCCTCACCACAGTTTGGACTGCTCAATAGAGATTATCCCAAAGGGTAAGCTGTATCAAATGAGCCCCCTTGAATTAGCTGCGCTTAGAGAATTTGTGGATAAGAATCTCCAATGGGGGTTTATTAGGCCGACCAAGTCACACATGGGGGCCCCCATATTGTTTTGCAAGGACAGCTCCCTTTGGTTATGCACAGACTACAGAGGTTTAAACCACTATGTCCTTAAGGCCCGGATAGATGCTGCTGTGCCCCCCTGTCTAGGCGACGGGCATATTTTAGCCCGCCCACGGAGACTAATGGACCCGGAGCAGTTCCAGGAAGCTCTGCGGGAGACCCCACCTACTGATGGCACCCTCAATGAGCTGGTAGAGGGCTGGGATGCCAGGCTCTCTGAAGCAATTGAGGCTGTCGCGCCAATGCGCCCTCTTCGCCCCCACACCAGACCAGCTCTTTGGTATACTGAGGTGCTGCGACGGATGAAGCAGGAGCTGAGATGGCTAGAGCGGGTGTGGCGGCGGACCCTTGACGAGGGGTCAAGACACTTGTATTGGATGTTTATGAGATCCTACGAGGGTGCTGTGAAGGTGACGAAGAGGGCATACTTTGCTTCCTCTATCGCAGAAGCTAGCTCGCGTCCGGCGCAATTATTTAGAGTAATTCGGTCACTTATAACCTCAGCTGTGGGTCCTAAATTGGAAAAATTGGCTGTGAGCTGTGAGACATTTGCGAGCTACTTCACAGACAAAGTTTTGGCCCTCCGCCAAACCCTACCCACGACAGTTGATACAATATGTGAACTGGAGGCCCCTTGGCTGCCTTTGGGTCCTAAGTTGGACCATTTCAGCCGACTTGACCCATCGGATGTGGACAGGATACTGGCAGCTGTATGATCTACCACATGTCCTTTTGACCCGTGCCCTTCCTGGCTGGTGAAAGCCAGCGGGGAGGTGCTTCTCGTTCACCTGTTGGATACCATCAAATGGCGCTTCCTTTGGAGTAAGGAGCTGCGCTTGGCTTAAAGAGGCAGTGGTCCGCCCGCTCCTAAAAAGACCGCTGTTAGATCCCAAGGATCCGGCCAATTACTGCCCAGTTTCTAATCTACCTTTTCTGGGTAAGGTAATTGAGCGAGCGGTGGCGGATCAGCTCCAGCGATTTCTGGATGAAGCACACGTGTTGCATCCCTTCCAGTCCAGTTTCCGCGCTGGCCATGGGACCGAGACGGTGTTGGTTGCCATCGTGGACAAACTTTGGCTGCACTTGGATAGAGGTGGGTTGGCGCTGCTGGTGGTGTTAGATCTCACCGTAGCATTCGACATGGTAGATCATGACCTTCTGGTCCACCGCCTCACCGATATCGGAGTCTGCTGGTCGGTTCTTTGAATTTGCCGTTCCTGCCTTTCTCCGGTGGAATCGGGGACTGCGAGCGGCCTCGAGGTATTGAACTCTGCCACCCTGGTTTGAATGTAAGTTGCCCCAGGGGGCGATCCTCTCCCTGAATGCTTTTCAATATCTACATTCGCGGCGTTTCGGCAAGCGTAATCCGGAGATTCGTACCGAAGTGCCACCAGGACGCTGATGACACTTGTGCCTGTTCGCTTCACGATGGAGGGCAGCCCGTCTGTGGCCCCTGGAGCTCTCCAGCGTTGTTTAGAGGCCGTGGCGAATTGGTTGAGAGCAAGTCGGCTGAAATTAAATCCTACGAAGATGGAGGTCCTGTGGCTGGGACGGGGGGAGTGTCAGAACCCCCAGTAATTCAGAAAACTCGTGTTGTAGAACAGCAGTTTATTGAAAGGATGGGTCTGCAAACGGCAAAGCCGAGAATGACAGTTTCAGTTTCACACAGCACTTAAAAGCACAGAGACTACCCCCCCAAGCCTGGGAAAGAGCGCCCAACAGAAAATGCATGTAGATAATGGTGAAGGAAAGCAGCCCGTGACCTTGAAGACACCTGCGACTCGCAGACATTCCTCAGCAGCTAGAAAAGACAGTTAGGAACAGCATTAACCCCCCCCAGTGAAAAGTAATGCAGCATAAGCAATCCCCTAAACACAGGCCTCCTGACATACAGCTCCCTCTAAGGCCTCCCTCCCGGCTTGCTTGGGCAGCGTTGATGAAACAACTTGACAAGGTGAGGGGCTTTCACGTTTTCAGCAAAGATCCATTGATTCTGCCCAGGTAAACACCCTTTCCAGGAGACCAAATACTTGCATAGCGTATTACATTTCATAGTAGATGCTAGAGATGAAGAATGCTCAGACAGGTGATAGTGCTTGGAGCCGGCAATCAGAATCGGTGGAGGCACTTTCATCTCTGGATGCCAGACATCTGGGGAACTTGTTTTCTTCAGCAAGCTGCAATGGAAAACAGGATGAATTTTACTCAAAGCTTTAGGCAAGTCCAGTTCAGCGGTCACTTTATTGATGACCCTGATAATCTTAAAAGGGCCCACATATTTCGCACTCAGTTTGGAGGGTCGGTGCAAACTGCGCAGATTTTTGGTGGACAAATAAACCATGTCTCCCACCACCAACGGGAAATCATGCCTGTGCTTGTTGGCTTGACACTTGTAGGCCTCTCGAGCCTTAGTAAGGGTACGTAGGATTTCAGGCTATTGTTTCGCCACAGACTGCACCCAATCATGAATTTCCAGCACTGGCGCAGTATCTGACAGCTGCAGGTGAGAAAGAGGAGGTGCTGACAGGCCATGAACCACCTCAAATGGAGTCTTGCCCATACTACTATGAACTGAGTTATTATAGGCATACTCCACATAAGGCAACAGGTCAACCCAATTATCCTGTGGATAATGGCATAACACCTTAGGTATTGTTCCAACGTCTGTTGGGATCTCTCGGTCTCTCCATCGGTCTGGGGGTGAAAGGCTGAGGAGACCCCCTGCTCCACCCCCAACAACTTGAGGAAAGCCCTCCAGAAGCGAGACACAAACATTGAGCCGCAGTCTGAAATTAACTTTTTCGGAAAGGAATGCCAACGGTAGATATGTAACATGAATAGTTCAGCCAGTTTCTGAGCAGTGGGAATAGAAGTGCAAGGGATAAAATGGGCTTGTTTAGAGAACAAATCCACCACAGTCCAAATCACCGTTTTGCCATGACTCAGAGGCAGATCCGTAATGAAATCCATGGAAATCACTTGCCAGGGAGCACTAGGCAAAGCAATGTCCTGTAACAGACCCTGGGCCTTAGCAGGGATAGTCTTGGCCATGGCACAAACAGGGCAGCCCTTGATATAAGCCTCAATGTCTTTACGCATTGTTCTCCACCAGAAGTGCCTTCTTAACAAGTGCAGAGTTTTCACAAAGCCGAAATGGCCGGCAGACTTAACATCATGTCCCTGGTGGAGGATTTGAGAATGCAGTGGGGGTGGAACGAATAGCAGAGAGCCACGATACCAAAGTCCATTATGCAATGTCAGCCCACCCCCCCTCCTCCTTGGAAACCAGAGATCTGCCAGCCTCCAAAAACCCAGAAAGGAGGTGATCCGGCGGAGCAGGCCCAGGCGCGCCGTGAGCCTGCATGCGAGAGCAGGTGACCACTAAGCCCAGATGGGTGGGGGAAAGGACCGTACGGGGAGGAGCAGTCTGCGGTAGAGGCCCCCCATCCTCTGGCAACCGGGAGAGAGCATCAGCCAAACGGTTGGTTTTGCCAGGGAAGAAGTGAACAGTAAATCTGAACCTAGCAAAGAAATCAGCCCAACGCAGCTGCTTAGCTGACAGACAACCTGGGGTACATAAAGCAGCTAGGTTTTTATGGTCAGTCCAGACTTCAAAGGGTTGCTCAGCTCCCTCTAAAAAATGCCTCCAAACAGAAAGAGCAGCCTTAATAGCACAAGTCTCCTTATCTCCAACAGTCCAATTGAGCTCTGCACCCGAAAATTTGCGGGAGAGGTAGGCACAGGGGTGAAGGTGACCCACAGAGTCCCTCTGGAGCAGGGCAGTACCGAGAGCTTTATCAGAGGCATCACCGTGCAAGACAAATGGCCTGGAAGGGTCAGGGTGAGCCAGGACAGGCTCAGACGTAAAAGCATCTTTAAGAGCATCAAAGGCAGCCTGACAAGTAGAATCCCAGGGCAAACTGGCGCCAGGGCGGGCAGCAGTGGGCCCCCGTTCCTTGGTATGCAAGAGATCAGTGAGAGGTAGGGCCAGAGAGGAAAAATTCGGAATAAAGTCACGGTAGAAATTAGCAAAACCTAAAAAGGACTGGAGCTGTTTACGAGAGCGGGGGGGGGGGGGGGTTGCCAAGCCAGCACATCAGCTACTTTAGCAGGATCCATTTGTAATCCAGCTGCAGAAATGCGGTAACCCAAAAAATCCAACTGAGATTTAAGAAATTCACACTTGGAAAGTTTCACAAACAAGGAATTAGAGAGCAGCCGAGGAAAAACCTCCCGGACCAACGCAATGTGAGACTGTTCGTCCTGAGAATATATCAACACGTCATCCAAATAGACAACCACTCCTTTGAATAATAAGTCATTCAGAACACCATTAATAAGACTTTGAAAGACCGCTGGCGCCCCCTTGAGGCCAAAGGACATCACGCAGTATTCAAACTGACCATAGCGAGTATTGAAAGAGGTGAGATGCTCGTATCCACTTGCCATGCGCACACGGTAATATGCTTCCCTCAAGTCCAATTTAGTGAAAATCTGACCGGAGCCCAGGTTGGCCAACAAATCCTTGATCAATGGGAGTGGGTACTTATCAGAGGCAGAAACAGCATTTAAACCTCTATAATCAGTACAAAGACGAAGAGAGCCATCTTTCTTCTTCACAAACAACACTGGGGCTGCGTAAGCACTGCTAGCTTTCTGAATAAATCCACGGGCAATATTCTTGTCCAAAAAGGACCGCAATTCAGCATCCTCAACCGGGCTCATGGGATAAATCCTGCCTTTGGGGAGTTTAGAGCCAGGAATCACAGCAATCTTACAGTCGGTCGCCCGGTGGGGAGGCAGCATGTTGCATTCAGTTTCCTCAAAAACATGTTGTAAATCCCGGTAGGAGGCAGGAATAGCAGGATCAAAGGAGGCCGCCTGAAGGCCGCATGCCAGGCCCTCTGGCGTACGTAACAGGTGGCTGGGGGGTTCGGGTTGCATATGGTCTCCACAAGGGGGGTCAGTGAAAGTCAGAGTTCTGCGAGACCACCTAACGGCAGGGTCATGATCAGTGAGCCAGGAGAGCCCCAGGATTACAGGATATTGGGAGATGGGAGCAATAATGAAACTGCGGCGTTCCCAATGTTCTTTACAACCCGCCAGAATTTTGGGAGTGCGGGAGGTAATCGGACCTCCCCCCATAGGGCTACCATCCATCTGATCGAACCGAATAGTCTCAGTCAAAGGTACTGGCTGGATATGTAAGGCTTCCACCAAACGCGGGTGGATCAAACAGTGGGAGCAACCCGTGTCCACAAGGGCTTGCACCAGCAACTTCGGGCAGCCAGGACCCATAGTCAAAACAAGGGGCAGGATGATAGGATCACTCACCCGGGAGAGACTGGTGGACTTTTGCCTGCCATTGCTAGATGGCGAGGTCTTACAATTAGCCTTGTCCGTCAAGAGCCTGGGCGTGACCTTGGACTCCACACTATCGTTGGAGGGCCAGGTCACTCAAACGGCCCGGGTAGCTTTCCATCATTTGCAGCAAGCGCGGCAACTGGCCCCGTACCTGTCTCGTTCCGACCTGGCCACTGTGATCCATGCAACGGTCACTTCCAGATTAGATTATTGTAACACGCTGTATGCTGGCCTGCCTTTGTTGATGGTCCGGAAATTGAAACTCGTGCAACATGCAGCAGCCAGATTACTGACCGGAACATCATGCCGGAACCAGATCACTCCGGTCTTATACCATCTACACTGGCTGCCTATCGAGTTCCGGGCCATCTTCAAAGTACTGGTTTTGATCTTTAAGGCTGTTAGCGGCATTGGGCCTGCATATCTGAGGGACCACATCTCCCCATATTGCCCAGCTAGGGCCCTCTGCTCCTCGGAGGAGCGTCTGCTGGAAATCCCTGGCCCAAAACAGATCCGGCTGGCCTCTACAAGAGCCAGGGCTTTCACAGCCCTGCCCCCTACCTGGTGGAACAGGCTCCCTAAGGAGACCAGGGCCCTGCGGGACCTTCAAAGTTTCCGCAGGGCCTGTAAAATGGACCTGTTCCGCCAGGCTTTTGGCCAGCTGGGATAGCCATGCCATCCAGACCCCCTGTGGATGGGGTTGGGGGGAGGGAACTGTCACCAATTGATTGTTTTAAATTACAGATGGAACTACTGTTTTATATTTTATTGTATGTTTTAATTATGATGTACACCGCCCTGAGCCTACTGGGGAGGGCGGTCTAAAAATATAATGGATGGATGGATGGATGGATGGATGGATGGATGGATGGATGGATGGATGGATGGATGGATGGATGGATGGATGGATGGATGGATGGATGGATGGATGGATGGATGGATGGATGGATAAATGCGGTGTCACTGACCAACAAATACCCCTTGCTGCTCATCAAAGACCTCTTGGGATATTTGGGCAGGGGAGTGATTTTTACCAAATTAGATTTGCGGGAGGCATACTATCCTGTCAGAATTGTGGATGGCCAGGAACATCTCAAGGCATTTAATACACCTCTGGGGCAGTTTGTTCATGCCATTCGGATTGAGTGGAGCCCCTGGAGTCTTTATGAACATGATTAATGAGGTATTCCATGACCTACTGTTTAAGGGGGTGGTCGTCTACTTCGATGATGTTTTAATATACACCAAGATCTTACCTGAGCATATTGGTTTGGTGAGGGAGGTTCTCTGTAGACTCATCAAGCATGGATTATATGCTAAGTTGACAAAGTGTGAGTTTCACAAAACCCATGTAGACTTTTTAGGATATTGGGTATCAGAAAAGGGGATAAAGATGGATCCCAGCAAGATACAGGCAGTGGACTGGTCAGCCCTGCGAACTTGTAGACAACTACAGTCCTTTCTGAGGTTTGCAAATTTTAACCGGGATTTTATTCCAGAGTTTGCTAGGATTGCACTTCCCCTGACAGATCTGCTCCACATCAAAAGGGTGAGTCCAAACCAAGCACGACCGGGGGCACCGCTTCAATGGTCAGCAGCATGCAACAGGGCGTTTCAACATCTTAAGGAAAGGTTTACATCTGAGCCCATACTGGTACACACGGATCCAGACAAACTGTTCATCATACATGTGGACGCTTTGGACATTGCATTAGGGGCCACCTTGCTCCAGCGGGGAGGGGATGAGAGAGTACATACGTTTGTGTATTTGTCCAGGAAGTTTACAGGAGCAGAACTGAACTGGACGGTGGGGGACAAAGAAACATGTGCTATTAGGAGGGCAATAAGCACTTGGAGGCATTGGCTAGAAGGGGCTAAACACCCTTTCCAAATGTGGACGGACCATAAAAATCTAGCATACCTAAAAATGCCCAGCCGACTCACAGCCAAACAGTTACAGTGGGCAGATTTTTTTGCCAAGTTTAACTTTGTGTTACATTTTTTCCCCAGGGAAAAACAATTCATTAGCAGACGCCCTCTCCCGCCTTCCGGGGGATGCCCAGGTCTCACCTAGGCCCACGGGGATGGTATTCTCCCCTGACCAACTGGGATTGCAAGCTGTCACTCATGCTCAAGCATGGGGCACACAGGGGGAGTTACCTCTGAGAGGTTTTCCCAACAACTGGAGGTGGATCTACAGGGTGCAGCATCTTCGGTCCCTGACAACGTCCGCTTGAAGGTCAACCTTACGAACCAAGGGGTGTTGTGGTGGAGGGGCAACAAGGTTTATGTACCCGAGAACCTACGGGCTAGGGTACTAAATGGTGCCATGATTGTAAATTGGCAGGACACTATGGGTTGGTGAAGACACTCCATTTGGCCCAACCACAGTTTTGGTGGCCATCGCTCCGCAAGGACATGAAGGCATACATGCAGGGATGTCTGACCTGTGCTGTGGCAAAAAATACTCCAGGATGTCAGCTTGGCCTGCTAATGCCTTTACTGGCCCCTACCACTCCATGGTGCCAGATATCGATGGATTTCATCACAGACTTGCTATCTGGCAGAGGAAAAACAGTGATATGGGTGGTGGTGGATACATTCTCAAAGCAGGCCCACTTCATTCCTTGAAGTGGGGGGGTCCCCTCGGCCCAGAAGCTGGCCCATTTGTCCATGGGTCAGATCTATAGACTTCATGGGGCCCCAGACAAAGTGATCTCAGATAGAGGGGCTCAATTCATCTCTCACTTTTGGCGGGAGTTTATGAAACTACCTGGGGTAGAGCTGGGGTTATCATCCGCATACCATGCAGCTACAGATGGGGAGACAGAAAGAGTCAATGGTGTATTAGAACAGTATCTGCATTGCTTTGTGAATGCTCAGAACGATTATTGGATGAATTTCGTAGCATTTGCCGAATTCGCGTACAATAATGCTCTGCATTCAAGTACGGGGAAAAGTCCTTTTCATGTCATGTACGGGCAAGATTTCAAGCCGTTCCCCCTATTGCCTAGGGCCCCGTCTGCTCTGGCCTACCTATCAGCATGGGTTTTGTCCTTTCAGGACAATCGGCGGGTGATTCAGGAGACGTTGCATTAAGCCAAAGCAGACTACAAACAACAAGCGGATCAGGGAAAATGGGAGGTGTCTTATGGAGTGGGGGACAGTGTATATTTGTGTCAGAATCTCCAAAAACTTAAACAAACTCATGCATAGAACAGTAGTTTATTCAGAGATATGGATCTTCCCTGGACAAAGCCAGAACTGATTTGCCCATGCAAAATCCAGTAATTAAAACAGCTTGCACCCCCCATCCTGGGAAAGCACACCTAAAAGTAACTGTAAGAAAAATAACAGTGAAGATGCCCAGTCACTGATCTTGGTCAGCACCTGGAATGTGAAATCACACACAAGAAACAGTTGAAAGGCAGACAGTAATGCATTAACCCATTCTACCACCCCCCATCATACAGAAAGCAGCAAAAGCAAATACCCAATTCAAACAGGCCTCCTGACATTCTGCTCCCTCTAGGGCCCTCCCCCTGGCTTGCTTGGACAGGACTGATGGAAAGCTTTGACGGGGCGACTTTTTTTCACATTATCAGCAAACACCCATTCGTTCTGCCCAGGTAAACACCCTGTCCAAGAGACCAGATACTGCAAGCGGTTATGATAGAAGCGAGAGTTCAGAATAGCAGAAATTTCGAAGTATTTTTCTCCATCAATCAGCACTGGAGGAGGAGCCGTCCTCTCGGGATGCCAGACATCCAGGGAAGTTGTCTTCTTGAGCAGGCTGCAATGAAATACAGAGTGGATTTTATGTAAAGCCTTAGGCAAGTCCAGTTCAGCAGTGACCTGATTAATCACACGAATGACCTTAAACGGCCCAATGTACTTTGCACTTAATTTAGACGATCTATGAATGTCTCGGAGATTTTTGGTAGACAAGTGCACCATATCGCCCACCACTAGGGGGAAGTCACGACTATGCTTATTAGCCTGGCGTTTGTAAGAGTCTCTCGCCTGCTGCAAGGCAGTCAAAATGGGTGGCCACTGATCAGCAATGGATTGCATCCAGTCCTTGATTTCTGGTCTTGGGGCATCCCCCAGTTGCAATGAAGGCGGCGCGCGGGGGGGGGGGGGGGCCGAGTGGCCATACACCACCTCAAAAGGAGTCTTGCCCATGCTACTATGGACAGAATTGTTGTAGGCATACTCCGCATAGGCTAACAAGTCCACCCAACTTATCCTGCTGATAATTGACAAAACACCGGAGATACTGTTCCAGAGTCTGGTTGGATCTCTCCGACTCCCTGTCAGATTGGGGGTGGTACACCGAAGAGAGCCCCTGTTCAATACCCAGAAGCTTCATAAATGCTCTCCAGAACTGAGACACAAACTGGCTGCCCTGGCCCAAAATTATTTTCTGTGGGGCGGAATGGAGCCTATAGATATGCAGCATAAACAGATCCGCAAGCTTCTGGGCTGTGGGGATGGAAACGCAAGGAATAAAATGCTCCTGCTTGGAGAACAGGTCCACAACTGTCCAAATCACTGTCTTTCCATGACTCAGAGGCAAATCAGTAATAAAGTCCATGGACATGACCTTCCAGGACCCATCAAATAACGCAATGTCCTGAAGGAGGCCCTGGGACTTGGCTGGAATAGTTTTTGCCATAGCACAGGCAGAGCAACCTTTAATATAAGACTCAATGTCTTTGCGCATAGACCTCCACCAAAACTGCCACCCAAGGAGATGCAACGTCTTCACAAAGCCAAAATGCCTGGCAGACGTGGAATCATGCCCTGATGGAGAATCTGAGAGCACAGCTGGGGTGGGACGTACAGCAACGAGCCTCGACACCAAACGCCATTATGCAATTGCAAGCCGTCTCCTCCCTCCTCCAATGTAACTGGAGACTTGCCCATCTCCAGGAAGGCAGAGAAGTGGTGGGATGGGGGAACAGCAGGAGGCAGGGACTCTGCCCCAGATTGCAAATGAGTTACCGCCAAACCCAAGTGGGCGGGAGACAGAATTGTGTGGGAAAGTGGAAGCTCAACCGTCCGGTCTGCCCCTTCTGGCAAGCGAGAGAGGGTGTCAGCTAAGTGGTTGGTTTTGCCCGGGAAAAAATGCACAGTGAACCGAAACCATGCGAAAAAGTCAGCCCAATGGATCTGCTTAGCGGACAAGTAGCTGGGAGAGCAAAACGCAGCCAAGTTTTTATGATCAGTCCAGACCTCAAATGGATGCTCCGCTCCCTCTAAGAAGTGTCTCCAAACAGATGAAGCAGTTTTAATAGCACAGGTCTCCTTATCTCCAACTGGCCAATTTAATTCTGCACCTGAAAACTTGTGGGACAGGTACGCACAAGGGTACAGGCACCCATTCGCACCTTTCTGCAGAAGGGCAGCTCCCAAAGCCTTATCCGAAGCATCAAAATGCACCACAAACAGCAGGGACAGGTTGGGGTGAGCAAGGACAGGTTCGGAGGTAAATGCGGTTTTTAAGGAGTCAAAAGCACTCTGCCATGCAAAGCTCCAAGCCAATGGGGCTCCAGGGCAAGTCGCAGCGGGACCTTGTCCCTTGGTACGCAATAAATCAGTCAACGGGAGAGACAGAGGAAAAATGAGGGATAAAGTCAAGGTAGAAATTGGCGAAGTCCAAAAATGACTGCAGTTGTTTACGGGTCCGCAGAGGTGGCCAAGCAACCATGTCAGCTACTTTAGTAGGATCCATCTCTAACCCTGCGACCGAGACCCAATAACCCCAAAAATCCAACTGGGACTTGTGAAATTTGCATTTGGAGAGTTTTACAAACAAAGAGTTTGAAAGAAGCCATTCTAAAACTTCATGAACCAGTGCAACATGGGATTTCTCATTCTGAGAATAGATAAGTACATCGTCCAGATACACCACAACTCCCTTGAACAGTAGATCATCCAAGATCCCATTGATCAAACTCTGAAACACAGTGGGAGGCCCAGAGAACCCAAAGGGCATAATTAGATATTCATACTGTCCATAGCAGGTGTTGAAGGCTGTCAAATGCTCGTGCCCCTCTGCCATGCGCACTCAGTAATAAGCTTCACACAAGTCCAACTTTGTTAAAATATGCCCGGTGCCCAAGTTCGCTAGCAAGTCTTTGATTAATGGCAAGGGATACTTATTTGAGGCGGAAACTGCATTCAGACCCCAGTAATCGATGCAGAGTCTGAGGGAACCATTCTTCTTTTTCACAAATAACACTGGGGCAGCAAAACTACTGCTGGTTTTCCATATAAAGCCTCGGGCCAAATTTTTATCCAGAAAATCATGTAAGGCAGCATCTTCAGCTGGGCTCATGGGGTACAAACGCCCCTTCGGCAATTTGGCACCAGGAATCAATTCAATTTTACACTCAGTGTCTCTTTGAGGAGGTAGGGAGTTACATTCTGTTTCCTCGAAAACCTGCCACAAGTCCCGATAGGGTGGAGGGATGGTCTGAGCCGGAGCACCCCCAGTCGGAGCCAACGCACACGTGAGACTGTCACCGGGGTGCAATAAATGTTCAGGGGGATTAGGACCCATATGATCCCCGCAAGGTGGATCAGTAAAAGTTCAATTCCAATTTATTACAGTCAAAGACCAGCAAATTACAGTCAGGGACCGACAAATTCTATACAGCAAATTACAGTCAAGGATCAACAAATTCTATACACACTCTCAACCTTGTAATTCCCAGTGTAATTGTAATATAGAAACTACCCTAAAATCAACACTGAGGCCTAATTTGTTTCACTTGTCCCATACATACGGTAACTTAGCATTAAAATACATCCAGTCCATAACTTAGCGTTAAAATTAATCCAATCCATAACTTAGCGTTAAAATGAGTCACTCAAGTTAAAATTATTCATATATGCGTGGGCTTGCCTACTTACTGTCTTTCAGCCTATCTGCACTCCCATTTGTTCAATCCTAGATTAAAATAATAATAGTAATAATATTAGTAATTAATAATGATTGTGAGCCATATATTCATATATCTGTATCTCTAATACAATATCAGTTGCCTGCTCACTGGTCTGCGTTTCTTCATAACAAATGTACAAAATTTGGCAACCAATCTAGACCAGTTTGGATTTTTGTCTTCCAGGAGCTTCCTTATACATACATTTTCTGGATAGCCCCTGAAGTTATTTAGTATTGTGTCTAGTATTTTGGCTCTTATTTCTCTGAAGTGAGGGCAGCGGAGGAGGATGTGGCCTGTAGTGTCCATTTCTTCTAAATTACAGGAACAGATCCTCCTTTCTTTAGGTATCTTCTTATATCTCCCTTCTAGGATCGCAGACGGGAGTGATGCACATCTCACCAGGGTAAACGCCCTTCTAAGTGTGTGTATTCCAATGTTAGATACATATGGGGCTGGTGACTGTATGTATCTACAAAATGCTTCTAGCGTAAAATCCGGATACTTATGCAAATCTTGTTGTCTGGCAATGTCTTGTACCCTTTGCTTGAGAGTGCTTTTTGCTGTACATATGGGTTGAGATTTTAAATCAAGAAGTGATAAACCCATCTTTGTTGCCTTCTCATTGACTTCCCAGAGCCATCTGGGTTGAAAAGAGTCACTGACAATAAGTGGCCATAATCCTTTTTGGTTACTATGTGCCTTGAACCATAGATAGGCTGTTTGCAAGAAGATTCTGTCTTCTATCCTCATTAATCCGGCTTCTAGCCTTAAAAAGGCGTTGGCCACTCCCGGAGGTACTTGCAGGATAGCTCTTAAGAATTTCGTTTGAGTTCTCTCCAAGATCTTTATATTTGTCCTGTACTGATTTGAATATACTCCATATATAAGTTGTGGAATAATTTTAGCATGATACAGTTTTAGCGCTGCAGGAACATAAAAAGCCCCCTTTGAACAAAAGAATTTTCGCACAGCGTGCATGGTTCTTTCAGCCCTTTCTGTTACTAATTTTAAATGCTCACTGTTGGATCCGGAAGATTGTATTACCACTCCCAAATATTTAAAGATGTTTACTTGTTCGATTTTGTTGCCTTTTATGTTCCAAGTTCTCTTTTTAGTTTTACTGCCAAATTTCATAATTTTTGTTTTGGAAAAATTTATGACCAGTTCTTCCTTTTCACAGTACTCTGTGAAGTTCCGGAGAGCTCTTCTAAGTCCTACTGATGTTCTGGTCAGGAGAACAATATCATCCGCATATAAGAGTATTGCCAGATGCTGTGAGGCCAGCTTGGGTGGGTGGCTGTCAATATTTTTCAGTTGTTTTGTGATCCCATTTATAAAGAAGTTGAATAGAGTGGGAGCTAATAAACATCCCTGCCTGACACCCTTGTGTATGTTTATTGGGTCAGTGAGATGCCCTTTAGGATTACATCGAATTCTCATTTTTGCTTGGTTATGCAGGGCGCGTATCAAAAAGTAAAGCCTCTTATCTATGCTAGATACCTCTAATTTCTGCCAGAGCTTATGTCTGGAGATAGAATCAAAAGCAGACTTCAGATCAATGAATGCAGCAAATAGAGATGTTGGACCACTTGCAGCATATTTTTCAATCAAATGTTGTATAATTAGTGAATGCTCAGTAGTGGAGCGTCCCTCTCTGAAGCCAGCTTGCGCTATATCTATTAGATCTTCTCTTTCCAGCCAGTCGTTTATTTTCTCCAGCAGATGTCTTGAGTATAATTTACTTAATACGCTAAGGAGGCTAATTGGTCTGTAGTTTTTGGGATCTTTTTTATCACCTTTTTTATGTAGGGGAACAGTAATCGCCATTCCCCAATCTTTGGGGATCCGTCCCGTTCTGTCAATGTAGGTGAATACGTTGGCCAGAAATTGAGCCCACCAATCAATGTTCCCTTTTAGGACTTCTGTCGTAATTCCATCTAAGCCAGGGGCTTTCCCTGCTTTCAGCCTGTTAATATGGTCTTTTATTTCCCTTGAATTGACTGCAGGCCATGTCTGAATGTTTGTTAAAAAGTCCTCATATAGTGGTGGCTCTTCATAGTCATCATATAGCCTTTGGAAGAACTCAGTCCATTTATTAGGTGGTATATACATTTCAAGTTGGATCGGTGTCCTTTGCTTCCGCTTTTGGATGAGTTTCCAGAACAAAGATTGATTTTTCTGCTTAGTCGCTTGTATCAGATCTTCCCATATTTTTCTAGTATATTGATTTTTTTTCTTGGCGAGTATTTGTTTATACTTTTTTGTGATCTAGGAGTGCTAGCTGGGCTTCTGTTCTTTTGTCGGGTGAACTGTTCCTTAGCCTTCTATATAGCTGGTTCAATTGCCCTTTTTTCTGAGCACATTCTTCGTCAAACCATGGTTTGTTTTGTCTTTTCTTACAATTCTGTATGAGGCCATCTTCCTTATAGTCTACTAACCTTGTAGTTATGAGTCTTATCAGTTCATCATAAAAGTCCATAGGATCCAAGGTGTCTTTGGCAGTGGAGAATACAGTGGCGCTCTTCTGTAGCATTTCTGATGTTAAATTTTTTTAAAACTCAAGATCAGTTTCCCCAGACCATCTGATTGGTCTGCCTACATAGGACAGCTGTGATCTGTAGCAATTGGTAATATGCGTCTGTGTTGTTCTTAGACTAATTTTTAAACTGAGAGGAAGGTGATCTCCCTCCAAATAGGGGAGCACCTGAAATTCTTGCACACATGGAAGTAAGGAATTGCACACAAGAATGTAATCAATTGTACTGGCTCTGTTGCCTGCCATAAAAGTCATTTCACCAGGGTGGTCATTTTCCGACGCGCCATTCAGTATCTGAAGACCTTTTTTCAGTGCCATTTTGGCCAAGAGGAGGCCGGCGTAATTTGCCTTTTGGTCTTTGAAAATCCGTATGTGTGGGAGCCTATAATTTCCTAACTCCCCATTTTCCAGATGCGTATGATATTTTGTTGCTAAAAAGGAATTATTCGGGCCTAAGCGAGCGTTTAAGTCTCCCGCTATTAAAATTAAGGCCTCTGGGCATTCCAATGAAATTTGTGTTACATATTGATCCAAATCATTCCATTTTTGCTCTAGCTGGAGCTTCCTTGCTGCTGGTGGAAAGTAAACATTTATAATGATCAAACTGGCCTCTCTCCATGATACCTGAACAGACATCGCTAATTGAGGTAGGTCTGGCTTCGAATAGCATTTGGCTTTTAGGGCGGTGGCTATCAATATACTCAAGCCTCCTTTCAGTCTCCCAGGACCTACTCCTGGTGTTGCTCCTAGATTATAGCTCTGATAGCCATCAAGTTCAAGAGGCTGAGCCATCCACGTTTCTTGTAAAATAATGATATCATAATCATGTTTGAAGAGTGGAACATCTTCATAGGATGTGATGCATTTCATCCACCCTGCTACGTTCCATGAAATAAGTTTGATGTATCCGTTCCTCAAGTGGTTTGCATGCCTCTGCTATAGTCATCTAGTTGATAGTTCATTTCTTGGTTTGGCTGTAGAGATGTGCGCGTTGTGTTCATCTTGAATTAATTCTGTTTTTTCCTTCTGCATTTCTGCTTGCACAGATATCTGTTCTTGGCTGGAATCACTCATGATCAAATTTAGTAGGCTTGTCTTGTGCATGAAGATACAGCCATTGTTTTTTGGCTGTTTTCCTTCTTGAGTTTTCTTTTCCTCATGGTCCGATCCAGTTCCTTTATGTTCATCAATATATCTTAGCTTTTTTATTTTATATGTCCATATTCTAGCTCCATTATTTCCTGCTTCCATGATTTCCCTTTCTCCTTTTCCCTTGTCAAATTTCTAAGGGCAGGAGGATCAAGCTCCATTTCACATCTGATTTCCTTCTTTTGACCTTGAGTTGTATGGTGTGCCCCCCCCTTGGCATGGGGGAATTTCCTTCCTCTACTTTCGCCTTTGTGATTTTGTGACTAGAGGTGAGGAAAAGATTAGTAAGTTTTGTTCTTCATTATAGCGATGGCTCTGTGCCTCCATGCGTTCAATCGTTGTGTTAACTCCTTCTGTACTCAGGTGTATTAGTAGATTTTCATCTTCTCTTTTTTGTGTTCTTTTGGTACTTGCTTCCTGCATAGTGTTAATTCTTGTTTGAGGGTTTCCATTCTTCTTATGATATCCTCCTGTTCTGCAGTTGGTAATGCCAAATAGGATATTTTTAAATTGTTTTCCAGAATGAAAATTATTTTCCATTTCTGCCATTGATGTCTCTGCTTCAATGTTATTGCAGTCCTTTCTTGCTTTATTTATATTGTTAAATTTTGCCATGGGCTTAGCCATTATGCCAGCCCTAGATATCAATGGCCATGTGAGTGCATTATTAAATATACATCTTGGGAAGATCCTTTTCCTTTCTAACTGGTTGCACATTTTCATTAAGGTTGAGGGAATATAATCAGAGTAAAAAGTCAAAATTATTCTTTTCCATTGGCTGTAATTTTGGAGAGTTTCTACCGCCTTTAAATCTAGATGTTTAATTTTTCCTCTCAATAGCTCTCTCAGATGATTTCTGACCTGCTGTTTATCATTCCAGAGCACTGATAAGCCTCTGTATTTGCCGATCTCCAAGCAGACCTTGTTTGGAACTAGGATTAATTGTGAGGGTTTTTCTATCTCATTAAAAGTTAATCTCCTTGCCTTGACATTTTTGCTGGTTTTTAGAATTGTTTGTTCATTTCTTGAGGTTTCCTTATGAGTTTTACTCTTAAGGATCATATCTATTTTATAATTTATAGTTTGTATTTCTCTGAATATTTTTTCTACCGTCTCAGCTGTGAGAAGTAGTAACTTGACATACTCAGCATGTTCATTTGCTGCTGGGAGGTTATTCATGGTGTTTCTCTCCCCACTATTTAGATTTTTGTTCATTTTACTTTTATCCATTCCCAAGCTTACAAATTGTGAGACTGGGGGTGTTTTCACTTCCTCCTCTACCTCCTCGGTCTGTAGGGCTCTGTAACGATTTATTGACTCTATTTGTGCAGGATAAAATTAGTCAATTCTTAATTGCTTAGCTTTAAATGCATTGTGGTCCTCGTTATCTCTCCTGCGTTTTTTACAGCTCATAGTAATTACTTCAGCGTTTACGTTTTGGAGTCTTAGTTTGTTTCTTTAGTTATTACAAGGAGTTAGAGACCGTTCACTCTGGTTAATGCATTTAAGTATTATTGAAATTTGCTTATCTGGAATATGAGATGCGGAGTGTAGAAAACAAGCTGCTACTCCCAGTCAAACAGGAACCGGAACTCGATCAGTAAAAGTCAAAATTCATTGCGACCATTTCACAATGGGATCATGATCCATGAGTCCCAAAATCACTGGATACTGCGAGATCTTGGCAATCACAAAACTAGGGCATTCCCAATGCTCTTCTCAATTTACCAACAGTCTGGAAGTGCGGGAGGTAATGGGACCATTGCTCATGGGACTACCATCCATCTGGTCGAAAACAATAGTTTCTTGCAGGAGTATTGGTGTAAGTTTCAAAGCCTCGACCAAACGGGGATGAATCAGGCAGTGGGAACAGCCAGTGTTGACTGGAGCCTGTACAACTAGTTTGGGGTAACCCGGTCCGCCGGATAACACAAGGGGAATGACAATAGCCTCACTCACCCGCTCAGGCTTGGTAGCTTCCCAAGGGATAGGCAGACCATCGTCCTCTACTCAAGGCATCATCGAATGGGCTTGGATGGTTTGGCAACCGGTGTCGAAGTAGCCGGGGTAGCTGGGTGCTTCGCAGGACAGGCAGCTGCCATATGCCCCTCGCTCCAACAATACAGGCAGAGGCCTAGCCACCGGCAACGGGCATTTTCATTGGCTGAGAGCTGATGTTTGAGTGGGGTGGGGCAAACGGACTTAGTGCTGGCAGGTGTCCTGCGGCGAGGGTGAGAAAGTGGAGAGTGACTGGATGCTGCCCCCAGAGTGGCTGCCTCATGTATGCGGGCACCCGCCATTCCAGCAAGCACAATTCACTCCATCAGGATGTGGGGACTGTCCTGAACCAAAGCCCAATTCAGTAAGTCAAGGGGTAGGGCTTTCTTGAAAGCAAAATTTTTGACAGGGTCATCCCAATCAGGGATTTTACTGGCCACTGTGCGGAACTTTTCTACAAATTCCACATAAGGCATCTTGCCCTGCTGCATCTCCCTCAATTCCTGCTTGGCCTGCTCTCCCACAAGTAGGCTCTCGAACAGGCATCGTAGGGCCATCATGAAATCCTGGAAATTGCACAGCTCACCAGCCACATGTTGGAAAAGCCCCACATACCAATTGGCAGCAGCGCCATCCAGCATGGATCCCACCTCATACACACGCTCAATGTCAGTCAGATACTGACACCCGTACTGTAGCATGTGACTGTTCAACTGAACCAGAAATGCAGGAAGTAACTCCTGAGTCCCATCATATCTCATGGCCAGCCGGACTCGTGGCAGGAATGGAGGGGGAGCCCCGTAAAGCACAATGTTCATAGGGACTCCACCAGGCGGCCACCAGCCGAGAGGATGAAGTGGTGGCATCAGAGGTGGAACAGGCAAAGGCTGTACTGGTGGGATGTACCGGTGGGATGGGAGTGCCCACCGGGGGCGTTGGGCCTCCAGGTGGGGGCACAGGTCCTGGCTGAGCTGGAGCTGGAGGTGCTGGCACTGGTGGAACCGGCGCAGGTGGTGCCAGTACTGGAGGAGCTGGCGGCACCAGCAGTACTGGAGGCTGCTTGGTCAGGAATAGTTTGGTCTCAGCACGTCTGAGCCAGGGCAGCACGTACTTGTTCCTAGTCTTGTTCCATGAGTCATAGGGCCCAATGGTAATTGTCCCTCTTGGCTTGCCAGGTCCCTTCTGTGGTCCAAAGCAAACGCCAGGCCTCTGCTTCCGATGCAGCAAGATCTCCTGCAGAACGATCACCAAACGACATGTTGCCAGCTAGGGGTGCAGTAGCCCACAAAGCACTGCCCAAGTCTGGGAGCTGCGAATCCCTCTGGCCTTGGCCCCAGCGATGGCACATGGTTACTTCCTCAGAGCCGTCCAATGGGGCAGTCATGAAAGGATTTATAGAGTCCAAGAACCTGTGGCCAAGGCACCTCCACCAAGTGATGGACGGTCCACCTCAGGTGGTTCAGAAGCTGAATCAGACGTTCCTGTTAAATCCACAGGAATAAGAACATAAGAACATAAGAACTAGCCTGCTGGATCAGACCAGAGTCCATCTAGTCCAGCATTCTGCTACTCGCAGTGGCCCACCAGGTGCCTTTGGGAGCTCACATGCAGGATGTGAAAGCAATGGCCTTCTGCTGCTGCTGCTGCTCCTGAGCACCTGGTCTCCTAAGGCATTTGCAATCTGAGATCAAGGAGGATCAAGATTGGTACCCATAGATCGACTTCTCCTCCATAAATCTGTCCAAGCCCTTTTTAAAGCTGTCCAAGTTAGTGGCCATCACCACCTCCTGTGGCAGCATATTCCAAACACCAATCACACGTTGCATGAAGAAGTGTTTCCTTTTATTAGTCCTAATTCTTCCCCCCAGCATTTTCAATGAATGCCCCCTGGTTCTAGTATTGTGAGAAAGAGAGAAAAATTTCTCTCTGTCAACATTTTCTACCCCATGCATAATTTTATAGACTTCAATCATATCCCCCTCAGACGTCTCCTCTCCAAACAAAAGAGTCCCAAACGCTGCAGCCGCTCCTCATAAGGTAGTTGCTCCAATCCTTCAATCATCCTCGTTGCCCTTCTCTGCACTTTTTCTATCTCTTCGATATCCTTTTTGAGATGTGGCAACCAGAACTGAACACAGTACTCCAAGTGCGGTCGCACCACGGCTTTATATAAGGGCATGACAATCCTTGCAGTTTTATTATCAACTCTTTTCCTAATTATCCCCAGCATAGAGTTTGCCTTTTTCACAGCTGCCATGCATTGAGTTGACATTCCCATGGAACTATCAACTAAGACGCCCAAATCCCTTTCCTGGTCTGTGACTGTTAGCACTGACTCCTGGAGCGTGTATGTGAAGTTTGGATTTTTTGCCCCTATGTGCATCACTTTACATTTAGCTACATTGAACTGCATTTGCCATTTCTTAGCCCACTCATGTAATTTATCAAGGTCCGCTTGGAGCTCTTCGCAATCCTTTGTGGTTCTTACCACCCTACATAATTTGGTATCATCTGCAAACTTGGCCACCACACTACCCACCCCTACTTCCAGGTCATTTATGAATAAGTTAATAGGGTGCCCCATGTCTGTGGCAGCAGATGCACCCTCCAGAGGTTCCCCCGTAGAGAACATAGTTGCAAGAAAAGTCCTTAATAAAAGTTGCAAGTTGACAAGCTACCCCCTAGTTTTAGGTATGCCCTGGTTAGCTCACCACAACTCAGACATCAGGTGGTTGGAACATGTTGTTTGCCTTCCCACCACTCCCGGCAGGGCCCCGCCAAATTCCACGGCTCCTCCCCCAGCTCATTCCAGTGACTGTGATCAGCTTTTGGTGGGTTCCCTGACAGTGCCACCGTTTCATGCCCCCACCCTCCCAGGGTCCTACCGTGACCTCGCTAAGGCCTTTGATGAGGGAGAGTGTGATCGCCTGCCACCCCACCACAGCACCGACTGCTCGATCGAGCTCATCCTGGGGGACCAACTTCCCAAGGGGAGACTGTATCAGATGAGTCCCTGGGAACTGGCAGTGCTGCAGGAGTTTGTTGACAAGAACTTGGTAAGGGGCTTCATTAAAACTTCAAAGTCTCACATGAGGGCCCCCATCCTTTTTCGCAAAAAGGACGGCTCCCTCAACCTCTGTACAGACTACAAAGGCCTGAATGCAGTGCCCCTGAACAACAAATACCCTCTTCCCTTGATCAAAGACTTGTTGGGGCACCTCTCCAAAGGCAAGGTGTTCACCAAACTGGATTTGTGGGATGCGTATTTTTGGGTCCACATTGCTGAGGGACAGGAACACCTCACTGCTTTCAATACCCCCCCCCCGGCCAGTTCGAGTACCTCGTGATGCCATTCGGCCTCAGTGTGGTCCCTGGGGTGTTTATGAACATCATTAAACAAGGTCCTCCATGACCTGCTGTTTAAGGGAGTTGTCGTTTATTTGGATGATGTACTGATCTATTCTGAGACCATTCAGGTGCAGATCAAGCTGGTGCGTGAGGTGCTGTGCCGCCTCACATGATATGAACTCTATGCCAAGCTTTCCAAATGTGAGTTCCACCAGGAACGGGTGGACTTTTTGGGCTATCACATCTCAGGGTGGGGGATTGAGATGGACCCAAGCAAGGTTCAGGCTGTTGTTGACTGGCCGGCCCCGCGCACACTCAGACAGCTGCAGTCCTTTTTGGGATTTGCGAACTTCTACAGGGACTTCATCCCTGACTTTGCCAGGGTAGCCCTTCCCCTCACTGACCTCCTCCACACCAAAGGTACTGGAACCGGTGGGGCCAGGCCAGGGTTGCCCCTTGCCTGGACGATGGAGTGCCAGGTGGTGTTCCAGGCCCTCAAGGGGATTTTCACCTCAGAACTGGTGTTGGTGCACACAGACCCCAGCAAACCGTTTATTCTACATGTCAATGCTTCAGATGTGCCTTTGGGAGCTGCTTTGCTTCAATGGGGGGAGGACAGGAAGCTGCATGCTTGTGTGTACTCGTCCCATAAATTTTCCGGCCCAGAACTAAATTGGACAGTGGGTGACAAGGAATTTGCACCATCCACATTGGCAACCTGGAGACATTGGTTGGAGGGGGCCCAGAACTCTTTCGAGGTGTGGACCAACCATAAGAATGTGGCCTACCTCAAAACACCCTGCAAGCTCACTGCCAAACTCCAGTGGGCTGTCTTTGCTAGATTTAATTTCACCCTTAACTTCTTCCCAGGGAAGAGCAACTGTCTGGTGGACGCCCTATCCCGGCTCCCGGACTCTGCGCTGGCCAAGCCGTGACCTGTCAGCGTGGTCTTCTTCCCCACCCAACTTGGCCTCCTGGCAGTTACTTGTAGCTGGGTGAAGCAGCTGGGCACTGCCTCCAAGCCCCTGCCCATTCCGCTGCTGCTGGAGACAGAACTTCACAGCCTCACATCTTCTGTACCTGAGGAGGAGTGAGAGGCAGGCATCCTCTCGGAACTGGGGGGTCTGGTGGAGAGGGGACAAGGTCTACTTTCTGGCCAGCCTGCATGCCAAGGTGATGGCAGGTTGTCATGATGCCAAGTCAGTGGCCACTGCGGCTTCATCAAGACTTTACATTTGGTCAGGCAGCACTTCTGGTGGCTCTCCCTCCGCAAGGATGTGGCGAGTTATGTCACTGGCTGCCCCACGTGTGCCTCGGACAAGAACGTCCCGGGTCGCCAGGTCTGTTGCAACCTCTGCCTAACCTCGATGCCCCCTGGCAGACAATCTCAATGTCAGGACTACAACTCCCAGCATGCACCAGCTCCCACCTTTTTTCCAACAAGAGCGGGAAAACAAAGTGAGAGCTGCATCCCACTGAAGCTTCATGGCCAATGAGAGGGCAGAGACTGGGTGGGGGAGAAAGCTGATTGGTTGTTGTTGAGTTCAGAAATAAATTAATATTTATTTATTTATTTATATTTCATAGACTGCCTCATCCCCGGAGGGCTCTACACGGTTCACAACACAAAGACAAAATAACGACCAATAAATTACTTAAGTAACTCTAAAAACATTAAAATCAGTATTCAGCATAATAACCCATATTAGCGGCACCCGGTTTTAAGGCTGGGAGGGACCGGCAGCGCCCCAGATGGAACTAATATAGGGCACTACCAGAGAAGACACTATGGCAGGGCTTCACAAGGGGCAGCCAGTCCGTGGCGGGCCTCACCAAAAGCCTGGTGGAACAACTTGGTCTTACAGGCCCTGTGGAACTCACCAAGATCACAGCATCCATGGGCAGAACAGCCTCTCCCAGCCCCCCAGCCTTGCCAGGTTGCTCTGCCCATGGATCACAGCATCTATGGACAGAACAACCTCTCCCAGCCCCCAACCCCTGCAAGGTTGCTCTGCCCATGGATCACAGCATCCATGGGCAGAACAGCCTCTCCCAGCCCCCAACCCCTGCAAGGTTGCTCTGCCCATGGATCACAGCATCTATGGACAGAACAACCTCTCCCAGTCCCCAACCCCTGGCAGGTTGCTCTGCCCATGGATCACAGCATCCATGGGCAGAACAGCCTCTCCCAGTCCCCAACCCCTGCCAGGTTGCTCTGCCCATGGATCACAGCATCCATGGGCAGAACAGCCTCTCCCAGCCCCCAACCCCTGCCAGGTTGCTCTGCCCATAGATCACAGCATCCATGGGCAGAACAGCCTCTCCCAGCCCCCAACCCCTGCCAGGTTGCTCTGCCCATGGATCACAGCATCCATGGGCAGAAAAAGCTCTCCCAGCTGTAACGAACTAGTAATGTCCAGGCAAAAGTAACCGTTCTCAGTTCTTTATTGTACTGGCAGTCATAGTTGAATGCAGGCGATGCGAGTTCTGACAGCCTCAGCACTTTGATAATTGTTTTAACACAGTAGCAAACCTCTTTCCCACCACAAGAAATTCAACAGCAAATAGTTTCACACAGTCAAGCCGAGTTAACGTGAAAGCAAAAATCCCCAGCCTAGGCAGAGAGCCAGGGCTGACAGGCAAGAACGATTCAAGGACAGAGCACACACCAACATCATCCTGACATCCCACCCCTCCTAAGAACCACCCCATGTTTGTCAGGAAAAGCCTTATGGAAAGCAGTAACTAGAATAGGGGCATGGACATCTGTAGCATAGACCCATGAAACAAGATATTGTAAACGCTGGTGGAGCATGCGGGAATCCAGGATGGCGTCGATTTCGTAATGCTTGTGCCCATCAATCAGAACCAGAGGAGGGCGTTCGGGGGGGCCGTGCCAGGTATCGAAATCTGGAGCCCATTTGAGTAACCTGGAAAGAAATACAGGATGAATATTGCTAAGTGATTTTGGCAACTCAAGTTTAGCAGTTACATTATTGATTACTTGTACAATCTTAAAAGGACCAATAAACTTTTTCCCAAGCTTGGAATATTTATGAACATCCCAGAAATTTTTAGTGGAAAGATACACCCAGTCATACACGTGCAAGGGAAAAGGAATCCAATGTTTATTCGCTTGCATTTTCTGGGACTCCTGGGCCTTGTGCAGAGCTATTCCGATCAAGTCCCAACCTTAAACAATGGTTTGGATCCAGTAATTAAGTTCAGGAGGCTGTCATGGATCTGAGCCCAAAAGAGGAAAAGGTGGGGCAGAACATCCAGAGACGATCTCAAAGGAAGTTTTCTGGGTGCTGGTATGCACAGCATTATTATACCCATATTCAGCAAAAGGCAGCAAGTCCGCCCAATTATTCTGATGATAGTTAGTGTAGCACCGCAGGTATTGCTCCAAAGTCTGGTTCGTACGTTCCGATTGGCCATCAGATTGTGCGTGATAAGGAGAAGATAAGGATGATTTGACCCCCCAAGAGAGCCAGAAATGCCATCCAAAACTTGGAAACAAATTGAGGACCCCTGTCTGAAATTATCTTAGACAGAACAGAGTGTAATCGATAGATGTGCTGAATAAACAATCTTGCCAACTTCTGGGCAGAGGGAATGGTGGAACAAGGTATGAAATGTGCTTGTTTAGAAAACAGGTCTACCACCACCCACAGCTCTTGCCTTGGCTCTCCGGGAGATCCATGATAAAGTCCATGGAAATAACCTGCCATGGTCGGTCGGAAGGAGGGATAGGCTGCAACCACCCGTGGGTTTTTCTGGGGATGGATTTGGCTTCAGCGCAAACAGGACACCCTTTGACATAAGCCTCAATATCCTTATGCATGGTACGCCACCAAAATTGGCAACGTAGCAGATGTAACGTTTTCAAAAATCCAAAATGCCCCACTTGCTTAGCATCATGACCAGTGAGAAGCACAGTTTTCCGGAGATGCGGCGGCACATACCAACAGTCTCCTTTCTGCCATGCCCCGTCCCGCAGCACCAGGGACAGGCCGCCCTCACCCTCTGGAATGAGGCTCCCTCCTGCCTTGAGAAAGTCTTGTAAAAGGGAGTAAACCATATCAGGACAACTGGGGTGTGTGGCGGCAGAGGATAATGAAGCCAGAGGTGGATCGGTCTGTGCGCGGGTTTAGGCCCGGGTGACTGCTAGACCCAATTGTGATGGGGAAAACACAGTATGTGGAATGGCACATAAGGAGGTATCCACCCCCCGGGGAAGGCGGGAGAGCGCGTCCGCTAACTGGTTGGTCTTCCCTGGGAAAAATGCACTGTGAACTGGAAATGGGAAAATAAATCAGCCCACCGCAGTTGCTTAGCCGACATTTTACTGGAAGTGGAAAGGGCCCACAAATGTTTATGATCTGATCAAACTTGGAAAGGACAGGCAGCACCTTCTAGCCAATAGCACCAAGTACTGAGAGCTTCTTTAATGGCTGCAGTTTCTTTATCCCCTACCATCCAGTTTAGTTCAGGACCAGAAAATTTCTTCGAAAGATAGGCATAAGGAGACAGCTTTCTGTCTTCACCGTGTTGTAACAGGGCTGCCCCTAAAGCTTTGTCAGAAGCGTCCACATGTACTACAAAAGGCAGGGCAGGATCGGTATGGATCAAAATAGGCTCAGTAGTAAAAGCAGTCTTAAGTTGTTGGGTGCCTGCTGGCAACCATCAGTCCAATTAAGGGGGGCTCCCGTTTTAGCTTCCTGTGGTCCTTTGCCTTTAGTACGTAGCAAATCAGTTAGTGGCAAGGCTATTTGGGCGAATTGCAGAATAAAATCATGATAAAAGTTTGCAAATCCCAGAAACGATTGAAGCTCCCTGCAAGTGGCAGGAATGGGCCAATTTACCACTGCCTCCACCTTAGCAGGATCCATTTCCAACCCTCTCGCTGACACATGGTATCCAAGAAAATCCAGTTTTTCCTGATGGAAGGCACATTTAGACAGTTTCACAAATAAAGAGTTGTCGAGGAGTCTCTGCAAAACAGTGCGAACCAAAGCAACATGCTCCTCTACGTTGCATGAGTAGATCAAGACATCATCCAAGTACACCACCACTCCTTTAAACAACAAATCTTGCAAAACCTCGTTAATTAAAGACATGAAAGCCCCAGGCGCTCTGTGTAACCCGAATGGCATTACGAGATACTCATACTGTCTGAACTTAGTGTTGAAGGCTGTGAGATACTCATAGCCCTCTGCAATGCGCACTCTATAGTAAGCCTCCCTCAAGTCCAACTTGGTGAAAATCCGACCAGACCCCAAAGCATCCAAGAGGTCTTTGATCAAAGGTAACGGGTATTTATTGGAGGCTGACACTGCATTCAGCCCTCTATAGTCAGTGCACAATCTCAAAGAGCCATCTTTTTTCTTGACAAACAACACTGGTGCAGCGTACGTGTTTCCAGTTGCCTTCCGAATAAACCCACGAGCCAGATTCTTGTCCAAGAATGCCCTTAACTCAGTCTCCTCAGTGGGGCTCATCCGATAAACATGGTCCTTCGGAAGCTTAGCTCCTGGAATCAATTCAATCTTACAATCCGTGTTCCTATGGGGGGGCAGCTGGTCACATTCCCGCTCCTCAAAAACTCTGGACAGGTCCCAGTAGTGCTTAGGCACTCCAGGCAGTTCGGGCGGCGAGGTAACGCCAGAAGCCAAAGCAGGGGCATTCAGTTCGGGTGGGTCCGCTTCATGCATGTGTTCCCCACAGGGCAGATCAGTGAAACGAACTATGCGGGGCACCCATCGGATTGTGGGATCATGTGCCTCCAACCAGGACATTCCAAGAACTATCGGGTGTCTTGCCACTGGGGCCAAAACGAAACTACGGCATTCCCAATGCTCCTCACACCGTAAGAGGTTGGGTTCAGTTTTGAAACGAGCTGCCCCCCCAAAGGGCTGCCATCCATTTGTGTAAATGGAATGGGTTTGACCAATGGGAACAATTATAATCCAAGTTCCTTCGCTATTTGCAGTCACATAAGGCAATGGGAACACCCTGAGTCCACAAGCACCTGAGCCAAAATATGAGTGTTCTTGGCCGTATTAGAGAGTGTAGCCATTAGGGTAGTGGGGGCGCCACCATCACTCACCGCATCTTTTGGGGGTTCCGTGGTTTCGGGAACTGCTGTAGAGTGACTGATGCCAGTGGGATTTTCCTCCTCTTCGGGGAAATCGAGTTCCTCTGCAACCAAAGCTTCGGACGTACCTTGGGCTGACTTAGGAGGCGCTGAACGTCTTGCTGGTTTGGCCGTAGACTTCTTTGGAGTAGCTCTGCCTGCAGATTTGGGTTTCTTTGGACAAGTAGCAGCCATAAGACCAGGCTTGCCACAGTACAGACAAAGTCCTAAACGACGCTGCCGTTCGGAGACGGTTTCCGTAGAAGGTGGTGATGTGGCGGCAGCAGTTGAGGCAGGAGTTTTCTTCACTGGGGACGAAGGGCATTTGGCTGGCTGGGTTTTGATCCCTGACCCTTTGGAATGATTGAGCCTGCCAGCAATCACGCTGCCAATTTCGATCCATTCTGTGGCCATGCAGGGCTCGTTATTCATAACAGCCCAACTCCGGATTTCGGGGTCAACAGCCTCATAGAAATATTCGGCTTTCATTCAATCTGGCCAGTCAGGAATTTTACTGGCGACTACACGGAATTGACGAGCAAAATCCACAACTGGCCTGTTGTCCTGCCGAATAGTTTTTAGCGTTTTCTTAGCGTTATCACAGACATCCCGATCTTTGAATCGCAGGTGTAATCCTTGCAAAAAATCGGCTACCGGCTTTTCCTCAGCATCGATGCTGTTCCTTAGCATCAAGTTCAAACAGTTCCACAAACCATTCTGCCACTTCCCCGTCCAAAACTGAATTGATATCACGAACCTTCTCCCTCTCAGAACGATACATGTTATCACATTTCTGCATATGAGCATTAAGCTGTAAGATGAAATAGGGTAATTTGGCAGCTGTACCATCAAAATGTGCAGGAATACACAGACTGGTTAAACCACAACCCTGGAGTCCAGGGGGAAGGGGTGCGGCGTATTGGTCTGGAGTGGGCTGGATGTGGCGTCTTGGTAGCGGCCGGGTGGGTCGATAGTCCACAGGTTGTGGGCGAGACATGTCTGGTCGCCCTTGGATTTGACTTGTGGCAACATGTTGGTGTTCCGACCGCATCTCCGCTGCCTGGGCATTCAGCTCACATTGGAGGTCCACCACTGCAGCGCATTCGCGAGCTTCAATGGCCACCAAATCACTCTCCTTCCGAAGCAGTTTGGACCTTTCCTTTTCCAGGACTGCACGTTCATGCTGGATTTAGAGAAGTTCAGCTCTGTGTGCTGCAGAACTTTTGGACTGTTGTAATTTCAGAGCACGCAGCTGTTGTACTTCCCAGAGCAATTCTTGTTTGGACTGCTCCACAGCATACAAAACTTTGCGTTCCTGTTGTTCTCGATCCTTTTGCAGTTGCTGATATTGATATCCCAGAACATCCTCATCATGTGAAGGACCTGCACCTGGAGGATCCATTTGCTCCACTGGTTCATCTTCCCCGAATGCTCCAGGGGGAAGCGAACCCGGGTGTGAAGCGCCCAGATTCACCAACTGATCTCATTCCACTTCTTCATTGGGCCAAGGGTTTTGAGCAACCCCTCGGGGAGATTTGGTTTCGCCTGAGTCATGTTGGGAAAGTGCCACTTGGGGAACTTTGGGTTGGGCCCCGGTACTCTGCAGGTGTCCGGTAGCCATGGTCTCCTCAAAACGCCAATCAAGGAATCTTTCCAGCGACTCGTGAGTGGTACCATGTATAGTAGAAAGACAAATTTCCTCGGTCACCATTCTCATAATGGGTTTGTAATCCATCCAGCAGCGGGTGGTGAAATGCATTGCCGCTGGTTCACCATCCATGGCAGCTCCTCCACCCATGTCACATTGCTCCTGAGTCAGGGGAAGGCAGCATGCCAGCAGGGTTCTGTGGGTCATCATCAGAGTTGCCTGTTCAACCTGCTCCTGCAAACCGAGGAAAGTAACACTCCGGCTGAGATGAGGTCGGGACAGCACAACCAACGACAGAGGCTCTGGTTCCAGCTCCGGCTCCAGATCAGACTCCTCTGGGTGAACTAAAACAGGGGGAGGATGAACAGGGCCCTTTATGGGGGTCTCCGTCTTGACTTCATATTCAGAGTTAAAAGGACCCCTGAAACCTAGCTTATCAGGATCCGTGGAGATGACTCCACGGCGAGACATCAGGTAACCTTGTACTTCACGTCAAAAGTTACACTGAGAGATGAGAACTCACATAATGTAACAAACTAGTAAAGTCCAGGCAAAAGTAAGTGTTCCCAGTTCTTTATTGTACTGGCAGTCATAGTCGAATACAGGCAATGCAAGTTCTGAGAGCCTCAGCCCTTTGATAATAGTTTTAACACAGTAGCAAACCTTTTTCCCACCACAAGAACTTCAGCAGCAAATAGTTTCACACAGTCAAGCCGAGATAACGTGAAAGCAAAAATCCCTAGCCTAGGCAGAGAGACAGGGCTGACAGGTGAGAAAGATTCAAGGACAGAACACACAACAACATCATCCTAACAGCAGCCCCCAACCCCTGCCAGGTTGTTCTGCTCATGGATCACAGCATCCATGGGCAGAAAAAGCTCTCCCAGCCCCCCAACCCCTGCCACGTTGCTCTGCCCATGGATCACAGCATCTATGGGCAGAAAAAAGTTATCCCAGCAGCCCCAGCCCCTCCACATTGCTCTGCCCATGGATCACAGCATCCATGGGCAGAACAAGCTCTCCCAGCCCTTGTTCTCATATTCTATGGGAAGATTGGAGGAGGGAATCCAGAGAAGTCAAGGGGGGATAAATGTAACAGCCCAATTTGCTAGAACTGACTTTCTGAAGTTTGAGTGCTTTTAGCCACCCCAATAATGTCTTCTGATTCTTCATCCAGAATCCGCTTAATGACTGTTGGTCCATGACCTAAAACCTCCCATTTGACCTCACCCACTGGTACAGAACTCCTTGCAAAGTGGTGTTGCAATGCTCTCAAAGAAGCAATAGGCCAGTGTGTAAGAGTTATGCAGGTTAAAAAAACCTTTTAAAGAAACCAGTGGCATTTGTGGCTTTCTGGATATGAGATTGGGTAGAACTTGGATCAGAAAGGAAAAGGAGGCAGCTACTCAGGGCATCAGAACTGGAGGCTTTTGCAGACTGTGGCAATTTTTCAAAGCTATAAAAGAAATATATACAAATCAGGAAGCTATAATTAAAATAAGCGGGGAATGTACAGAAAAATGTAAAATTAAAAGAGGTACTAGATAGGGTTGCCCTATATCCTGACTACTTTTTATAATAACTTTGGAAGTTTTAATAAGGGATATACAAAACCAAAATTTCCTTTTAAGAATAACAACTAAAAAACATTCCATAAAAAATCTAGCTTATGCTGATGACATATTTCTGATAGTGTACGACCCAATGATTAAGGTCCCAAAAATTCTTAATATAATAGAAAAATATGGTAATATGGCTGGATTCAAAATTAATTTAGCCAAAACCCAAATGTTTGCTATTAAACCTAATAAATAGAGAAAAACAAAAATTGGAGATAGAAACCAATATAAAAATAGGGGGAAAATATCTTGGTATTATGTTGGAAGAAAACAATAACAACTTAATCCACAACAATTATGATCTACAGTGGGCCAAAATAAGGGAAAATCTTAGAAGATGGACAGGAACTCAAACCTCTCTGTTAGGTAGGATTAGTATTGTAAAAATGAATATCCTCCCCAAATTTCTGTTTTTATTCACTAATATTCCATTCATAACTTCCAGAATAAATTTCAAAAAATGGAGAGTGGAAATATCTAAATTCAAAGGGAAGGGAAAGAAACTATGAGTAAGATTTAAATGTCTTATACAACATAAAAATCAAGGAGGCCTGACAGTACCAGACCTCCATTTATATCATGATGCTGCAGCAATAATGTGGGTAAAAGAATGGATCACACTGCAAAATTACAAACTTTTATAACTTGCATGAGAAGCAAGCCTTTATTGGCATAGACAGCAGTACAACAATAATAAAAACAGATTAAAAAGCATATACAATACAGGATATACATGTTAGGACGAAGGAAATCTACTAGCATTTAGTAATTTCCAGGAGAAAGTCTGCCACTATCATACAGAGAGAAGGATCAGGGTTGTCCAACAAGTAGTGTAATCTAAATAAATCGGGGAGATCGGGTAAATGTAAAGGAGTGAGATTCACATACTTGGATCTGATTTCCTTGAATCTGTGACAGTGAAGTAATTGGTGGGCCAGAGATTCAACTGAGCCATCATTACAGTTTGAGCCATCATTACAGTTTGAGCCATCATTTAGTTTGGAGAGGAGACGTCTGAGGGGGGATATGATTGAAGTCTATAAAATTATGCATGGGGTAGAAAATGTTGACAGAGAGAAATTTTTCTCTCTTTCTCACAATACTAGAACCAGGGGGCATTCATTGAAAATGCTGAAGTGGAAGAATTAAGACTAATAAAGGGAGAAGCACTTCTTCCGCATAGCGTGTGATTGGTGTTTGGAATAATATACCACAGGAGGTGGTGATGATGGCCACCTAACCTGGTTAAAAGCTTTAAAAGGGGCTTGGACAGGATTTATGGAGGGAGAGATGGGTTATGGCTACCAATCTTGATCCTCCTTGATCTCCAGATTGCAAATGCCTTAGGAGACGGGGTTAGCTCAGGGCAGCAGCAGCAGCAGAGTAGGCCATTGCTTTCACATCCTGCATGTGAGCTCCCAAAGGCACCTGGTGGGCCACTGCGAGTAGCAGAATGCTGGACTAGATGGACTCTGGTCTGATCCAGCTGGCTTGTTCTTATGTTCTTATGTTCTTACATGGGCACAATCTTTTAGCCTTTTTCTTGCTTATTAAATCTGCCATGTAACAAGGCAGAAGGCATAACATTAAACCTGGCGAGCATTATGGCTCTCCTTTGGAGCCGGGTTTATTAAGCAATACAAAAGGTAGGTGTGCCAAGTGGCCCTGTTCAAATGGGAGAGAAAAATACAGGGAGGAGCACGTTTTTTAGCTTGGCTGTGGTGATTAGGGTAGAGAACTACGCTATCCAATAGTTGACCTTTTAATTTCCTATAAGCTTCTGGAATAGGACAAAGGGCAAAGTGAATCCCACTGACAGTCCGATAGAGGCAATTTTTCTTCAATTATGGAAAACCAGGGGTGGAATTGGTGTCAGA
Source organism: Sphaerodactylus townsendi (assembly GCF_021028975.2). Lineage (NCBI taxonomy): Eukaryota > Metazoa > Chordata > Lepidosauria > Squamata > Sphaerodactylidae > Sphaerodactylus > Sphaerodactylus townsendi. Next base: position 58,832,153 of record NC_059436.1, on the reverse strand, counting down.
AGAGCAGGCGGATTGGACCAAGGGAATTACAGTCCGAGAGAAAATAGATTAGCAACCAGAATCTAAAAGTCCTCAACCAAGTGGCTGATTCAAGGAGTTTTGACCTAACTCCAGACAAAAGGGCTGCATAGGGCACACACAATGTGGGGAGTCCAGTTATCTTGTTGAAAAAAATTTGAAGAGAATTCAAAGGAGTAGGATTTAATAGCTTGAATCCAAATTGGGACTCGATAAAGAAACAATCTCAAAGCGTTTGGCATTGAAAAATTTGAGGGCAGGAGGGATAAAGGAGTAGCCACTGCTGTAAAAGAAACGTAGTAGTGCTGACATACTATTAGATGTAGCTAGGAGAGCGACCTTCCTCTGGATTCCCCATGAAAGGTTAAAGGAGAATGAGAGGCCAAGGTATTTATAGCACTTAACCTGTTCAATTTGGGTTCTTTTCATTGCCCATGTGAGCTTCTTAAAGCGCCTAGAGAAGACCAATACCTTAGTTTTTTCATAATTAATTGTCAGTCTGTTGGATTCACAGTAATCCACACAGCGCTTCATTAAGCGTCTGAGGCCAACTCTGGATGGAGAGAGAAGGACAGCATCATCTGCATAGAGCAGAATTGTTACATGGGATGTACCCAGTTTTGGGGCATGGCTGTTCACTGCTGAGAGGGCAGAGGGGAGGTCACTTAAGAAAAGATTGAAGAGAGTGGGGGCCAGGACACAGCCCTGTTTGACCCCTTTGGAAATTGGAATACTGTCTGTTAAAGAAGGCCTTCATGGGAGACACTTGATCCAGAAGCAAGCTGGTAGTATGTGCAGTTGCCTAATTAAAGAGAACAAGAGTCTGGCATCAATGTTGAGGGCAAGCTGCCAGTTTTTGTCCAAGAGAAGTTCTCTCGGCACAGAGTCCAAAGGCAGCCTTTAAAATCCAATAAAAAAGGGCAGTGTAGAGAGTTTGTTATCTGCATTGATTGAATATTTACTGGCATAGGTGTATTAGCACCAAAGGTGTGGTCCAGGAGGAGATTTCCCCTAGCGAAAGCCTTATTTGTTTCAGCCCCCACTGCACCAGTCGTGGAAAGCCACAGCTGAAGTTTCTTCAGTAGCAATTTGGCATAAATCTTCCCTATCACTGAGAGGAGGCTGATGGGGCGAAAGTTGGCAGGCTCTGAGTGACTTCCTTTTTTATGGATGGGAAACACAGTCGCAGACAGCCAAGTCTTGGGTAGGATACCTGAACTGTTTACTTGGGTAAACAGAAGTAAAAAGTACTGTTTACTTGGGTAAAAAGAATGGCCGGGATAGGGTATAACTTACCCAAAGGCTGGAATGCCTATTTATGGCTGCAAAAAAGAAGCAGACAGACAATAGTGTATTTCAAAACCACTTCATTAGATTAAGGCTGCTGAAAGTATGGATAAAATACAGAAACAAACTTTACTGTAACATGCCAACATGAGTGTCTTGTTTAGAATCTTTAGGAGGAGGAGAGAGAACCTTAGAGACGCAATGGTTGAGATACCAAGACTTGCTGCAGTGGAATCAAGATAAACCTGCGATCAAAAGCAGAGAAAATATAATTATAAGTAGTAAGATATGTGACTGGTATACTTACCTCCAAATACAAAGTAGTTTCAAATCAGACTTGGAAATCTGGGGCCTAAATGAAAATGTTGGAGTTAGATTTAGTACTGATTTAGGACAGATATTAAAAGCACAAGCGCAACATACAAAATTTTATTAACACAAAAAAATGAACAGGAAGCTATAAAAGCTAATATGATTCTATGGGCCCAAAATATAAATGATACAATAACACTAGAGCAATGGTCAAGATTCTATAAGGACGTATATAGATTTACTCGCAGTTCCACTCTCTGGGAGAACAATATTAAGATGTATTACAGGACCTATATCACACCCAATATTCTAAATAAAATAAATAAAATAAATAAGAAATTACAGGCCAGTCAGTTTGACATCTGTTCCTGGTAAATTAGTAGAATCTATCATTAAAGATGATATTATATTATTATATTCGATTATAAAACATGTAGAAATGCAAGACCTGCTGAGGAAGAGTCAGCATGGCTTTTGCAGAGGCAAGTCCTGTCTTACAAACTTACTAGAGTTCTTTGAGGGTGTAAACAGGCATGTGGATAAGGGGGAACCAGTGGACATTGTCTTCTTGGATTTCCAAAAGGCTTTTGACAAAGTTCCTCACCAGAGACTGTTGAGAAAACTCAGCAATGAAGGAATAAGAGGGGAAGTCCTCCTATGGATTCAAAACTGGTTGAGGAACAGGAAACAAAGGGTGGGTATAAATGGGAAGTTCTCACAATGGAGAGATGTAGGGAGTGAGGTGTCCCCCAAGGGATCCATTTTATGGGACCAGTGCTCTTTAACCTATTCATATAAATGTGACCTGGAAGTAGGGGTGGAGTAGCGTGGTGGCTTTCAAGTTTGCAGATGATACCAAATTATGTAGGGATTGGTGAGAACCACAAAGGATTAAGCGAAGAGCTCCAAGTGGACCTTTGATAGAATTAGGGTGAGTGGGCTAAGAAATGGCAAATGCAGTTCAATGTAGCAAAATGCAAAGTGATGCACATAGGGGCAAAAAATCCAAACTTCACATAGACGCTACAAAGACCAGTACTATCAGTCACAGACCAGGAAAGGGATTTGGGCGTCTTAGTTGATAGTTCCATGGGAATGTCAACTCAATGCATGGCAGCTGTGAAAAAGGCAAACTCTATGCTGGGGATAATTAGGAAAGGAGTTGATAATAAAACTGCAAGGATTGTCATGCCCTTATATAAAGCCATGGTGCGACCGCACTTGGAGTCCTGTGTCCAGTTCTGGTCGCCACATCTCAAAAAGGATATCGAAGAGATAGAAAAAGTGCAGAGAAGGGCAACGAGGATGATTGAAGGATTGGGGCACCTTCCTTGTGAGGAGAGGTTGCAGTGTTTGGGGCTCTTTAGTTTGGAGAGGAGACGTCTGAGGGGGGATATGATTGAAGTCTATAAAATTATGCATGAGGTAGAAAATGTTAACAGAGAGAGGTGCACTGGATCCACTGGCAGGACTCTGCTGCAGCCTACCCAGCAAGGCCAGCTATGTGGGGATGTGGGACAGACCATGGCCGCTGCTCGATTCCTGGGACCTGGGCAGTTGGAGAGAGTGGCTGCAGCCAATCCTTCTCTTCTCTTGCAGTGGCTCGCATGGATCGGCGGCTGACTCGTGTGGAGCGTTGCCTGGCGGAGGTGGAGTGACAGCAGGTGCCAGGGGAGCATCCCCACCCAGCCACCCCAGAGCCTCCCATGGTGCTCAGCTCTGAGACAGCCAGTGCCACATAGCAGCCTGCCTCATCCTCGACCAGCTCCAGTGTCCCCCATATGCCATCAGACCTGGAGGAGGCCAGCACAGTGGCTGCCAGCCCACCCTTCTCTGCTCTGGGAGTGGCTCCTGCAGACCCAGTGGGGGGGACCTGCCCCGCACCTGGCAAGTCTGCCCTCCAGCCCAGAGGGGTTCCCTTGATGGCCAGCCATCCAACAGGCCGGACTGAAGGGGAGGTTCTGAGGGGTGGGGTGGGGTGGGGGTTGGTTCTGTGGTTTTGTTGTGGGTGGGGTCTTGTTGTGGGTTAGGGGGGTTCTTGTGGAGGGTTTGTTGGGGGGTTGTGTTGAGGGGTTGTTGGGGGTTTGTTGGGGGTTTGTTGGGGGTCTTGTTCGGGTTTTTGGGGGGTCTGTGCGTTTGTTGTTGTGGGGGGCATTGCGGGGGGAGGGTTCTTTCGACACTGCTGTTTTGGTTTGAAAATAAATATTTTTTTCACTTTGAACAACTGCCTCATTTTTTGTGCCTGGGGGGGATCCACTGACCCTCCCTGTGTGCCCATGCATTTCACCAATCCCTGGCCCCCACCCACATGTCCCACACCCATTCACCAGGGAGAGTGGCAACACACCACAGTAGCCAGGGTTGCTTCCTGTAGGACCTTTTACTTCAGGTTCTGTACACTCACAGGGATTCTGTCTCCACCCCATCCTTACCTCCTCCTTCAGAGGTTAGTCCCAGCTCCCCGGCCGCCACCCCTCCCACGGCCCCGGTCCCTGATGGGGGTGGGGTGCTCTGGCCTCGCTTTGCTGGTGGGGACTGGTCCCCTGTTTCTCCTGGTTTCCCTTTCGTAGGGGGCACAGGGGGACTTGGCCCAGCTGCCTCCCGGGGCTGGCTGTGGCTGACCTGCACAGGGGGACTTGTCCCAGCTGCCTCCCGGGGCTGGCTGTGACTGACCCGCACAGGGGGAGTTGGCCCAGCTGCCTCCCGGGACTGGCTGTGGCTGACCCGCACAGGGGGAGTTGGCCCAGCTGCCTCCCAGGGCTGGCTGCAGGTGACGAGCACAGGAGGAGGGGGGGCCACTGCTCCCTGTCTTCGCTCACACACAGGGCTGCCAAGAAGGGGGATTGGGTGGGGCAACAGTTCTGAAGGGGCCCCGTGCTGATGGATTCTGAGGTCTGTCAGTCTCCTCAGGATGTCTGTCCACTCAGCCATGAGTTCGTGGGTGCGGGCCACCACAGTGACGTAGGCTTCTCAATACTGGCACATCTTCTCGCGAATGACCTCACGAATCTCCCAGAGTTCCTCCACTGCAGTTGCCCGCCATACCTGCTCTGCTTTCTGTGCCAACCTCTGGCTCTCTGCCTCAGCAGCACACTGGTCTAGAAGCTGGCGGCCCAGATATGTCAGAATGGCGACCCTTCAGACCTGGCGTCTGACCTCCCTTGGTGGTGGCGACTGTGACTGGCACCTTCTGGAGCAGCCTGTGGGTGACAAGCGCAGGGCTGGTTCCAGGCACCTCCCCCTCCCCGCATCTGCAACCACCCACCCAGACAGCGGCTGGTGATGTACCTCGCTGAGATGGGCATGTGGATGTCCCCTCCCTGGGGTCGCTGTCTTCCTCCTCATCTCCTTGTGGCTCCTCGCCCTCCTGGTCTCTGTCCTCCTGCTGGGTGGACAAATCTGACGCGGCCTCTGCCAGACGGAAGGTTCTAGTGTCGCACTCATACATTGTCACGTCTCCACCCCGGTGGCCGCTCACAGTCGCACCCTTTCAGCCCTTCGCCCCTACGCAGGCCAACCCAGGTGGGGAGGGAACTTACCGGAGCCAGCTGAGGATGGGTGCCCAGCTGGTCCTTCGCCGGGAGCCGTGTCTTGGGTGGCCGTGATGTCTACGGAACACAATGGTTGGTGTTCATTCAGGGGGTGGGGGTGGAATGGGGCCCCACTCCTCCGCATGGAGGAGGAGGCTGGTGGTATGCCAGTGGCCTTGGTAGTGGCCCTGGTGCACCTCATCCCTTCCTGTTCCCCCGCACAGACCTGGACTTTTCAGCTGGCCCAGCTGTGCTGTGGGGGATCGGCACTGACTGGGACCCAGCCTGGCTTCTGATTCCCATGGTCCATGCACTGGAGGGAGATGGTGGGTAGCCAGCCATTTCAGGGTGCTAGGGGTGATTGGGGAAGGTGGTGGGACCCACCTCCTGTCTCACCGGAGTCCGAGGGGCTGCTGGGTGCCTGGGTGGCCCTGACAGCTGAGGGCGCCTCCTCTGAAGTGTCCCGCTGCACCGTGGCTCCGGAGTGGTGGCTCGCTGTGCTTCTGTCCCCCTGTGTGGCTGGCATGGTGTAGGTTCTGGCCACCCGACCTGGCTGGACACTCTCGTCCACCCCGAGTATACACTGCAGCTCCTCATAGTAGGGACAGGTGGCTCTCTTATTACCTGTCCCTCTGTTGTGCTGCAGCACACGCTTAAACTCATACCTCAGGGATTTTGTTTTTGTGCAGCATTTGACAGCTGTCCAGTGGTGGCCCCGATCTATCATCTGCTGGGCTACCCGATGAAACACATCTATATTGCGGCAGCTCGTGGCGAGGGCATGCTGCATCTGCAGGTCCCCCCATATGTCCAGCAGCTCCCGGGTCTCCCTGTCTCTCCAAGCAACTCCTCGGCCAGGCTGCCGCCCTCTAGCTTTCCTGTCACTGGCCATTGCCTGGGTGGCCACTCACACAGGGCCACCAGCCGCCTCCACCTGATGCTGCGGTACTACACGTGTGTCGCCAACAGTGGCCAGCGGGCCAGTTTTCTGCACTTCCTCCACCCCAATTGCCTGCCTTCCCTTGAGAGTGGGATGGGCATCCGCTGTCCCCCCCGATTGGTTGCAGAGGAACCTCCTCAGGCCACTGTTCCTCCCTTGGGTCCTGGTGTGGGCAACCTCGGTCCTGTCAGGTGCGCTGTGTGCACATTGGGGTCCTCCCCCCTGCTGCCTGGGGTTTGTGCAGCTGTGCAGATATGCTGTTGCACATCTGTGAATGTGCATGACCCTTAAACGCCACACAGTCAAGGCGCCGTTGAAGCGGAACACTTTGACACTGCCGCTGCTGACCTCACCACCATGGCCGCCATAATGGTTCTCCCTCCCCAACATGGCCACTGCCAGTGTGGGCTGGTGTTTGGCAGTCGCCATTTTTGACATCGACTCTGTGGCCGCGGTTCGCACGGCTGCAGCCTCGGAGTGCTGTATTTGAAAAACCTCTGTTCCTGGGCTGCGGCTTGAATACCGCGGCTTCGCGCCAGTTGATCGTTTTCACGATGGCGTGGCTGCGCAGATCCACCGCTGCGCATGCGCATGCTTACGCTGCGACGCTCTTTTTCCTGTTTCCATGATGTCATAGTTTGTCCGTGCAGAAACGGCCTGAAGTTTGGTGAGATTGGGCCATGTAGGTTACAAAATACTAAAACAAATAGATTATACAGAGTAAAACATCCCATGAACAATGCAATAAGGACTAGGATTACAGAACTGGAAAACAATGCAAACAAACAAAAACTATTAGAATTAGAACTCATGTGTCCGTAGCAATGGTTAACCTACATTTAGTTAACCTAAAAATTGCATGCCGATTGACAATCATATTTTACTGGTTCTGGTGGGTTGTCCAGGCTGTGTGGCTGTGGTCTGGTGGATCTTGTTCCTAATGTTTTGCCTGCATCTGTGGCTGGCATCTTCAGAGGTGTATCACAGAGGGAAGTCTGTTACATTCTGTGTCCAGTGAGAAGGGAATGTTTAGTGGGGTATCTATTGTCCATGTCCCAGGGTGGGGAACCAATCAGTAAGTGTTTGGGTGGAACTTGCTATGCCAAGATGTTGTTGATAGTATTGTATTGTGGGTGGGACTTATCATTCCAGGGTGTGATTCACATTTTCCTGCCCTATAGCAGCAGTAGTATTGGTGAATGCAAATCCTATTTGAATCATATTGATACCCAAGGTCATATTGATACCCAGTTATGATTTTTGTCACTGCAATATAGAAGAGGATTTCTAGACTGATACAGCATATTTTCATGAAAATGTATTTTAAAAAATTGAGCAACCTCTTTTGCCATTGTACAGTTTTTGATGGCCATTTGGGTTGGAAGGTCATCACACCAACCCTAACTGTTCACATAGGCTCCAGTTCTCTCATCATGAAGGGGAGAATGAAAATTTCCACCCATTTGCTGCTGTCATAGCTGAATTTACAAATGACACCACCTGCCCTCCTCTACCTCCTCCTTTCCAGATCTCACGCAGAAGCTTGTAAAAGTCCCTCTGTCTGATGCAGGAGAGTAAATCACACTTGACAGCTACATCTCCACAGAGCAGTTAGAATTAATGTAACAATTGTGTGTTTAATGAAGCAACAAGATGCCCAGGCAGCTGCAAGGGCTCCTGGGATGGCCAAATCCCCCTGGACCTAACTGACGCGGACTCAGTCAGATGGTGACTTGTTGAGGCAAGCGCCATGTAGGGAGTGAGCCAGAGGATGTGGAAAGGGGGACGCATAGAGAATAAGCAGCAAACAGGCCTCAGGCTGGAGTCTCTGCAAAAGAAGGGAAGGGAGCTTCCCTCCCCGGGCCTTGCTCATCAGCGAGCCCAAAGGCCAGCTCAGTCCATTCACACTTTGTATTTTCCAATTCAAGGTCATACAGTATGGATCTGAAAAGTATTTGACCCCCTGAAAGATATGCACAGGCTTTTTTCCTTGAAAGATTACCTTTCTATTTATTTTTATCCTTTGAAAACCAGTCTCTAGTCCTGTTCCTATGAACAGAACAGGGAAATGTGCAGGTTGCATTCTATTTTTTTGCCATCAAATCCTATCTGACCTATGGTGACCCTGGTGGGGCTTTCTAGGCAAGAGGTGTTGGGAGGTAGTTTGCCATTTATTGCCTCCGTGTCACACTTCCAGTATTCCTTTGCAGTCTCTTATACAAATACTTGCCTGGGTTGATTCTGGTCAGCTTCTGATATCTGATGAGATCCGGCTAGCCTGGGCTATCTTGACCACGTGTTTTGGCCAATATTTTCAAGTACTGGAAAGACTGGCAAATAAGCATTTAAAAGTACTAAAATTAAGTGTAACATCTATGGCTATATTCAGCCAACACAGAATCTTGAGACAAAAACCAAACAATATAAATATACATAAGAATCAACAAATAATATCTATAAACAGAAGTGTATCTGGTTTAAGGACAAGTAGGTCATGTCCCCAGGATGCCCCTTGAAGGGTGTGCCATTCTGTCACTCCCTGCAGGGCAATATGGGCAGAGTCTGGTTGGGTGGCAAAGATGAAACCCTGTAGAAAGGGCCTGCCCACTCCCAGGGGGGCTTGGGTGAAGAGTCAAAGGAGAGACTTTGTCTGGAAGGGTCCTTCACTGGATCCCTCTCTGGCAGCAGCTTTGTGGGCACTTGCTCCATGGCCCTGGGAAGGCAGGCCAGAAGGGTACTAGAGTGAATTATGACTATAGCATGGGGCTGCTGAGAGACCTGGAGTTTCCCAGGCAGAGGACCTGGTGTCCTGGGGAAGCCCCCAATGACTGTGCTGGGCCCCAAAATGGCCACGTGGCAGTGGCTTGGCAGTATAACATGTATAACACATGTCTCTTTCAGGGGGGCTATCAGCCAAAGAGGTAAGGGGCCATACTGAAGGATGTGAATGGCTTTGAGACTCCTAACACTGTGTTAGCCCTCAGGCAGCATTCAGGACCATAGAGCTTGCTAGCATAGGACCCCACCAGCTGACTTGTACACTTGCAAACTCCTCTCCCTGGACAGCCACTGCTGACTGAGGGAAATCTCCACTTCACTCAACATTCCCAGACCCTCCACATGCTCCCTGACCTGAGCACTTGGGCACAGGATGGGCTCAGGGCTCCTGTAAGTTGCGCAGCTCTGCAGCCTGACGTTGGAAGAGTCTCACATACCATCCAGCATAGACCCAATCTCACAAACACCTTCAAAATCTTTTAGGTACTGCGATCCATATTGCAACATGTGGGCATTGACCTGAACCAGGAAAACCGGGAGCAAGTCCTGAGTCCCATCAAAATGAGTACTCAGTCGGACCCTGGGCTTGAACGGAGGGGGAGCTACTCCATATGGTGCAAAGTTTGGCAGCACACCTCCTGGAGTGCCCCATCCTGGTGGCATGAATGGCGGCATCAGGGGTGGGACTGGTAATGGAGCAGGTGCAGCGGGCAGCAGGGGGACCCCTCCTGGGGCTGGCTGAAAAGGCGGCTGGCCTGGTACTGGAACTGGGGCCAGAGCGGGTCCGGGTGGGACAGGCTGAGCTGCCATCGGTGCTGGAACTGGAGCTGGGACCGGTGCCGGTTGAGCAGGCTGAGCTGGTGCTGGTGCTGGTGCTGGAGTGGGTCCCAGGGCAGGCGCTGGGGCTGGTACTGGCTGGCCAGTCTGAACTGGTGCTGGGGCTGCTCCAGCTCCAGGAACAGGGGCTGCTTGATGCGCCTGGACAAGGACAGCTTGCAGGTGTTCCATATCTCATTCAATATGGTGCAGAGCCCGATGGTACTCCTCACGCTCCGAATCCCAGGCCTCCTCCAAAGCCTGGAGTTTCCACCAAGCTTCAGTTTCCGATGAATCAGCCCCTTCCAACGGGCAGCCGGGCAACAACCTATTTCCAGCCAAAGGTGCAGTAGCCCACGTCGCACTGCCAAAACCCGAAGGCTGTGAATCTTGATAGTCTAGACCCCGACGACGACGCATGGTAACAACCAATCATGAACTGGTTGATAGAGTCCAAAAATCATAAGAACATAAGAACATAAGAACTAGCCTGCTGGATCAGACCAGAGTCCATCTAGTCCAGCTCTCTGCTACTCACAGTGGCCCACCAGGTGCCATTGGGAGCTCACATGCAGGATGTGAAAGCAATGGCCTTCTGCTGCTGCTGCTGCTGCTCCTGAGCAACTGGTCTGCTAAGGCATTTGCAATCTGAGATCAAGGAGGATCAAGATTGGTAGCCATAGATTGACTTCTCCTCCATAAATCTGTCCAAGCCCCTTTTAAAGCTATCCAGCTTAGTGGCCATAACCACCTCCTGTGGCAGCCTATTCCAAACACCAATCACACGTTGCGTGAAGAAGTGTTTCCTTTTATTAGTCCTAATTCTTCCCCCCAGCATTTTCAACGAATGCCCCCTGGTTCTAGTATTGTGAGAAAGAGAGAAAAATTTCTCTCTGTCAACATTTTCTACCCCATGCATAATTTTATAGACTTCAATCATATCCCCCCTCAGCCATCTCCTCTCCAAACTAAAGAGCCCCAAACGCTGCAGTCTCTCCTAGAGTTTGCCCAAACAGGATGGGGTAGCGCAGGGGCCCCCACCTCATGTACTTGCTCGACCTCATCCTCTTAGGTGAAGCCCCTCTTGAACGAAGCAGATCTTCACCTGCTCCAGCCAGTCCTGGACCACCCCAGCTAGTTGGCGGAACTCTGAGATGTACTCACTCATGGATCAGGACCCTTGCCGGATCTGCCGCAGCCAGGCACGGGCCTACTCTTCTTTGAACAGGTCCTCTAACTGCCGCTGCAGTGCCAACATGAAGCAGGGGAAGGAGCGCAGTTTGGGCGCAGGGCCTTTGTAAAGTCCCACGTACCAGCTGGCCGCCGCCCCCAGGAGGGCCCCCACCTCATGTACTTGCTCAACCTCTTCCTTGTAGTCATCGCCGTACTTCTCCATATGTGCCTCGACCTACATGCAGAAGTAGGGCAGCGTCTCCGTCGTCCCATTGAAATGGGCCTTCAAGTGCCACCACCACTGCGGGGGCTGTGGCGGCTGTGGCCCAGGCAGGCCCGGAGGCCCTGGCTGCCCGGGCGGCATATTGTTGGTGGGCATGGGCACAGGCTGCTCCCCCTCCAGAGGTGGCGGCAGCTGCAGCGGATCCTGGCGATCCCGCTCTGCCACCTCGGTGGGGGCCAAGAGGAGTTCCATGTTGCGCAGTAGGAAGTGCCGCATCTCATCTTGCTCCTGCCGCCAGGCAACCGCACCTCGCTCAGGTGCCCACGCCCCTGCCTGGACCTGGACCCGAGACTACTCGCTTTGCGCCTCTGGGTCCCACTTCGAGTAAATGTCCTGGTCCATGGGTTGTGTGAGCCAAGTGGACTCATGCCACCCAACTGCCTTGGCCCCCCACCATGGGTGCAGAAAGGGGGCCCAAGTGTAGGGCGATCCCATGCTTGCCTCACGGTGCTTCGCGTGGCACCCAAGTGAGGATCGTGTCGGTCGGGGACAAGGGCATCCTTCTCCTTGTCCCCTAAGTCCGGGTCGTGGGGTATCTTGTCCTTGTCTGGAACTTGCCCTGTTCCCTCATCAGGTTCACTAGTGAGGGGCCCACCTGTCATTCCATCTGTTCTGGCCATGGATCCGAGTGGGGGTCAAACTGGGAGATCCTGCTTAGTGTCAGACTCTCGAACGTGGAAATAACAGAAACCGTAGGAAAGTCCAAAAGCAGTTTATTCCAGGTGACACGAAGAGTAACAATGTAAAGCAGGATCTGAGCTAGAGAGCTAGAGAGCTAGAGAGCTCAGATCCAGGACTTATACCCTTTAACACCCCCTGTTTCGCCCCACACCAAATGTCTGCTACAGTTTCTACTACAATTACACTACAGAGCTTCGAAGGACCTGGGAACCTTTCACACCTCTTTGAGGTGGGCTGGCGCCAGGAGATTGCCAGGAAGGGAAGAGGGAAACAGGGAAACATTTACAATTCCCACACAGCAAGACATCAAGGCACTGACAGGCATGGTCCTGACATGTACACTCTTCAAGGATAGCCCCAAGTAGAGCATTTTACAATAGTCCAGTCTAGTTGTAACTAAGATGTGGATCGCTATGGTTAGGCTGGATTGAGCCAGGACTGGGTGCAGCTGGTACACCAGCCAAAGCTACCCTGTTTCCCCAAAAATAAGACAGTATCTTATATTAAGTTTTGCTCCCAAAGATGCACTAAGTCTTATTTTCAGGGGATGTCTTATTTTTCCACTCCACAGCTGCATGCTCTGGTCGACGGACATGCTTCCAAACAAAAACTTTGCTACGTCTTACTTTCGGGGGATGCTTTATATTTAGCAATTCAGCAAAAACTCTACTGTGTCTTATTTTCAGGGAATGTCTTATTTTCGGGGAAACAGGGTAGGCAAAAGCACTCCAAATCACAGCAGCATTTTCTAAGGGAGGGGTCGGCAAACCTTTACCACCCAAAGAGCCATTTGGACCTGTTTTCCATGGCCCTAAGGATCTACTGAGCCGGAGAGGCGGCTCCACACAGAGCTGCCTCCAGTTTGGCCCCTCCCCTCGTGTTTCCTTCCAGTGCTGGGAGGCGGAGGTGCCAGGCAGGAAAAACCCCTCTGCCCTCTGCTCTGTGGGGCAAAGGGGGGATGGCAACTATGGCTTGCCCAGTTCCGCCGCCTCTCGCTCTGCAGGAGGCAGCGGTGCTGGGCAAGGAAACCCCCTCTTCCCACCTGCTCCGTGGGGCAGAGGAAGGATGGCGGCGGAAACCCCTCTGCCCAATGGAGCAGGCAGCCGTGAGTACCTTGCCCAAGAATGGAATATTGAAGGCAGGCTAGAAATTCTCCCATATGTGACTTTTTTTTTCAGAACAGATGTAATTATAGCGTTGATCTCTGTGACCAGATCAGCTTAGTCAAGATAGGAAGTCATCTTCCAGGCTAAATGAAGATGAAATAGTGCATTTTTTGCTACTGCATTAACTTGCTAATAGGCTCTGGATCTAGCATAACCCCATGTCTCTTAACTGTCAGCACGTGTCTGTTGGACCAAATCAAAAGTGGGAAACACAATGTCCTTCTAGATCTCAGCCTTACCAACCAGCATTACCTCTGTCTTTCAGGGTTTAGATTCAGCTTGTTTACCCTTAGAGATTTAACAACAGCAGTAAGGAATGAAAAGCTTCAGCAGAAAGTCAGCACAAGGCTGACGAGTAGCTCCAGGACCCCAGTTAGGGAGATTGCCAGGCTAAGTGACAGTGATACACTAACAAAACCCCTGATCTGTCCTGTGATCCCAAGAGTAGGTACAGATATTAAAACCAGTCCTTTGACTAGCAAAGTACCTGGGGAGGACAATAGGAGCCTGACATATGACAGTCAAAACTCCCCGTCTCACCCTTATACCTTGTCTGAGGCTGTAGAAACAACCAGGTGGGTTCACCTCTCTCATTTCATCCCATCAGATTGCTATGATGCATGCCACCCACCATGTAGAGTCCATTAATCAGGAATTAATCCTAGATGCTTTGGAACTGAACTGGCATTTAAGAACAGCACCTTTAGGCCCAATTATACACCATCAAGGTTAATAGGTTTCAATTGGTTCAGAGTAGGCATGGGCCCTAAGGGTTGAAGTAATTGAATCACTTTTGGGTTTAAGAAATGGAATCACTTTTTAAAAAACAATTTATACTTGCTTTTTATATCTAAGCCAATCACATTAGCAAATATGCCTGGCTCACAGATTATACAAGACAAAACAAGCATATACCAACTACCTTTTAATTTTGTGCCCAACAGGCCATAGCTCAAACATCCTAATCATTACAAATATAAACTAAAATGGCACATCCAGGGATATTTTTTATGCAGCTACTACACAAATATATCTTTGGACCTTCCAAAAGATGGGGTTTGAGTCCGAAACAGATCTTGCATCTTGGTTCAAGGACAGGTTAGGATGAAACAAACCACAAAGGTCATATACAATTTTGGGGACCAATTTCATGTCTCTGTAAACTTCCATTTGTGCATCACCCTGTCTGGCGAATACTTAGGTTAAAATACACCTGCCACACTCTCGCCATCCTGTCTTATTGCTTCTACAAAAAACTAAATCACAAAATGCCTACAGTCTGTGCAGTTTTTGTTTAAACTGTCATTTGCATCTGCAGAATGGCATGGGTTGTTGCCACCTTAAAGGCATTTTATTGCAAAAGCCCAGTCATCAGCTTTAAGGTCCTGACAGGTTTATAAACTGCTAAGTGTCCCCTTGGGATGTTAGAATTGTTTGCAAATGAGATTCAGCAGGCTACATCCAGCTGCTCTACCAAGACCCCAGGAAATCTAAATTAATTTGGGAATCACTTCTTTTGTTCCTGATGAAATTACTGCTCTAAGCCTATGAGAAAAGCACCTTATAAGAATTGTTATTGAGGAGTGAAGGGAGAACGATGTGTGCGAGAGAGAGGTATAGAATATCAGCTCTTAAAATATGGAGCACTGCAAATTGAGACTACTGCCCAGGACTGTGAAGGAGCAAGAAGAAAAAGAATGGCTGACTGGCAGCACAGCTCTCAGTGAATGGGAGATGCAAGTGAGAAGGGTGGGGCCAGAGAAGCCAAAGGAGCCCGTTGTAATTCTGAGCTCCCATCAAATCCACAGGTGCCTCCATTTTGAAATGAACCTCAGAAGGGGTCTTTGGCTGGAAGACCAGCTGGCTCCTCCTTGTCAGGAACAATGGTGGAACAGTGTTTAACCCTGGGTCACAAGCTCAAAGGGGACCTCTAATTTAGGCTGGTGTTAATTTGGCATTTAACAAGATTTGCAACTTATTTTATGTGCATTCACATCAGAATTCTTTTTTTATTTTTATGATTGCCCGGGGCCTCAAAAGTTGGAAGTGGTCAAGACCTTTCTGGACCTCTGCAAGGCCTGACTACTTAAACTGAAGTCAGCAGAAAAAGGTATCTTGCTAAATTCAAAGAGCATTCACACAGTGCAACTCAAATGTCTTGAACAGGGCTCAGCAATGGTTAGCGGGGCTTGCCTTCCTTAGCTACCTGACCCATGTGAACATGAATGAGTTAGGCTTTCTCCCCTCCTGATCATCACTTCACTAAAGGCTCCCCCTGCTTATTTTCTGTGTCAGGCTGTTATTGAAGGCACAGGCACTTTGCAATTCTAAAATGAAAGACATAAGATGGTAACAAGGATTCTTCATGGGGGCCATACAACCTCTTCCCAAGTGATCTTCAAAACTTAAGCCTATGTGGTGTAATGGCAAGTGTTGAACTAGAATCTGGGAGACTCCAGTTCAAATCCCAACCCAGCCATGGAAGCTTGCTGGGTGACTTAGACACAAGTCATATATGCTCAGCCTAACTCACCTCACCCCATTATTGTGAGGATTTAAGAGAGCAACGTAAGCTACGTTGGTTCTTGACTGGGGAGAAAGAAAGAAGAAGAGAGGGAGTTGGATTTCTATCCCTCCTTTCTCTCCTGTAAGGCTCAAACCCCTTTCCCTTCCCCCCCCCCAGACAACAAACACCCTGTGAGGCAGGTGGGGCTGAGAGAGCTCAGAAGAATTGTGACTAGCCTAAGGTCAACCAGCTGGCGTGTGGTGGAGTGCACAGGCTAATCTGAATTCCCCAGGTAAGCCTCCACAGCTCAAGCAGCAGAGTGGGGAATCAAACTTGGTTCCTCCTGATTAGAGTGCACCTGCTCTTAACCACTACTAAAGGTGGGATATAAACCAGTGGGATATAAACAAATAAGTACATAGGAGACTTTTGAGGGCAAATGGAAGGCACTGATTTTAGGTAGCCCCTTTTCCCTGCTTAGCTAATGGTCATCAGAAACAAGGATCTTACAGATCCTTAATTATACCAGGGTACATTTAGTGTTTTAAAATCTGGGTCTATTTTATCCCGGTTTCTCCTTTCACATGGGTGCCCATTTCTGTGAAAGAATCGAATTAAGACCGGGAGGAAATATTCCGATTTGTTTTGCTTGAGCCGGGGGGGGGGGGGGGTGTATTTATGCCGCAAGCATGTGCAGTCATCCCTGGTGTCCTGTGTTCTGATTGTCTGTTCTTGTTAGGAGGAAGCTTGAATTATCATTTCCACCCTGCCTTTTGATTTGCCAGTGCCTGCCATTATACCTGCTCTGCGATTCTCGGAAAGGAGCACATTTTGTGAACCGAGAGATTCTCAGATGAGTCTACTGAACATGGATCTGGAGGTGGCCCAGCTGCTGGAATTGTTTCTGGCACTGGCGGGGCACCTCCTCAGCCTTATGCACGGGACCTCATCCCGTGTGCCCCCTACTGGGAAGATCTGGAAGGTCTGCTGCACTGAGGAAGCGTGGTTGGAAGGGCAGTGGGAGATTGGGGTGAGGACACTGGAAAGGAGAGAATACAACCCCCATGATGAAACCAATCTCACAGAGGACAGGGCTGTGTGAGACGCTCTGTCCAGGTACCTGCAGAGGAGCGCAGGCCCATTCGAACTGTGGGCAATGGCTGTAAGTTGGGGTGGTGATGACAAGGTCATTGACTGCTCCACCCTGGCTCACTGCTTGCTCCTGCCTCTTTACATTGTGTGCCGTCTTCTCTCTGTACAGGCACTTTTCGTTCACATTGTATCCTGTCTCAGGTTTGTGCATGGCAATAAATTACTCTTTCAAAAAGTGTTCTAAAACTACTCCAGCATCCACTTTTCTTCCCAGAGAGTCCCTGGCTTGGCAGGTGGGAGGCTGAGGCTGCAGTGGGGGTGACTGGCCCTGTCCATGGCCTGCAAATTGCCTCCTATGGGACCCAGGGGCGGGGGTGCCCCATGTGCTGCCTGGCTGTATGGAGGCTTCCACTGTTTGGTGGCTGTCCTTTTCCCCCACAACACTCAGTAGGAGGCCAACTGTTTTGTTTGACCTCCCCTGGGGTCCATTAAGGGCCCCTCATTTTTTGGCAGCAGTCTGGGGAATGGTTCTTTCGGAACCAGGCAATTATGGCTGTGCCAGCATGAGTCAATGCAATGGGGTGGCCAGGTTTCAAAATTCGGGTCCACAGGCTTGATGCCTGCCTGAGTGAGGTTGGGGGTCTGCCTCCTGCTTGTCTGCCCTCGAGGTGTGGGTGAGCACGGGGGAGTGGGCACAACTAGCGTTTCTGGTTCCCTTTGTCAAGAAAACAGGATCGCTGAGTCTGGTTTTGGGAAATTCACCCTGCGTGTGATGCTTTTGAACACTAATTGTCAGTGCCATTAATTATTCATAACCCACAATGCCTTACCTCGACCTACAGAATGCTCCAATTCCTTAGGTGAGCTAAGGTAGCCAGCAAGTCCTCTGCTGCTATTCCCTTTGTGGGCTGCCTCACCTGCAGTCGTGGTGGGCTTCGGCACCTCTCCCAAGACCACAGTGCTTTCTTCTAGTGCTGCTCATCACCCAAGACACAGCAGTGGCTGCTCAGAGTGCCTGACAGCCACCCAGAAATGTTCGCCCCCAAGTCCCCCAGCTCCCCTCCAGAACATCACTACTGGCGAAGTCAGGGGTGCGTGGCTGAAAGTACAACGCTTGCACTCTCCATCATAGGCAAGGCACAATGTCAACAGAGATGCCACACACCCATTCCTGCGGGCTTTGGCAGCTCTCCCAGAAGCATGGAAAGGGAGTCCGTGTGGAAAAACAACTTGCTGGCAGGATGCACCAAAGCACCCCACAGCACCTAGGACCTAGGGTTGCGTTGCGCCCCCCAAAACAGCTGACCAGAAACACCTGCAGCCCTGCACAGCTTCATGGTTCCCCCAAAGAAGGGGACAGCCATAACCAAGTGTTGGGCTCAAAGCACAAATCTCCTCCTACCCCGTGGACCTGCGGTTCTGTGCTGTGCTTCCATGCCTAGTACACATTTGATGGTTTGTGGCACCAGCCCCCCGGGCATCCTGGCCGTCTGGGTGGGGAAAGCCTTGCGTGGCACAGGGAAGCTCTGGAAACTTAAGAAAGTTTTCTGTTTTTCACACTAGTGGGTGGGGAGGCCATTTCTGGGATCTGGTCTCTCCTTGGGCACACTATGGCACCAACAGTACCTGAGACAGAACTGCCACTAGGGCACACTCCCCTTGGACACACTATGGCACCAACCCTGTCAGAACCAGGCAATTGTCCAAGGCCCACTACCAGTTCTGACAAAAGCAGGCTCTGGTTTGACAGCAAGTTCCCAGGAGATAAATCCTGGGTTGCTGCCTGCAGGTTTTTAATTTGGTGTCCCAGAGAGAAAGTTCTACTTCTGCATGGATCCAGAGCTCTCTTGGTGTGCAAGGGGATGGCCAAATTGCCAGGTGTAGTCGTGCCGCGAGGTCAGAGCAAGAACGAGACGAGACGCGGTGATAACATCTGGTGGAGAGCGCCAGCAGCGGGAGCGTGGGTGTCCGTGTTCCTAGTGACTCTGCCGCGTGCTGGTTCCTGGCACCTTTTATTATGATTCTAGTGGGGGCGTGTAGAAGGGTGGAACGGGGGGGGGATTCCGGGAGAGCGGGAGAGCGGGAGACTCAGAGATCATCATGTGATGCATGATCTCACCTGGCTGCTACGTGCGGAGAGGAGCATCAGCGTCTAGGCCTAATCCTCACCTGGGGGCAAGACCATTGTCCCTTTGTCTGGGACACCCGGTGGTTGTGAGCCAGGTAGTTCATGACCCGTGACTCACAGGGGGGTGAGGAGTGGGGGAGCGGTGCGACCAGAAGATCGTAGGAGCGCTGGTGTTCCAGCACTCTACTTACGGTGCTGCTGGATCAGCAGCTCATCCCTACATCTCCTCCTTTTTTACATTTAGAAGGGAGGCCGAATTGTTAGGGGGCGATTTAAGGGGACCTATCAGCCTCACTCCGCCCGTTTGGCCATTAGCTGGCTTGAGAGCTGCTTGTGCAACATTAGAACTTGGTTGCGATGTAAGGGAAAGTCGAGGGGTTTCTTACACATGTTACAGGCAATATTAGATATACATTGAATAAGACAAGATCCGACGATGAGGCACACAATCAAGCCAATGCAGAGCTGTACAATAGTACTTAACCATCCCCCCGGTAGCCAGCTCCAGAGGGCTGACCACCAGTGGGGCAAAACGTCATACTTCAGATTAGATACAACATCTTGCAGTTCACGCACTTTCATATGAATCAAATGGGAATTATCAGAAAGATTAAAACAACACATATCATGTACATTCTCACAACCTTGGTGATGCAATAACAACAAATAATCAATAAGCGACACGATTATCTAGAGTAAACGCTTGATCGAAGCTCACCTAGCTGCTCGGAGGCCAGAGCATCCAGAGCAATGGAGGTGGAGTTGATGGATTTCGCAAGGGCACAGGCCAGCCGGCCAATGGTCTTAGCGTTGTAAGAAGCGAGTCCGGGGACTCCCACTAGGGAAGTCGCGAGGGAGACGAACTCCACTTCGGAGAGGGCAACCGCGTCGCTCCGGCAAGAGGGGTTGAGGGGCCAAGTGGAGCGGCGGCGACGGCGTCTGGGCTCCCGGGGTGGAGCCTGAAGCAGGATGATGGTGAGGCGGCTAAGGCAACAGAGAGTCCCGGCAGAAAGCCAAGCAGGGATGTAGTTGAAAGTTCTCTCCCCACAAGTCCAGAACCAACCCTTGGGGAGCAAGACATTTCCGTTATACGGGGGGGAGAATGTCCTCCCGTGCGCTGATGCAGAATTCCAGTTGGCCGAGCGGTGAATGGGCCCGGGTCGGTCTCTCTCGTCCTTGCAGCGCCGGCAATGCGGGCGCCAAAGTATTGGACTTGTGATTGGCGACAGTCTTGAAGTGACAAGGGAGAGAGCGCCGGCCGGAGGGTTTGGGCAGCGTGGAGTCCCCAGTCAGCGCTCATAAGAGTACCTCTGATGGATGAAAGCATTCATAAAGGCCAGCTTAAACCAGACTCCGCTACGGGAAGTCTCCAGGGGCTTTGCAAGCGGGGAGCAGGCAGGAGCTTAGCAGGCTCCCCGACTCCTAGAGTGGTACTGGCCCAGGCAGAAGTTTAATGAAGCGTTGGCAGCGGACAGCAAATTGCTTCCAGATGTTGGGTTTTGGTCAAAGCTTCGTCCAGGGGTGGCCGACTGCCACTGGCAGGAGGCAGCCCAGAGCAGAGCAAAGGATGGTGTGGCCGCTGAGTTGGCAGTGATGATGATTGCAAAGAGAGGCGGCACAGAGATTCTCGAGGCTGTTTCGGGGTGGCCTTGCACTGGCGCCTTGCAGCTCTTGAAGCTTGGCTGGCGGTCGCCTTGACATTCCCCAGGTCATCCGGGTCCTTGGACGCGTCTGCCGGAGTGTCGGCAGGTGGCTGTTGCTTCCGTTAGAGGCTGCTGGGCGGGATCCTCCAGAGAGATGCGTTCCATCTCCGGGATGGGGTTGTTTTCCTCCTGGCGCCATTCCATGGGCTGGCCTATCATGGCGAGTCAGGATCCGCAGGAGATCTGTAGGAAGAAGGACTGAAACACACCCCCTCCCCAAGGTTATAGGAGGGGGCCGGGTCCTGCCGAAGGCTTGGAGAGCGATGGCTGAGGAGGTCAAAGATCCAAAGTTTGTTGGATTTTTAGTGTTTGAGTATAAGAAGACTATATCACGAAGGCTTATCTTGCTTAGCCTGGCGTAGTGAGGTTGCTTTTAATGCGCTTCTGTTGGGGGCCCGATCTCACTCCTCTTTCTTTTAAATTGTTTGACAGGAGGGCAGAGGGTAGCGGCGACCCCGATGGAAGGCTGGCCTCAGAGCGTCATCAGGAGTGTAAGCGCCAAGTCGAGGAGTCCGAGCCTCAAAGGGAGGAGAAATTTGGCGAGCGGACCCTAAGAGGAATTGTGGGGTATGCATGCTAATTTGCAACACAAAAGAGGGCTTGGATGCGCTTTTGGGTGATGGATGCATCCAGGGGACAAAGCAATCAGGCGATTAGGGGTAAACTCTACACACAAAAGGGGGAGGGGGCCTTTCTTTGCAGGGAAAATGTACTTACCGTGACCTTGGTGGTTAATGCCGAGAAGGAGCTGGAAATGGTGCTGAATTTGTAATTGAATTATCTTGGGGAATTGTCAGCCCGCCGAAACCGCTCCTTAAGGGGCGGCTTCGGCCAAGTGTAAGGAATTCCATAGAAGCAGAAATAAAAGGCTTTTGGGGTAAAAGTCCATTGATTAAGACATCTTAGAAAGCTCAAGTACACGCAGTGGCAGGAATGACAATCCCCGCCAGAACCACAGGTTACAATACCCCTCTCCCCACCCCCCCTTCCTGCTTCCCATGGGAAGAGCGGCTTCCTCTCGCGCGCAAAGATAAAGTCTCCGCCTATGCACCTGGCCCATCGCCCGGGCTGTGGCATGCACTCAAGGTTACTTCACCATCAACACCATTCAATCCTTGACTAGCCTGGCCTTGCACACTGTGTTCCTACAACCGCCAGGCGCTTGGGCAACCTACTAACCCACAATGGTACAGGTTATGTGTGAGATTTGGTCGCGGCAGCATCCCCTTGACTACTGAGTCCTGCAGCCTGGCCGGCGAAGCCACTCCCTTATAGGGGCGGCTTCGCTAAGCAGCCTTGATGGAAGCATGGTAGCCACAAGCCAAACAGGTTTGTTAGGGGGCATAGTGGCGGCAGCCTCCTTTTTTTAAACTGGGGCCTGTCCTGGGCAGTGCTGCGGTACCAGGACGTCGGCCCATTCCATTTTAATCCAGGGAGGGCCAGTCAGCCAATTGGCCCTCCCGCCTTTGCTGGTAGAAAGATAGAGGGAAGAGAAAAGGGAAAAAAGGGGGAAGCTAGTTTCCTTTGCTGAAGTTCAAAAATGAGCTTAGGAAAGGCACAATTAGGATCAATAATCTGTGGTGATGGGCTTATCCATCCCAGACTAGGTGTCGCTTTGACCTGGCTCATGAGGTAACCTTCCCCAGAGATTGACATGGATGTCCAGAATGATGGGGCGGACTGCAGAGGTCGCCAGCTCGAGCCCTGGGCTGTGGATCGTGAGCGGGCCCGGGACCGCCTCCGGGCTCCTCGCCATTTGTTTTCCCCCACCCCCCAGATGTGCGTGGACAGGTGAACCCGGTTGGCCACTGGTCAGGCCACCGGCTGCTCTTGCGATGACGGTCACATCAGAAGGGCGGTGTCCACCAGGCCCCTTGAACAGACACCCCTCCATGGTGAGCTCCAGATCACCGGGCGGGAGCTTCCGATGGGTGTTTCCCACCGGCCAGCGATGGTGGTATTGGCTCAAGGCTCGATGGCTGCCGCCGGCCTCGGCCTTGGCTGCATCGGGATGGCGGGCAGCGCATGGGCAGGTGAGGATCAGCCAGCGCAGCTGGTTCCACTGGGCAACTCCTGCGGGATGTTCGCCCCAGACTTGGAGAGATGGATGGGTCCCTGGTGCGTGGGAGTCGATGACTCCGGGGACGATGAACAGTCCCCTGTTCAGCGTGCGGAGGCCTTTGGCAGCAATCTCAGCCCAATGGTCCCGGTAGGGGATGGGGTCGCCATACTGGTTGGGGCCACTTAGGACCCCGCGGGGCAACTTAAAGGAGATGGGCTGCGCATGTGAGCGAGATGCCACGAGAGGGGGGGTGGTCGGTGTGGGTCTTGGATGTTTGGGTCTGGCTCTAGTAATTCCCTTGGTCCCTGGGCTGGAGAGATGCCCGGCCGCCGAAGCTTCTCGGCACGGGCAGTCGCTTCTCCAGTGAAAAAAAAAAAAGCCTTCTGACACCGGGGCATCGGGTTTTTGGCGTACCCTCGGGGCCTTCGTCTTTTGGGTGATTCCTCCTCCATCGGGATTGTCACAGCCCCCCCCGCTGGCTGCCTACACTCCCTCCCGAAGTGTCCCCTGACCTGCCGCAACATAAAGCAATCATCCTGGGGCTGTCCCCTGGCGGTGGAGAGTGCTGCGGCGAGGGAGGCTAGCTTTGGTGGGCGGAGGATCTGGATGTCCTTGGCAAGCCTTAAGCATATCGGCCAGTTCAGGATCTTTTGCCCAGGCCCGTGATTGCTGCTGCGGCACTCCAGTGGGAGGCGCGTTCTCCTTGGCGAAGCGCATGAGGAGCCTCGCTTTGGGCCTCACCTCGCCATCTACCTTGCCTCTGAGAGAGCCTCCTGGAGCCTGGGTTCACAAATTCAGCCGTAGGGGGGCTCTTGGGGTTTTGCCGGATGGCGGAGAAACTTTGGGTTGGCTGGCCGGGCATTGGGGAACTTTGATGAACGCCTTTGTAGGCGCATTCAGAGGCGAATTGTAAGGGTAGCCTCTGGCAGGACAATCTGATCGCTAGGGGTTGGCTGAAGGCATCGAAACCGTAAAGCTGTGCTTGGCGGATTGTAGGTGCCAGCCTGAAGCTGCTCTCTAAGCTTAAACATTGCTGGCGGAACTCGCTTTCCCAGATCACATATTGTGCAGGGCTCAAAAGCATGCGAAAGGTGGTATTCCAGTCATCAGGAACCATTAGGTGATTCCTTTACTGCCTCTTAGCATGCGCGCTCTCACATAGGGGCTGGTGACTCCTTTATGTCTCTCGCATCGCTTAGCGGAGTCCTGCGGTGAGGATGTTATAACCTTAAAAGGGCGGTACCGACATTAACTCCAATCGAGATATCGCCACCCTCCCCTCGCCGTATCCGGCCAAGTGGAAGTGAACGGGCATAGGGCTGAGGATATCGCATCGCCTTCCCGCCATGGCTAATACGCTTCTGCAAGGAGTTGAGACCCGCCGCCATTACGCGGGCGCTGGACGGAGGTGCTATGGCTTCAGAAAATGAAGGCGGAGCATAGGGGAGGGGCGGCCGGTTCGCTGGAGACATTTGAAGGGAGGCAGGAGCTAAGCAAGTGGGTGAAGGAGGACAGGCGGCCCAAATTAGAGGATAGAGAAAAATTCGGGTGAAACTGGAAGCTGAAGGGTCGAAGGAGGGCGACGGCTACAGCAAAGGGGAGCCATAGACCTGCAGGCTGATGCATGGCTACAATGTCTCCACGCCAGTAGCAGTAACATCGGCTACCTGAAAGTGTAAGGCAAGGGAATTCCATAGGAGCAGAACTAAAAGGATTTTGGGGTCAAAGACCGTTTATTCAGACATCCTAGAAAGCTCACGGACATAACGACGCGGCAGGAATAAAGTCTCCCCGCCAGAAGCACAGGTTATAACTCTGTCCATCCCATCTCCCTCCCCGGATGTCCGATCCTATCCTCCCATCCCCTCTGTCCATCCCATCCCTCCCCGATTCCCATGGGAACGGGAGTTCTCATCCTCTCTCGCCCAGAGAGATAAGGTCTCCGCCAGGAGTCTCCGCAAGATGCTGGCCCACCATCGGCCGGGTTATGGAATTCAGTCAAGGCCGTAGGCTGCTGTCCTGGAACATCAACACCATTGAATCCTTTACACTCTGCCTCCCTTAAGAAAAAAACTTCTCCCCCAGGCTTGTGCAGCGGAAAGGTATGGCGGAAAGCAGAAATGAGGGCGCAGGGCGGCCGCTAATATTTTCGAATAGACCCATTGATTATACTCCATGAGGAATATCCTACCCAAGAGACTACTAAATATTGCAAGCGCTTTGGCGATTAAAACGGTACGAGTCCAGGATGGCGCTAATTTCGTGAATGCTTGTGGCCTCTCAATTATAGTCCAGCTGGGGTCTCTCCGCTGGTCGCGGCTACAGGCATCGGAAACGGGAGCCTCCTTGAGCAAACTGGGTTCTAATGAAATACAGGGATGGATATTACTTTAGAGAATTAGGGCAAGTCCAACTGGCAAGTGACATTTACATACTAACTACACTCTTTAGTAATCTTAAAAGTGCTGTCCCAATGACCTTTTGCCCAGTTTTGAAAAAATTTATGTATCGCCTCTCGGAGATTTTTTTTTTGGTAGACAAATACACCCAGGTGCCCACACCTTACGAAGCGTGGGAAATCCGAAGCTGCGCTTATCCGCTTGGTTTTGTGGGAGTCTTTTAGCCTGTTGGTGGCGCATGTCTGGACCGCTTTTCCACCCCGGCACAGAGATGAAATCCACTTGTTGGAACTCCGAGGATTCTGGAACGCTTCCGCAGGTAGTTGTGCAACGGAGGGTAAAGGATCGACATGTACAATAATTTCTCGAAGGCTTTTTTTGTACTGCTATGGAACCGCAGACATTATTATGGCAAGCCGCATTCTGCAAACGGAATTAACTCGCGACCAATTGTCTTGGTGATAGTTGGTGTAACAACGCAACATTGCTCCAGGGTTCTGTTCGCTCTCGGGCCGACTCACCGGCCACTTGAATGAACGTAGGGCTGCGACGTCAAGGCCCGCCCCAACAAAGTCACCCAGGAAAGCTTTCCAGAACTTTTGAAATGAATTGGGGCTCCGCTGGCGTCGGAGACCACCTTAACGGGGCGGAGTGTAGACGACATAAATATGCTGAATGAACAGACGCTGCTTAACTTAGGAGCTGCAGGGGATGGAAGCACATGGGATGAAAATGGGCTTTGTTTAGAAAATAAGTCCACCACCAATTCCCACAAGCACTGTGTTGCCTTTGATCTTCTGGCAAATCCGTGAATAAAAATCCATGGAGATGACTTCCCCAGGGCTGGAGGCCACCGAGAGGGGCTTCAACAGACCATGGGGTTTTCCCCGAACGGATTTGGCTTCCTATCGAACAGAGCAACTTTGATATATATGTCCTTCATCGTCTTTGGCGCATCGCTAAGGCCACCAAAATTGACGATTTGGCGGCCAAAATGCAGAGTCTTAAGGAAGCCAAAATGTCCAGCCGAAGGGCATCATGACAGGCCTCGGTGAACCTGCTTACCGGAGGGGAGGCACATACCAACAACTTCACCGCCAAACACCATTCTCCAGGCGCATTGGGGAGTCACCTTCCTCCGCTGTGGCTCAAGCAGAGCTCCCCGCCCTCGAAAGTTCTCGTGAGGGAAAGGAGAGAGAGACCAGGCTGGGAATGGGTGGAGAAGGAGGAGTGGATCGCCTGAGATCGAAAGTGACAGCCAGCCCCAATTGGGGAGGGAGAGAACAGTGCTGGATATCCCGTGAAGGCAGTTCCACCCTCCTCCTGGTATAGGCGAGCCGCAGATCAGCCAGTTTGGCTGGTTTATTTTTTCCGGGGAAAATGGACAGTGAAAGAGAGAAACGAGAAAGCAAAACGCCCACCTGAGTTGTTTTATGGACATCTTGAGGGGGTGGAAAGGGCATGCCAAGTTCTCGTGATCCCGACCAAATCCTGAAGCGGGTGTTTAGCCTCCCAGCCAGTGGCCGCGGAAAGTGCTACTTTGATGGTCACAGCCCTTTTATCCCTACAGTCCAGTTGGAGCTCTGGAAGCACCGGAGAATCAATTTCTTTGATAAATACAGCACAATGGAACCAGCCTTATCATCTATTCGGCTCTCTCGGCAACAGGCTGCACCAAGCTTTAACCTCGAGTGCATCCACGTGGAACCACAAAAGCGAAGATCTGGGTCAGGGTGTTTTAGGATAGGTTCGCAGTAAAAAAGCTGATTTTAAAATGCTGAAAGGCTGTCTGACATTCTTTAATCAGGTAAAGGGGGCCCTCGCCTTGGCAGCCTGTGGGTCTTTAACACCCCTTAAAGCGTAAGAGGCCCGGTGAGTGGGGAGAGTCAGGTTCAGCTTAATTGGGGTATAAAGTCACGATGAAATTAGTGGCAAACCCTAGGAAAGATTGGAGTTCCTTCCGATTGGTAGGGGCAGGCCATTGGAGGACTGTTTCAATCTTAGCAGGATCCATTTTTAGCCCCTCGGAAGAGATCTGTAAGGAATTCCATAGAAGCAGAAATAAAAGGCTTTTTGGGTGTAAAAGTCCGTTTATTAAGACATCTTAGAAAGCTCACATACACGTAGTGGCAGGAATGGCACTTCCCGCCAGAAGAAGCACAGGTTATAACACTACATTCAATTCCCATCCCCCCCCCTTCCTGCTTCCCATATGGGAATCTGGAGTCTTCATCTCCAAGAAAGATAAAAGTCTCCGGCCGATGCATCTGGCCCACCGCCTCGGCTGTGGAATGCACTCAAGGTTACTACCCTCATCAACACCATTGAATCCTCTTTACACTCTGCCTCCCTAAAGAAGACCCCTTCCCCAGGTTTATGCGGAAAGGCTGCGGAAAGCAGAGGTGGCCAGCGGCGGGGCTTCACATATTTCGGAATAAAACCCATTGATTATACCCAGAGGAAGAACCCCACCCCTAAGAGACTAAATATTGCAAGCCGCTTATGGCGACAAAAGCGTAGAGTCCAGGATAGCGCCACTCTCAGAAGTGCCGCAGTAGCCACTACTAATAGTCGGTAGCCTTCATGGTCGCGCTGGTGCATCGGAAGCCGGGAGCCTCCTGAGCAAGCCGGAACGGGAAGACAGGATGACAAGCTACTAAGAGAGTTAGGCAAATCTAAGCTGGCAGTGACATCATTAATCACTTTAGTTAATCTTAAAAGGTCCCACAAATCTCTCTTGCCAAGTTTGGAATATTTATGCACGCCTCTCTGGAGATTTTTGTAGATAACACACCCAGTGGAGCCTACTAATGCGAGAGGAAAATCCTCGAGCCGTGTTTATCCGCCAGCAGTTTTGGGAGTCCTTTGTTTCTGTTGTGGGCGGTGTCTGACCGATCTTCCATCCCTGAAATACAATGAACCATTGTTGAAATTTGGGGGTCCAAAGCTGCCGCCGTAGTTGTAAGCAACGGGCGAAGGAGCTTAATTCAGACACAAATTCAGCAGGGTTTTCTTAGCACTACTATGAACCGCATTGTTGCATGCATTCGCAAACGGAATAAGCTCGCACTAACCAGTTGTCTTGGCGGTAGTTGCGTAACAACGTGAAATACCTGCTCTAGGGTTCTTGTTCGCTTCTTCCTCCGCCTCACGCCACATTTGAACGTGGTAGGGGCGGCGATGGTCGGGCTGCCCCCCCCAACAACCCCAAAAAACGCTTTCCAGAACTTTGAGATGAATAGGGGGTCCGCGTCGGCACCACATCTTTAACGGGGGGGCGGAAATGGAGACGGTAAACATGTTGGAATAAACAGCCGCGGCTAACTTAGGAGAGCCGAGGGGATGGAAGCACATGGAATAAAATGGGCTTTTGCTTTAGAGAATAAGTCTCACCACCCACAAAACCGTAAGGTTGCCATGACTTTCGGCAAATCTGTAATAAAAAATCCATGGAGATGACTTCCTAAGGGCGCGAGCGCCAAACGGGAGAGGTTTCAATAGCCCATGGGGCTTTCCCCGATGGTTTTGGCTTCTGCACAAAACCGGCAGCCTTTTAATGCTGTATGCTCCTCTCTAATGTCTTTAGGCGATTGCGCCGCCACCAGAACTCCAAGGCCGGGCGGGCTGTACGCAGAAGTTTTCAAGAAGCCAAAACAATCCAGCCGAACAGGCATCGTGGCAAGCTTCAAGAACCTTTTGCCATGGAGGGGTATGTTTTACCAACATTCCCCTCCGCCAAACCTCCATTCTCCAAACGCTAACTGGGAGTCAACGCCCGGAGGCTTCAGGGTAATTCCGGGCCATTGTTCCTCCAGTTCCCCGCAGGAAAGCGAGAGACGCAGGACTAGGAATGGGGGGTGGAGGAGAAGTGGACGCTTGAGATCGGTGACAGCCAACCCCAACTGGGAGGGGGTAAACAAATGCGCGTGGAATGTCTCGTAAGGCAGCTCCAACCTCCCTCCTCGGTAGGCGCCGAGCCAGCGTCATTAGCCGGGGTTTGTTATTTTCCAGGGAAAAATGGACCGTAAAGAGAAACGAGAAAGAAATCGCCCAACGGTAAGTTGTTTTGCTGACATCTTGAGTGGGGGGTGGAAAGAGCTTCGCCAGGTTTTTTATGATCCACAATTCAAACCTGCTGAAAGGGTGTAAGCGAATTTCCAGCCAGTGGCATGCCAAGTGGAGAGTGCTACTTTGATGGCCTTCGCGAGTCTCTTTGTCTCCAGCCAGTCCAGTTGAGTTCGGCACCATTGTGAGAATTTTTTTTAGACAAACAAGCACACACGGAACCAGCCTACCATCTTTATTTTTCGCAACAGGGCTGCCCCCAAGTGCTTAAGTTCGAGGCATCCAACGGAACTACAAACGTAGATCAGGGTCAGGGTGCTTTAGGATAGGTTCGGGTGGTAAACGCAGATTTTAAGAGTTGAAAGGCTGTTTGACATTCCTCAGACCAGAGCAAGGGGGCCCCGGCTTGGCGGACAGTGGATCTTCACCCTTAGTGCTGCAGAGAGGTCTGTGAGAGGGAGAGTCAGTTCAGCCTAATTAAAGTATAAAAGTCGGCAATAGAAATTTAGCAAAACCAAGAAACGACTCGGAGTTCTTGGCGTTGGTGGGGGGTAGGCCATTGAGGATCAAGGCCAATTTTAGCAGGATCCATTTTTCAAGCCTCTCGGCTAGATCCGTAACCCAAATAGTCAATGGAGGTCTGATGAAAACAGCATTTGAGCTTTGGCAAAGAGAGAGTTGTCGGGCTAAGCGCTTCAATACCTCTCAACCAATATCGCATGCCCTTTCTATGGTTTGTGAGTAAATTAAAACGCCATCTAAGTATACAAATAACTCCCTTTGTAAATAATAAATCATGGAGAACTTCTGCTGATAAGGGCCATAAAGCCTGGGGCCCCACTTAATTTTCTAACCCGAATGGCATTATTAAATATTCAAACTGGTCCAAACTTTTGTGCTAAACGCGAGTCAGGTGTTCATAGCCTTCGCAGCAATTCTGACCCCAGTAGTAAGCTTCTCCAAGTCCAATTTAGTAAAATGCGCCCTTTGCCGAAAGTGCATCTAAAAAGGTCCTTGATCAAAGCGCAAAGGATATTTATTGGACAGGGGGAGACCGCATTGAGACCTCGACATAATCTGTGCAAAGTCGCGAGCATTCCATCTTTTTTTTTAACAAAACAAAACGGGAGCAGCTGTAGTGTGTTTGGTAGCGTCCACCGTGATGAACCCGCAGCAAGGTTCTTGTCCAAGAAGGCACGGTAAAGTCCTTCCCTCATTGGGACTCATGCGGTAGATTCTGCACCTTTGCAGTTATACTCTGGTTGTGGCTAACACCTTACAGTCAGTGTCTCTGTGGGGTGGCAACTGGATCGCATTCCTGCTCCTGAAAAACTCTTGGCTAGATCATGATATGCAGGTGGGATGCCATAGAATCGGGAGCAATCACCGAGGAAGCCAGGGAGGGGGGGTGTGTCAGGAGACGCTGGGTTTTCCCCCAATCTCATGTGTTCACCGCGAGGGAGGGTCAGTGAATCTCTAGGATCCTCGGGGTTTCTTCCAAATGAACTCTTTGGTCTATGTAATCGAATAACCGGGCAAGGCATGCCCAAATCCATATGGAGGTTTCCACACCGGCGCCAAAATAAAACTAATTCTCTCCCAATGGTCGGCGCGAACGGAGTAGAGAACCGGGTTGTGTTTTCGTACTGGGCCGTCCTTCTTCGCTCCCCGAGGCTGCCGCCCATTTGGGTGAATGGTATGGGCTTAGCCAGGGGAATTCGTCCAGACCTTAGCTCCTCTGCTTTCACCCAAATGGGGCCGATTAAGCAGTGGAGCAGCCGGAATCCACAAGGGCCGAAGCTGGTAATGCGAAAGTGTGTTTAGCGGGCTGGCCAGAAATGCTTGAACAGTAATGGGAGCTGCCTTCACTCACCGCTGCCAGGAGTCGGCCCAGCGTCCATGGGGGCTGAAGAAAGGCAACAGCTGCTTCCCCTCCTCTGGGTCGCCTTTCGGTAACCGCTTTAGACGAGCCTGTAGGAGGCTGCCCTGACTCTGCGTGGTGGTTTGGCAGAGACGGAGTGCGCGGAGCTGGAGCGTTGGTTTTGCTTCTGGGGACAGTTGGCTGCTAGATGACCTGGCCTCCGCCGCGAGTAAAGACACAATCCCAGTCGGGCTTAATTTGCTCAGAGGTGGTTTTTCCGGTAGGGGCGGCTGGGCTTTGACTTGTGACACAGTGGTACTTTAAGGCATGGGCTCTCCGCACGAAGATATTCCAAACGTAAACGAGACGCTCACTTGGGGACCCCAACTGGATCCAATCCTCGCACAGTACGTAGGGAACCCGAATTAAAACGACCGCTTCATCGAAGCCTACCGCCCACAGCATCCTCGAGAAGCATTCCTCGTGATTTCATGCATTCAGGCTACTCAGGAGGAAGTCGAAAGCAGCCGCCGCATCTAAATTCACGGGCAAATTTTGCAAACGGGCGTTGCCTTGCTGGATGGTTTTGATGGTGCGGATAGCTTCTATTCTCGCTTCTGACCTTGAAAGCGCCTAAGGCTTGGAGGAATGCGGCAATTGTGGCGAGTCCTCATCCTGCAAATCCAAAAGAGTCACTTAACCAGTCAAGCTGCTGCCCCATCCAGGACTGGAGCCGATGTCCCCGTATTTTTTCGCTTCAGAATCCGTATAAATCATCATAGTCTTCCAAGCGGGCATTGAGTTGCAAAATGAAGTAGGGAAGTTTGGAAGCCGTCCCATCAAAACGGGCTGGTATCGTCAGATAGTAGCCCCCCCGCTCAACGGCTCTTGGCTTCGCTGGGGAGGTGGTTGGCGTGGGTTGAGCAGGTTGGCAGGCAGCTGTTGTACGGGGGGCCGGAATCGGGCGCTACGCAAGATACGCTTACGCTTAAGCAGGACCCAGGTACGCGGGCCCCTGGTACCGGGTACGATCAGTAACAGCATAGACTCCAACTTGGGGCTTCCTGGTCTGCTGCCTCCTTAGTTCCCTCTCCAGCAGCTGCCAGCTCCCTCCTTGGCGAAGTCAATGCATCCTGGTGCGCATTACGCGCAGCAGCTTTTTCTCGCTCCAATTTAGCCAGTTCATTCCGCTTATGGGGCTTCAGTGAGCTCACTTTTATGCGGCGCGAGAGCCTGAACGCCAAGGGCGTCGCTTGTAAATCCAGTCTGGAGTGTTCCAGGACTTTATCATGGACTGACAGATTCTAAGCATATTGTCAAACGTTGAGCTGCCTTTAGTAACGGTCCAACTCGAAGCTGGACTTCTTTATGCTGCCTTTCGTCCCTCTGCAGGTTTCTTTCGCTCTTTGCTGTGTATAACTGTACCCTCCTCGCTCTCTCCCCTACAGCTGGCGCTTCACGGGGTCCACATGCTTCTTTGGGCATCTTCGCGAAGTCAGCCCCACTTCCTCATCCCCCCCCAAGCCCCTTCGATGGGAGAGGGAACAGATCCGCCTGGAGTGCAGGCTTTCTTCGACCTTCTTCGCTGCCTGGAAGCCGGTAGACGCCGGAGACACCGTAGTCAGCTGCGTACACCGGGTGGCTCCTCTCGGCGGCACCTCTGTAGGTGCGGTCATGGTCCGGATCAGTCCTCGACAGCTGCACGTGGATACCCTCCCAATTCCAGGTTTAGTCCCCGTAAGTTCTTGATGGGCCCCAGTGCTGTGCTACACGGTGGTTCCTTCTTTTGGGAGCATCACCAAATATTTACGAGTCCAGGAACCGCTCAATGGATTCCTGGGTTGCCGCGATGAAAGGTGGTCAAGCCCGCTCTCCTCATGGCGACAGGTTGCATCTGAGGTTTGTAATCCACACGAATTTAAAACGTGGTAGAGATCCATCCATGGCCGATCCATCCAGACAGCTACCAAACGCACTATGGAAGTCCTCATGGTCGCCGCCACGCCCCTCGCTCCAACGGAGTAAAAGGAAGACTCGCGGCTGATAGATTTAGGACGGAGCCACCAGCGAGGCCTCGTTTCCGCCGCAAGGTTCCTCCAGATCCAGAAGGGAAAGGTCGAGCCCTCTTGGGGGCTACCGTGACTTCCGCAGTAACTTTCAACCTCTCCATCAAAAGCACACAAGAGGTCCACTGCACAGGAATATAATTTTAATTTGCCCATTATTGCTCACACAATTATAGACACTTGGTACTAAAAATACTAAATACTAAAATATATACATATCCTTCTGTAACTATAGGACATTCCTTCCAGCTAAGTTAACTCACTTAAACGGGCCATCGGATACTGACAGAAGCTAGAAAAAAAATTACTGCTGGCTATATGTGGTCATAATATACATAGAATATTGGTTGGTATTCATCTAGACTTCACGCCTATTATTGTTAGCAGAAATTTTTTGCCACATTCTCTCACACACTGTGGGATCCATGTTGTTCTAAAAGCATAGGTATCTTTAAGAGCATCAGTTAGATTGTTATACAGAAATGTGATAAGTGCAGATTGTGACATTCTTGATTTCTTGCAACCTTACACAATGAAAGAGGGTATGATCGAAGTGTCTCCACCTGACCCATATTGCATGGACATAGCCTCCTCTGTTTATCAATTTGTTTGATATCTCGCCATAGAGCATGCCAGAAGGCATTAGATTGAATCTGGCCAGTGTTAAAGCTCTTCTTTAATTTAGGGTTGGTGATCCACTGTAAATACTTGTGGCCATGTGTCCTTGTTCAATTGGAATAAGCAGGGCCAGGGGAACACGCTCGCTATAGCTGCTATCATATCCCGATACTCTTGTTCTAATAGCTTAGTTTTCAAGCAGCTATATGCTTCTGATAGGAAAGAAAGGGACTAACGACTCTATTAATGAAAAGCCAAGAGTGTTGATTTTTCCCTCAACTAGTTTTCAGCCACCTAGAATTTTGCACTTGTCGAGGAAGCATGAGGTGTAACAAACTGGAGCGATCCTGCAAATAGTGGATATGTAGCCAGTATCTGACAGTTCTCAATAGGCCGTTATCGTGGCATATGACATTTTGCCCGAAGTTCTAAACATATGGGGCTGCATATGAAGCTTACACTTTGGTAAGCCCATAATTTTGTATGGAAGAAAGCGGACTGGGCTGTGTTTATATTTTTTTGTTTATAGCTCCGGATCCAAATAGGTGCTCCATAGAGGAGCTGAGAGTCGCATTTAGCATTGAACACCTTCCCCACGCGGATGGTATATACTGGTGGCCCACAGTGAAAAAAGAAACGCTTGAATTGGTGTTAGGGCACTGTTGTTAGCTGCAGCAAGTGCTAATTTCCTATGTACTGCCCAATTAAGGTTTGCTAGTAAGGAGTTATGCCCAAATATCTTTGAACTGGTTAACTTGTTCTATGGGTCTGTTATTGATGTAGTCCATGTATAGATTAGGGGTCTTCTAGCTTAAGACCAATATTTTGGTTTTTTTCATAGTGTTAATTACCAGTTCGCTCTCCTCTTACAATATTCAGCACAGCAATTTAAGAGACGAGGAGACCAACTTTAGTGTTGGAAGAAGAACAGTGTCAGTCCAGCTGTATACAGTAACAGCTGGCACGTGTTTAGTGCTTAGTTTGGGAACATGCCCATTGGCCTTCTGGAGGGTTGGCACTAGATCACTAAGGAATATATTGAACAAAGTGAGGGCCAATGCTTACAGCCTTGTTTGACCCCTCTGGTTGTGATGATATTATTTTCTGTGAGCTGGTCCTTTGTTATTGCGGCTCTTATTCTGCAGCTAGTGCAAGTGTGTAGCTGTTTTATAAGAAACAGTAGTCTGGGGTCCATGTAACTGGGCCGGAATTTTTCTCCATTGTAGGGGCTCTAGATATGGAGTCAAAATGCCCCTTTAAATCCAGGAAGGGCTAAACAGTTTACTGCTATTATGAGTTATACTTTTGTTAGCTAAGGTATTACTAAAACTGTTACATGATCCAGTGTTGATTTATTTTTTGCGAAGATCTAATTTGTTCTCAACCTATTACTTCTGCTTGCTTGACTCCAATCTTCCACTCTCCTAAGGAGTAGTTTTGCATATAGTTTCGCTTTTCAATTACAGACAATAGGACTTATAGGAGGCGTATAGTTTGAAGGATTAGTAAAAATCACACCCTTTTTTGTAGATTGGGACAACTATAGACGCCAGCCACATCTTTGGGATGCGGCCTGTGTTATTTACATGGGTAAATAAGGAAGCCAAGAGTTATAGCCCAACTTCACTCGGGTGAGGATTTAAAGCGTTTCTTTGGCATTATTGCATCAGGACCTGGGGCCTACCAGCTTTTCAAACCACTGATTAGTTTGCATTCACTTCTTGAGGATTAACCTCAGGCCAATCTGGTAGCTCCTCTGGTATTGAAGTGGAATCAGGGTATTCAGTTAGGCTAGCATTGAACAGATTAGAAAAATAACTGAACCATCGGTCTAGTGAAATATAGCAACTGATACTGCACATTTGGGCCCTTCTATTTATGATCTGCCAGAATGGCGTAATGTTATTTGTTAAAGTGGCTTGATATAGTTGTTCCCACTGCTGTTCGAATTGATTTTTTCGTTTCCATTGTACCATAATTTGAAAATCCTTTTTCAGTTGGGTTATATTGCTGAGTAGCTTTTCCTCACCACACAGGAATATAGATGAATTAGGATTCCTGCCACAATGTAAGGAATTCCATAGAAGCAGAAATAAAAGGCTTTTTGGGTGTAAAAGTCCGTTTATTAAGACATCTTAGAAAGCTCACATACACATAGTGGCAGGAATGGCACTTCCCGCCAGATGCACAGGTTATAACACCATTCACCCCATCCCCCCTTCCTGCTTCCCATGGGAACGGAGTCTTCATCTCCCGCGCAAAGATAAAGTCTCCGCCGATGCATCTGGCCCATCGCCCGGGCTGTGGAATGCACTCAAGGTTACTTCACCATCAACACCATTGAATCCTTTACAAGATCCGGTAACCCAAATAGTCGATAGAGGTTTGGTGGAAACAACATTTAGAAAGTTTGGCAAAGAGGGAGTTGTTGAGCAAGCGTTTTAATACTTCCCGAACCAAGGCTTCATGCTCCTCCATGGTTTGTGAATTAATTAAAACATCATCTAAGTATACCACTACCCTTGTATAATAAATCATGTAGAATATGCTGATAAGGGCCATAAAAGCTCCGGGGGCCCCACTTAACCCGAATGGCATTATTAAGTATTCATACTGTCCAAATTTTGTGTTAAATGCAGTCAAATGTTCATAGCCTCCGCACCCGGACCCTGTAGTAAAGCTTCTTTAAGTCCAACTTAGTAAAATGCGTCCCTTGCCCAATGCATCTAAAAGGTCCTTGGATTAATGGCAAAGGGCATTTATTGGACAGGAAACCGCATTGAGTCCTCGGGTAATCCGGTGTGGCAGAGCCTTAAAGACCTCGGCCCTTTTTTTAACAAATAATACAGGAGCATGTTTGGTAGCTCGTCAGATGAACCCACGAAAGCAAGGTTCTTGTCTAAGAAGGCTACCAAGTTCCTTCTCCTCATTGGACCTCGGCGCGTAGATTCTACCCTTTAGCAGTTGGAGCCCTGGCTGTAATACGATTTTGCAGTCAGTGTCTCTATGGGGTGGCAATTGATCGCATTCTGCTCCTGAAATATTCTGGCTAAAACGGTAAGCCGTGGAATGCCGGTAGATTCGGAGCAATTGTCTGCACCGACGGCCAGGTATGTCATTAGGAGGTGAGTTTTCCCCAATTCATGTGTTCTCCACTGGAGGGTCAGTGGAATTCTAAGATCCGTTCTTTCAAATGAATTTGGTTCATGCAAATAACAAATCATGGCATGCCCAGGACTATGGGAGTGTTTGGCCACCGGTGCCAGAATAAAAACTAATTTTCTCCCAATGGTCAGCTGTTTATATAATTCCGCTGCTTTTGAACCGGTCCTGGAGGGCTTCATTTCAGCAAACTGCATTCCCGTTCCGGTCCGTTCCTCCGCCACCTGGGCCGCAGATTAAACAATGTGGAGCACCCAGAATCTACAAGGGCTGAGGCTATAATATGAAAGTGTGCTTAGCTGGGTTGGCCAGGAAACGCTTTGAATCGTAATGGAGCCGCTGCCTTCACTCACCGCGCATCTGGAGTCAGTAACCCATATCCATGGGGCTGAAGAGAGGCAAACAGCTGCTTCCCCTCCTTCTGTCGCCTTCGTAACCGCCTTTAGACGAGCCCGCTGGGGCGTCCGGATTTGGCGCGGTGGCTTGGCAGATGGGGCGCGCGTCGAGCTGTTGGCTTCTGTTTTTCGGCAGTTATGTTGATGACCCGGTCCTCCTCGCGAGTAAAGACACAATCCCAGACGGGCGACGGGCCGGAGGTGGTTTCGTAGAGGCTGTTGGGCTTGGTTTATGAAATGAAAGCGGTGGTCGAAGCGGAGTTTTGGGTGTATGCCCCCCCCGCATGAGCTGCAATCCAAACGAGGATTCTTTCATTTGAGATCCTAATTCGATCCAATCAGCAATAGTGCGGGGATCCGAATAAGGAACACTGTTTCCACGCAGTTTGCCGCCGACGGCATCCGAGAAGTATTCACATTTCATGCGCTCAGGCCACCTCAGGAGTGGAGTCGAGCAGTCACGCACGAAAATTCACGGGCAAATTCGGCAAAGCGATGTTGCCTTGCTGAATAGATTTGATGGCGCGGATGGCTTCATATTCAGCCCCGGGATCTTGGAAGCGCGCCCTTCAGGCGTGGAGGAGCGCAGGCACCGTCGCGGTATCCCTCCTTGCAGATCAAAAAGAGTCACAAACCAGTCGGCTGCCGCTCCATCCAAGACGGAACCGAATGTCCACGTATTTTTTTTCGTTCAGACCGGGTACAAATCGTCATAGTCCTCCATGTGGGCATCGAGTTGTAGGATGAAGTAGGGGAGTTTGGAAGCCGGTCCCATCCCGAAACGGGCAGGTATTAAGGTCTGTAATATCTCTCTCCATGGCCCTTGGCACCTGGCGCTGGTGGCGGTTGGGCAGAGTCTGAGGCAGCGGCGCAGGGGAGGGCCGGAATCCGGTGGAGGTGGGGCACCAACGCCGGGCGCCGCTGGTGTTCTGGTGGGAGCAGGTCTTTGGAAGGTGGCAGATAATGCGAGTAGCAGGTCCCAGCAGTGTCGCCCCTCTGCCGTTGGCTGTACCAGTGACAACGTAGACTCCAACTTGGGGCATCTTGTCCTGCTGCTTCTTCAGCTCCTTTCCAAAGGTGGCTAAGCTCTCTCTCCTTATGAAATAAGGCATCCTGGTGCGCATGCAAAGCTGCTTTCTCGTTCCAGTTTGGCCAGTTCGGTCTCGTTGAATAGCTGCAGTTAGTTTCACTTTGGCGACGCATGGCCTTAACAGCTTTGGCGTTGACGCTTCTAAGTCCAGTTTGGAGTGTTCCAGGACCTTATCATGGACTGATAGATTCTGCATATATTGCCGCTGCAGCTGCCTTTGGCACGGTCCACCCGAAGTTGGATTTCCTTTGCGCTTCGCTGTTCCCGGTCTTTGGCAGGTTTTCACGCTTCTGCTGCAGCTGCTCCGTTCCTCTTCCCATAGCTGGCGCTCACGGGCCCATGCTTCCTGGGCATCTCAAGAGTCGGCCCACTTTCCCTCATCCCAGCTCTTTTGACGGGAGGGGGAATAGATCCGATGGGAAGGCAGGCTTTCTTGATTCCTTCTTCATCAGAATGCAGCACTCGCGGTCCACCGGGCGCTCCATCGGGCTTCTATGCAGCTGCTGCTGATCCGGGATCTAGTCCGGGACGTATTGGTACGGATACCCTCCCAATCCCATATTGTCCCCGGGTTTCAACGGTGGTCTTAGGACGGCCCCAGTGCTATGCCACGTGGGATTCTTGGGAGCATCACCAAAATACGCAGTCCAGGAATCGCCTAATGGACTCCTGTGTTGCCGCATGGAAGGTGGTCAGGCCCGCCTCCGTGACAGGTTGCATCTGAGGTTTGTAATCCACACGGAAACGGGCAGATATCCTCGATCCACAGGCTCGATCCATAGATTACCAAACGACTCGGCGTAAGTCCACATGATCGCGTGTCTCGCCCCTCGCCCCAACGGGAGTAAGGGAAGACTGTTGATACGAGGACGGGAAAGAGTTACCAGCGACCCGCTTCTCCGCCGTTCCTCCAAATCCATAAGGGAAAGCTCGGAGCCCTCTTTGGGGGCAACCGCACCTTCCACAGATTCAGGAATATTCAACCTCTCCATGCCGAGACACCAGAGGTCTGCTGCACTGGGAAGATAGATGAACTAAGTTTCCTGCCACAATGTAACGAATTCCATAGAAGCAGAAATAAAAGGCTTTTTGGTGTAAAAGACCGTTTATTCAGACATCCTAGAAAGCTCACGTACACGACGTGGCAGGAATAAAGTCTCCCGCCAGAAGCACAGGTTATAACTCTGTCCATCCCATCCCCCTCCCGGATGTCCATCCCATCCCCCCTCCCATCCCCCCTCCCCCTCTGTCCATCCCATCCCCCCTCCCGGATTCCCATGGGAACGGAGTTCTCATCTCTCTCGCAGAGATAAGGTCTCCGCCAGAGTCTCCGCCGCAGATGCTGGCCCATCGCCCGGGTTATGGAATTCAGTCAAGGCCAGGCGGCTGTCCTGAACATCAACACCATTGAATCCTTTACACCAAGGCTCTGTGCGAAGAGTGCGCCCGATGTTTTCCCAATCCTTAAGATTCAATGTCCCCCCCTCCGGGTACCATGGACATTGAGCTTCAATCTCCTCAACCAATTTGCGCAGCTCCCCTCTCTTTACGGAGACCCTGCCGCGTTTCGCTAACGCTTTTAGTTCGTTAACGTGCTTGTCATAAGCCCTGCTTTTGCAAGCTCCCATACTTACCGGTGTTCCGTCGGACGAGAGAGTGTCCTAGGACTCGGGTCCCTGGATGCGCTGATCCAGCGGACGGGCGATACCGAAGGTGGGTCCCTGGATGCGCCGATCCAGCGGACGTCGGTACCACGGCCCTTTCCCAGGCGACGGTAAGCAGGGTGGAGGTTCGAGGATTCCCGGGTTTCGGCACCAGCTTGTAGTCGTGCCGCGAGGTCAGCGCAAGAACGAGACGAGACGCGGTGATAACATCTGGTGGAGAGCGCCAGCAGCGGGAGCGCGGGTGTCCGTGTTCCTAGCGACTCTGCCGCGTGCTGGTTCCTGGCACCTTTTATTATGATTCTAGCGGGGGCGTGTAGAAGGGCGGAACAGGGGGGGATTCCGGGAGAGCGGGAGAGCGGGAGACTCAGAGATCATCATGTGATGCATGATCTCACCTGGCTGCTACGTGCAGAGAGGAGCATCAGCGTCTAGGCCTAATCCTCACCTGGGGGCAAGACCATTGTCCCTTTGTCTGGGACACCCGGTGGTTGTGAGCCAGGTAGTTCATGACCCGTGACTCACAGGGGGGTGAGGAGTGGGGGAGCGGTGCGACCAGAAGATCGTAGGAGCGCTGGTGTTCCAGCGCTCTACTTACGGTGCTGCTGGATCAGCAGCTCATCCCTACAGCCAGGTTCCAGCATTCCAGTACCCAGACTTGATGCCTAGCACTGGCAATCTCCAGGATCTCTGGCAATCTCCAGGGATAGCTGGCTGTTGGCTATCAGTGTTAGCAGCAGCAGCCAGTACATTGGTGAAGGCTGGTATGTCTGGGCCCAACAGTAGGGGATATAGCAGGGCCAGTTCTACTGTTCACTCTTGGGTCCCCCACTGCATGGGAATTTGCAACATGGGGTAGGTTTCTGTGTGTTTATGGAAGCAGGCTAGTGTCACGTGCTTCATTACCAGCAACCCTCAGGGTAAGAGGTGGGTACAAATCATTGATACAGAACTCATGCTATTCAGGGGTTGCCCTTGAATGGTCACCTTCAACACCTTCAAGACTTTGGGGGCTACAGTTTGTGTGTGGCAGCGGCTGTTGTGGAGACTGCTGTTTCAGCTGGGTTGGAGGCTGCTCCCAGGTGCAGCTGATCTCCCCACCACCAACAGCTGAGGGCTGGGAGATGGTGGGCCGGGAGAGCCACTCCAGCAGAATTGGGAAGAGTCAGGTGTGGCAAGCCCCTCTGCATAGCTGGAGGCAGAGAACAACGAGTAGAGAGGCTGAGAGCGGTGAGTGGAGAGCGGAGCCAAGAGTGGAGAGTGTGCTGGAGTCTTCTTCCCCACAACATAAGAACATAAGAACTAGCCTGCTGGATCAGACCAGAGTCCATCTAGTCCAGCACTCTGCTACTCGCAGT
This sequence comes from Sphaerodactylus townsendi, assembly GCF_021028975.2. NCBI lineage: Eukaryota > Metazoa > Chordata > Lepidosauria > Squamata > Sphaerodactylidae > Sphaerodactylus > Sphaerodactylus townsendi. The sequence goes on along the minus strand of NC_059436.1, from coordinate 58,791,003 downwards.
GGCCCACCAGATGCCTTTGGGAGCTCACGTGCAGGATGTGAAAGCAATGGCCTTCTGCTGCTGCTGCTCCTGAGCACCTGGTCTGCTAAGGCATTTGCAATCTGAGATCAAGGAGGATCAAGATTGGTAGCCATAGATCAACTTCTCCTCCATAAATCTGTCCAAACCCTTTTTAAAGCTATCCAGGTTAGTGGCCATCACCACCTCCTGTGGCAGCATATTCCAAACACCAATCACACATTGCGTGAAGAAGTGTTTCCTTTTATTAGTCCTAATTCTTCCCCCCAGCATTTTCAATGAATGCCCCCTGGTTCTAGTATTGTGAGAAAGAGAGAAAAATTTCTCTCTGTCAACATTTTCTACCCCATGCATAATTTTATAGACTTCAATCATATCCCCCCTCAGACGTCTCCTCTCCAAACTAAAGAGCCCCAAACACTGCAGTCTCTCCTCATAAGGTAGTTGCTCTAATCCTTCAATCATCTTCGTTGCCCTTCTCTGCACTTTTTCTATTTCTTCAATATCCTTTTTGAGATGTGGCGACCAGAACTGAACACAGTACTCCAAGTGTGGTCGCACCACTGCTTTATATAAGGGCATGACAATTCTTGCAATTTTATTATCAACTCCTTTCCTAATTATCCCCAGCATAGAGTTTGCCTTTTTCACAGCTGCCATGCACTGAGTTGACATTCCCATAGAATTAACAACTAAGATGCCCAAATCCCTTTCCTGGTCTGTGACTGAAAGCACTGACCCCTGTAGCGTGTATGTGAAGTTTGGATTTTTTGCCCCTATGTGCATCACTTTACATTTTGCTACATTGAACTGCATTTGCCATTTCTGAGCCCACTCACCTTCGTAATCCTTTGTGGCTCTCACCACCCTACATAATTTGGTATCATCTGCAAACTTGGCCACCACGCTACCCACCCCTACTTCCAGGTCATTTATGAATAGGTTAAAGAGCACTGGTCCCAAAACGGATCCTTGGGGGACACCACTTCCTATATCTCTCCATTGTGAGAACTTCCCATTTATACCCACCCTTTGTTTCCTGTTCCTCAACCAGTTTTTAATCCATAGGAGGACTTCCCCTCTTATTCCTTCATTGCTGAATTTTCTCAACAGTCTCTGATGAGGAACTTTGTCAAAAGCCTTTTGGAAATCCAAGTAGACAATGTCCGCTGGTTCCCCCTTATCCACATGCCTGTTTACCCCCTCAAAGATCTCTAGTAAGTTTGTAAGACAGGACTTGCCTCTGCAAAAGCCATGCTGACTCTTCCTCAGCAGGTCTTGCATTTCTACATGTTTAATAATTTTATCTTTAATGATAGATTCTACTAATTTACCAGGAACAGATGTCAAACTGACTGGCCTGTAATTTCCTGGGTCCTCCCTAGACCCTTTCTTAAAGATTGGTGTGGCATTGGCCATCTTCCAGTCTTCAGGGATGGAGGCAGATTTCAGGGATAAGTTGCATATTAAAGTGAAAAGATCAGCAATTTCATGCTTGAGCTCTTTAAGAACTCTTGGATGAATGCAATCTGGGCCAGGGGATTGGTAGCATTTAGTTTATCAATGGCTGCCAGAACTTCTTCCTTGTCTACCACTATCTTTGCTAGTTCCTCAGATTCAAATCCTAAGAAGCTTGGTTCAGGTGCAGGAATTTTCCTCACCTCCTCTTGGGTGAAGACAGATGCAAAGAATTCATTCAGCTTCTCTGCAATCTCCCTGTCATCTTTTAGCACACCTTTTGTTCCTTCGTCATCTGATGGGCCTACCGCTTCCCTAGCTGGCTTCCTGCTTTTGATGTACTTGAAGAACTGTTTGTTGCTGGTCTTGATGTTCGCAGCCATGTGTTCCTCATAATCCTTTTTTTGCTTCCCTTACAGCTAACTTGCTTCTCTTTTGCCACCATTTGTGTTCTCTCTGGTATTCTTCATCAGTTAAGTTGGACTTCCATTTTGGACTGGGCGCTGCCTTTCCTAACATGCGGAACACATTCCAGCTGAGCTTTTATAACTGTGTTTTTAAATAACCTCCAAGCATCCTGGACAGTTTTGACTCTCTTGATTTTCCCTTTCAGCTTCCTGCGCACTATCCCCCTCATCTTTGAGAAATTTCCCTTTCTGAAGGCAAATGTAACTACATTAGTAGTTGTCACTTGTTCACATGCAGAGATACTGAATCTGACAGAATTGTGGTCGCTGTTCCCTGTCGGCTCAACAACACTGACTTCCCGTACCAGGTCCTGGGTCCCACATAGAATTAGATCTAGGATCACCTCTCCCCTGGTTGGTTCCACAGCTATCTGCTCTAAGCCACAGTCATTTAGCATATCCAGGAATGTTCTCTCCTTACTATGACCTGAACATGCATTTTTCCAGTTTATATGGGGATAGTTAAAATCGCCCATTACCACTACATTTTTGCTTTTGTTGGCCTCTCTAATTTTTTTTTCCATCTCAGAATCTTCTTGTGCACTTTGGTCAGGGGGACAATAAGATATTCCTAATCTTAAACTATGCTTCACCCCTGGTATTGATATCCACAGTGTCAAAATCTCTTAGCCAATCTCGGACCAACACAGCATGGGGGGAAGTATCTCCAAATCCAAGTCAGAGAAGAGATGTGATTTCCCTCATCTCGTGGAATATAGACGGATGGATCAAGAAATGCGATATCCACAGTGCTTCTGTAGAGGAAACAGTTCCCCCTGCATTGTCTATTTCATGTGACACTTTGCTCTCTTTGATGTAGAGGGGCACCCCACCCCCAATACGCCCTGTCCTGTCCTTCCGGTAGAGCCTGTAACCTGGGATAACAGCATCCCACTGGTTCTCCTCATTCCACCATGTCTCTGTGATGCCCACTATATCAAGGTCCTCCTGCAAAACTCTGTACTCCAGCTCCCCCATTTTAGGTCAAAGGCTTCTACTATTAGCATAGAGACACTTGTATACTCTGTTTCTGTCCCTAACCTGGAATTTATGTGTTTTGCCCTTTAGCCTTTTGTAGACACTATTACTTATCACATTGCTATGCTCCTTGCTTGTATGTGGTTGATTTAGAAAAACCTCCCTCTCTGCATCCACATGGACATTGTAATCTGAACCGAAGTCACCTCAGTTCCTGTCAGCTTTCCCCCAAGGATCAGTTTAAAAGCTGTTCTGCCACCTTTTTAATGTTGAGCGCCAGCAGCCTGGTTCCTCTTTGGTTTAGATGAAGCTCGTCCCTTTTGTACAGGCCTGCCTTGTCCCAAAAGGTTCTCCAGTGCCTGACAAATCTGAAACCCTCTGCCTTACACCACCTTCTCATTCATGCATTGAGACCCTGTATCTCCACTTGCCTAGCTCGCCCTGCGTGTGGAACAGGTAGCATTTCTGAGAATGCCACCTTGGGGGTCCTGGACTTTAACCTGTTTCCTAGTAGCCGAAATTTAGCTTCCAGAATCTCCTGGCTACATTGCTTCCAGAACCTCCCGGCTACAGCTGAGGTGCCAGGTGACAGAGAGCTTGGAAAGCCACTCTGACAAAGTTGGGCATGGCTGGCCCATCTGAATAACTGGAAGCAGAGAACAGCAAGTGGAGAGGCTTGAGAGCAGCAAGAGGGAATGGAGAGTGGAGTTGGGAGCAGAGAGCATGCTTCGGAAGACAGCTAGTGGCCCGGTGCAGCTTGGAATTGCCCAACTCTTTGGTAGGCAACTGGCCCGGTGTGGCTCGATCAGAAGATACAGTAGGGGAAATTCAGCATGGAATAAATAAAGAGCTAGTACCTGAATACCTGAATACTTTAATGTTCGGTGTTAAATTCAAATCTCCAGGGCCTGATGAACTACATCCCAGGGTATCAAAAGAACTGGCAGAAGTAATCTTAGAACCACTTGCTACAATATTTGAGAACTCCTGGAAAATAGGAAAAGTCCCAGTAGACTGGAGGAGGGTTAATGTTGTCCCCAAGGGGGAAAAGGAGGACCCAAACAACTACTGCCCAGTCTGCCTGACCAGGAAAGATTCTAAAGCAGATAATTAAGGAGACAGTCTGTAAGCACTTGGAAGGGAATAATGTGATCACTGAAAATTAACATGGGTTTCTCAAAAATAAATCATGCCAGATTAATCGTATCTCTTTTTATGATAGAGTGACCAACTTGGTAGATGAAGGGAATGCTGTGGACGTAGCATACCTTGATTTTAGTAAGGCCTTTGACAAGGTGCCCCATGAGTTGAGTAAGCTTTAAAGATGTGGAAAAGACACTGCAACTGTTAGATGGATTTGTAATTGGTTGACTGGCCAAACACAAAGAGTGCTCATCAATGGCTCATTTTCATCCTGGGGAGAAGCGAGTAGTGGAGTGCCACAGGGTTCTGTCCTGGGCCCAGGGTTGTTCAATATTTTTTATCAATGACTTGGATGAAATAGAGGGCATGTGCATCAAATTTGCAGATGATACTAAATTAGGAGGAGTAGCTAATACCCTGGAGGACAGGGGCAGGATTCAAAACGATCTGGACAGATTAGAGAGCTGGGCCAAAACTAACAAAATGAATTTCAACAGAGATAAATGTAAGATTCTGCATTTAGAATCTTAAAATGAAATGCACAGATATAGGATGGGTGACACCTGGCTTGACAACGCTACATGTAAAAGGGATCTGGGAATCTTAGTAGACTGCAAATTGAACATGAGTCAGCAGTGTGACATGGCAGACAAGAATGTCAATGCAATTCTGGGATGCATCAATAAGAGTATAGTGTCCAGATCAAGGCCTGCAGGGTAGCTAGTCCTTCCCTCCCCAGCTGTGGGATGGGGATGGCATGGCTAGGTTTGGAAGGGGGCATTATCTGGGTAGGAGAGAAGCATTAGGGACCCCTTCCCCAACCTGGCACCCTTTACCCAGCCCTTAAAATTGATCTAGCACTTGACTGCAGGACTGAGGCCTGAGAGATATAATGATTGGTTGGAGAGCCTGGCCCTGCAGGTACTATGAGTAGTGTGGGCCTGTTATTGTTCCTGCGGGAGCAATAGTTCTGTACAAGAAATCTTGCTGTGGCAGACATTCGCCTCCTCCATACAGCAAACAACTTGTGCATAATTGGTCATATTTAAATCAATGAAATGCCTATTGGCCATGAAACAATTCCATGAAGCAAACAGAGCAGATTTCTCACATCCATGCCCTGGAAGGATGCAAAGTGGCAGATATTTCTATTGCTGTTCCAGTCACGTGAGTAAGAACATCAACATTCTGACTATTTCAGACCACTCATCTGTCTGTTTCTGTTTCATGCAATGGCTAAAGAGAAGCTAGAGTACACCCTATTGTCCCCAGAAACATGTATTCTGAGATACGGTACTTCTGAGTATGAAGATTTAGCCATTATGGCCAATAGGCGTTTCATTGATTTAAATATGGCTGATTATGCACAAGAGGTTTGCTGCATAGTGGAGGCGAATGTCTGTCTTGGCAAGATTTCTTGTATGAATGTATTTCCTCTAGCCCTGCTTTCAGTTTCCACTCTCATTGCAGCACGATTTCAATTTTGCTTCGCTGCCAGAGTGGGACAGATTTGCCAGTGGACACAGTTTTGACCCAGACCTTTTCCCTGTGTCCACAGTCCGCCTGCCTAGTTTTACCCCCCACTCCCTCACTTTTCTTTGCACGCCTCCCACTCACCCTCCTCCCTGTTGCCAATGACCACCCACTTCTTTTCCTGCCAGATCATTTCTATTCCCCATGGCCTCCCTGCTCCTGCGTACCTTTAGAAAGATGGCATCTGAGACGAAGCTTCGGTAGCAGGTTTTGGAAGGTTAGGTTTAGATAGGATAGATAGGTTTTTAGAACCTAGGGTTAGGTTATTTTAGGCTGGTTTACTATCCGCTCTATTTATCTGATTTATGTAGTGTTTGCTGTTAGGAATTGAGTAATAGGACTATAGTAATCAGTATGAAACGATGGTATTTCATTTTATTTTCCAACTGTATACATCTTTGGCCGGGGCTTCTAGCTTGGCGGCCAGTGGGCTGCACAACAGCTATCCTTCCCTGCGGGAAATACTCTCTCTGGTGCATTGAGCAGCAGGGGTTAGTGGCAGGGACCCCTTTGCTCCCACCCCACCCTCCTTCCTTTCCTTGGTCGGACCTTCATTTTCCAAACTCACCTGGTGTGCCTTTGTTTGGGCCCCGAGGTGTTGAAGGTGTGGCAGACATCGCTTTGAGAGCGAGCTCCGGAGCTGTTGGGAGCGTCACGGGGAGTGCTGCCACGGCCGTGGCTGCTGCGTTTGGGCCTGCGGCTGGCGCAGAAATTGAGCTCGAGGCTGCTAGGAGTGCTGTAGCTGAGGCCGAGCTGATGCGATCTGGCATGCCACGGCTGGAGCGAAAACCAGAGCCAGAGCTGTGGCTGGAACAAAGACCAGACCTGGAGCTGGACTGAGAGCTGGAACCATTTGGTGGGAGGAGAAAGCCCAATACCGCTTGTCCATCTGAGCTCTGCAACATTTTGAAGTCCTCCATTATTGGTGCTTTATCTGGCTGGAGGAGAAAACCCTGTGGGAGTGTTTGGGATCAGTGGCAGAGGTCCCTGCCCCCCGCTGTCCATCTGGACTCTGCAGTACCCTGAAGTCCTCCAGTATTGGTATCTCATTTGGCTGGAGGAGAAAGCCCAGCGGGAGTGTGTGGGATCAGTGGCAGAGGTCCCTGCCCCCGCCTGTCCATCTGGACCCTGTGGCTTGTTGGGGGCTTATCTGAAATCAACTTGCTGGCAGTGTGAGAGCCACAGAGCTTGGGGCCAGTAGAGGGTGTGTGGATGTTATTCAGCAATGGGAGTCAGTGGCAGTTGTTCCCCTGCCCCACTCTATTAAGGCACCTTGCTTTGGGGATAGAATAACATCGGTGCTGTTCCCTTTCTCTGACACTGGAACATCCCCACACCTCTTTTTGGGGTGTAGGCTATTGCCATTATTTGACATTGGAAGTGCCTGCTATTTTGTGGTGGTGAGAGCACCTGAACCATCAACCCCTACTCATTGGGACTATTGGCTCTTGACCTTTGATTAATATTCTCCGTTCTTAGTACTGTTTAGAGTAAGTGTAGTTAGGAGGGTGGTTTAGTATTTAAATTGGTTATTTGTCATTGGTAATTTGGTCAGTGAATGTGTAGTTAGAGTTAGCATTGGTGATTAGGCTAGCCTTCTGGTCTGTATAAATTTATTGGTGGCTAGGTTGGGTAGTTGAATTGCTGTGGGTTGGCTCTTAGTGTTAGTGTAGTTATTTGTGTTGGGCTAGGTGTTGCTAACTATTAGTTGACTTGCCCTAGACTGTAATGGGAGGGGGCGGTGAGGGAATGGGGGTGTAGGTTTTGGGGCAGGGGATCTCGAGGATGGAGGGCTGTGAGGTTCAGGCACTCCCTGCTTCGTCCTTGGTGTTGATTAATGCCAGGTCCATAAATAATAAGATCATAACACTCCAGGATTATCTCGGAGCTCAGCAAGTGGACCTGGCCTGTATCACCGAAACCTGGGTGTGTGAGGGTGAGACTGTGGCTTTGGGTGAAGCCTCACCCCCAGGTTTCTCGTGTCTCCACCAGGGCCGAACCCAGGGTTGGGGGGTGGGGGTGGCATAGCTATGCTCATCCAAGATTCGATCCCATTCAGGGCAGTCCCTGTCCCAAGGATCACAGGTATGGAGTGTGTCGGCCTAGAGTGGATGGCCACAGAGAGGTTGGCTGTCTTCCTGGTGTACCAGTCGCCTAGCGCACCGGGGGATGGCCTGCCACAGCTGCTGGAGGCGGTGGCTGACTGGGCACTGTGGTTCCCCAGTCTTATTGTCTTGGGGGACTTCAACATCCATGTTGATACCGCCTCATGTTCAGCAGCTGTGGACCTGGTGTCATCCATGGTGAAACTAGGCCTCTACTTGATAAATTCTGGCCCCACTCATGAGGCTGGGCACACTTTGGATTTGGTCTTCGGGTCGGGAGTTGATGTGGTCATATCCTCTATTGATAGAGTGCCATGGTCTGACCACTTTGCCCTGAAGGTTCAGATGAACTTGCTGTGCCAACCCTGTCTAGGCGACAGGCTGATTTATGCCCACCCACAGAGACTCATGGATCCTGTTGGATTCCTGAATGCTCTGCGGGATCCTGAACCCGCTGGCACCCTTAATGAGCAGGTGGAAGACTGGAATTCCAGGCTTTCCGATGCCATTGAGGTGATTGCGCCCTCTCCATTGCCGCTCCCGGCTAGCTACGCCATATGAAGCGGGAGTTCAGATGGCTAGAGCAAGTGTGGAGGAAGTCTCGTGACGAAGCTGTGCGAACATCTTCTAGGACGTTTATGAAGGCCTATGAGATGGCGACAAAGAGGATGAAGAGAGATTATTTCTCGTCTTCTCTCGCATCCGCAAGCTCTTGCCCAGCCCAATTGTTTCAAATTATTCGGTCCTTGTGGAGAAATGGCTCCTTCCCCCCCCCTTCCGTTTCCTTTTTCTTTCATCCTCTCCTTCTCCAACCAGGTACCAGAGATTTGGAGGACTTAGAAATCCCAGAGAAACATCAGGAAATGCTACCTGACCTAGGGGGAAATGATATCTTGACCCAGCCTGGACCTGGCTTCAAGTATCGTGCTGAGGGTGGGGTCTGGGATCTGATAAATTGAGGGGAAGAGAGGGGCGAGGTCTCTTGGCTCAGGTCTCTCTGGAGGGGAGCAGAGCTCTTGCCTGAACTGGGAAGGTGGCTGCCATTTTCTGGACCATGTGCTCAGCCAGGTAATGTGAGCTCTTTGCCAATGGCAACATTTTACGCTTTAAGGACCTACCCTGCTTTCTACCATCTTTAGCCAGGGTATGTATTAGTGATAGGAAAAGAGGTGATTTATGCTTTATCTCCTTTTTTATTTTGTAAATCCTCTTTTGCTAAATCTGGTGTGGTGCTAAAACATATGGTACTCAGTTTCCTTTTAATAAATACTTTTTAAAACCTTTTAGCTGTGGGAGGGAAAGTTCCCTCTGTACCCACTTTATGCCCTAATCACTCTCGTCTTGGACACGCTATGTAAACAGGAGGTAGAGGAAGGCTGAGCAGCTTTTCCTCCAGGATCTCCAGTCTACCCTGTGGAACCCAGGAGAGGGGAACCAAGGGGAAACTGAGGCAGGGGCCTCGTGCAGTTGGAGAGGAAGCTGGGAAATCCTGATCTTCCCCAGCAGGCAGTCCTCAAATGATCAGGTGGTGGCAGCATACCCAAAGAGAAAGTTAGCCCTCCCCAGGAAAAGTCGGTAACTCCTGGGGGTGTGCAGAGTGTGAAATAGGGCCTGCCAGCCAAAAGCAAGCCCGTTTCGCCACAGTCCTTGTCCTCATTAAGTGAGGGCTCTAAACATTCACAACTGGCTCTTGGCTGTGAGGCTTTTATGAGCTTTTTTGTGGGTAAAGTCTTGTCGCTCCGCCATGAACTTCCTGCCACCCTTGATACAATTGGCGAACTGGAGGCTCCGTGGCCGTCTTCAGGTCCTTGTTTGGACCAGTTTTCCCTGCTCACTGAGGCTGATGCTGACAGGGCTCTGGCTGCTGTTAGACCTACTACCTGTCCTCTGGATCCGTGCCCCTCTTGACTGATTAATTTTTAAATTTTTATTATTCCACTTATATACTGCCCTCCCCCGGAGGGCTCAGTTAAAGCTTGCCGTGAGGAGTTACGACCCCACCTGTTGAATATTATCAACTGCTACCTTGAGCAAGGAGTGTTTCCTGGTGGGTTGAAGGAGGCAGTGGTCCGCCCACTCTTGACAAGACAATCTTTAGATCCTAGCGATCTGGCCAATTACTGCCCCGTTTCGAATCTTTTGTTTCTGGGGAAGGTAATTGAGAGAGTGGTGTTGGAGCAGCTTCAGGGCTTTCTGGAGGACACATCGGCGCTCGATCCCTTCCAGTCTGGTTTCCATGCTGGGCATGGGACGGAGACCATTCTCGTCGCCATCACAGATACACTCCACATGCAGCTTGACCGAGGCGGATCGGCGCTGCTGGTGTTACTGGAACTTACCACAGCGTTTGATGTGGTTGACCACGATCTTTTTTAAAAAATAGTTTATTTATAAATTTACAATAAAACATACAAACATACATCACTTACATAACATACAATAACATACATAACATATAATATTGAACAAATCAGTAATTCATTAAGTAATATTTACTTTCATTGTCTTGTAGAATCTTTATTGGCCAAGCTTCCGCGACGTTTCTGGGGTCAGCTTCTCCATCGCCTTCGCAAGAATTCCGGCCGGGCGTGGAGGCGAAGGCCGCTCGCGATGCATCGCGATATGGGCGGCTCTCAGCAGAGGCTCGGCAAACGGCAGTGGCGGCTCAAGACGTGAGTCAGTTTCTTGCTCATGTCGCTCTCGTCCCACTATTTAATTGCCCCAGCTGCCACATTGGAGCCGTTGAAAGCCCGCCATCTTCTGCCTCCTCGGCCTCCAGGGGTCGGAGGACAGCGTGGGCGTGGGCCTCGGCCAGCAGGCTTAATCCACGGGACAGTGAGAGTGAGTGGACGGGGCAGGGAGACAGCCGCCGGGAAGACGCTTTCCCCCAACAACAAACCTTTAAAGGGTTGTTGTTTAGGGCGGCCTGACACCGCCCTGGGGGAGGGGGAGCACAGTCAGGTCGGCGGTGCTGCGTTGCAGCAGCGCCGCCTGTGCGAACGGTGGCCTGGGGGCGGCGTTTTTACCGCCCCCAGGCCGTCGTTTTTGGCCCATGCAGAAAGGGGCATTGATTTGATCTTTTATACATATAACACTATCTTGTCTTCTTGACAATTCATACTATATTAGACACTATCTTATCTTATTGACAATTCATGCTACATTAAACACAAAACATATATAGTGACTTCCCTCTATCTTCTGTAATTAATTCAAAAAAAGTTTTTAATATGGCAAACATACAAAATCTATACTCACTTTTACATCTATACATTCTAATCATGATAATATGTAAATAGCATTATTGGGGAAGGTAATTAACCGGTATTAATTCCATATCTATCTCTTATATATATATATCCCACTTTTCCCATTTAGTTATTTGTACATTCGTTAATGTATCATCTTGTCTAAAGTTAAGATGTTGTGATATTAGGTCTGCTGTGCTAAATTCTTGAACTTTATGGATCCAATCTTCAATGGTTGGAATAGTTGATGTTCTCCACTTTGATGCCAACAATATTCTTGCTGCCGTAGTTAAATAGAAAAACAGTCTTAAATTATTTGGTGAGAACTATGTGTTAGTAAGAACGGGACTCAACAGGTAAGCTTCCATATTCAACTTAAATTTCATATTTCATATTTTTTGTATTTGTTTATGTATTTTCAGCCAAATTTTTTTCACTTTTTTACATGTCCACCATGCATGTATGAATGTGCCACCCTTCTATCCACATTTCCAACAATCTGGTCAGTAATTTTTATATATTTTTGAGGTGTTAAATATCAGTGGTAAAACATTTTTATATTATTTTCTCTTCGTTTGGTGCACGGTGTGAAAGAATATACATTTTTCCAGTATACTAACCAGGTGTCTAATTCTATGGGTCTATCTATAGTCTCTGCCCATGTTATCATTTGCTGTTTCAGTTGCTCCTGAAGTGTTTTCTGTTCTAGTAATAATTTATATATCTTACTGACCATTTTATTAGGATTTTTCAGAATTATTTGGTCAAATGCATTCTCTTTCATATCAAATCCCCAATTCACTTTATCTTTTTCATAATAACTATATAACTGGTTGTATGTATACCATTGACATGTTTTTTGGTTTACTATTATAGATTCTCTTTTTTAAAAACATATATTCCTCAGATTCCTTTACTAGTATATTTTCATATCGTAGTATTTTTTGTTCAGGTGTTGCCAGTATTAGACGTAATGCTTCTTCTCTTGAAACCCATCCAGGTATTTTATTATAAAGCATGTTCTGGTATCTTTGCCATGTTTTTAACAGGTTTTTTCTGATGAAGTGAGCTTTATGTACAGTGGTTTTACTCAGTTGTTTTGATTGAGTAGGCCAAAATTGGCTATGCCATCCCATAGACATCCATATCCTTCCAAAGCTTAGAGCTCCATTATTTATCCGCTCTTGAATCCACGATAACGCACAAGCGTCATGGTAGATTCTCAAATCGGAATCAGCAAGTGTGGTGTAGGGATCAGGCCTCTTGGCGGTGCCCACTTTCTTGTGGTGTGCCTCAGGGAGCGCTGTTGTCCGCAGTGTTATTTTAGTACATGCGACCCCTTGCTCAGCTGGTGTGGAATTTTGGGCTGATTTGTCATCAATATGCTGATAACACTCAGCTCATTCTGTTGATGGAGGGGGGGCGGCCACTGCCCCTGAGGTTCTACAGCACTGTTTGGAGGCGGTCACTGGTTGACTGAAGCAGAGCAGGTTGAAACTTAATCCAACAAAGACGGAGGTCCTCTGGCTGGGTCACGAAGGGGGAATTAGGGATTTCCAGTCACCAGTGTTGGAAGGGGTCACATTGGCATTGACCCCCTTCGGCTCGCAACCTGGGTGTCCACCTGCATTCATCTCTTTCAATGGAGACCCAGGTGGCACATGTAACTTGGGTTGCTTTTTCCATCTACGCCAGGCCCAGCGGCTGGCCCCCTACCTCTCCCAGTCTGACCTGGCCACAGTGATCCATGCAACAGTCACCTCCAGATTGGACTATTGTAACTCGCTCTACGCGGGCTTTCCCTTGCAGCTGATCCGGAAATTGAAGCTGGTCCAGAATGTTGCAGCCCGCCTTCTTATGGGTGGCTCAGTTAGAGATCACATTACCCCCGTGCTGTGCCATCTGCACTGGCTCCCAGTGGAGTTCTGGATTGTCTTCAAGGTGTTGGTGTTGACCTTTAAGGCCCTACATGGCCGGGGGCCCCCATACCTGCAAGACTGCCTTACCCCTTATGTCCCAAGTTGGCCTCTCCACTCTGCAGAGGCTAATTTACTGGTGGTCCCTTGTCCTTCTATGATGTGGCTAGCCTCTACCCTTTACAGCCCTGACCCCTGCCTGGTGGAATGCTCCACCAAGCCTGGCGAAGATGGAAAAAATGTAACCTGGGTAACATGGGCCACCTGGCCCTCCATAGATAGAGAAGAGTCCAGACGGACCCCCAGGCTGCGGGCCTGGGACGTTGGGGCCAGCATGACCACGTCCAAAACAGGTGGCTGGAAATCCCCTGGTCTCTCCCCCCGGCCTAACCAGAGGACCTCCATCTTTGTTGGATTAAGTTTTAACCTGCTCTGCCTCAACCAAGCAGCAACTAACTTCAAACAATGCTGTAGAGCTGCAGAATGAGCTGGGGTGTCATCCGCATATTGGTGACAGACCAGCCCAAAACTCCATACAAGCCGAGCAAGGGGTCGCATGTAGATGTTAAATAAGAGAGGGGAGAGCAAGGTCCCTGCAAGACCCTTCAACTAAGTGAGGCCCTACAAGAGGCCTGATCCCCGCACCACACCTGCTGACCCAGCCCCTGGAGAAATGAGGCAATCCACTGAGGGACAGTGCCCCGCACCCCAGACGCAGCCAGGCAGTGGATCAAAAGGTCATCATTAACCATATCAAAAGCTGCAGTGAGGTCATCATTAACCATATCAAAAGCTGCAGTGAGGTCAAGTAACACTAGCCTCAATCAAGCTGCATGTGGAGTGTATCTGTGATGGCAACGAGAATGGTCTCCATCCCATGCCCAGCATGGAAACCAGACTGGAAGGGATCGAGCGCCGATGTGTCCTCCAGAAAGCCCTGAAGCTGCTCCAACACCACTCTCTCAATTATCTTCCCCAGAAACGAAAGATTCGAAATGGGGCAGTAATTGGCCAGATCACCAGGAGCTAAGGATGTTTTTTTCAAGAGTGGGCAGACCACCACCTCCTTCAACCCACCTGGAAACACTCCTTGCTCAAGAGAGCCATTGACTATATTCAACAGTTGGGGTTGTAACTCCTCCCGGCAGGTTTTAATCAGGAGGGGTCCGGATTCAGAGGACAGGTAGTAGGTCTAATAGCAGCCAGGACCCTATCAACATCGGACTTGCAGAGCAGGGAATATCAGTCTGAAGTGAGACCCAAAGACGGCAAAGGCGCCTCGAGTTCTCTAACTGTATCAAGTGCGGCTGGAAGCTCCCGGAGGAGTAGCTTGACTATCTGCAAAAAAGCTCTGAAATGTATTGTCGAAGGCTTTTGAAACGTCAGGAGAGAATGCTGCTAGAACACTGCCATACAGCCCGGAAACCACATAGCACCCAAGCTCTGAAATGCCTCACAACCAATAGCCAATTGGGAATTTGTGGAACTCTCTACTAATGAAGTGAGGGACCAAACAATCCAAAAAAGTTGTGCCAAGCGAGAGCTAGTAGATGCGAGAGAGGACGAGAAATAGGCTCTCTTCGCCCTCTTCATCACCAACTCATAGGCTTTCATAAACATCCTAGAAGTTGTTTGCGCTACTTAGCCGCAAAACTTCCTCCACGCTCGCTCTAGCTGTCTGAGTTCTTGCTTCATTTGGCGTAGCTCCTCAGTGCACCAAGGAGCTTGCAGTAAATGGGGACGCAGAGGGCGCTTGGGAGCAATCACCTCAATGGCATCGGAAAGTCTGGAATTCCAGTCTATCACCTGCTCTTCAAGGGTGCCAGGGGGCTCAGGATCCTGCAGAGCATTCAGGAATCCAACAGGATCCATGAGTCTCTGTGGGCAGCCATAAATCAACCCGTCGCCTAGACAGGGTTGGCACGGCAAGTTCATCCGAACCTTCAGGGCAAAATGATCGGACCATGGCACTCTACTAATAGATATGACCATATCCACTCCTGACCCAAAAATCAGATCCAAGGTGTCACTGGCCTCATGGGTGGCACCAAAATTTAATAGGGAGAGTCCTAGCATCGCCATGGATGACACTGGGTCCACTGCTGCTGAACATGAGGCAGCGTCCACATGGACATTGAAGTCCCCCAAAACAATCAGTCGAGGGAATCGCAATGCCCACTCGGCCACTGCCTCCAGCAGCTGTAGCAGTTAGTCCCCTGGTGCGCTAGGCGACCGGTCCACCAGGAAAATGGCCAACCTCTCCCAGGACAGCCACTCCAGGCCAGCAACCTCTAACTCAGAGATCTGAGGGACAGGGATTGCCCTGAAGGCGATGGAATCCCAAATGAACATTGCCACTCCCTCCTGGCCCTGTGTCCGAGACTGGTGGACACACGTGAAACCTGGGGGCGAGACTTCACCCAAGGCGACCATCTCGCCTTCTTGACCCAGGTCTTGGTGATACAAGCCAGGTCTATCTGCTGCACCCCGAGAAAATCCCGGAGCATCGCAGCCTTGTTGTTAATGGACCTGGCATTGATCAACACCAGGCTCGAAGCAGAGTATGCCTGAGTCCCACAGCCCGCATTCCTTGGGATAGGTCGAAGGTCAGAAGGGGGACGAGCATGAACACATCTCCTCCCCCTTCTCTCATACAACCTTCACCTACTGTCATATCTACCCTGCCCCCATTAAACTTTACTTTAAAAGGATCAGTGGTTCAGGACTGTGAGATACAACTAAGAAAATTTTTGAACTGATAAGCTTATAGGAAACAGATCTGAGAATGGTGTGGGATGCAAGTAAAGCTTATATGAGAGGATCTTGATTCAATATAATTGTGAGCTTAAGAAAAAGAAATAACAGAGAATGCAAAACCTTTAGGAGATTAAAAGAAAAGAGGAACTGAAAAAATATCCAAGAGGCAAAACTATTTTACAATAAATAATTTTTTATAACAACATAAGAACTTTGAATTTGTAAACAAGCTAAGAAAATGGTTAGCATACAACTGGGAAAAAGGAAGAAAAGGAAAAGATTTTTGAAATTACAAGAAGGGATAGTATTTTACCAATCTGTTGATACAAAAATATTTTATAACTATTGTACAAATGTAAACAAAGAACAAAATATTTTGGCAAAAACAGAAGGATATCTTAGAAAACAAAATTTATCTAAGATTACAGAAGAGCAGAGACATATTATCAATAATGTTATTCTGGTAAGACAGGTGGGGGAGGCAAAACTAGAAAAAATAGACCAGGAAAGGTCCTGGGTCCAGATGGCTTCTTGGATTTGTACTATAAGTGTTTTGAAAATGAAATTTTACAATCTTTGCAAAATAGAATTAATTCTATCTTGCAATAAGGAAAGATGCCAGAGGCATGGAAAGAAGCTAATTGTTGTGTCCCCTAGATCTCTCGAATAAAGTAACTCAATTATTAATGCAATCTCTTTATTGATGAGTATTGTTAGAGAGGTACACTGGCAATGGATCATTGTCCAATCTAAATTCAGGTGGGAAGAATCCAACAGAAAATCCAGCAGCCCACCCCTCCCAACCAATTACCAAGCAGGTACAAACATGCACCTCCCTCACAAGACCAGATGTTTTTAAAGGATTTTTTCAATGATTTATGTTTTACATTGCCATAAGGGAACAATGCAAATAAAATGTTAAAACTTATTTTTGCTTTTTTGCAGGTCCACCATGAATGGTAGAAACTCCCAACTTCTTGTCCGCATTTCCAACAAATAGGTGAGTTTACTTTATTTTTGCAGTTGTCAAGGGTGTCATATACCATCTATAATACATTTTTAAACTTTGCTCCCACAAATCTGTATTGGGGGTAAATTTATATATATTTCTATAGAATTTTTCCCATTGTTCTAGTGTGATGGTTTGATTAATATTTGGGCCCATTTTACCATATTTTGTTTTAAAACTTCTGTTTCTGTTTTTTGTTGCAGAAGACAATTGTATATTTTACTAATCAGTTTGCACCTTTTCATTGAGGTTTTACTCTCCCCACCGCAGCATGTGTGTGATGAGGACATCTATGTCTATAACGGTTTCAAACACAAAATTGAGCAGGTGTGTTGGAAGGGTTAGGACTGGAAGTAACCCCATTGCAGCACTCTATTCAATTCACCCAAATGGATGGTAGCCCCATGATGGGAACACTGGCTCGTTACAAAACGAATAATGTGCTGTTTCAGTGTGCACAGCATTGGGAGTGCCGCAGTTTTATTGTTTCCAACACCTCCAAGTATCCTGTTGTGTTGGGAATGCCCTGACTGGTACATCACAACCCAACTATCCTGTGGGCTGAACGCATTGTTCACTTTACTGATCCCCCTGTGGAGGTCACATGCAAGAGATTAATCCAGAATCAGAATCAAGAACCAGGACTGGCTCACAGCCTTCACAATGCGGGTGCCGCCGGACTCCCAAAACCATAGCAAGACTTAGCAATTGTGTTTGAGCAGAGGGAATGTGACTCCTTGCCTCCTCATTGCACCACAGACTGTAAAATTGAATTGATTCCAGGGATTAAATTACCGAAGGGGAGACTTTACCCCATGAGCCTGGTAGAGGATGCAGCTCTATGAGAGTTTTTGGACAAAAATTTAGCACGAGACTTTATCCACAAAGCCACTAGCAGCTTTGCCGCTCCAGTCCTCTTTGTAAAAAAGGACGGTTCCCTCTGTTTATGCACAGACTACAGAGGTCTCAATGCTGTGTCAACATCCAATAAATATCTGCTTCCCCTAATCAAAGACTTGTTGGCCAATTTGGGGAAGGGACACATTTTCACCAAGCTGGATTTGAGGGAAGCTTATTATCATGTCCACATTGCAGAAGGCTTTCAATACCTTACCGCTTTTAACACTCGCTATGGACAGTTTGAATACCAGGTCATGCCCTTTGGGTTAAGTGGAGCTCCTGGGGTGTTCATGAGCTTAATAAATGATGTTGCAGGATGTATTGTTCAAAGGAATGGTAGTTTACTTGGATGATGTGTTAATCTACTCTGAAAATGAGCAATATCCTATTTGTTTGGTCAGGAAGGTTCTTCAGAAACTATTGGACAATTCTTTGTTTGTGAAATTATCCAAGTGTGAATTTCATCAAACCAATTGGACTTTCTGGGTTATTGAGTGTCGGCAGAAGGGCTGGAAATGGATCCAGCT
This sequence comes from Sphaerodactylus townsendi, assembly GCF_021028975.2. Classification (NCBI taxonomy): domain Eukaryota; kingdom Metazoa; phylum Chordata; class Lepidosauria; order Squamata; family Sphaerodactylidae; genus Sphaerodactylus; species Sphaerodactylus townsendi. The sequence continues at coordinate 58,772,944 of NC_059436.1, read as the reverse complement.
AAAGTTGAGGATGTTCGGCAATGGCCAGCACCTTCTACTAGAAAGCAGCTGCAGTCTTTTCTGGATTTTGCCAACTTTTACCATGACTTTATACCTAACTTTGTTGAGTTGGCTTTGCCTTTAACTGATCTGTTGTGCATGAAGGGCAAGGACCCTGAGGCCACTTGTCCCAGAGCGTCTAAAGCCTGCCAGCAAGCTTTCAATGCTTTAAAACAGGTTTTTATCAAAGAGCCGGTTTTACGCCATGCTGATCCTTCTCTGTCTTTCATTGTAAATGTAGATGCATCTGATAAAGCTTTAGGGGCTGCTCTCCTCCAAAAGGGACCAGATGGCCGACTTCACCCATGTACTTACTCATCAAAACAATTTTCTGGTTCTGAGCTGAATTGGACTGTAGGTGATAAGGAAACAGGTGTCATTAAGCAAGCACTGGCTACGTGGAGGCATTGGTTGGAGGGGTGAGAACATCCCTTCGAGGTCTGGACTGATCATAAAAACTTGGCTGCGCTTAGTGCTCCTAGCCGCCTCTCGGCCAAACAATTATGCTGGGCTGATTTCTTTTCCTGGTTTAAGTTCACTGTGCATTTTTTCCCAGGCAACTCCAATCGCTTAGCTGATGCACTCTCCCACCTTCCTGACATGGCGGCAGAGGAGGTGGAGTTACAGGACTCTCATACTGTTCTCACACCCACCCAGTTGGGCTTGGCAGTAACTCACTCACAGGCCCGCCTTAAGGGTGGGTCGTCGAATTCACTAACCAAATTGGTCATCCCTCCCAGTTCTCTGCTAGCTAACTTTTTGGAGGCAGTTCCTCACTAACCTTGCAGGATGGCATGTGGAAGTGGGGCAACTGTTTGTTCGTACTGCCTGCTCTTCATAAGCAAATATTTTAGAGTTTATGGGGCTGAGTTCTTAATGTTAGATATTATTTATTAGTTGCTATCTACTCGCCCCCTTGTTATTGTATTTTATGTTGATGTTGTACACCGCCAAGAGCCCTTCGGGGATGGGGCAGTATACCACATTGATTGATTGATTGATTGATTGATTGATTGATTGATTGATTGATTGATTGATTGAATGAATGAATGAATGAATGAATGAATGAATGAATGAATGAATGAATAAATAAATAAATAAATAAATAAATAAGTAAGTTGCATCATTTGGGAGGTCATTTGGAGTACAGTTAGACAAGAAAATCTGTCTGGGCTCAAAGAAAAAATGTCCATACAAGAAATCTTGCCTCAATGGACATTCACCACAATCATGCAACCTTGTGCATAATTGGCCAAGATTCCTGCCTGTAAGAAAGGAGAAGCTTTCCCCTGTGAGCTGGGAGGGAGGATCCACTGGGTGAGAAATACCCATCTGGGATAGGTTTTTCAGAGGTTGTGAGTATAAGAAAAGTTATGTCAGCATAGACACCAAATGGAAAATAGATTTTATATAGTGCCTTATATGACTAGCTTTGTATGAGATTAGAAAATCCAACTCCTGTTTTTAAAGGCAACAACCAGCTCAACTCTGAATCAGATTTCTTTTAAATATCTAGTTAGTTTATTTTTTATTTATTAAAAAAACCTTTTAAAGCCAACTTCCACAGATGTTAAGGCCCTCAAGAACGCCAGCAATAAAAACTTTAAAAAGAAGATTGACAAGACATAATTATATAATTAAAATCAGACACATCACATAAACAGGAGGAAGGGTCATGAAGAATCAGTGATACACCCCCAAAACAAAACAGTCTGCCTACTGTTGCAAGACAATGATAGAAGGGGACAGATGAATCTCCCTGGGGTGGGAATTTCATAATTCTGGTAAACTGTAATCATACAGATAGTCAAAGCATAGCATTGTTATGAAAGCAGGGCCCAGAAGGACTGATAGTATTCCACTAGAAATTAAAAGTGCTAGGAGAAAATAGATGTCTCATAATTCTATTGATTTGAACAGAGACCCTATAAATTCAATTCCCTTTTGACTAATGAAAAATACAACTTTTCTTTGAGCAGCAAAGACCTGGATTGCCTCCTAGAACTTCCTTCCTTCTTTCCTTCTTTCCTTCTTTCCTTCTTTCCTTCTTTCCTTCCTTCCTTCCTTGTTCAAGGTGGCTTTTGATTATTTTCCTATCAATTATTCTCAGAAAAGTATTGTTTGCATTGAGTGTTGTGTACATTCTTGAATGAACAATATTTCAACTTTTGTTAATAGGCAAAGGGAAAAACTAATTTTGATGTTGTTATTTCATGTCATTTTGTTCTTGCTGCTGTGGTCCCAGTGTTGAAGGGATAGAGTAGTTTGTGCACACAATTCAGAGTGCTCTTTTATTTTAACAAGTGACTCAAGAGTTTCCCGACCTCTTTATGCTTCTTCTATGAGCCATCGCTGCCTTGGAGATGCCATATTTTCAGCAAAGCATCAGCAACTCTAATTCAATCTCACTGAGCTTTTTATTCAAAGACTTGGCAGTTGAAGATTGATGGCCTTCAGGGCAAGCTAATGTCAAGCCTTCCTAATGAAAACAGTCCCATTTTGATTGGGTGCTGCCAGCAACCACAAGCAAGCAGGAGAAATCCTTGCATTGCCATTACCAACAAGGGCAAATTACAGGCAAACCAACAGCTGTGGCTATACCTTTGCCATTTAGCTGAGTTGGGGTGGGGGGTGAGGGACTGCTGTGTGGCAGTGTCCTGCAGAAGAACAAACTTTCTTTCAAGCAGAACATGGATCATAATTCACCCAGAGTTAGTGTTCTGATGCATTCCTCATCCAGCCTGTATTCTCTTTCTATGTCCTGGCTTACTCCTTTAAAATAAACAATAAAATAAGCATTTATGATGAAGGAATGACACTGGAAAATGTGAAAGTGCTCTTGTTAAAGTACTAATATTTTCACTTGAATGCATTATTTTATGAAATCCAAAAAAGAAAAGGTACAAAAATAGAATAGGGTGGCTTGTGGCATATCCAAGAAAGAAAATTAGGCTGTGTCACAGAGCAGGGAAGTGTAAGCAGTCAGACCCTTCCACCCACTTAGGGGGGGATATAAAGGGGGTCCAAACACTAGTGTAAGAGCTCCCCACAAAATGGATGCTTCCCAGAGCATTGTAGGATCTAAGTTGGGTGTATAGCCTGGGTAGGAAGGTGGTTGGCTTCTGAACTTTTCCCCTGGCCTGAAGGTGTGCCTAGGACTGGTCACTCCCCATTGTGTCACCCTAAGATGATTCAATCAGCTGATTCCAAATAGCTCATTACATATTCCAGCACCTATCCCAGCAATCAATTATTTGTCTCTGAATTTCCTGCCAGCTGTCAGAACCAACTCTTGATAGGGGCTGGTGCAACCATGTAGCCTGCTCTGTGTATAACCTGATTGATTTACCTCCTGATTGATATATAGAAGGGATCTGTTTCTGCTCTCTTCTCTTTCCCCTTTGATGTTTATCGCTTGATAACAAATGTAGATAACTAGGCAAGACTGGAACCAGCAAAGAGGAGTCTCTGGAACCAGTCTCTGGAACCAGCAGAGAGGAGTAGTAGCAGAAAAGACTTGGCCAGGAAGAGCAGAGTGACCTGCTGGTGTTCATTTTGGAGGGCTTTTCTCAAAGCCACAGCTTTTAAAACAGTGTATTTTAACAGGGGTTATCTCTTTTTCTCCTTGTAAGGCTGCTGAATCTGGAAGGTGGGGCTTAACAGGAGTTAACAGAGTTCATCTCTTGTTCCTCTTTGTCCTGAGAGGTGGGGCTTTTGTCCTGAGAGGTGGGGCTTTAGTTCAGTCTCTGGAATCAGCGGGCGGCTCTCGCCCTAGCAGTGCTTGCGTAGCAATTTGTTAATTTTTTTTTTGTTTTTAAATTAATAAGGACATATTTGACAGATGAGTAACGTGCAGATAGCTCGGGGGGGGCAGTGACTAAAAGCTTGTATTTAAATATCTAAAACAAATCAGATATGAAGGCAGAGAAAAGCCAGCAGGGGATGGGGGCTTTCCAGTGTTTTGCACTGGAGTGTCACATGTATGACTATCTGCCACTAGGACAGAAGTACGTTGGGTGTGCCCTCCAGCTGCAATGAGCTCCTGGAACTCAAAGAACGGAGGCGTTAATATCGATTCTCTTGAAGCCAAAAGGTGGCAGAACCTGGAGAAGCTGGAAAAAGAGGCAGAGAGAATTTGTGACAGATGAGGAACTTTCAGGGACCTAACAGCAGGGTCCCACTCCCAAGGTGACATCTGTAAAAGATGCCGGGTTAGCGAGTTAAGCCTTTCTCTTACCTGCCGCTACCTTGGCCTTGACAGAATCCTTTCGGCGAGGCGAAAGCCAGGTTCTGCCAAAGCAACGCTTGTTACTGGTCTTTATCATCGCCAGCGTTGCTCCAAAACTGACATTCGTTCCCATGAGAGAAGGTGGCTGGAGTGTGTAAGGGGAGCGTTTATAACCTGTAGTTTAGGCGGGGCCGGGCAGTCTTGTCATCCCCGTCCAGGTAATGTATGTGTGCTTTCTGGAAGTGTCTGAATAAATGGACTTTGGTTCCAATGCCTTTTATTTCTGCTTCTTTGAATTCCTTACATTATGACAAGACTCTAATTCTGATTCATCTAAACCGTTGCATGTTGGATTACAGTGAATCCTTGGTGTGCCCCAACATGCACAGAGATTGAGGTGCTTCCGGAAGTGTGTGTGGAAGGATCGACCCAGCTCCCCAAAGAGGGTTTCTCAGGCCTTCCCTTCCAGAATCGAGGAACTGGGGGAAGAATCGCTTTCCCTGGTGACTCTGTCCAAACCCCGGCTCACTACGAGCCTGGCGTTCCTCCATTTGGATGAGCAGCGAGTGACTTACAGTCATGAGGTTTATGATACAGGTATGGCTGTTGTCCGATGGATCGGGACTCCTGCGGGGATAAGTTTGTTTCTACCCGACACCGTGTGGATTACAAACCGCTGATTCAACCTGTTCCTGAAGAGCTGGGATTGTCAACCATACATGGCGACACTCAGGAGTCCATCGAGAAGTTCCTGGACAGGTACTTCGATGATCTTCCCGTGGAACAGCAGTGGCACAGTACTGGAGCTCGTCCCAAACAGTTGCCTGCAGCGCCTACATCGGCACCCACTTTCGGGGTTGGGGCAACGATTGGTCAAGGCTATCGAACCGGATCACGTTCCCAGAGCCGGGAACCGCGGAACTTGGATCAGCGTTTCGTGGAGCAGAAGGGGGGATTGCGGCAGCTCCTCCTGATGTGGAACTCGATCCGGATCCGGATCCTGATCCAGACCACACCGCTGGCGAGGCGTTGGGAGCGCTAGAGGAACAGTTAGGTCGCGATTCTTGAAGATGCCAAGAAGGCAAACTGGGAGAACGTGAGCGCCGAGTTTGGGAACAGTAGCGAGATGTTTGCAAAGGCATTCGTGGAACAGCAATAGCGAATAATCAAGCGAGGTGGAAGCGAAGAGCAATGTTAAGCGCCATCGCTAATTTGTACAAAGATCACGAATGTGCATGAAGTAAGAGTCTTCAAGAAAACACCAGAATGGACTTGAAGCAGAGGGCCTGATTAACACCGCATTAAAAGGCTCTCAAGAGCAAAGCATTACTAACCATAGCCTGCTCCCAACGAGCCGAGAAATTGAAAAAATTGGAGCGTTGAAAGAGTAAGCTTTGCATGCTCCTGCTCGCCAAGACGCATTGGCGCTAGTGTAAAGAGAGAGCTAAGCGGAACTGGAACGAGAACTACGGAGGCAACAAACTGCAATGGCTAGAGCCCCAGTTCGTCTTGAAAATCTCACCCGTGCACCCGCGGTACCTCTCCAAGCTGGCGGCGCGGCGGGACGAGGGCCAGCTCCGGTTAATCAGCAACCCGGGGCACCGCAACCACCTCTGTTACAGCCTCGACTTCCCATTCATCAGGCCCCAGCTCCGATGCAACCGCCACCGCTACAGATGCCGAGAGCTGCCGGGAGAGGCTTCTACAGACCCCCTATTCCCGCCCGCTTTGATGGGACAGCTTCGAAGCTCCCTTATTTCATCTTGCAGCTGGATGCCCTTCATACGGATTTTGATGACTTATAAGCCATTCTGGCGAGAGAAAAGTCACGAGTGCGAGACATTGGGTCAGTACTGGATGGGATAGCTGCTGAGTGGTTCGTGTCTCTGTATGAACTACAGGCTGATGACACCCGCACCGTGGCGGCCTTTCTGCAAGCGTTGCGCCTACGTTTCCAAGATCCGGATGCTGAGAACAATGCCATACAAGTAGTGAAAACCATCCATGGGGCGGCGTTCGAATTCAAAGAATTTGCAGCGGGTATGGTAAGGACTTCGTCGTGCTGCCAACCAGCTTCCTCCTGAGGCTATTTCGACGCCATGAAATGTCAGATATTTCTTGAAACGGCTTAATGGATATAAAACTTCGCGAAACAGTGCTCCTCTTCGAATTCGCTTGAGACCCGTTTGCTGTGAATGGATCTAAATGCGGCTCGCGGAAGTAGCAGCCCGTCTCTTTACCCATGCCCGCTGTGGGTGGTCGTGAGCTCTAAGCCCAAAACCATAACCACACGGCCGTACCTCCGGTACAGTAAATAACCAAAGCCTTTCCTGTCACAACTGAAACCCGTCGAACGCCCGGCCGCATGGATTGTGGATTTATTGATTGCTGGGGTCCGGTCAAAGTTACTTTGAAGCCGCTAAATCGCCCAAAGAAGCAAGTTCTTCCGCCGCCCCGCCGCACTTCCAGCTCGACAAGCACCTCCATGGCCAGCCCCTGGTAGCATTAGAGCCGGACGCCGTCCTGCATTGGGACCCGAATGTGCAAAAGCCGCCGCCGGTTCGAGGAGCATGGGAGGAGGAGATGACCATGTGGAGCTGTCTGTCTTTCAACTGCGTCGGTAGAAGTTGGACCCTCTCCTGATGCGGTGAGTGAAGGCAGTGCTCCCATTACTATTCTGACAACTTTGTAGCCATAGCCTGCTAAACATCATTGCATTTTACGGCTTCCCGCGACTTGTAGACTCGGGTTGTTCCCACTGCCTCATGAAGCCACAAGTGGCTGAAGAACTTGGTTTAGACCGTGTTCCCTTACTAAAGTTGTCCTTTGCTCAGTGATTAGCAGTCCATTGGGGAGCTGAATAAGGTCGACAGGTTTAAAATTTGCCAGTGCTTCTCTCGTTCTGCGCTGAACATTGGGAAAAATAAGATTTTCATACCTGCGGCTCCAGTAGCCAAGCACTCCATTGTATTAGGCATGCCATGGTTGCTCGCACATGAACCAACTATCATGTGGAAAGAACGCATCCTCCGATTCACAGACCCTCTTTGCAGGGACCATATGAACGGTGGGAAAACCCGGTAAATGATGGGAAGCCATTGATCAATGATGCTTTGACAGGCGATAGCTTTCCACTCCCTAGATTCTCTCGGAAAATTCTACCACATGTATATCAGGACTTGTCCAGAGTTTTCGAAGAGCAGGGTGTGATCAATTACCCCCCCATAGGGATACTGATTGCAAAATCCTCTTGCAGCCGGGAGCCCAACTGCCCAAGGGTCGGATCTACAGAATGAGTCCTGTTGAGGAGAAAGAGTTCCGTGCCTTCCTAGATAAAAAACTTCTGGCTCGCTTGAGGTTCATGCGGCGAGCTACAAAGCTACTCCGGCTATGCAGCCCGATTCCTTAACGTTAAGAAAAAAAGGCGACTCTTTCGCGACTTTTAATACTGACTCATAGGTGGTTTTAAATGCTGTTTCAGTTTAAAACCGTACCCTTACCGCATGTAAAGGATTGCTTTTAGATGCTTTTGGGTAAAGAGGCGGATCTTCACCAAACTGGACTTGAGAGGCTTATTATAGGGTCCGTATTGCAGAAGGTTATGAACATCTGACGCGGCATTTGCATGCAAAGGTTTGATTAAATATGAATATTTAATAATGCCATTGTTTTCAGGATTATCTGGGGCCCCAGGGGCTTTATAGCCCTTATCAATGAGGTCCTGCAAGACTTGCACCGCCGCAAGAAGTGGTGGTATATGCCGATGGCGTGTTAACCTATACTCACCGTCGGCCGGAAAAAACGTATGAACAGCATTGGTTGGCCACCCCGGAGGTGTTGCAAGCGTCTATTAGATAACTCCCTCTTTGTCAAAATTCGTCGAAATGCTGCTTCCATGCGCCCTCTATAGACTATCATTTAAGGCTATATCATTGGGCTATCGGATCTCAGCCGACGGCTTGGAGATGGACCCAGCCAAAGTTGCCACGGTGGTTGATTGGCCAGCCCCCACTAACAGGAGGGAATTACAATCGTTTCTGGGCTTTGCTAATTTCTATCATTGAATTTATTCCTCCAGATTAAAACAGACACTACCGCGACAGACCTCACAATGCACCAAAGGCAAGGATTCCCAGGCATCCAAGCCTGGAGCCCCCCTTCTTTGGTCCCCCACATGTCAGTTTTCATTCCAACAGCTCAAAACGGCACCACCACCGAGCCGCATTTTAAGACACCGGATCCTGATCTCCCCTTCATCGTTCATGTGGGATGCTTAGGACAAAGCTTTGGCTGCCCTCTTGCAGAAAAATAAAATAAAGATGACAGAAACTGGTGCCGTGTGCTTACTTATCAAAAGTTTTCAGGTCGAACTGAATTGGACAGTGGAATAAGGAGACTGCTGCCATTAAGCAGCGGCTGAGCACTTGGCGCCATTGGTTGGAAAGGTGCCAAACACCCATTTCAGGTCTGGTCCGATCACAAGAATCTGGCAGCCCTCTCCACCCCCCTAAAAATGTCCGCGAAACAGTTACGATGGGCGGATTTCTTTTCCAGGTTCTCCTTCACAGTTCATTTTTTTCCTGGGAAAAGCAACAAGTTGGCAGATCGCTGTCTCGTCTCCCAGGGGAAGGGGGAAGACCTCGCTGCCCGGTCTATCCCACGCTTTCATTCTCACCCTCCCAATTGGGGTTGGCTGTCACACGCTCCCAAGTCTCCACCTCTCCTCTGCCCGTTTTGGACATCGTCTCCCCTTCAGCCGACGCCGTGGGCCCGGGGCTCAGGATCTGCCTCGCGGAGGAATTTGACTCCCTTCACCGGTTGGAGGGTGGCGTTTGGAAAGGGGGGGGGGGGTGTTGGTGGATTCCAGCCTCCCATCACGGGGAAGCAGGTTCTCGCGGCGTGTCATGATGCTCGGCAAGCGGGCCACTTTGGGTTCCTAAAGACTTTACATTTGGCACGTAGTCAGTTTTAGTGGCGCTCAATGCGCAAAGACATTGAAACTTATATCAAGGGTGTTCGGTCTGTGCTGAAGCCAAATCAATGCGGAAAAGCCCATGGGTTGCTGCAACCCTCCCGTTGCATCTTGTCCCTGGCAGGTCATTCAATGGATTTCATCACAGACCTGCGGAGAAAGCCATGCTTAATACAGTTCTGTGGGTGGTGGGTGGATCTTTTTTCCAAACAGGCATTTCATTCCTTGCACTACCATCCCATCCGCTCCCAAGTTGGCCCGGTTGTTTTATTCGAAAACATATCTACCGTCTGCATTCCTCTCCTGACAAGGTGGTATCCGACCATGGGCTAATTCATTTCCAAGTTTTGGAAAGTTCCTGGAGTTGTTGGGAACAACCCGGCGGTCGCCGCCCTACCACGCTCAAAGTGGTCAGTCGGAAAGGACCAACAGAGCGTTGGAACAGTATTTACGTTATACACTAACTACCATCAGGACAATTAGTGCGAGTTGCTCCTTTTGCTGAGTAATGCTTATAATAATCGCGATTCATAGCCAGCACCAAGAAACCCGTTTGAAGTTGTCTCTGGTGGTCCTTCCCCCTGCTGGCTGCCTCTGGTTATTACAGCCTCGAATTCAATCAATGGATTTCCTCCTAAAGCGGGAGGGCTGGAAAGCGGTGCAGTCCTCCCTGAGTACAAGCCCAAGAGTCGCAAAAAGCACGAAGCGGACAAACATAAGCTCAGAGTTTCCCTTCGTGTTGGGGCATGGGTTTATTTATCCACTCAGAACCTTAGGGATGTGCACAAATACTCGAAGCTGGGCAAGAAATTCGTGGGCCCCTTTCGGATTACAAAAGTGATCAATGATGTCACTGCCCGATTAGAACTGCCTAACTCATTAAGTAACATTCATCCTGTCTTTCATTCCAGCTTGCTAAAGGAGGCTCCCGTTTCGATGTCTGGCAGCCTCGGAGAACACCCCGCCCGGTTATAATTGATGGCGCAACATTCACTGTAAATCGCCAGCTGTCCTGGACTCCACGTTTCCCTTAAAGTCTGCAATATTTAGTTTCCTGAGTTGGATATTGATCCGCCATAATCAATGGGTTTACGCTGAGGACATTGACGCCCCGTTGTTAATTACTGCTTTCCATAAAGCCTTCCCTCATAAACTGGGAGGGGAAGGGGTGGGGGCGCTCTTAGGGGAAGCAGAGTGTAAAGATGCCGGTTGAGTTCGCCTTTCTCACTGCCGTCTGGCCTTGACAGAATCCTTTCGGCCGGGCGAGAAGCCAGGTTCTGCCAAAGCAACCTTGTTACTGGTCTTATCGTAGTTGCTCAAAACTGACATTCCGTTCCCATGAGAAAGTGGCTGGGTGGTAAGGGGGGGAACGTTTATAACCTGTAGTTTAGGCGGGAGCGGGCAGTCTTGTCATCCCATGTATGTGTGCTTTCTGAAGTGTCTGAATAAACGGACTTTGGTTCAATGCCTTTTATTTCTGCTTCTTTCGAAATTCCTTACAACATCTCTTCAGATGTCATGGAGAATGAAGGCCTTGGGGATGGAGGGTGCCAGTCTGAGGTGGGGGAAGATGCTCCCTTAGATGGGATCCCTACCTTAACTGGTGATTAGCTATCCTCTCGCACTGAGGATACCCCTCGGGGAGGTGGGGGGCTCCTTGTAGTGGGTGATTCGATCATTAGAAATGTAGAGAGTTGGGTTTGTGAGAGGCGTGATGACCGCATGGTGACTTGCCTGCCTGGTCGCGAAGGTTGCGGATGTCATGCTTCATCTAGATAGGCTTTTAGACAGTGCTGGGGTGGAGTCAGCAGTTGTGGTCCACATTGGCACCAACAACATTGGGAAATGTAGCCGGGAAGTTCTGGAAGCTAAATTTAGGCTGCTAGGAAACAGGTTTAAGTCCAGGACCTCCAAGGTGGCATTCTCAGAAATGCTACCGTTCCGCAGCAAGGCCGAGCTAGGCAAAGCTGATGCAAAGACAGGGTCTCAATGCGTGGATGAGAAGGTGGTGTAAGGCAGAGGGTTTCAGATTTGTCAGGAACTGGGGAACCTTTTGGGACAAAGGTAGGCCTGTACAAGCGGGACGGGACTTCATCTTAACCAAAGAAGGAACCAGGCTGCTGGCTCAACATTAAAAAAGGTGGCAGAACAGCTTTTTTAAACTGATCACTGGGGAAAGCGACCCAGGAGCTGAGGTGACCGGTTGGGAATACGAGCCAATCTATGGGGATGCAGACAGAGAGGGAGGTTTCTAAATCAACCACATACAAGCGAGGAACATAGCAATGTGCATGTGACAAGGGATGAGTGTCTACAAAGACTTGAGGGTAAAGCACATAAATCCCAGGTTAAGGACAGAGACAGGGTATACAGGTGTCTCTATGCTAATAGTAGAAGCATTTGACCTAAATGGGAGCTAGAGTACAGAGTTTTGAAGGAGGACATTGATTTAGTGGGCATCACAGAGACATGGTGGAATGAGGAGAACCAGTGGGATGCTGTTATCAGGTTACAGGCTCTACAGGAAAAGGATAGGACAGAGGCGCATTGGGGGTGGAGTTGCCCTTTACATCAAAGAGAGCATGAGTATCACATAAAATAGACAATGCAAAATTGCTGATTCCCCTACAGAATCACTGTGGATATCAATACCAGGTGTGAAGGACAGTTTAATATTAGGAATATATTATAGATCCCTGACCAAAGAGAAGTACAAGAGGATTCTGAGGATGGAAAAGAAATAAGAGAGGCCAACAAAAGCAAAAATGTAGTGGTAATGGGCGATTTTAATATTTTATATCCCCATATAAACTGGAAAAATGCATGTTCAGGTCATAGTAAGGAGAGAGCATTCCTGGATATGCTAAATGACTGTGGCTTAGAGCAGATGGTTGTGGAACCAACCAGGGGAGAGGTGATCCTAGATCTAATTCTATGTGGGACCCAGGACCTGGTGCAAGAAGTAAGTGTTGTTGAGCCAATAGGGAACAGCGACCACAATTCTGTCAGATTCAGTATCTCTGCATGAGAACAAGTGACAACTACTAATGTAGTTACATTCGCCTTCAGAAAGGAAATTTCTCAAAGATGAGGGGATAGTCTTGAGGAAGCTGAAAGGGAAAATCAAGAGAGTCAAAACTGTCCAGGATGCTTGAGGTTATTCAAAAAGAAACACAGTCTTAAAAGCTCAGCTGGAAATGTTCCACAGGTTAGAAAAGGCAGCATCCAGTCCAAAAGAAAGCCACCATGGTTAACAAGAGAGGTTGAGGAAATTATCAGAAAAAAAGAAAATGTCTTTTAGAAAATGGAAGTCCAGTTTGACTGATGAAGAATATGAGAGGGAACACAAATGGTGGTAAAAAAGAAGCAAGTTAGCAGCTGTAAGGGGAGGCAAAAAAAAGGATTATGAGGAACGCATGGCTATGAACATCAAGACCAGCAACAAACAGTTCTTCAAGTACATCAAAAGCAGGAAGCCAGCAAGGGAAGCCCGGTAGGCCCGTTAGATGACAAAGAGGAACAAAGGTGTGCTAAAGATGGCAGGAGATTGCAGAGAAGCTGAATGAATTCTTTGCATCTGTCTTCACTCCAAGAGGAGGTGAGGAACATTCCTGCACCTGAACCAAGCTTCTTAGGAGGCGAATCCAGTGAACTAGCGAAGAAGATAGTGATAGACAAGGAAGAAGTTCTGGCAGCCATTGATAAACTAAATGTTACCAAATCCCTGGCCAGATTGCATTCACCCAAGAGTTCTTAAAGAGCTCAAGCATGAAATTGCTGATCTTCTCACTTTAATATGCAACTTATCCCTGAAATCAGCCTCCATCCCTGAAGACTGGAAGATGGCCAATGTCACACCAATCTTTAAGAAAGGATCTAGGGGGGGACCCGGAAATTACAAGGCCAGTCAGTTTGACATCTGTTCCTGGTAAATTAGTAGAATCTATCATTAAAGATAAAATTATTAAACATGTAGAAAAGCAAGACCTGCTGAGAAAGAGGCAGGATGGTTTTGCAGAGGCAAATCCTGTCTGCCTAAACTTACTAGAGTTCTTTGAGGGGTGTAAACAGGCATGTGGACAGGGGGAACGGTGGACATTGTCTACTTGGATTTCCAAAGGCTTTTGACAAAGTTCCTCACCAGAGACTGTTGAGAAAACTCAGCAATCAAGGAATAAGAGGGGAAGTCCTCCTATGGATGAAAAACTGGTTGAGAAACAGGAAACAAAGAGTGGGTGTAAATGGGAAGTTCTCACAATGGAGAGATGTCAGGAGTGGTGTCCCCCAAGGATCCGTTTTGGGACCAGTGCTCTTTAACCTATTCATAAATGACCTGGAAGTAGGGGTGGGTAGCGTGGTGGCCAAGTTTGCAGATGATACCAAATTATGTAGGGTGGTGAGAACCACAAAGGATTGCGAGCTCCAAGCGGATCTTGATAAATTAGGTGAGTGGGCTCAGAATTGGCAAATGCAGTTCAATGTAGCAAAATGTAAAGTGATGCACATAGGGGCAAAAAATCCAAACTTCACATAATATCGCTACAGGGTCAGTGCTATCAGTCACAGACCAGGAAAGGGATTTGGGCGTCTTAGTTGATAGTTCCATGGGAATGTCAACTCAATGCATGGCAGCTGTGAAAAAGGCAAACTCTATGCTGGGGATCATTAGAAAAGGAATTGATAATAAAACTGCAAAAATTGTCATGCCCTTATATAAAGCAGTGGTGCGACCGCACTTGGAGTACTGCGTCCAGTTCTGGTCGCCGCATCTCAAAAAGGATATTGGGGAGATAGAAAAAGTGCAGAGAAGGGCAACAAGGATGATTGAGGGACTGGAGCACCTTCCCTATGAGGAGAGGCTGCAGCGTTTGGGACTCTTTAGTTTGGAGAGGAGACGTCTGAGGGGGGATATGATTGAAGTCTATAAAATTATGCATGGGGTAGAAAATGTGGACAGAGAGAAATGTTTCTCTCTTTCTCACAATGTCACAGAACCAGGGGCATTACATTGAAAATGCTGGGGAAGAATTAGGACATAATAAAAGGAAAACACTTCTTCTTCAATAGCGTGTGATTGGTGTTTGGAAATATGCTGCCACAGGAGGGAATGAGTGGATGGCCACTAACCTGGATAGCTTTAAAAGGGGCTTGGACAGATTTATGGAGGAGAAGTCGATTTATGGCTACCAATCTTGGATCCTCCCGCGATCTGGAGATTGCAAATGCGTCTCACCTTAGACCCAGGTGATCCGGGGAGCAACTTGGCCGCAGAGGCCATTGCTTTCACATCCTACATGTGAGCTCCCAAAGGCACCTGGTGGGCCACTGCGAGTAGCAGAGAGCTGGACTAGATGGACTTTGGTCTGATCCAGCTGGCTTGTTCTTATGTTCTTATGTTCTTATGTTCTAAGACTCTGAGAAACATCCTGCCGTCAAACAACAGGGTATGTTGCACCACAGGGGGGAGATGCGTCCTTGGGACACCTCAGCCCCTAAACAATGCTTTTCCCACTTTCGCTGGGAAAAAGGGAGAGGGACTGGTTCAGGGATAAAACGACCTAGGAAATGCCAGGTCACCAGAACTGGTTTTCTCAAGCTAGGGACTACTGCCTTATTGCTTTCAATAAACACTGCTGATCAACTATCAAGAATCTGTTTATTGGCATAAGGACTGAGACCTAACACCAGCTTACCTCCTACTGCCTCAGGACTCATTCTGAGATATACATTTTGGTCCTTTGGTCATTCATAGGCCTTTTACACACTTGTGGTGTCCTCTGCATGGAATATACATTCCCGTTGGGTTGTATTCTCAGTTACACATGTGTTCAGAATTCATCATGTTTTCCATAAGATTCTCCTTGTGGTTTCCGAAACTGGTTAAAGTCCTTTTTTTTGTCTCCCTATGAACTGCGCTTGGCTTTGAAAAGCCCTCAGAGAAGCATCACAGCATATATTTAAAAGAATGTGTCAAGTGTCTGAGAAGTCTGAGAAGGGGCACAAACATGGAACAATGGAGGAAGAGGAGGACAAACCTCTTTGGAAAAAAAGGGCAATTTCTACAAATAAAAATTTGGCTGAGGCTCCTGGCCACAAAGGAGAGTCCAGGCTGGCTGACTACTTGCTAGCTGGGAGGGGTTTTCTCCAGAAAAATCTTTTTGCAATGAGTTTTAATGTGCCTTTTTCTTAATAGCCTTTTTGCTTTTTTGGATAAAAAGCAATAACGGTTTTTTTTGAAAAAATTCCTGCTTACCGGTGGGAATGGGTTGGAGGCAGGAATACCAGTTGAGGCTTCAGTTCAAAGGAATGTAAATGTGGTTGAAGATGTTTGAGCAAAAGAAGAAGAACAAGAACAAAAATGGTGCAGTGAAAAAGAGAATAGTTTGATTCCACAATATTGCCCTTACACATTTCTCTTATAAGCATACAGATAAAATCAAGAATAAATATACTAATTTTAAAATAATTTAAAATAATTTAAGGTAAAAGATACATAAATATTTACAAAACTAAACAGATATGATATGGGAGCAATACATGGCTGAACACAGTTCTTAAAACAAAATTCTTAGACAACGCTCCTGAAACCTCGTATTAAAACCTCATATATAAAACAACTGTTTTATTGCTGCTGATCTACTATTGTTTGTTGGTATTTGTTTGCTGCGCTGAGTCCTGTTGTCAGGAGGCCTGTTAGGGGGATTTTGCTATTGCTGCTTTCTGTATGCTGGGGTGGAGGAATGGGTTAATTGCTTTTCTAGCTGACTTTCAACTGTTTTCTGTATGTTGTTATACTGTACCAGGTGCTGCTCAAGGTCAGTGCCTGACCATCTCTTCTGTTATCTCTTTCACAGTTCCTTTTGGACGCGCTATCCCAGGATTGGGGGTGCAAGCTAGTTTAACTACTGGGTTTTGTGTGTGCAAACCTCAGTTCTGGCATGATCAGAGAAGATCCTCAATACTCAATAAACTACTGTTTCATACATGAGTTTGTTTCAGTTTTTGGGATTCTGACACCTGTCGGGGAGGGTGGGATATAAATAGAAACAAAAATAAATAAAAATCTCAAGCAGTTCCCACTGCGTCGGAACCTCAGAGAGAGAAGAGTCCTCTGGCTTGGTCTTTATCTCATATGTGTGTGAGGCTCTTGTTTAACCCATCAGGGGGGCCAGAGTTTTCAATATGAGGATTCACTTGGCCTCGTTTTTTAAATAGTGCTTCATCTCTATGGCATTCAGATTTAAAGATGACTGCAAATGCAAATTCTGTTAGACCAAGATAATGTTTCTACAGAATGCTGAACCAAGGTGGCACTTTAAAAAAAGTTTTTAAATTCTGCAAAACGTATTCTCAGATTCCTCGAGGCTTTGCCAATGTACGATTTCTCACAAAGACATTTAATAATATTTATTATCCCAGAAAAGTTAGATGAGATGAAATTATTGAGAGTGTATCCTTTCTTGTCATGTGGATTAATGAAACTTCTCATACTGCTCATGAGCTCATAGAGTTAATTTCCACAAGGAAACTGTCTTACAGGTGGAATACATCCCAACAGAATTTGCTAAGAATTAACACGTTGATGAGTATTACTATGCCAATTGATCTTTCAAATTAGATGTTGCATTGAATAAGAGGATGGGTTTTTTGTCCAGAGCATGAGTAACAGACAATATTTCCTAATTCTGTATATGTTCTTCTTGAGGCTGATGCTTATAACAATCAAAGGTGAGGCTTCTGAGGTCAGTGTTTATTTACTTTTTAAGTACCCCCTCCTGTAGAGGGTCCTTGGAGTAAGCAGACCCCCTCCTGTAGAGGGTCCTTGGAGTAAGCAGATTGCAACACCTGATGTGGATAACCTCTAGAGGGCTATTATCAGGAAATATAAAAAGAATGTGATGGGTTCATACAAGAAACCACCTGATAAAAATTCATTTCTCAGATATGATAGCCACCATCCACTTTATTTGAAGAAGAATTTTCCATATAGCCAGCCTTTAAGGATGAGGATAAACTGTACTAAATTACAGGAGTTCCACAGGGAGGCTACTATTCTAGGATAAAATATGGCAGCAACAGATTTTCCAACTCCACTGTTGTAATCTCCTTACTTCAAGGCCACAATACAATGGTTTCACATGGAACTTCTATTTTCTCTACCTGAAAAAAGAATCAGCAAGAATTATGAGAACTTTGCCACTGTGCATAGGTGGAGAGATAAAGTTTGCCAATCTGCCACGTAGGCACAGACAGGGAGGCAGGGTTGGATAGCTACATGAGCATGTATGGGGAAAGCTACATGAGCAGAGGAGTATGGAGGGGAAGTGGCACTTGGAGACAAAATGCCCTCTGGGTCATGTAGCTCCGCCCCATGTATTGCATAACCCTGCCCCTACACATCCCTGCTGCCAGCTCCTGCTCTCTTCAGGGCATGGGGAGGGCAGAAGCCTGCCTGCACAGACCCTGGGAGGGTAGAGTAGAGCTGTATCTAGGGAAAATGAAGCCTGGGGCATAATCTAAGTTTTCCGCCCCCGCTCCATTTTCCTTAGATACAGTGGAGGGGGGAGAGAAATCAAGCCATCTGCCTCTCCTGCTGGGCAGGCAGGTCTCCTGCTGGGCAGGCAGGCAGGGGGGCCCAGGTCTACCACTTGGGCAGGCAGGAGGGCCCAGGTCTACCACTTGGGCAGGCGGGAGGGGGCCCAGGTCTTCCACTTGGGCAGGCAGGAGGGGGCCCCAAGGTCACCACCACTTGTGGGCAGGCAGGAGGGGGGCCAGGTATGCCACTTGGGCAGCCGGGGAGGGGGCCCAGGTCTACCACTTGGGCAGGCAGGAGGGGGGCCAGGTATGCCACTTGGGCAGGCAGGAAAGGGCCCAGGTCTACCACTTGGGCAGGTGGGAGGGGCCCCAGGTCTATCACTTGGGCAGGCGGGAGGGGGCCCAGGTCTACCACTTGGGCAGGTGGGAGGGGGCCCAGGTCTACCACTTGGGCAGGTGGGAGGGGCCCCAGGTCTACCACTTAGGCAGGGGGAGGGGGCCCAGGTCTACCACTTGGGCAGGCAGCAAGGGGCCCAGGTCTACTGCTTGAGAAGGCTGGAAGGGGCCCAGGTCTACTGCTGGGCAGGCTGGAAGGGGTTGAGTCGCCGGTACTGGCTCTGGCTCTGACTCTGGAGGGTCTGTAGTTCCTCCTGACCTGTAATTGCCAACTCCAGAGCAGGAGTCCCTGTTCAAAGCCGTTGAAATTCGATGCTGTTTGGGGAATTAGAAAAAGTTATCCCTCCTCCCAAAAGCTGTCGCCTTCAATGTTGTTTGACAGGGCCCCAATTGTGATTCTCCCAACTAAGATGGATTAAGAAGGAGAATCTGCGGTCCCTGGTTTGAAAGCCATGTGAAAAGTGATAAAATCCACCCCCAAATAGCATGCTTTCAATGGTGTTTAAACTAGGGAGGCCAGATTCTTCTTTTCAATCCATCTTAAAGGGAGAATCTGGGGTCCCCAGTCTCCTAAAGATACCCTGACATTTTGGTGCTGTTAGCTTAACAATTGCACCCATGACAGCAGGCACCACCCCCAAATTTCCCCAGATTCTCCTTTTAAATCCACCCCTTCAGCTCCGTCTGTGCTTGGGGGCAAAAACTCTATGGTGGAAGCTATTTTTACCATAGAGTTTGGCCCTAATATCAAAATGTTTCCCACATCATTAATGATGTCATGATGTCACTTCTGAAAGTGACATCAACATGCCAATCCTGTTGAGGCCTAGGCCTTAATTTGGACCTGGCAAGTCCCTGCTGGATGCCAGGTGAGGAGGGGGTCCAAAGTGTCAGACTCTTGAACGTAGAAATAACAGAGACCATAGGAAAGTCCAAAAGCAGTTTATTTCTTGCAACGCGTAGAGTAACAATAGAAAGAGTAACAATAGATCTGATCTATACCCTTCAACCTCCCGTTTCACCCCACACCAAATGTCCCTTACAGTTTCTACAACATTTGCACTACAGAGCTTCAAAGAACCTGGGAACCGTTCACACCTTCTCGCAGATGAGCTGGCGCCAGGAGGTTGCCAGGAAGGGAAGAGGGAAACAGGAAAGCATTTACAATTCCCACTAATAAGCCCGAGAACCTGTCCAGGGCGCTAGCAAGGCATGGTCCTGACATTTCAGCCCCATAGGGCCTCCCCCCCCCTCCTGGTCAGGGTCAGAACCTGGTTGAAATGTCCTTTACTAAGCTGGAGGGCCTTGAACATATTCAGAATCGAATTCCACTCGTTGTATGCAACCGAAATGAGTCCTTGTGATCAGAAAACCACCTTGACGCCATTTTTTGGTGCACCCGAAGTCTAGAAGCCTGCATCCTCCATGAGTGAGGCTCACCCCTCATATGCCCAAGTGAGTACTGCCATTGCCGGCCCTGGGGTGCCAGTCATCATCCGAGAGGTGCCTTCGAGGAGGCTGCAATGATAAAAAACAGGCGGGCTCCAGGGCAGAAAAAAGCTTCCAGAGCTTTGAAAGCGGCATGGCGCACCCTTTACCTAGTGTGTGAGAGATGAGTCCAGGGGGGGGGGAAACCAGGGACGAGAGTGAGGAATAAAGTCACACGGTAGAAGTTGGCAAAGCCCAGAAAGGGCTAGGAGTTTGCTTCTGAGTCTGGAGGAGAGTTAGCTACAACAACGCAACCTTGCGGGGTCATTTGGAAATCCAGCAGCAGAAATGCGGTGGCGATGAAAATCCAACCAAGGCTTGTGAAAGTCACATTTGGAAAGTTTCACATACAGAGAATTAGCCAAAAGGTGAGACAACACCTCCTGAACCAGGGCCACATGAGATTTCTCATCTTGAGAATAGATCAGTACATCATCCAAATAAACCACCACACCTTTAAACAATAAATCATCCAGGATGCCATTTATTAAACTTTGAAAAACTGATGGGGCTCCTTGTAATCCAAAAGGCATGACAAGATATTCAAACTGCCCATAGCGAGTATTAAAAGCAGTCAAATGTTCATGACCCTCAGCCATTTGCACCTCCTACCAGTAAGCCTCACGCGATTCAACTTTGTAAAAATGCTAATCACGGCCAGACTTCGGAGGTTAGCAAGCAAGTCCTTAATCAAGGGGATGGGGTGTTTGTTGGAGGTAGAAATTGCATTCAAACCTCTGAAATCGGTGCAGAGACACAAAGAACCATCTTTCTTCTTCACCAAACAGGGCAGGGCCACATAAGCTTTTCGCGGGGCTTTCTGGATAAATCCACACGCCAAATTATTATCCAAAAAAGCTCTCAATTCAGCAGGACTCATTCAGGACTCATTCAGCTCTCAATTCAGCAGGACTCATGGGATAGAGCCGTCCCTTAGGGAGCTTGGCTCCAGGAACAGGTTTGATTTTACAGTCAGTGTCCCGGTGGGGTGGCAAGGTATTAAACTCTTCAAACACCCGCCTCAAGCCCTGGTAGGGAACAGGAATAGCAGGATCGAGCAGAAAGTGAGACAGCAGAAAGCAAATCCATTAATTCGTCATGCATAAATGGCTTGGGGGGTCAGGAGGCTCATGGCGGTCCCCACAAGGTGGGTCAGTAAAGAGATCAAAATACGCTTGGGACCACTTTTTTACAGGCCGGATCATGTTCCATAAGCCAAGAGAGTCCCAGAATCACAGGATACTGAGAAATGGGTGCAATAATGAAGCTGTGACGTTCCCAATGTCCTTTACAGCTGGTTAGAATCCTGGGTGTGTGAGATGGGACCACCCCTCATTGGACTGCCGTCCATTTGGTCAAACCTAATAGTCACCGTCAGAGCGACCGGCTGTATTTTTAAAGCCTCCACCAACCGAGGATGAATTAAACAATGAGAACAGCCAGTATCCACCAGGGCCTGAACCAGCAGCTTCGGGCAGCCACGGCCATTAGTGAGAACAAAAGGAAGAATTATAGGGTCACTCACCTGCTCTGGCTGTGGGGGCTCCCACGGAACCGGCTGATCGCCTCCTTCAGAGGAGGCAGCAGCTGCTCGAGCACCTCCCTCTGCTGCGGCTTACTAGGTTTGCCCGGCTTGGAGACAGGAGTAGAGGTGACGGGAGGGGGTACCCACTTGGCCGGGCAGGAGGTTGCGAAGTGCCCATCACCCCCACAATAGAGACAGAGATTGAGGCAGCGGCAGCGGGCATTTTCCTCCGAGGAGAGTTGACGCCTCAGTGGGGTGGGGCGGACAGGTTTTGGGCTGGGTGCACCCCCCTTACGCAGCTGGACCACCGGAGTTCTTCCGACCGATACACCCAAAGTGGCCGCTTCACGCATCCACGCATTGGCAGTACCCGCAAGTACAATCCACTCTATCAGGGTCTGAAGGTTGTCACGGATCACCGACCAGTTTAACAAGTCCGGGTGCAAGGCTTTTTTGAACGCGAAGACTTTCACAGGGTCATCCCAATCTGGAATCTTGCTGGCTGCGGTGCGGAAGTTTTCAATGAACTCAACAAAGGGAGTCTTGCCTTGGCGCATGTCCATGAGCTCCTGTTTGGCTTGCTCACCAACAAATGGGCTTTCGAAACGGAGGCGTAAGGCCATCATGAAGTCTTGAAAGTTACGCAACTCCCCAGCTTGGCGCTGAAATAGCCCCACGTACCAATTCGCTGCAGGGCCATCCAGCATTGAGCCCACCTCACACACACATTCAAAATCATTCAGGTATTGTTACCCGTATTGCAACATGTGGGCATTTACCTGAACCAAGAAATCTGGAAGCAAGTCCTGAGTCCCATTGAAACGAGAAGTCAGCCAGGATCCTAGGCATAAATGGAAGGGTGCCACTCCATAAGGTGCCAAGCTATGTGGAGGGCACCTCCGGCACTCCCCAGACGTTAGGGGCACGCGGCGGCATCATGAACAAGGCGGGCAGTAGTGCAGGCCGCTGGCGGCGGCAGGAGGAGCTGTTGCCCATGCACTGGGACGGCGGCAGGAGCTTGGAGGGCAGCCAGAGCAGGTAGTCAGACAGGCGCAGGCTGGACCGGCAGCGGCAGGGGCAGTTGCCCCTGCACCGGGGTGACAGCAGGAACTTGGAAAGCCACCGGGGCAGGCAGTTGGACTGGAGCAGGCTGGACCGGCTGGGCTGGCGCTGCCACCACGGTGTCAGCCCCCTGAGCAGGCATGGGAACTGGTGCAGGTTGTACCAGTACTGGACCCGTCCCAGGAGCAGGAGTGGCTTGCTGTGCCTGGACGAGGGCTGCCTGCAGGTGCCCCATGCTTTGCTCCATTTGGTGCAATGCCCGACGGTACTCCTCTCTCTCGGAATCCCACGCATCTTCCAAAGCCTGAAGCATCTGCCAGGCCTCCGCTTCTGAGGAATCAGCTACTTCAGATGGGCGGGCGGCACCTGATACATTCCAGGCCAGAGGTGCCATTGCGCAACTCACGCTACCAAAACCCACGGTCTGAGAGTCTCAATAATAATCCGGACCCCGACAATGGCGCACAGTAACTCCCTGCGAGCCATCTAACAGGGCAGTCAGGAACAGATTGGTAGAGTCTGAAAGGGTCAGTTAGAGTGGAGTCTCCTCCGAACTGGTTGCTTCCCCAAAACATCCAGGAGGTCCCTTCAGCTGGGCTCAGAGGCAGAATCCGAAGTCCCAGTTAAGTCTTACTAGAAATGGGACGCCCAGCCTCTGCTCTTGCAGGCACTTCGCCTTGCTGGGTTTCAAGCGAAGTCATGCTGATAAATGTCAGAATCCCAATGTCAGAATCCCAAAAAACACACAAACTCTTGTTGAAGAGCAACATTTTAGGTGGTGGATCTTCCCTGGCTAAAGCTTTCAGAGCTGAGGGTTGCCCGTGCAAAACCCAGTAATTAAAACAGCTCGCACCCCCCATCCTGGGAAAGCATGCCTAAAAGTTACCATCAGGAAGATAACATGAGATATCAGACAGTGACCTTGAGCACCACCTGGTACTACATAACATTCTACAGAAACAGTGAAGAAACAGTTAGAAATGCATTTAACCCATTCCACCTCCCCCTGTGCATTGAGAAAGCCACATAAGCAAAAACCCCAAATACAGGCCTCCTGACACCAACACCCCTGCAGCCCCCACAAGTTCTTGATGGATCTTGGGGGATCCAATCCACGCCAAGAAGAGTCCAATGGCTGTAAACTTCTTAATCAACCTGCCACTTGTACCTCTGCTTCGCCTTTTCCAGGGCCTGCTGCATCAGCCCCCACGCTTGCCAGATGGACTGCACCCATTCCTGAAGTTCCACAGGCCCCTGCTGAACCTTCCCCAGGAATGGAAACGGCTTACCCGATTGTCCCGAAATGACCTCAAAGGGGTTTTTCCACGTGCTGCTATGCATCGCATTATTATAGGCAAATTCATCAAAAGGCAGCAGGTCAACCCAATTGTCCTGATGGAAATTAATGTAACAACGTAGATACTGTTCAAGAGTCGCATTTGTGCATTCACTCTGACCATCGGTAGCTGCGTGAAATGCAGATGAAAGAGTTTGTTCCATGCCCAGCAGCTTCAGAAAGTGCCGCCAGAACTACGAAATGAACTGCCCACTGCGGTCTGATATTATCTTATCAGGAGCAGCATGGAGCCTGTGGGCATGAGTGCTGCAAACAAATAATGGGCCAACTTTGTCTGCATGTATTGGCCCGAGGCACAAGGGACAAAATTGCTTACCTGTAAAGGTTCGCATGGATGTCACATTTAAGTCTAGATAAGCTGCTGTTAGGCAGTGCTGGGGTACGAATCAGCAGTTGCTGGTCTGACATTGGCACCAACAACATAGGGAAATGTAGTTGGGAGGTTCTGGAAGCTAAATTTAGTCTGCTAGGAAACAGGTTAAAGACCAGGACCCCCAAGGTGGCATTCTCAGAAATGCTACCTGTTCCACACGCAGGGCGAGCTAGGCAAGCAGAGATACAGGGTCTCAATGCATGAATGAGAAGGTGGTATAGGCAGAGGGTTTCCAGATTGTCCAGGGAACTGGAGAACCTTTTTGGGACAAGGCAGGCCTGTACAAAAGGGACAGGCTTCACCTTAACCAAAGAGGGAACCAGACTGCTGGCGCTCAACGGTAAAAGGTGGCAGAATAGTTTTCAAACTGATGTGAGGGAAGCAGGTATAAGGAGCCTGAGGTGACTTTGGTTCGAATTACAATGTCCATAGGGATGCAAGCTGAGAGGGAGGTTTTTCTTAAATCAACCACATACAAGCTGAGGAGCATAGCAGTAGATAAAGTGATAGTGTCTGAAAGGCTAGAGGGCAGAAACACATAAATCCCAGGTTAGGGATAGGGGAGCCAGAGTATACAAGTGTCTCTATGCTAATAGTAGAAACCTTCGACCCTAAAATGGGGAGCTGGAGTACAGAGTACTGCAGGAGGGACATGATATGAGTGGGCATCACAGAGACATGGTGGAATGAGGAGAACCAGTGGGATGCTGTTATCCCAGGTTACAGGCTCTACAGGAAGGACAGGACAGGGCATATTGGGGGTGGGGTTGTGTTATGGAATATTTTCTGCCCAAAAATACTCACGAACAAGGTGGTCAGCAGTAAGCAGTTTATTGAAGTCACGGCTGCAGTCACGGAGAGAGGGCGCCTTGGTGGGTGTGGCTCTCTAAAGTCTGTGGCGCAGCACACCTCAATTTTAAGGCTCCTACGCTGTCGTTGTGGCCCTCCCCCTTGGGTCATGGGGCTCACAATCTACCAATCTGCTTCCAACACCTATCCCCTAAATACATCAGGGGCTTTCCACATGCAGGCATTAGCTAAGCAAGCATAGAATACTTTAATTAGGAAATCAGCTAATTCTATATGTGGCACAAGCATGCATCAATACCCTGTGTTTCTGGCTACCACAGGCCTAGTTCCCTGTTCTCTTCTCACTAGCTCCTCTTTCCCATCTGTCTCATTTTCCATAGTTATAAGCAACTGTGACCTTCACACTCAAGAAATACATTTTTCCATATCAGTTGCACTCTACATCAAAGAGAGCATAGTGTCACATAAAATAGACAATGCAGGGGGAACTGATTCCTCTACAGCAGCACTGTGGATATCAATACAAGGGGTAAAGGATAGTTTAATATTAGGAATATATATGGCATTTCCTGACCAAAACACACAAGAGTGATTCTGAGATGGAAAAAAGAAATTGGAGGAGAGGCCAACAAAACAAAAATATATGTAGTGGTAATGGTAGATTTTAATAATTTTTATATCCCCTACAAAGCTGGAAAAAATGCATGTTCAGGTCATAGTAAGGAGAGAACATTCCTGGATATGCTAAATGACTGGTGGCTTAGGCAGATGGTTGTGGAACCAACCAGGGAGAGGTGATCCTAGATCTAATTCTATGTGGGACCCAGGGACCTGGTGCAAGAAGTAAATGTTGTTGGGCCAATAGGGAACAGCGACCACAATTCTGTCAGATTCAGTATCTCTGCATGAGAACAGGTGTGCTACTAATGCAGAATTACATTAAAAGCATTCAGAAAGGGAAATTTCTCAAGATGAGGGGATAGTGCTTGAGGAAGCTGAAAGGGAGAAAATCAAAGAGAGTCAAAACTGTCCAAGATGCTTGGAGGTTATTCAAAAACACAGTCTTAAAAGCTCAGTTGGAATGTGTTCCGCAGGTTAGGAAAGGCAGCGCCCACTCCAAAAGAAAGCCACCATGGTTAACAAGGGAGGTTGAGGAAATTAATAGGAAAAAAAGATGTCTCTTAGAAAATGGAAGTCCAACTGAACTGATGAAGAATACCAGAGAGAACACAAATGGTAACAAAAGAGAAGCAAGTTGGCTGTAAGGGGAGGCAAAAAGTTATGAGGAGCAGCATGGCTGCGAACATCAAGACCACAGCAACAAACAGTTCTTCAAGTACATCCAAAAGCAGGAAGCCAGCTAGGGACCGCGGTAGGCCCATTAGATGATGAAGGAACAAAGGGTGTGCTAAAAGATGACAGGGAGATTGCAGAGAAGCTGAATGAATTCTTTGCATCTGTCTTCACCCAGGAGGAAGTTTTTTTCTTTAAATGTTTAAATTCATCCAAAACATTCCTGTTAGCAAGCCTTTATTGGCATAAAGCAGTACAACAATAATAAAAACAGATTAAAAAGCATATATAATACAGGATATACATGATAGGACGAAGGAAATCTACTGGCATTTAGTAATTTCCAGAAGAAAAGTCTACACTATCATACAGAGAGAAGGAAAAGGGTTGTTCAACAAGTAGTGTAATCTAATTAAATGGGGTAGATCTGGTAAGAAATGTAAGGAATTGAGATTCACATACTTGGATCTGGTGTTACTCCTTGAATCTGAGACAGTGAAGTAATGGTGGTGGGCCAGAGATTCAAACTGGAGCTCATCGTTATAGGGGCTGCCTTTTGCTTTTCTTGCTTATTAAATCTGCCATGTAACAAGGCAGAAGGCATTACCACACATTAAACCTGGTGAAAGCATTACAGAAACCTCCTTTGAACAAAGGTTTATTACAATACAGGTAGTGTGCCAAGTGGCCCCGTTCAAATGGGAGAGAAAAGTACATGGGGGAGCACGTTTTGCTTAGCTGGGGAGGTGAGTAGGGTGTGAGAAATCTCTATCCAATAGTTGACCTTTTTTAATTTCCTATAAGCTTCTGAATAGGATGCAAAGGGCAAAAGTGAATCCACTGACAGTCCAATAGTGAGGCAATTTTTTCTTCAATTATGGAAAACCAGGGGGGTTGGAATGGGTGTCAGAGAGCAGACGATGGACCAGGGAATTACAGTATAAGAACATAAGAACATAAGAACAAGCCAGCTGGATCAGACCAAAGTCCATCTAGTCCAGCTTTCCTCGCTACTGCAGTGGGCTCCACCCAGAGTGCAGCTTTTTTGGGAGCTCACATGACGTAGGATGTGAGCGAATGGCCTTCTCGGCTGTTGCTCCCCATCACCTGGTCTGTTAAGGCATTTTGCAATCTCCAGATCAAGGAGGATCAAGATTGGTAGCCATAAATCTAGGCTCTGCTCCATAAAATCTGTCCAAACCCCTTTTAAAGCTATCCAGGGTTAGTGGCCATCACCACCTCCTGTGGCAGCATATTCCAAACACTGTTCAATACTACCGTTCGTGAAAGAAGTGTTTTCCTTTTATTAGTCTAATTCTTTCCCCCCAGCATTTTTCAATGAATGCCCTGGTTCCTAGGTATTAGTGAAAGAGAGAAAAATTTCTCTCCATCCGGCATTTTCTACCCCATGCATAATTTTGTAGACTTCAATCATATCCCCCCTCAGCCTCCTCTCCAAACTAAAGAATCCCAAGCATTGCAGCCTCTCCTCATAGGAAGGTGCTCAAATCCAAAAAAACCTTATTAGGCATAAAACCAGTGCCAAGAATTTTCAAATGCAATAAAAGATCATTAATTGCTCAACTTGCAGTACGACCGAACAAAAAACATAGCAACAGCTTCAGATATTTCCCACACTAGAATATTTAGGAAGCTTGGCCATTTTTGTTTTATCCGAGGGAGGAGCATAAATCCTAAGTTAGTAACACAGTGCTCTCAAATTGGTTCTGATGTTGTTGAAACTTGTACTTTGAACAATGGAGCAGAATATGAGAAAGTGTTACAGTTGTATTTCAGGACAGAATTGACATGCGGCGGCTCATCTTGTGGAATAACAGAGAATCGACCTTGAAGATGTGCTGTGGAAGAGAGTTACACCTTGCTCTTGGTCATGACCCATCTGCTTATTGTAATTAAAAAAAGTTGTTGCAAAGATATATAGCAGGGCTAGTTTTCTGAGGGATAATCCTAAAGACTATTGGAGAGCAAGAGCTTTGTGCTTTGCTCAGGAGAAATTAGTACTCTTGATCAAATAATCTAGACTTTAGCGATGAAGTAAATCTCAGGCGGTGAGCATTTATAGGGCCTCCCCAAAGAAGCCCAAGGAAAAGATCTTTTTTCAATATGCCCTTACCCATTTCGAAAGCTAGAAGCTCTCTCATTTCTAACTGGGACAAACTATTCTGGTCAGGGTGCAAAAACAAAGAGCGCAGCAAAACTTAAAAGTTACAACCCATGCCCTTGTTTCCTAATAAATGTTGTCCTGATTCCAAACAAAAAAAAGACACCATAGGGGACATGCAATGCGAGTGCCAAAGATCTTTATAAAGGAAATTGGATTGGATGCTTTCCAATTTCTAAGTGCCATGCTTGGATCCTTTTTCAGATGGGGATACCATACAAAAGGTGCTGGGCCACCTTAGATTAAACGACCTTCAGCAGCTAAGCTGGTAGTGAATCTACTTCACCATTGATGTTAAAAACTTGCAATTACTGCAGCGGATAAATTTTTGCAGGCTTTAAAGGGTGTTATCTCTGTGTGTGGTCCAGGTTGACTTATGATGGAATATTATCCCAAGGTATTTGAACAATTTAACTTGCTCGATGTCAGGGAAGGTGCTCCAGTCCCTCAATCATCCTTGTTGCCCTTCTCTGCACTTTTTCTATCTCCTCAATATCCTTTTTGAGATGCTACACGGCCCAGAACTGGACACAGTACTCCAAAGTCTTGTCGCACCACAGCTCTTTATATAAAGGGGCATGACAATCTTTGCAGTTTTGTGTATCAATTCCTTTTCTAATGATCCCCAGCATAGAGTTTGCCTTTTCACAGCTGCCATGCATTGAGTTGACATTCCCATGGAACTATCAGCTAAGGCAGCCCAAATCCCTTCTTCCTGGTCTGTGACTGATAAAGCACTGGACCCTTGTAAGCGATATTAGTGTGAAGTTTGGATTTTTTGCCCCTATGTGCATCACTTTACATTTTGCTACATTGAACTGCATTTGCCATTTCTTAGCCCACTCACCTAATTTATCAAGGTCCACTTGGAGCTTCTTCAAGCTTAATCCTTTGTGGTTCCTCACCACCCGCAAGTACATAATTTGGTATCAATCTGCAAACTTGGCCACCACGCTTCACCCAATCCCCTACTCTCCAGGTCATTTATGAATAGGTTAAAGAGCACTGGTCCCAAAACGGATCATGGGAACACCACTCCTACATCTCTCCATTGTGAGAACTTCCTATCATTTATACCCACCCGTTCTTTCTCCTGTTCCTCAAACCAGTTTTAATCCATAGAAGGACTTCCCCTCTTATTCCTTCTTGATTGCTGGAGAGTTTTCTCTAATAGTCTCTGGTGAGGAACTTTGTCAAAAGCCTTTTGGAAATCCAAGTAGACAATGTCCACTGGTTCCCCTTACTGTCCACATGCCTGTTTACACACCCTCAAAAAAACTCTAGTAAGTTTGTAAGACAGGACTGGCCTCTGCAAAAGCCATGCTGACTCTTCCTCAGCAGGTCTTGCTTTTCTACATGTTTAATAATTTTATCTTTAATGATGGATTCTACTAATTTACCAGGGACAGATGTCAAACTGACTGGCCTGTAATTTCCCGGGTCCCCCCTGCAGACCCTTTCTTTAAAGATTGGTGTGACATTGGCCATCCTTCCAGTCTTCAGGGATGGAGGCTGATTTCAGGGATAAGCGTATTGCATAATAAAATGTGAGAACATTCTAGCAATTTTATGCTTGAGCTCCTTTAAGAACTCTTTGGATGAATGCAATCTGGGGCCAGGGGATTTGGGTAGCATTTTGTTTTATCAATGGCTGCCAGGAAATTTCTTCTTCCTTATCTACCACTATCTTGGCTAGTTCCTCGGATTAAGCCTCCTAAGAAGCTTGGTTCAGGTGCAGGAATGTTCCTCACACCTCCTCTTGGGTGAAGACAGATGCAAAGGAATTCATCTCAGCTTCTCTGCAATCTCCTGCCATCTTTTTAGCACTTTTACCCTTTGTTCCTTTTGTCATCTATACTTGGGCTCTACCGCCTTTCCCTTGCTGGCTTCCCTGCTTTTTTTTTGATGTACTTGGAAGAACTCTGTTTGTTGCTGGTTTTGATAAGTTTGCAGCTCATGCGTTCCTCATAATCCTTTTTTTTGCCTCCCCTTTACAGCTAACTTGCTTCTCTTTTGCCACCATTTGTGTTCCTCTCTCATATCTCTTTCTATCAGCCAAACTGGACTTCCATTTTCTAAAGAGACGTTTTCTTTTTTCTGATAATTTTCCTCAACCTCTCTTGTTAACCATGGTGGCTTTTCTTTTGGACTGGGTGCTGCCTTTTCTCACAACCTGTGGAACACATTCCAGCTGAGCTTTCTTATTGCACTTGTGTTTTTTAAATAACCTCCAAAGCATCCTGGACGAGTTTTGACTTCTCTTTGATTTTCCCTTTCAGCTTCCCTCAAGCGCACTATCCCCTCTCATCTTTGAGAAATTTCCCTTTCTGAAAGGCGAATGTAACTACATTAATGTGAATTTACCACTTGTTATGCTGAGATACTGAATCTGATGACAGCATTGTGATCGCTGTTCCCTATCGGCTCAACAACACTGACTTCCTGCACCAGGTCCTGGGTCCCACATAGAATTAGATCTAGGATCACCCCTCCCCTGGTTGGTTCCACAACCATCTGCTCTAAGCCACAGTCATTTAGCATATCCAGGGCCTGAACATGCATGTTTCCAGTTTATATGGGGATAGTTAAAATCACCCATTGCCACTACGTTTTTGTTTTTGTTGGCCTCTCTCATTTCTTTTTTCCATCTCAGAATCCTCTTGTGCACTTTGGTCAGGGGCGATAATATATTCCTAATATTAAACTGTCCTTCACACCTGGTATTGATATCCCACAGTGATTCTGTAGGGGAACCAGCTCCCTTGCATTGTCTATTTTATGTGATACTATGCTCTCTTTGATGTAAAGGAACAACTCCACCCCAATAATGCTGCCTCTGTCCTATCCTTCCTATAGAGGCCTTTAGCCTGGTATAACAGCATCCCACTGGTTCTCCTCTATTCCAACCATGTCTCTGTGATGCCCACTATATCAAAAGTCCTCCTCTTCAAAGACTCTGTACTCCTAGCTCCCCATTTTAGGAATTAGAATGCTTCTACTATTAGCATAGAGACACCTGTATACCCTGTCTCCTGTCCTTAACCTGGGATTTATGTGCTTTACCCTCAAGTGCTTTTGTAAGACACTATCCCTTGTCACATGCACATTTCTATGTTCACAAGCTTGTATGTGGTTGATTTAGAGAAACCTCCCTCTCTAGCTCATGCATCCCCCATAGATACTGTATTCAGAACCCGAAGTCACCTCAGCTCCTGTCGAGCTTTCCCCCAGTGATCAGTTTAAAAGCTTCGTTCTGCCACCTTTTTTTTTAATGTTGGCGCCAGCAACCTGGTTCCTCTTTGGTTAAGATGAAGCTCCAGTCCCGTTTGTACAAAGGCTCTACAGCAATTTGTCCCAAAAGGTTCACCAGTTCCTGACAAATCTGAAACCCTCTGCGCCTTTACACCACCTTCTCATCCACGCATTTGAGACCTCCTGTATCTCCGGCTTGCCTAGCTCGCCCTCTTGGCGATGGAGCGGGTAGCATTTCTGAGAATACCACCTTGGAGAGTCCTGGACTTCAACCTGTTTCCTAGCAGCCTAAATGGTAATTTGCTTCCAGGAACCTCCGGCCACGATTTCCCAATGTTGTTGGTGCCAATGTGGACCACAACTGCTGACTCCCACCCCACGCACTGTCTAAAGAAGCCTATCTAGGCGTGGCGTGACATCCGCAACCTTACGCACCAGGCAGGCAAGTCACCATCGCGGTCATCCAAGCCTCTCACAAACCCAACTCTCTACATTTCTAATGATCGAATCACCCACTGCAAGGAGGCCCCACCTCCCTCGAAGGGGAGGGGTATCCTCAGTCGCGAGGAAGGATAGCTGATCACCAGTTAAGGAAGGGATCCCATCTAAAGGGATACATCTTCCCCACCTCAGACTAGCAAATTCTCCAGGTCCGCCGGGGCCTTTACGTTCCTCCATGACATCTGAAGAGATGTCATCTTGCCAGGAGATGGGACCCGGCTGTTAGGTCCCTGAAAGCCCTCGTCTGTCACTCCCTCTCTGCCTCTTTCCAGCTTCTCCAGGTCTGCCACCTTGGCTTCAAGAGACGCACCACGTTCCCTTTGAGTTCCAGGAGCTCATTGCAGCGAGGAGCACACCCGACTCTAATTTCTGTCCTAGTGGCAGATAGTCATACATGTGACACTCAGTGCAAAACTTACTGGAAGCCCCCCATCCCTGCTAACTTTCTGCCTTCACTTATCACAGTTTGTTTAGATATTTAAATATGTAAGCTTTTTTAGTCACTGCCCCCCCTGGAGCTATCTGCCGCGTACTATCTGTCCAAATATGTCCTTATTAATTTAAAAAACAAAAAAATAAATTAAAATTGCGGCGCACAGTTAGGCGTAGCTCCTTCAGTTCAGAGACTGAACTAAAGCCCCACCTCTCAGGACAAAAGCCCCACCTCTCCAGGTTAAAGAGGAGCAAAGAGATGAACTCTGTTAACCCCTGTTAAGTCCCCACCTTCCAGATTCAGCAGCCTTACAAGGAGAGAAAAGAGATAACCCTGTTAAAATGCACTGTTTTAAAGCTGTGGCTATGAGAAATGCCATCCAAAATGAACACCAGCAGGTCACTCTGCTCTTCCTGGCCAAGTCTCTTCTGCTGCTACTCCTCTCAGCTGGTTCAAGAGACTGAACTAAAGCTCCCACCTCTAGGACAAAAGCCCCACCTCCTCAGGACAAAGAGGAACAGAGATGAACTCTGTTAACCCCTGTTAAGCCCCACCTTCCATAGATTCAGCAGCCTTACAAGGAGAAAAAGGAATAACCCCTGTTAAAAGATACACTGTTCTAAAGCTGTGGCTTTGGAGAAAAAAGCCCTCCAAAATGAACCCCAGGAGGTCACTCTGCTCTTCCTGGCCAAGTCTCTTCTGCTGCTACTCCTCTCCGAGAGAACGGTGTGATGCGGCGAGATCTAAAAGTCCTCAACCAAGCGGCTGGGATTCCAAGGAGTTTTGACCTTAACTCCCAGACAAAAGGCTGCATAGGGCACACAATTTAGGGAATCCAGTTATTCCTTGTGAAAAAAATTTGGATTGAAGAAGAGATTCAAGAGGTGGTTGGATAGCTTGAATCAAATTGGGACTCCTCAGTAAAAAAAAAAAAACAATCTCGAAGCTTACTTTTGGCATTGAAAAATTTGAGGGCAGGAGGGATAAAAGAATTGGCCACCTCGCTGTAAAAAGAATCGTAGTAGTGCTGACATACTATTAGGATGTAGCTAGGAGAGCTGACCTTCACTGGGTTGCCCATGAAAGGTTAAAGAGGAAAATGAGAGGCCAAGGTATTTATAGCACTTTAACCTGTTCAATTTGGGTGCTATGCATTGGCCATGTGAGCTTCTTAAAGTGCCTAGAGAAGACCAAAACCTTGATTTTTCATAAATAATTGTCAGTCTATTGGATTCACAGTAGTCCACACAGAGCTTCATTCAGCGTCTGAGATAACTCTGGTTCGAGAGAGAAGGACAGCATCATCTGCATAGAGCAGAATTGGATACATGGGATGTATGCCACCCAGTAGTTTTGGGGCATGGCTGTTTCACTGCTGAGAGGGGCAGAGGGAGGTCGCTTAAGAAAAGATTGAAGAGTGGGGGGCCAGGGCCTTAGTCTCTGTTTGACCCTTTGGAAATTCGAAATACTGTCTGTCAAAAGGCCTTGATGGGAACACTCTGATCCGACAGCAGGTATTTGGTGTGTGCAGTTGCCTAATTAAGAACAAGAGGTCTGGCATCAATGTTGAGGGCAGCCAGTTTTACAATCCAGAGAAGTTCTCTAGGCACAGAGTCAAAGACAGCCTTTTAAATCCAACAAAGGCAGTAGAATTTGTTATCAGCATTGATTGAATATTTACTGGCTAGGTGTAATAGCACCAAAGTGGGTCCAGAGGAGATTTCCTCTTAAAAGCCTATTTGTTCATTTACTGCACCAAATTGGGAAGGCCACAGCTGGGAAGTTTCTTCAGTAGCAATTTGGCATAAATCTTCCTTATCGCAAAGAGGAGGCTGATGGGCGGAAGTTAGCAGGCTCTGAGTGACTTCCTTTTTATGGATGGGGAAACACAGTCACTTAGTAGCCAAGTCTTAGGTAGGGATACCTGAACTGTTTACTTGGGTAAAAGAGTGAAAAGCCAGGATAGGGGCCCACCAGTGGTGTGAAATTTCCAGAATCTCTGGAATTATAGAATCAGAGACCAGGGGCTTTCCTTCCTTTTAAGGTCCTCTAACAGCTCAACTACTTCTTGAGATGAGACAGGAGGCCAACTTGGTAAATCTAAAGGGATGGGTGAAGGAGATCCATT
Source organism: Sphaerodactylus townsendi (assembly GCF_021028975.2). NCBI lineage: Eukaryota > Metazoa > Chordata > Lepidosauria > Squamata > Sphaerodactylidae > Sphaerodactylus > Sphaerodactylus townsendi. The sequence continues at coordinate 58,738,370 of NC_059436.1, read as the reverse complement.
GCTTAAAATATCGTCATTTAAAAGTTTGCTAAAATAGTCATGCCAAATATCAGGGGTAATACAGGTGGGGGTAGGAGGCTTGCATCGGTTAAACCTGAACCATGCTTCTTAGGAGGTGAATCCGAGGAACTAGCGAAGATAGTGGTAGATAAGGAAGAAGTCCTGGCAGCCATTGATAAACAAAATGCTACCAAATCCCCTGGCCCAGATTGCATTCATCCAAGAGTTCTTAAAGAGCTCAAGCATAAAATTGCTGATGTTCTCACTTTAATATGCAACTTATCCCTGAAATCAGCCTCCATCCCTGAAGACTGGAAGATGGCCAATGTCACACCAATCTTTAAGAAAGGGTCTAGGGGGGACCCGGGAAATTACAGGCCAGTCAGTTTGACATCTGTCCCTGGTAAATTAGTAGAATCCATCATTAAAAGATAAAATTATTAAACATGTAGAAAAGCAAGACAGCCTGCTGGAGAGAAAGAGAGTCAGCATGGCTTTTGCAAGAGACCCAGTCCTGTCTTACTAAACTTACTAGAGTTTTTTGAGAGACACCAAAATGACAGGCAAGTGGATAAGGGGGAACCAGTGGACATTGTCTACTTGGATTTCCAAAAGGCTTTTGACAAAGTTCCTCACTGTATTGAGAAAACTCAGCAATGAAGGAATAAGAGGGGAAGTCCTTCTATGGATTAAAAACTGGTTGAGGAACAGGAAAAGAACGGGTGGGTATAAATGGGAAGTTCTCACAATGGAGAGATGTAGGGAGTGGTTTCCCCAAGGATCCGTTTTGGGACCAGTGCTCTTTAACCTTATTCATAAATGACCTGGAAGTAGGGGTGGGTAGCGTGGTGGCCAAGTTTGCAGATGATACCAAATTATGTAGGGTGGTGAGAACCACAAAGGATTGCGAAGAGCTCCAAGTGGACCTTGATAAATTAGGTGAGTGGGCTACAGAAATGGCAAATGCAGTTCAATGTAGCAAAATGTAAAGTGATGCACATAGGGGCAAAAAATCCAAACTTCACATACTGCGCTGGGGTCCAAGCACAAGGTGCTATCAGTCACAGACCAGGAAAGGGATTTGGGCGTCTTAGTTGATAGTTCCATGGATATGTCAACTCAATGCATGGCAGCTGTGAAAAAGGCAAACTCTATGCTGGGGATAATTAGGAAAGGAGTTGATAATAAAACTGCAAAGATTGTCGTGCCCCTATATAAAGCTGTGGTGCGACCGCACTTGGAGTACTGTGTTCAGTTCTGGTCGCCACATCTCAAAAAAGATATCAAAGAGATAGAAAAAGTGCAGAGAATGGCAACGAGGATTGGAGCACCTTCCTTATGAGGAGAGGCTGTAGTGTTTGGGACTCTTTAGTTTGGAGAGGAGACGTCTGAGGGGGGATATTATTGAAGTCTAAAATTATGCATGGGGTAGAAAATGTTAACAGAGAGAAATTTTTCTCTCTTTCTCATAATACTAGAACTAGGGGCATTCATTGAAAATGCTTGGGGGAAGAATTAGGACTAATAAAAGGAAACACTTCTTCACGCAATGTGTGATTGATGTTTGGAATATGCTGCCACAGGAGGTGGTGATGGCCACTCACCTGGATAGCTTTAAAAAGGGCTTGGACAGATTTATGGAGGAGAAGTCGATCTATGGGTACCAATCTTGATCCTCCTTGATCTGAGATTGCAAATGCCTTAGCAGACCAGGTGCTCAGGAGCAGCAGCAGCAGCAGGCCATTGCTTTCACATCCTGCATGTGAGCTCCCAATGGCACCTGGTGGGCCACTGCGAGTAGCAGAGAGCTGTACTAGATGAACTCTGGTCTGACCCAGCAGGCTTGTTCTTATGTTCCTATGTCCTTATGTTCTGCTTTGAAAACAAGTCCATAACCATCCAGATTACTGACTTCCCTCTGCTGGATGGGAGGTCGGTGATGAAATCCATAGAAATCACCTTCCAGGTCGCCTGGGGTGCCGACAGGGGCTGGAGGAGAACGGACACCTTCCCTTGCGCCCTCTTGGCTGTGCACACGTAGGGCAACCTTTCACATAATCCTCCACATCCCCCCTCAACGTCTTCCACCAAAATTGTCTGCGTGCCAAATGCAACATTTTCACAAACCCAAAGTGACCTGCCGATTTTACATCATGGGAGTCCTGTAACGCAAGGAGGTGCGCCGCCAGAGGCACATAGAGTCTATCCCCCTTCCACCAGAACTCCCCCGCTTTTCCAGCAGGTCACCCCCTCATCCCGCGGCACTTCGAGGGCCCCCGCCCCCTGTAGGGCCTCCTCCAGTGAGTCAGGAATGGCTGGGGGGCTGGAGCGAAGCGCTGCCTAACTATGAGTGACAACCACCAAGCCCAGCTGAGAGGGAGAAAACACCGTCCCAACCAGAGCGGGGTCCCCCGGGGAAGGATCTGGCAACCAAGACAAAGCGTCAGCCAGGCAATTGGCCTTCCTGGGGAGATGATGCAGAGTGAACTTGAAGCAGGAAAAAAAGTCAGCCCAACAAAGCTGCTTGGCAGACAACTTCCCCGGGGCGCGGAGCACAGCCAAGTTCTGATGGTCAGTCCACACCTTGAAAGGGAGGGCTGCTCCCTCCAGCCAGTGATGCCAAGTAGTCAAAGCACATTTGATTGTTCCCATCTCCTTGTCACCCACCGTCCAGTGATGCTCAGCCCCTGAAAACTTGCAGGAAAGGTAGGCACAGGGATACAACCTCCCATCCTTTCCTTTCTGCAGTAGGGCCACGCCCATAGCTTTGTCCGAAGCGTCAACATGAACAACAAAGGGCTTGGAGGGGTCGCCATGGTGCAAGAGAGGCTCCGATGTGAAGGCACATTTGAGCACCCAGAGCGTCGCCTCACATTCCGGAGACGGAAGACCTCGTCGCCACTGGCCCCTTTTCCTTCGTGCGTAGCAAATCGTTAAGAGGCAGTGCCAGCTGGGCAAAGTCCGGTATAAAATCCTGATAGAAGTTGGCAAAGGAAACAATTAGGCAAGCAGATAAGAAATAAAATCAGACCAGGTAGCCAACCCCCCCAAAAAACTTGCCAAAAATTCAAGGAAGCTTATACTATGATGAAACTATATTAATACATTCAATGAACATACACACATAATCATAAGAGAAACAAGTTCTACCATGAAATCATTCATACTTAGTTGTAGTTCATTGAGAAAGAGTGCAAAGAGCGGTGGGACCTCCGTCCACTCACTGCACAGTCCAATGTGGGAAAACCGAACAGCCGGTGTCTGCAGCGAAGTAATCAAAGAGTCTAATTTGAAGTGTGCCAAGCCGCAGTGGTAAGTTGATAATTTTAATGTGCAAAGCAATATACAGAGGCAATCTTCACTTACAGCAGAAACAGCAGCTTGCAGCAACAACAGAAACTTGCAGCACCACCAGCAAAACTTGCAGCACCAACAGCAATCTTCACTTGCAGCTACAACAGAAATTTGCAGCACCAACAAGCATTTACTTGCAGCACCAACAGCTTTATGGTGGGGCGGCAGCTTGTCTCCTTGAACACCCTCCGGAGGTCCCGGTAGGGTCGAGGGATGGCCGAGACGTCCAAGTGCGCTCCCAGCCACCTCATGGGAGACTCCTGCCTGTATCGGTGGGCCCCCCGACATATGGTCGCTGGAAGGGGGGTCAACAAATCAGATAGAGTTGGAGGACCAGGAGATATCCGGATCGTGAGCCCACAACCAAGGCCCCGCAGAACCAGGGAATATTTGGCCACCTCTGTGATGATGAACCGCCGCTCCTCCCAGTGCCCCCCACATTGAAGCAGGAATGGCTCCATCCGATGTGTGTCTGGTGCGCCCCCCAATGTGCCCCCATCCATCTGCTTGAACAGGATAGGGCAGCGCATGGGAACCCGCTGTAGCCCCAATGGGGTTAGAAGGGCTGGCTGCATTAGGCAGCGGGTGCATCCCGAGTCAACAAGAGCCTGTGCCTGCACACTAGTCCCACAAATCTGGTTTGACACAGTCCCTCGGAGAAGGAACGGGCTGCTGGTTCCACTCACCCTCAGTTCCGTGCCCTTCGAAAAGACCTGGCATCAGGTGCACTTCAGGCCAGGTTGCTGTTGTTTCCCGCCGACTCATCGCTGGACTTGGGACCACCCGCCTCCTCGGAGGCCGAACTCGCCTCGCGTAACACCACTTGCAGTCCTGCACCCTTCTTGAATGGAGATTTCTTCCCCGGACCCGTAGTCGTCCTGGCCTTCCCTGCGCCACTGGCAGGGACCACCAGAGAGTTGGGATTCTTACTTGGACACACAGCTGCCTTGTGCCCCTCACCGCCGCAACTCAGGCAGAGCCCCAGCCGCCGCCATCAGGCATAAAGCAATTCCCTTGCCTCCTTTCCACCGCAAGCTGGGGAGGTGCCCTCCAACAGGGGATGGGGGAGCCAGCGGAGGATTGCTCTGTTGTTTCAGTAGCTGCACTTTACGTAGACGGACCTCCGCTTTGCCCGCCCGCATGTACTACCCCGCCAGGGAGGTTGGCTACACAGTCACCTTGGCCCATTGTGCCACCTCCAGATGAAGTCCCTCTCAGAAGAAGTGGATCTTCACCTGCTCTGGCCAGTCCTGGACCACCCCGGCTAGCTGTTGGAACTCCGAGACGTACTCACTCACTGTTCGGGACCCTTGCCGGATCTGCCGCAGCCTAACCTGAGCCTTCTCCTCCTCAAATGGGTCCTTGAACTGCCACTGCAGGGCCAACATGAAGTGAGGGAAGGAACTCAATTCGGGCGCCCAGCCTTTGTAAAGTCCCATGTACCAACCGGCCGCCACTCCCTCCAGGAGGGTCCCCACCTCATGTACCTGCTTGACCTCATCCTCATAGTCACCACCGTGCTTTTTCATATGCACCTCGACCTGTACGAGGAAGTAGGCCAGCTTCTCCATCGTCCCGTCGAAACGGGCCTTCAAACTCCAAAAGTCCTAAAGCAGTTTATTTCTTGCAATGCATAGAGTAACAATAGAAAGCAGGATCTGAGCTAGAGAGCTCTGATCCAGGACCTATATCCTTCAATCCCCCCATTTCCCCCCACACCAAATGTCCCTTACAGTTTCTACAACATTTACACTACAGAGCTTCAAAGAACCTGGGAACTGTTCACACCTTCTTGCAGATGAGCTGGTGCCAGGAGGTTGCCAGGAAGGGAAGAGGGAAACAGGAAATCATCTACAATTCCCACACAGCAAGACATCCAGGCATGGTCCTGACATAAAGCAGGGCATCCCACAACCCTTGCAGAGGCCTGACAATCCTAAATACCAAAACTACTGGCCTCCAGGCTTGATACAGACCATTTCCCGACTACCTTTGGATGTCAGGAAATTATGATCCATTCCGCACAGCACAAAAAAGCTGTCTGCGGGACATTTAAAAAAGAGGCAACTGCATCTTTTCACTCCGCATACCCAAAACAAGACAGCTGAGAGATGCCTTAAAAAGAAAGGGGGGAAAGAAGCTGTTTCCTGCCTGCCTGTTCTGCTCTCTGGTCAGTTTCACCCTCCACTTGTACCCAACATTTTGAGTGCTGGTGAAGGGATTCTTCCTGCGTTTGCTGAAGGTTGCCCCAGGACATTTTCTCTGCAGGCTCTAATTCTTTTCAGTACGCAGTTGTACTCAGCTGGTCCTGTCGATTCCGGCAATAGATAATTTCCCTTTAAAAAATAATTGAGGAGCAATCTTTGTAGCTTCACAGAAGAAAATCTCAGCCACTCAGAATATGGGTCTGCTGCCCATTGAGAAGTATTGGGTTGACCTGCCCTCCATGGGCCCCCAATTTTTTTTAACTGCATGGAAAAATTTAGTTGGTCTATGGAGGGCGTGTCAACTCAATGCTTCTCAATGGCCAACAGATCCACTTTCCGAGCTGCTCAGATTCTCGTATTTGTGTGTGTTTAGCTATGGCGATAGCTCACTGAAAATGAAAAATAGGAAAACTATAAATTGCCATAATCAGCATGACCAGCTGAGTACAACTATGGCTGAAAAGGTTCCCAGGATTGAAGTCTGCAGAGTAAATGTCCTGGGGGTACCTTCAGCAAATGGTGGCAGGGAGAATCCCTTCAGCTGACTCAAAATGTCAGGCACAAGAAGAAGACGAGAAGAAGAGTTTGGATTTATATTCCCCCTTTCTCTCCTGTAAGGAGACGCAAGGGGGCTTACAAACTCCTTTCCCTTCCTCCCCCCTTCCTCAACAAACACCCTATGAGGTGGGTGGGGCTGAGAGAGCTCTGAAGAACTGTGACTAACCCAAGGTCACCAGCTGGCATGTGTTGGAGTGCACAAGCTAATCTGGTTCACCAGATAAGCCTCCACAGCTCAAGTGGCAGAGTGGGGAATCAAACCCGGTACTCCAGATTAGAGTGCATCTGCTCTTAACCACTACACCAAGGTGAGGGTTAAACTTCCCAGACAGTAAAACAGTTGGGCAGGAAACACAAGATGCCTCCTGAGCTCTGCATTCTGCACATCCAGGCAGGAGATGTCTTGCAGGTGGATTAGGGGGAAAAGGTGCCCTTGGAAGTGTTTTCTTAAAAAGACATCTTGAGCAGAAATAAGGAGCTCCAAGGACATCATAGGAAAAAGGGTGTGCAGAGTGCCTTCCCAGGATGTCTTTTTTGCATTCTCAGGATCTCTTATTTCTGCTGTGCAGAATGGACCAAGTGGAGACTCTTGCTCACATTATACTTGACTGTCCGAGATATGTGGATATTAGGAATTTTTCTCCTGGGCGGGTCTTAGACAAATCTGAAAGAGACTCTGACAACTCTGTTGTGGAGCTTTTGTTAAATAACACAGAGGCCATGATCTTGGAAAAAGTAGCAAAATTTCTTTTACAAGTGACAGAATTTTCTAAGTAACGACCAATGCTAGATACAGTTTATCTGTCTGTGTTTTGAATGTACTTTTGATTTGTACTTCAGAAATGTCTGTAATGCTCTGGAGCCTATTTTAATATGCCTAATCAAGGTTGTTGTATTGTAAGAAGAAGAAAAGTTTGGATTTATATTCCCCCTTTCTCTCCTGCAGGAGACTCAAAGGGACTTACAATCTCCTTGCCCTTCCCCCCTCACAACAAACACCCTGTGAAGTAGGTGGGGCTGAGAGAGCTCCAAAAAGCTGAGACTAGCCCAAGGTCACCCAGCTGGCGTGTGTGGGAGTGTACAGGCTAATCTGAATTCCCCAGATAAGCCTCCACAGCTAAGGCGGCAAAACTGGGAATCAAACCCGGTTCCTCCAGATTAGATAACTGACTAAAAGGCTAGCTGTTGCACTCTTCTAGAGGTCCACAATTTTAATCTTTCAGTGTTGATGCTAATCAGGGGAAGGCTGTCCCGTTAGCTTACTAGGAAGGTTACTGGTGGGTTTTGCTCTGGAGGGCCACTAGTGGTCAGGGGTAAACTGAGCTACATGTCCCCTGTGGTACCAACAGCACTGAAAGATCTTCTTGACTTGGACCTGGGTCATTTTGGTGATGCTGCCATTAAAGAAGATCAATAATCTCTAAATAGTTTTACTCCAACTAAAGAATTATTTTTTCTCTTTCTATTTCACAGACAAGATTCTCCAATCAAGTATTTTTCATTAAAAAATAAAATATTAAATTATATATTGTTTATAGTCTCCTATTTCCAAATATGCAAACATCATTAAGGCCCTATACACAGTTAATCATCAGACAATAGGCAATTAAACTACCAGTTTGAGATTTAATTTCGTGTCCACTTTCTCAAAGTCCATCTGTAAATAAACTGAAAACAGAGAATCCTCGTGAACAGATTGTAGTATACATCTTCTAAATTCATAATTGTTAATCTGTCTAACAATACATAATTGGCTAAGAGTTCAAACGAACCGACAGCAAACTATAGCCTGTGCTGACATTTTATTTTATTTTATTTTATGATTTTACATTTTATGTTTTCATTACTACTGATTGTTTCCTGATTGCTTACTAGACCTATATGACAATCATTAAGTGCTGTACCTTATGATTCTTGACAAATGTATTTTTCTTTTATGTACACTGAGAGCATATGCACCGGAGACAAATTCCTTGTGTGTCCAATCACACTTGGCCAATAAAGATTCTATTCTATTCTATTCTATTCTATTCTATTCTATTCTATTCTATTCTATTCTATTCTATTCTATTCTTAGCCAGTCACCATGCAGGATGCTGTCAGACCCCAGGTCCAAAAATAAGAGAAACTGTAGATTTGCTCTAAAGTCTTTATTTCGAGTCGAAAGGTAAACATCAGCAAAGACGAGTCTGAAGAATCCCACAAAAATCACTTGCCTATATCTCCCATAGCCCCCCGCTCACTGCAGCCCAAACGGTTCACTCTACCCCTACAACAAAGCATAAGAGAGCTGGGAACATTTCACACTTGATAAGTGGTGGCTCTTCCTGGATCCAAGGACATAAACTGTGGGAGACGGATAACCAGACACCTGCAGAGAAGAAAGCCTTGCAAATGCCTGCCACCCTGCCACCATCAGGCTCAGGCCTGACAGATGCACAGGGACCAAAGCCCTGTGCATCCTGCACCTTCATTGGTCACTGCTGCTCCTGTAGAGCAGCTGCTCTGCAGCCACATTTGAAAAAGGTTACCCAAAGCTAGGTGCCTTACCAGTAATGTACCGAAACCTAGGTTCTTTACCCAGATACTCTCAAACAGCTGAGATTTTAAAATGTTATTAAATAACGACACTAGAATCAACTGGGCTGGAATTGTGACAGGGGGCAGGGCACATGGTGAGCTCCAGAGTTGTGAGCATGCGTGCCCTGGCCAGCTGGGCAGCTGAGCCATACCCGGCCTGATCGCGTGTGATGCACGAGGGAAGGGGTGGAGCATGATCCCTATATATTAGGCAGCATGCAGTTGCTCTGGCCTTCTTCGACGCCTAGAGCAAACTGAACCAGCGCTTGCTGTTTTGGGATCTTGGGCTTGAAGAGTGATAGGGTTGCTTATTGGTATCGGGGGGTGCTTCCCTGCCTTCCTCCTTGGTTGGTGGCAGCTTGGTCAGTATATGGAGCTGAAGAAATGCACCAGCAGGCATTTGGTCACCCGAATGGTGTGGTCTTTAGCAAGGTGGAAAACAGGGAGTGGCACCCTGGCCATTCAGTCCGGGGTGGTATCCAGGCCCTGAACTACGTGGTACATGGTGGGACTGGGAATCCAGCCAATGGTGGACCCTTCCCCCACTGTTCAAAGGACTGGGTCCCAAGTGCTAGGGGCCCAACAACTTCAGCAGCTTCCTCGTCAGGTATGGCGCAGTTGCCACCAAATTTCACGGCCCCACCATTAGTGGTGATGTGTCCGGGTTGTAGTATACCCAATCATGGCAGATTGCAGGTCCCCTGGGCTCAGTTTTTACAGGCCAGCTGTCAGGAGGCCTGTTAGAATTGATGTCACATTCCAGGTGCTGACCAAGGTCAGTGGCTGGGCATCTTCACTGTTAACTTTCTTACAGTTACTTTTAGGCGTGCTTTCCCAGGATGGGGGGTGCAAGCTGTTTTAATTACTGGATTTTGCACGGGCAAATCAGTTCTGGCTTTGTCCAGGGAAGATCCACATCTCTGAATAAACTACTGGCGATTCTGACATTAAGCCAGAACTCCTCATGCTGCTCTGGGTTGAATTCCATGCTGCTGTGCATAGCTGGAATTTTGCCTTGTCAATTTGCAACTTTTATCAAGGACTTTTCTTGCAACTATTTCTCTACTGGGGAACCTCTGGAGGGTGCATCTGCTGCCGCAGACACGGGGCACCCTATTCCTGCGGACTTAACAGGAACATCGGATTCAGCTTCTGAACCACCTGAAGGGGACCGTCCACAGCTTGATGGAAGTACCTCGGCCGCAGGTGGCTTCTTGGAATCTATAAATCCTTTTATGACTGCCCCGTTAGACAGCTCCGAGGGAATAACCGTGCACCATCGCTGGGGCCAAGGCCAGAGGGACTTGGCAGTGCTTTGTGGGCTACTGCACCCCTAGCTGGCAACGTGTCATTTGGTGATCGTTCTGCAGGAGATCTTGCTGCATCGGAAGCAGAGGCCTGGCGTTTGCTTCAGACCACAGAAGGGGTCTGGCAAGCTGAGAGGGACGATTACCGTCGGGCCCTATGACTCATGGAACAAGACGTGGAACAACTACGTGCTACCCTGGCTCAGGCGTGCCGAGACCAAGCTATTCCTGACCAAGCAGCCCCACCAGCAGGAGGGGCTCCTCCAGTACTGCCGGTGCCGCCAGCTCCTCCAGTACTGGTACCACTTGCGCCAGTCCCACCAGGGCCAGCACCTCCACCTCCAGCTCAGCCAGGACCTGTGCCCCCACCTGGAGGCCCCCCCGGTGAGAGCTTTCATCCTGCTGGTACAGCCGGCACCTTTGCGCATTCCACCTCTGATGCCACCACTTCATCCTCCCGGCTGGTGGCTGCACGGTGGAGTCCCTATGAACATTGTGTCTTACGGGGCCCCCCCTCCATTCCTGCCACAAGTCCGGCTGGCCATAAGATATGATGGGACTCAGGAGTTACTTCCTGCATTTCTGGTTCAGTTGAACAGTCACATGCTACAGTACGGGCGTCAGTATCTGACTGACATTGAGCCTGTGTATGAGGTGGGATCCATTCTGGATGGCGCTGCCGCCAATTGGTATGTGGGGCTTTTCCAACATGCGGCTGGTGAGCTGTGCAATTTCCAGGATTTCATGATGGCCCTACAATGCCGGTTCGAGAGCCCACTTGTGGGAGAGCAGGCCAAGCAGGAATTGAGGGAGATGCAGCAGGGCAAGATGCCTCATGTGGAATTCATGGAAAAGTTCCACACAGTGGCCAGTAAAATCCCTGATTGGGATGACCCTGTCAAAATTTTTGCCTTCAAAAAAGCCCTACACCCAGACTTACTGAATTGGGCTTTGGTTCAGGACAGTCCCCACACCCTGATGGAGTGAATCGTGCTTGCTGGAATGGCGGATACCTGCATACATGAGGCATCCACTCTAGGGGCGGCATCCAGTCACTCTCCACTTTCTCACCCTCGCCGCAGGACACCTGCCAGTATTGAGTCCGCTTGCCCCACTACGTCCAAACGTCAGCTCTCGGCCAATGAAAATGCCCATTGCCGGCAGCTTGGCCTCTGCCTGTATTGTGGGGGCAAGGGGCATATGGCAGCTGCCTGTCCTGCGAAGCACCCAGCTACCCCGCCCACTTCGACACCGGTTGCCAAACCGTCCAAGCCATCAAAAGGGGTCGCCCGTTCGATGATGTCTTGAGTAGAGGAGGATGGTCCGCCCACCCCTTGGGAAGCTACCAAGCCTGAGCGGGTGAGTGAGGCTATTGTCATTCCCCTTGTGTTATCTGGCAGACCAGGTTGCCCCAAACTAGTTGTACAGGTTCTAGTCAACATCGGCTGTTCCCACTGCCTGATTCATCCCCGTTTGATCTAGGCTTTGAAACTTACGCCAATTCTCCTGCGGGAAACAATTGTTTTCGACCAGATGGATGGTAGTCCCATGAGCAGTGGTCCCATTACCTCCCATACTCCCAGACTGTTGGTAAATTGCGAAGGGCATTGGGAACGCCATAGTTTTGTGAATGCCAAGATCTCACAGTATCCAGTGATTTTGGGACTCTCTTGGCTCATGGATCATGATCCCACTGTGAAATGGTCGCTACGAATTTTGACTTTTACTGATCCACCTTGCGGGGATCATATGGGTCCTAATCCCCCTGAACATTTATTGCACCCTGGTGGCGGTCTCCCATGTGCGTTGGCACTGACTGGAGGCGCTCTGGCTCAGACCATCCCTCTGCCCTACCGGGATTTGTGGCAGGTTTTCGAGGAAACAGAATGTAACTCCCTACCTCCCCATAGAGACACTGACTGTAAAATTGAGTTGATTCCCGGTGCCAAATTGCTGAAGGGGCGCTTGTACCCCATGAGCCCAGCTGAAGATGCTGCCTTACGTGATTTTCTGGATAAAAATTTGGCCCGAGGCTTTATACGAAAAGCCAGCAGTAGTTTTGCTGCCCCAGTTTTATTTGTGAAAAAGAAAGACAGTTCCCTCAGACTCTGCACTGATTACTGGGGTCTGAATGCAGTTTCCGCCTCAAATAAGTATCCATAGCCATTAATCAAAGACTTGCTGGCGAACTTGAGCACCGGGCGTATTTTTACGAAGTTGGATTTGCGTGAAGCTTATTTTTCCTCTTTGTCCCTCCTGTTGACTGATTTATTGCGCACCAAAGGACAAAGTCCCACTGCGACTTGCCCTGGAGTCCCATTGGTTTGGAGCTCTGCATGCCTGAGCGCTTTAGACTCCTTAAAAATTGCATTTACCTCCGAACCTGTCCTTGCTCACCCCAACACATCCCTGCCATTCGTTGGCATGTTGATGCTTCGGATAGGGCTTTTGGGAGCTGCCCTTCTGCAGAAAGGTGCTGATGGGCACCTGCACCCTTGTGCGTACCTATCCCGCAAGTTTTCAGGGGCAGAATTGAATTGGACTGTTGAGGATAAGGAGACCTGTGCTATTAAGACTGTTATTCCAATATTATCTGTTTGGAGACACTTCTTAGAGAGAGCGGAGCATCCATTTGAGGTCTGGACTGATCATAAAAACTTGGCTGTGCTTTGCTCCCCCAGCCACTTGTCCGCTAAGCAGATCCGTTGGGCTGACTTTTTCACGTGGTTTCGGTTCACTGTGCATTTTTTCCCAGGCAAAACCTTTTTTTTTATTTTTTATTGTATCATTTGAATTTTACAATTTATGATAATTTCTTTCTTCATACATTTTCAAACAATACATTTTCCCCCTTTTCTCCCACCCCCCATTGCTTCTTCTTAGTTTTTTCACACAAACAGCAGTAAGTTCATTCTTTGTAGCCTCTTCTCCCATTTTTCTTCGATGACTCGAACTTCTTTCATCCAGTCCACGTATATTATCCATATTTAGAAATTTCATTCTGTTTTGTCTTGCACCCGCGTCTTATTTTTGGTTAGTATATCGAAAATATCCAATGTCACTTGTTCCCAAATATATTCTAACCATTTCTGAATTATCCGTTTTTTCTTTTCTTTCAAGCCCAGGAGCTATTGTTGCATGGGCTGCTTTAATCATTATTTTTGTATATATAACCTTATATTATTGTTTTCCACCCGTCTGTCTTCCTTTACTCCCATAAACATTAAGTCATTATTTAAAATCAATCTTTATCTACGCCAGTTTCTGGAATTATATTAATACAGTTGTCCAAAATTTTTTTACTTCTGAACATTCTATCCACATATGGCTATAATATACCTCTTAGTCTCCGGTGCCAGCATTTTTGAATTAAGTCCTTTTATCATGTAGGCTAGTTGTTTTGGTGTTCTATACCATTTTAATATCACTTTTCTTTCTAACTCCATATATTTCTCAATCTTTATATTTTTCCAACTGTCTATTAATTTTTCAATATTTCCAGTATCTAGAGATCCTTCCTTCTCCCATTTTTGTTTCAGTGTTCTTATCATAAAATCCTTATCATCTACCATATGATTGTATATGTGCCCCAAAATTTTCCCTTTATATTTTCCATATAATTCCAAACATTTCGACATTATACATTCTCCTTTTATCTTCCTGGGCAAAACCAACCACTTAGCTGACGCCCTCTCCCGCTTGCCAGAAGGGGCAGACCGGACGGTTGAGCTTCCACTTTCCCACACAATTCTGTCTCCCACCCACTTGGGTTTGGCGGTAACTTGTTCGCAATCTGGGGCAGAGCTCCCGTCTCCTGCTGTCCCCCTGTCCCACCTCCTCTCCACCTTCCTGGAGGCAGGCAAGTCTCCAGTTCCATTAGAGGAGGGAGGTGACAGCTTGCAATTGTGTCATGGAGTTTGGTGTCGAGGCTTGTTGCTGTACATCCCACCCCAGGTGCGCTCTCAGATTCTCCACCAGGGACATGATTCCACTTCTGCTGGGCATTTTGGCTTTGTGAAGACATTGCATCTCCTTCAAAGGCAGTTTTGGTGGAGGTCTATGTGCAAAGATATTGAGTCTTATATTAAAGGTTGCTCTGTCTGTGCTATGGCAAGCTTATTCCAATAGTCCCAGGGCCTCCTTCAGGACAGTGCCCGTTATTTGATGGAGGCCCTTGGAAGGAAGTGGACATCGTTTGGCTCAATGTGAGGTATGTGCTGGGATTCCTTGTTGCCTGCTGTGCAGGAGGCACTCTTGAGGTTTGGTGCACCTCAAGGAATCATCATCCAATTGGGTGAAAATGATCTCCCAGCTTTGAAAGGCCTGGAACTGTCTTTACGGATGACAACCAGCCTGTGTGAGGTCCTGGATTTGATACAAGACATTAAACTGTTTTGGTCCCGCCTACTCCCAAGACTCCTGTGGAAGGATGCCAGGGAGTCCAGGAAAGTGGATGTGGCACACTGCAAAGTATATACGGCAGCAGTGTAGGTGGTCTGGGAGTTTGGTGGTAGCATTATCCCACACCCTGATATAACCACCTGAGAGCATGTGGTCTTTCATTCAGATAGTGTGCACCTATCCGAACGTGGTATGGACATTTGGCTGGGTGCCATATGGCAGGCCCTCTTGGATTGACTGGGAGGTTTGCCAAGCTGTGGCGGGAACTGAAGGGTTAGCTCGGTGGCAGTTCGGGCAGAGGAGCACATCCTTATGGGGAGGCCAAGCTTGTGTGCCAGACCTCCCTGCAGTTGGGAGCCTCCATAAGAGGCTTGGGGTGGGGTGGGCTCATGGCATATGCTGCGGAGGCTTCTGAAATTGAGCCCGACACCCCAGCAGGAAGGGGGCCACAGCAGGTGGGTGCCCAGGTGGCCCAGTACCTTCTCTGTTGTCAAGTGCCTGATGTATAACTGTGTGCTGTGTGTTTTTGACCTTGGTTCCCACTTCTGTGCATGCCTAAAACTACTGTTGGCCGGCTGTCTGGAGTTCTGGATGAGGCATATTATCCAAGTCTGTGTGTTATCTGTGTCTGAATTCATTCTGTGAGAATATGCTTTGTTTATGCTAACTGAGGAGGAGTGGTATGCCATTCTGATTTTATACTCTTGTTCTAACTCTGAAGCTTCAAAGTTCTCCTGTCTTGGTTTCGAATCTATTTTAGCCAGTGATTAATGAGCTGTTTGTAGTTACTTTGCCTGGACTCAGTCTGTTCATTACATTAGGAGAACTCTCCCTTCTTCAAAGCATCCTTTGATAGTTCACTGTACAAGGGTGCCTGATGTCTGGCCTGAACCAACAGGTGTTGGAATCTGTTGGACCCTGGATCCCTTCAGATACAGACTCTGAGGTGTCCCCCAAAGAGGGACCCACAGATGTCCCTCAGGTGATTCCATTCCACGAAGCACCGCCTCTGGAAACGCCTTCTCTGATGGCTTCCTTGAGGCCTCAATCTGCCAGGACCCTGAATTTTACCGTCCTGCGGGATTCTGGACTTGCTTTCAGTGACAGCCACAGAGCCGTGTCAGTTTGTAACTTGCCAGCTGAAGGTCAAGTTGAAGACTCTGGTGGCAGTGCAGTTGTGGAGTGGGGTCCCTCCATTACTCACCAAGTCATGACCTGGCGTCATGTGGATTACAAACCTACGGGCCTCCGTTTGGCTCACAAGATTGGTATTTCAACCATTCATGGCTCTACTAGGGATTCTATCAAACGATTCCTGGACCGGCAATTTGAGGACTCGATGGCTCAGTTTCAACTCCACAGTACAGGGCCTTGATCCAAGGTGCTGCATCCCTTGCTGGATGCTGGCACCTTGGACACCGGTTGAGTTCGCCCACCTTACAGCCGGTTGAGTTCGCCCTCCTTACAGCCGTCCGGCCTTGACAGAATTCCTTCAGCCGGGCGAGGAGCCAGAATCTGCTACAGTAACCTTGCTATCTTGGATGTTTGAAACTAGCATTCCGATTTCCCATGAGGAGAATGGGACTGGGTGAGTGAGGGGAAGGAGTTCAAAACGTTTACATAATACCTGTAGTTTTAGGTGGGAGCTGGGCAGTCTTGCCATCTACGTGTATGTGGTAACTTTCTGAAGTATCTGAATAAACGGACTTTCAACCAATGCCTTTTATTTCTGCTTCTTTCAGAATTCCTTACATTATGGCAAGACTCACATTCTTCATCTAAACCATTGTGTTGGATTATAGTGGATCCTTGATGTTCCTGTATGCAAGGATTGAGTGCTCAGAATATGGCCGGAAGGGCCGATAGCCCCCAAAGAGGGTTTCGAGCCTTCCCCTTCCAGGGTCTAATGAGGAACCTAGAGGAAGAATGGCTTTCCCTGGTGACTCTCTCCAAACCCCGGCTCAGTACGAGCTTGGCTTTTCTCTCAACTGGGCCGAACAGCAAGTGACTTAGCAGTCATAGGGTTTATGAGGCGAAGCGGTCGCGTTGTCTATGGATCGGGCCCCTGTCGACTAGATTTGTCTCTACCCGACATGTCGCATGGATTACAAACCACCAATGCGAAAAGCCTGTTCCTGAGGGCTGGGATTGTCCAGCTATATCATGGCGATACTCAGGAGTCCATCAAAAAGTTCCTGGATAGATACTTTGATGAGATTCCCGTGGAACAGCAGTGGCACAGCAATACTGAAGCGCGGCGCCCCAAAGCAGCGTTAACCTGCGCCCACACCTGCGCCTACGTTCGATGTAGGATCCAAGATTGGTCGGGGTTATCGAACCCGGCTTACGTTTCCGGAGCCGGGAACCGCTGATTTAGGTGTGGAGTTGCGTGGAGCGGAAGGTGGGAGTACGGCGGCCCCTCCTGATGTGGAACTCGATCTGGATCCCGATCCAGACCCGCCACCAACCAGGGAGCGCTGGGAGGAACAGTTGGCCGTGCTTGAAGATGCAAAGAAGGCTTGGGAACGCGAGCGCGAGGCTTGGGAACAGGAGCGGGAATGTTTGCAAAGGGAATGTGAACAGCAACGCAAAGAGCTCCAAGATGAACTGGATCGTGAAAGAGAAGTCTTGCGTCAGCAATTCATACAGGATCTGACTGTTCATGATAAAGTCCTGGAGCATTCCAAACTTGACTTACAACGCAGGTGCGACAGTGTTAAGGCTATCCAAACGCAAAGTGAGCTGGCCCTAGCCTTACAACGCGCCGAGAGAGAGAAATTGGAACGTGAGAGGGTGGCCTTGCATAATCACCAACACGCACTGGCACGCAAAGAAAGGGAGCTAGCTGAGCTGGAACGGGAACTGCGGAGGCAACAAGCTACGATGGCCAGAGCTCCCGTTCGGACCGAAAATCTCACCCGCGCACCCGCAGTTCTTCACCCCCCCAGTGGCGCGGTGAGACGAGGGCCAGTTCCAGTTGGACAACAACCCGGGGCACCACAACCACCTCCGTTCCAACCCCAACCTCCGCTTCCTCAAGGTCCAGCCCCGGTACCTCAGCCACCGCAACAGATGCCTATAGAGGCGCTCGCGGGGAGAGGGTTTACAGACCCCCCATTCCAGCCAGTTTTGATGGGACAGCAACCTCAGAAAGCTACCCTATTTCATCTTGCAGCTGGATACTTGCATATGCAAAAGAATTTGATGACTTATATGCTCCCGCTCTGAGCGTGAGAAAGTCACCCGGGATATTGAGTCAGTGTTATTAGATGGGGTAGCTGCTGAATGGTTAAATGACTCTTTATGAATTACAAGCTGGCGACGCACTTTCGCGCGCGATTGGCGGAGGGCTTCTTTCGGGTGAAAGCATGCGCCTTCGTTTCCAAAGATCCAGGATGCTGAAAATAGCATGCCATACAAATAGTGAAAACCATCCGACAGGGCAGTCGTTCGTTCACCGAATCCGCTCGTGTATTTCGTGCGGCGGCCAGTACACTTCCTCCTGACTGGCCTGAACGCATGAAATGTGAATATTTCTTTGAAGCAATGGATATAAAACTTCGTGAAACAGTGCTACTTTTCCGGATCCCACAGACCGTTGCCGAATGGATCGAAATCGGTTCGCAGGTAGCCGCCCGTCTTGCCCGTGCCCGCGCAGGAGTCGCCCTCGCCAAAAAACCACAACCACACCGGCGCCTCCCAGTCGTAAACCAAGCCCCACTGTCACACCTGAAACTACGTCGGAACGCCGCCGCCGACTTGGATTGTGCCTCTACTGCGGGGGTCCTGGTCACCTTGCTGCAAATTGCCCAAAGAAACAGAAATCTCCCGCTCCGGCTCCGCGCACCCCCATTGCCAAGCCCCCACGCAAATCAGGCCCGCCGCCTCGTGGAACAACTAAAGCCGCTTTCGAGGACGATTTAGAGGAGGATGACCTGGCTGTCTGCCTCTCATCTGCGCCGGTGGAAGTGGGACCTGCTCTAGACGCGGTGAGTGAAGGCAGTGCTCCCATTACTATTCTGACTTCTTTAGCCAACCCCTCTAAACATACGCGCATTTTGGCTTCCGCACTCGTAGACTCGGGCTGTTCCCACTGCCTCATGAGGCCGCAGGTGGCAGAAGAACTTGGTTTAGACCGGGTTCCTTTAATTAAACCCATCCCCTTTACTCAAATGGATGGTAGTCCTTTGGGGGCTGAAGGTCCGGCTCGGTTTAAGACCCAGCCAGTACTTCTCCGTTGCGCGGAACATTGGGAAAAACTAAGTTTCATCCTCGCTCTGGTAGCCAAGCACTCCATTGTTTTGGGCATGCCATGGTTGCTTGCACATGAACCAACCATCATGTGGAAGGAACACATTCTCCGATTCACAGACCCCCCCTGCGGGGACCATATGAACGGTGGGGAAACCGCGGGAGGATTTGAAGGAGGCGGGGACCATGAAATTGTCTGCAAGGCAAGTGAGAAATTTGTTAGACATGACTGTCATGAAAGAGTTTGACTCCCAGCAAATATCCGGATAATTGAAATTTCCCATTACTACTATTTCTCTTCTTTGTGCAAGTTTGGTCATCTGTTCCAAGAATGCCTCATCCATCTCTTCAGACTGGCATGGGGATCTATAATAGACCCCCACAATTAGATCAGTGTTGTTTCTCTCCCCTTTTATTTTTACCCTCAACATGTACTATTGGAGTGTCCAATATACGAGTCTATACGCTCCATGTACATCTGTCCATTGGTAGAGAGCTCAAACGCTGTCAGGTTACCATCTGTGATGAACTTTCTACTCAATGGGTCCTGTGATCTTGTATGTGAGAATGTTGCAAGTTTTTTGAGGCACTATTTGGTCAGGCGCAATCATTGTCTACATAGTAGTAATGGTTAATCACTTTATATGTGTGCGGTTTACAAGGCGTGGTAGTGAACGTTTAACATTGTTTTAATGTATTTAATGTATTTAATGTTTTAATGCATTTTAATGTTTTAATGTCTCAGTTAGTAGATAAATGCCTCTTTTCTACTTTTCTACTAACTCTGTAGTTTATAATGCCAATAAAGGCTTTGGAATTGGATTTTTACCCAGATGCTCTCAGTGTGGCTTGGAGGATTTAAGTCATGGACCTGCTCACAGCTGTAACAGTCTTTTACGTATAATGCTACTCCTCCTCCTTTCCTATTTGATCTGTTTCTCTGAAATAGATTATACTCTTCCATTATGTTCTTATCATGAGACTCATTCCACCAGGTTTCAGTGATGCCTATAATATCATATTTGTTTTGCTGCATTAAGAGTACAAGTTCATCTTGTTTATTTCCCATACTCTGTGCATTGGTGTAGAGACATGGAAGGCCATGATTCGTTTCCTTTGGCTGCTTCTTTAAGATTTTTTCCCTCCCGCTGTTGCCTTCTTGACCTACTTGCTCAGTTCTCTCTATAACCTTTGGACTACCATCACTATGATTTTTTGAACTCCTATCTGTTTGAATACTGTCTCCCCCCCGCCACATAACTCAGTTTAAAGCCCTTCTAATCAGGTTTGTGAGCCTCCTGGCAAAGATGTTTCTTCCTACAGGCATCCCTTGCCAGCAGTCCCTCTTCATGAAACCACAGACCATGGTCCAAGAACGCAAATTGTTTCTGGCAGCACCACTGGCAAAGCCAATTGTTCACCTCCACTATTCTTCTTTCTCTCCATGGGCCACATCTTTCAACAGGGAGCAGAGATGAGAAGACAACTTGTACATCCAGATCCTTCAGCTTCTTTCCCAGAGCCTCAAAATCAATTAGAAGGAACGGGTGACAGTCAGTGAGCTTAACAAGTCTCATCAGCCTCTCAGTGACATCACAAAATTTTGCCCCAGGGAGACAGCATACCTCTCGTGACATCTTATCAGGTCTGCAAATTGCTGCTTCTGTTCCCCTCAGCAGGGAGTCCCCAACCACAACTACACGTCTCCTCTGATGTTTTGCCATTCTGTGGACTGAACCTTCTATTGCTTGCACATTCTCTGAGATATGGCTCAGTTGCTTCTGTGCATCTTCCTTATCCTTGTCCTCGCTGAGAAGGGAGGGAACTTCAAAATGATTTTGTAGGTTTAAGCTCAAAGAATGCTCCATAGACACTCTACTTCTTTGTGTCACATTTTTCCAATTGTCCAAATCCAGCACTTGAGAGTTAAGCTTCATCTTTCCTCAGAGAGATTTGTCGATGTGTTCCTCACCCAGTATTGCCAGCTCCACTGTGTTACGATGTGAATTCTTTTGCACTTATTCCTAACATCTTTGAAGTAGCTTAGATACTTGTAGCCTCTCAAGCTGCTGGACCTTCTCTTCTAAAGAGAGCAACCAACTTAGCATTGCTGCAAAGTGTAGCTACTAATAATAATCCCTCCAGCAAAAAACATCCTACAGCTGTTGCAAGTAACTGCAGCAACTCACCCGCCATCCATATTTACCTGTTAAATAGTGCAGGGCCTCCTGTAAGAATTTCTCAATCCCCAAAGTTCTCCCTTTACCTATGTAGACAAGTCCCTGTATACTGCACTCCAAGAACTAAACCTAATGGCTGAACCCCTGGTCCCTTGCTAAGACTCCAAGGTACCTTCTACTATCCCTCAAAAGGTATGTCCTTATTGAGTAAAAACAGTTGCAAAAAAAACTGCTTCCAGAGAGTGAGCAACAGAGCTAATAGCAAACCCCACCTCTCAATTAACTCCACCTCTCAGCAAGCACATGGCCTGACTCCTCTTTTCTGCTGCTACTCCTTCCGCTGCTTCCAGAGACACATTGGGCAGATGATTCTTGTCTAGAAAGTGTTCTTCTAATGGCACTTCTTTGATCTTATTTCTTATTCTTTACATGTGTTCTTGAATTCTGACATGTATCCTTCTATTTATTTATTTATTTATTTCAATTTATATACTGCCCAACCCCCGAAGGGCTCTGTGGTTTGTCAATTGTAAGACTTGTCGTACTCCATGTCCATAGATTTAATTGAAAAAATTAGGAATAATAATCATATTCTCTATTGAAATATTATAATAAGATAATGACACTAGGAATTTATAGACAGATTTAAAAATATATAATATGTTTATAAATTGATTTTTTTTAAAAAAAAACCTTCCTGCAAGTCAGGTAAAATTTATTAAAAGAGACAGTTTAATGTTATTGATTATTTATATTATGATAAAATTTATTCTCAAAATGAAGAAGTCAGTATTATCTTTCAGGAAAAATTGAAAAACAGTATTTTCACTAAGAGGCCAGGGAGCATTGCAAGCATGTCCCAAAAATGAAGATTTCTTGTTTGCAGAGCATACTTTCGACCTAATGACCTGTTTCTTTCCTGCTCAGCTGCTGTCCATTTCAACAGGGCTTGGGCAGGAAAATTTTGCTGAATCTATGCACAAATTCTTTACAGCTTGGGTGTTCTTCCTTTTACATCTCATTAGGTAAAACAGCTTCTTAAGAAAATTTAGTTATGGATCATATCTAAAATACACAATGTGAATAGTTCACATTAATATCTAAATGGCAGGGGAGAAAGAGCCTAGAAAAAGATAATGGCAAACCAAGTCAGCTCAGAGGGATCTGGAATCTCTGCTTAAATATAAAGAATAATAATTGTGCAGGCAGCACTCTAATCCAATTGCATTAAATCAAAGAATGCATTTGATTTTTTTTAAAAAATAGATGGATTATTTTTTATTAATTTATCCTCTGCTATTGTACAGGATTTGTGTGTACAATAAATAATACAGGTTAAATTACATTCTCTTTTGGCTTAAAGTTTAATATTCCTATTGCCTTATAAAGAAATTGTATTGGGAGGGGTCTTGCATATGTACAGCTGGACTCATAAACCTAATGGAATTACTATTCCAGAGCTGGTAAGATTAGAAGGAACTGCTCGACTATCAAGGGAAAAGGTAAAGGTTCACAGTTCAGCTGGCTCCCAAATTATTTATCTTCTTAATAACTTAACAGATTGCATATATTATTTGCCAGTGACCTCAATGTGTAACTATAAAGATCTGTGGGTATCTCAGAAAATATATGACACTATAATACATTGGACTTGTATCGTGACCTAAAAATGTATTCTTTATGCTAATGAACTCTCTCTCACAAGGACATGACAAGGGCAGGAACAGAGGAAAAAGAAAACTGACTGGACAGTCTAGTCCCTATTAAATCAGGGCTGGAATAATGTGAAAAACCCATGGATATCAAAATGTTGAATAATAAGAACCCTTCCAAAATCATCTTGTACTATGTCCTCGCAGGAGGCAACAACCTACTTTTCAAGTATTCATTGCACTGTGGAGCCAAATTTGAATCAAGAAAGACAATTTCCCCCACTGATCCTGACATCCCATTTCAGACAAAATCCTGTCCTGCATATGAAGCTTTTGTGAACATAACTGTACTCCACCCTTCCTTCCTTTCCCTTTATCCAAAAAAGAGCAATGATTAGTTGTTATTCATCACTTATCACTGAATAGACAAAAAGAGTTAATTTTTTGCAACTGCTAGATATCAGGATGTCGTACATTGCATCAGTCAGAGCTCACCTGGAGGATTGTGTAGTTCATAAAGCCTCACTTCAAAAAGGATGCAGACAGACTGGAGTGGGTGTGATGGAGGGTGATGTGGATGGTCTTCAAGCCCCGTGAGGAAAGGCTGAGAGACTTAGCAATGTTCAGCCTGGAGAAGAGGAAACTGAGGACACGATAGCTCTCTCTAAGTATTTGAAAGGTGGTCTGTTGGAGGAGAAGAAGAGTTGGATTTTATACCCTGCCTTTCTCTCCTGTAAGGAGACTCAAGGCGGCTTACAAACTCCTTTCCCTTCCTCTCTCCACAACAGACACTTTGTGAGGTAGGTGGAGCTGAGAAAGTTCCAAAGACCTGTGACTGGCCCAGGGTCACCCAACAGGAATGTATGACTGGAGAAACAAACACAGTTCTCCAAGATTAGAGTCCATCACTCATGTGGAGGAGTGGGGAATGAAACCCGGTTCTCCAGATTAGAGTCCACTGCTCTTAACCACCAACACCAAGCTGGCTCTCAAGAAGGCCAGGGAGCTGTTCCTGTTGGCAGCAGAGGACAGGATCCACAATAATAGGTTTGAATTACAGGTAGATATATCAGATATTAAGAAACTTTTTTTTACAGTGAGAGTAGTATAGCAGTAGAATGGGCTGCCTAGGGAGGCGTGAGCTCCCCCTCTCTGGCAATCTTCAAGGAGCAGCTGGACAAAACACTTTGTCAGGGATGCATTAAGTGGATTTGCATTGAGCAGGTATCAGGGGGATTTATGTGTTTGAGATGCATTCCTACCCCATTGTAACTGCTTAATGCTACAAATCAATGCTGCTAAAAGATATATGTAACTAGCCTGCTTGGACATTCTTTCATTGATCTTTACTTTATGGCATCTCATGCTTTGTAGATAACTAGGCTTCCCCCTAATACCCTGGTCCCATGAGAAATGGAGTTGCGTCCATCATCTCATGGATGTTACCCAGCTTTCACAGGTTGCGAACTTATTTTTAAGGAATCTCCACCAGCTGCTAAGAGTGTAACTGCACACAACTATTTTAAGTAGCAATGGGGAAAATAACTTGGCTTAGCAATACGAGAGGCAGGCTGGGTAGGAATCTTTCAAGACTATGTATACCAGAAATGGCTTGAAATGCATCTGCAGAGAATTCACAAAAGACCAAATTGCAGTTTAAATATTTTTATATAAATTTTGGTTGCAAACAATCACACAGTAAGAAGTCAAGGCACATACACACAGTTCCTAGGATATAAACAGGGAGGAGAAGATAGGTGAGAGGATAGCTCAGGGAGTTGGGGAAGCAGGGACTATACGTTACCTAAATTCAGCTGAAGAAGATCTTGTAGAAGGCAAGAATTCAGATGACCAGTATCTGAATCCAGGCGAAGGACGAATTCGTGTCTCACACCAACAAGACCAAGGGAGGATCAAGTTATCAATGAGCACTGGAGTTGGGGTGCACAGTATTTTTATACCCTTTTGCCCAGGTAGGGGTGGGAGCAAGTGAGTTTTCAGTCTCATTTTCCTAAATTCTCTGGAACTTCCCATGCTGGGTGTAAGGAATTCCATAGAAGCAGAAATAAAAGGCTCTTTGGTGAAAAAAGACCGTTTATTCAGACATCTTAGAAAGCTCAAGTACACGCAGTGGCAGGAATGACACTTCCCGCCAGAAGCACAGGTTATAACTCTATTCATCCCATCCCCCTCCCTGCTTCCCATGGGAACGGAGACCTCATCTCCCGCGCAGAGATAAAGTCCTCGCCCGATGAAGCCCGGCCCCATCATGTGGAATGTACTCGAGGTTAGGCGGCTGCCCTTACCATCAACACCATTAAAGCCTTTACCCTCCTGCCTCCCTTAAAGAAGACCCCTCCCCCCCGGGTTTTATCACGAAAGGAAGAAGTAGCGGTGGAAAGCAGAAATAAGAGAGGAAGCACGTCAATATTTTCGGAATAAACCCATTGATTATACCCAGAGGAATATTATCCACCCCAAGAGACAGCTAAATATTGCAAGCGTTCTGGAATTAAAGCGAGAGTCCAGGATACCGTCAATTTACATTAGTGCTTGTGGCCATCAATAATAGTTAATTGAGGGTCACCTCTCGGTAGTCGTGTTATGAGCATCGAAGGCGGGAGCCTCCTTGAGTAAACTTGGAATGGAAGACAGGATGAATGTTGCACTAAAGGAGTTAGGCAAATCCAATGGGGCAGTGACATCATTAATTACTTTAGTAATCTGAAAAGGTCCCACCGAGATCTTTTGCCTGGTTTTGGAAAATTTTATGCACGCGTCTCTGAGATTTTTGGTAGACAAATACACTTTAAGCGCCTGCATGCAGAGGGAAAGTAGCGGTGCTTATCCGCTTACAGCTTTTGGGGGTCCTTAGCCCAAAAGTGGTCTGGACCGATTTCCATCCCTCATTTAGGGATGAAATCCATTATTGAGAGAAACTCTGGAGGATCCAAAGCTTGTAGCGGGTGGTTGACAGCGGCGGGAACAAGCGACCAGACACAATTTCTAAAGGAGGTTTTCTTTGTACTGCCTATGAACCCGCATTGTTATAGGCGTGCCCTCCATAAGCCAGATAGGCTTCGCACCGATGGTCTTAGTGGTAGTTGGTGTAACAACGGAAATACTGCTCTAGGGTTCTGTTAAGTTCTCTCCGACTCACCGTCACTTTGAGCGTGGTAGAGGCTTAGCGACCGCCGGGGCGGCTAACAACTAAAAACGCCTTCCAGAACTTTGAAATGAATTGGGGGCCGCGGTCGGAGACCACCTTAACGGGGGCGGAATGTAGACAGTAAACATGTTGAATGAACAGCCGTGCTAACTTAGGAGCCCGGAGGGGATGGAAGCACATGGAATAAAATAGGCTTGTTTAGAAAATGAAGTCCTGCACCCACCCACAAAGACCGTGTTGCCATGACTTTCCGGGCAAATCTGGCAATAAAATCCATGGAGATGACTTCCCAAGGCGAGGGAGGCCACCGGGAGAGTTTCCAACAACCCGTGGGGCTTTCAGGGAATGGTTTTGGCTTCTGCACAAACAGAGCAGCCTTTGTCTACGCCTCAATGTCCTTAGCATTGCGCGCCACCAGAACGGACGAGGGCCAAATGCAGAAGAGTTTCAAGAGAAGCCAAAATGTCCAGCCAAGCGGGCATCATGGCAGACTTCAAAGAACCTGCTAGCGGAGGGGGGGAGGCACGTACCCTTCCTCCCCCCTCCGCCAAACTCCCATTCTCCAAAGCGCCAGTGAAGTCACTTTCCTCTCCAGCTGGAGGCACAGGTGCAGCCAGCCTCCTCGAGTTCCACTTGGGAAAGGAGGCACGAGACTAGGAATGGTGGAAAGGAGGAGTGGACGTTTGAGAATCGGGTGACAATGAGTCCTAACTGGGAGGGGGAGAGAACAGTGCGTGGAATGTCTCGTAAGGCAGCTCCACCCCCCTCCCCGGGTAAAGCTGTGAGCTGGCGTCAGCCAATTATTAATGGTTTTCCAGGGGAAAAAATGGACTGTGAAAGAGAAGCGAGAAAAGAAATACATTGTGAGGTTGTTTTAGGACATCTTGAAGGGGGGGTGGAAAGAGGCCAGGTTTTTGTGATCCGACCAAACCTGAAAGGGGTGTTTAGCCCCCTCCAGCCAGTGGCGCCAAGTGGAGAGTGCTACTTTGATGGCTGCGGTCTCTTTATCCCCCACAGTCCAGTTGAGTTCAACACAGGAGAATTTCTTTGATAAATAAGCACACGGAACAAGCCTACCATCTTTATTTTTCTGCAACAGGGGCTGCTGGCGCTTTGTCCGAGGCATCCACGTGAACCACAAACAGGAGATCTGGGTCAGGGTGCTTTAGGATAGGACCAGTGGTAAAAGCAGACTTTAAAAGCTGAAAGGCTGTTTGACATTCTTCAGACCAGGAAAGGGGGGCCCCGGGCAGCGGACAGTGGATCTTTACCCTTAGTGCGTAAGAGGTCTGTGAGAGGGAGAGTCAGCTCAGCGGGTTGGGGTATAAAGTCCACGCGATAGAAATTAGCAAAACCCAGAAAAGATTGGAGTTCTTTGGGGTTGGTGGGGGCAGGCGAACCGACCGGAACCCGCGTCAATTTTAGCAGGATCCACATTTTAAGCCCTCGGGCAAGATCCATTAACAGAAAGTAGTCAATGGAGGTCTGGTGGGAAACAGCTTCATTTGGAGAGTTTAGCAAAGAGAGAGTTGTTGAGCAAGCACGTTTCAATACTTCCCGGAGACCAATGCTTCATGCTCTTCTATGGTTTGTGAATAAATTAAAAGCCTCAGCTAAGTATACCACAACTCCCTTGTACAATAAATCATGGAGAACTTCGTTGATGAGGGCCATAAAAGCCCCGGGGGCCCCACTTAACCCGAATGGCATTATTAAAGTATTCAAACTGTCCAAAACTTTACATTGTTAGCGCAGTCCAAAGTGTTCATAGCCTTCAACCAGTTCTGACCCTGTAGTAAGCTTCTCTCAAGTCTAATTTAGTAAAGATAAGCCCTTTACTTGGTGCATCTAAAAGGTCCTTGATCAAAGGCAAAGGATATTTATTGGACAGGGAGACTGCATTGAGACCTCGATAATCTGTACAAAGCCGTAGAGACCCATCTTTCTTTTTTGACAAAACACAAAGCGGGAGCAGCGTGTGTGTGTTTTGGTAGCCCATGCATTATGAACCCATGAGCGAGGTTCTTACGTCCAAGAAGGCACGAAGTTCCTTCTCCTCATTGGAACTCATGCGGTAGATTCTACCTTTGGGCAGTTGCGCCCCTGGCTGTATTACGATTTTGCAGTCAGTGTCCCTATGGGGTGGCAACTGATGCGCATTCTTGCTCCTGAAAAAACTCTGGCTAGATCTTACGTGCGCCGGTGGGATGTCAGCTAGAGTCGAGGAGCAATCGCTGATTAAACCAGGGAGAGGGGTGTGTCGGGAGAAGTTGAGTTTTCCCCCCAATTCATGTGTTCACCGCAGGGAGGGTCAGTGAATTCTAAGATCGGTTGCTTTCCAAATGAACTTTGGTTCATGTAACAATATATAGCATACCCAAAACTATGGAGTGTTTTGTATGCACTGGCGCCAGAAATAAAACTAATTTTCTCCCAATGGTCGGTACTTAGCGGAGGAGAACCGGTTGTGTTTTGAACTGGGCCGGTCAGCCGTTCCCGAGAGGGCTGCCCGTCCACGGGTGAATGGTATGGAAAGCTTAGCCAGGGGAATTTGAATCCCGAACCTAGCTCCTCTCCTACCACCTGGGGCCGCATTAAGCAATGGGAGAACGTAGAATCCCACAAGGGCCGAGGCTATATCACGAGTATGTTGGCGGGGTTGGCAAGAAACGCTTGGACAACAGTAATGGGAAGCTGCACTTCACTCCCGCAGCGTCCAGGAGTCGGACCCATATATCCATGGGGAGCTGAAGAAAAGCACACAGCTGCTTCCCCCCTCCTCTGGGTGCGCCTTTATTGACCGCCTTAGAAGAGCCCGTGGGAAGCGGCCCCGACTTGCGTGGTGGCTTGGCAGATGGGGTGCAGCGTGGCTGGAGCGGTTGGTTTTTGTTTCGCCGGACGAAGTTGGCGGCTAGATGACCTGGTCCTCCGCAGTAAAGGCACAATCGGTCGTGACGGCGCTCCGAAGTGGTCTCGGTGAGGGCGGCTGGGTTTTGCTTTGGTGGGCGCAGTGGCGGAAGGCTTCGGGCGTGGGCGGCCTCAGGCACGAGCGTATTTAAGCGAGGCGCCACCTGGGATCCCAACTGGATCCAGTAAGCAACAGTGCAAGGGCCAGAATTAAAAACACCGTTTCCGCGCGGCTTACCGCGTCAACAGCATCTGAGAAGTATTCGCGTTTCATGCGTTCAGGCCGCACTCAGGAGGGAATTGAGCAGCGCCGCCGCGGAAATTCGCGGGCAAATTCTGCAAACGGACGGTTGCCTTGCTGGATAGTTTTGATAGTGCGGATAGCACTCATTTGCGGCGCCCGAGGATCTTGGAAGCGCGCTCTTAAGGCTTGGAGAATAAATTTTGGCACCGTGCGAGAGTCTTCATCTTGCAAATCCAAAAGGGTCACAACAAACCAGTCGGCTTACTGCTTTGCCCTTGCGCGCGCGGCATCCAGGACTGAGCCGATGTCCCGTATTTTATCGCGCTCAGACCGGTATAAATCATTGTAGTCCTCCATGTGGGCATCGAGTTGCAAAATGAAGTAAGGAAACTTGGAAGCGGTCCCATCAAAGCGGGCAGGTGTCGGGGGGCCTATAGTAACCCCTTTCCACGGCTCTTGGCGCCCGGCAGAAGCGGCGGTTGCACAGGTTGAACGGGTTGAAGCGGGCAGCGGTTGCACAGGGGGGGGGGGGGGGGGGGGGGGGGGGGGGGGGGGGGGGGGGGGAATCGGGGGTGGTATCACTGCCGGTGCCGCTGGCGTTTGGGTGGCAGGACCCAGCCACGTTGCCCCTCTGGCGCCGGCAGTATCGAAATGTGACATGGAATGGAGGCCCAACTTGGGGCTTCCTGGTCTGCTGCTTCCTCAGTTCCCTCTCAAGCGCGAAGCCACAGCTCTCTCTCCTTGCGGGTCAATGCATCCTGAATTAGCATGCGGGGCTGCTTTTTCTCATTCCAATTTAGCCAGGAGTTGCGTCCCGTTTTGTAGCTGCAGTGAGCTCACTTTGCGTGCGCCAAGGCCTGGTAACGCTTTGGCGTTGCCGCTGTAAATCCAGTCTGGAGTGTTCCGGGACGCTTTTCATGAAGACTGACAGGTTCTGCGCATATTGTGCGTTAGAGCGCATCTTTGGCACGGTCCAACTGGAGTTGGACTTCTTTGCGTGGCTGGTCCCGGTCCCTGTCCGGGTCTTCGCCCTCTTGCTGCAACTGTGCCTGTTCCTCCTCTCCACAGCTGGCGTTCACGGATTCCATGCTTCTTACTTGGGCATCTACTTGATTGACCCACTTCCTCATCCCAGTTTTCTTTTCGATGGGAGAGGGAACGAATCCGGCTGGGAGTTACGGAAACAACCGGACTCTTAGATTTGTCTGGAAGCGAGACATCGAACACCCGGCGTATACCGGTGGCTCCCACTGGGGTACCGTCGCTGACCCGGGATCCAGGGGTGATCCGATCCGAAGGCTTAGTCGGTTACCCCTCCCAATCCCAGGTTTAGTCCCAGTGTCGCTTCGGGCCGGGCCCCAGTGCTGTGTACCACGGTGGTTCTTTGGGAGCATCCGCAAAATCTGAGTCCAGGAATGCGTTCAATGGACTCCTGGGTTGCCGCATGAAAGGTGGTCGGAGCCGTCTCCTCCATGACAGGTTGCATCTGAGGTTTGTAATCCATCACGAAAGCGGGTAGAGATCCGATCCACAGAAGCTCGATCCATGAACAGCGCTAAGCGACTCATGTAAGTCCCCATGGTCGTGCGTCAAAAAATTACCTCGTTCCAGCGGAGTAAAGGAAGACTTCGTGCTGATGCGAGGACGGGAAAGAATCACCAGCGAGGAGCGTTCTCCCGCCGGAACTCTCCAGATCCAGAAAGGGAAGGTCGAAGACCCTCTTTAGGGGCTACTGCACCTTCCGCAGTAATATTCAACCTCTCCATGCCGAGACACCTGAAGGTCCACTACGCTAGGGATATAGATGAATTAGGATTCCGCCTGCCACAATGTAGCGGAATTCCCGCCCAGAAGCAAGAAATAAAAGGCTCTTTGGTGAAAATGGGGGGGGTGGGGGGGGGGGGGGGTGGGGGGGGGGGGGGGTGGGGGGGGGGGGGGGTGGGGGGGGGGGGGGGTGGGGGGGGGGGGGGGTGGGGGGGGGGGGGGGTGGGGGGGGGGGGGGGTGGGGGGGGGGGGGGGTGGGGGGGGGGGGGGGTGGGGGGGGGGGGGGGTGGGGGGGGGGGGGGGTGGGGGGGGGGGGGGGTGGGGGGGGGGGGGGGTGGGGGGGGGGGGGGGTGGGGGGGGGGGGGGGTGGGGGGGGGGGGGGGTGGGGGGGGGGGGGGGTGGGGGGGGGGGGGGGTGGGGGGGGGGGGGGGTGGGGGGGGGGGGGGGTGGGGGGGGGGGGGGGTGGGGGGGGGGGGGGGTGGGGGGGGGGGGGGGTGGGGGGGGGGGGGGGTGGGGGGGGGGGGGGGTGGGGGGGGGGGGGGGTGGGGGGGGGGGGGGGTGGGGGGGGGGGGGGGTGGGGGGGGGGGGGGGTGGGGGGGGGGGGGGGTGGGGGGGGGGGGGGGTGGGGGGGGGGGGGGGTGGGGGGGGGGGGGGGTGGGGGGGGGGGGGGGTGGGGGGGGGGGGGGGTGGGGGGGGGGGGGGGTGGGGGGGGGGGGGGGTGGGGGGGGGGGGGGGTGGGGGGGGGGGGGGGTGGGGGGGGGGGGGGGTGGGGGGGGGGGGGGGTGGGGGGGGGGGGGGGTGGGGGGGGGGGGGGGTGGGGGGGGGGGGGGGTGGGGGGGGGGGGGGGTGGGGGGGGGGGGGGGTGGGGGGGGGGGGGGGTGGGGGGGGGGGGGGGTGGGGGGGGGGGGGGGTGGGGGGGGGGGGGGGTGGGGGGGGGGGGGGGTGGGGGGGGGGGGGGGTGGGGGGGGGGGGGGGTGGGGGGGGGGGGGGGTGGGGGGGGGGGGGGGTGGGGGGGGGGGGGGGTGGGGGGGGGGGGGGGTGGGGGGGGGGGGGGGTGGGGGGGGGGGGGGGTGGGGGGGGGGGGGGGTGGGGGGGGGGGGGGGTGGGGGGGGGGGGGGGTGGGGGGGGGGGGGGGTGGGGGGGGGGGGGGGTGGGGGGGGGGGGGGGTGGGGGGGGGGGGGGGTGGGGGGGGGGGGGGGTGGGGGGGGGGGGGGGTGGGGGGGGGGGGGGGTGGGGGGGGGGGGGGGTGGGGGGGGGGGGGGGTGGGGGGGGGGGGGGGTGGGGGGGGGGGGGGGTGGGGGGGGGGGGGGGTGGGGGGGGGGGGGGGTGGGGGGGGGGGGGGGTGGGGGGGGGGGGGGGTGGGGGGGGGGGGGGGTGGGGGGGGGGGGGGGTGGGGGGGGGGGGGGGTGGGGGGGGGGGGGGGTGGGGGGGGGGGGGGGTGGGGGGGGGGGGGGGTGGGGGGGGGGGGGGGTGGGGGGGGGGGGGGGTGGGGGGGGGGGGGGGTGGGGGGGGGGGGGGGTGGGGGGGGGGGGGGGTGGGGGGGGGGGGGGGTGGGGGGGGGGGGGGGTGGGGGGGGGGGGGGGTGGGGGGGGGGGGGGGTGGGGGGGGGGGGGGGTGGGGGGGGGGGGGGGTGGGGGGGGGGGGGGGTGGGGGGGGGGGGGGGTGGGGGGGGGGGGGGGTGGGGGGGGGGGGGGGTGGGGGGGGGGGGGGGTGGGGGGGGGGGGGGGTGGGGGGGGGGGGGGGTGGGGGGGGGGGGGGGTGGGGGGGGGGGGGGGTGGGGGGGGGGGGGGGTGGGGGGGGGGGGGGGTGGGGGGGGGGGGGGGTGGGGGGGGGGGGGGGTGGGGGGGGGGGGGGGTGGGGGGGGGGGGGGGTGGGGGGGGGGGGGGGTGGGGGGGGGGGGGGGTGGGGGGGGGGGGGGGTGGGGGGGGGGGGGGGTGGGGGGGGGGGGGGGTGGGGGGGGGGGGGGGTGGGGGGGGGGGGGGGTGGGGGGGGGGGGGGGTGGGGGGGGGGGGGGGTGGGGGGGGGGGGGGGTGGGGGGGGGGGGGGGTGGGGGGGGGGGGGGGTGGGGGGGGGGGGGGGTGGGGGGGGGGGGGGGTGGGGGGGGGGGGGGGTGGGGGGGGGGGGGGGTGGGGGGGGGGGGGGGTGGGGGGGGGGGGGGGTGGGGGGGGGGGGGGGTGGGGGGGGGGGGGGGTGGGGGGGGGGGGGGGTGGGGGGGGGGGGGGGTGGGGGGGGGGGGGGGTGGGGGGGGGGGGGGGTGGGGGGGGGGGGGGGTGGGGGGGGGGGGGGGTGGGGGGGGGGGGGGGTGGGGGGGGGGGGGGGTGGGGGGGGGGGGGGGTGGGGGGGGGGGGGGGTGGGGGGGGGGGGGGGTGGGGGGGGGGGGGGGTGGGGGGGGGGGGGGGTGGGGGGGGGGGGGGGTGGGGGGGGGGGGGGGTGGGGGGGGGGGGGGGTGGGGGGGGGGGGGGGTGGGGGGGGGGGGGGGTGGGGGGGGGGGGGGGTGGGGGGGGGGGGGGGTGGGGGGGGGGGGGGGTGGGGGGGGGGGGGGGTGGGGGGGGGGGGGGGTGGGGGGGGGGGGGGGTGGGGGGGGGGGGGGGTGGGGGGGGGGGGGGGTGGGGGGGGGGGGGGGTGGGGGGGGGGGGGGGTGGGGGGGGGGGGGGGTGGGGGGGGGGGGGGGTGGGGGGGGGGGGGGGTGGGGGGGGGGGGGGGTGGGGGGGGGGGGGGGTGGGGGGGGGGGGGGGTGGGGGGGGGGGGGGGTGGGGGGGGGGGGGGGTGGGGGGGGGGGGGGGTGGGGGGGGGGGGGGGTGGGGGGGGGGGGGGGTGGGGGGGGGGGGGGGTGGGGGGGGGGGGGGGTGGGGGGGGGGGGGGGTGGGGGGGGGGGGGGGTGGGGGGGGGGGGGGGTGGGGGGGGGGGGGGGTGGGGGGGGGGGGGGGTGGGGGGGGGGGGGGGTGGGGGGGGGGGGGGGTGGGGGGGGGGGGGGGTGGGGGGGGGGGGGGGTGGGGGGGGGGGGGGGTGGGGGGGGGGGGGGGTGGGGGGGGGGGGGGGTGGGGGGGGGGGGGGGTGGGGGGGGGGGGGGGTGGGGGGGGGGGGGGGTGGGGGGGGGGGGGGGTGGGGGGGGGGGGGGGTGGGGGGGGGGGGGGGTGGGGGGGGGGGGGGGTGGGGGGGGGGGGGGGTGGGGGGGGGGGGGGGTGGGGGGGGGGGGGGGTGGGGGGGGGGGGGGGTGGGGGGGGGGGGGGGTGGGGGGGGGGGGGGGTGGGGGGGGGGGGGGGTGGGGGGGGGGGGGGGTGGGGGGGGGGGGGGGTGGGGGGGGGGGGGGGTGGGGGGGGGGGGGGGTGGGGGGGGGGGGGGGTGGGGGGGGGGGGGGGTGGGGGGGGGGGGGGGTGGGGGGGGGGGGGGGTGGGGGGGGGGGGGGGTGGGGGGGGGGGGGGGTGGGGGGGGGGGGGGGTGGGGGGGGGGGGGGGTGGGGGGGGGGGGGGGTGGGGGGGGGGGGGGGTGGGGGGGGGGGGGGGTGGGGGGGGGGGGGGGTGGGGGGGGGGGGGGGTGGGGGGGGGGGGGGGTGGGGGGGGGGGGGGGTGGGGGGGGGGGGGGGTGGGGGGGGGGGGGGGTGGGGGGGGGGGGGGGTGGGGGGGGGGGGGGGTGGGGGGGGGGGGGGGTGGGGGGGGGGGGGGGTGGGGGGGGGGGGGGGTGGGGGGGGGGGGGGGTGGGGGGGGGGGGGGGTGGGGGGGGGGGGGGGTGGGGGGGGGGGGGGGTGGGGGGGGGGGGGGGTGGGGGGGGGGGGGGGTGGGGGGGGGGGGGGGTGGGGGGGGGGGGGGGTGGGGGGGGGGGGGGGTGGGGGGGGGGGGGGGTGGGGGGGGGGGGGGGTGGGGGGGGGGGGGGGTGGGGGGGGGGGGGGGTGGGGGGGGGGGGGGGTGGGGGGGGGGGGGGGTGGGGGGGGGGGGGGGTGGGGGGGGGGGGGGGTGGGGGGGGGGGGGGGTGGGGGGGGGGGGGGGTGGGGGGGGGGGGGGGTGGGGGGGGGGGGGGGTGGGGGGGGGGGGGGGTGGGGGGGGGGGGGGGTGGGGGGGGGGGGGGGTGGGGGGGGGGGGGGGTGGGGGGGGGGGGGGGTGGGGGGGGGGGGGGGTGGGGGGGGGGGGGGGTGGGGGGGGGGGGGGGTGGGGGGGGGGGGGGGTGGGGGGGGGGGGGGGTGGGGGGGGGGGGGGGTGGGGGGGGGGGGGGGTGGGGGGGGGGGGGGGTGGGGGGGGGGGGGGGTGGGGGGGGGGGGGGGTGGGGGGGGGGGGGGGTGGGGGGGGGGGGGGGTGGGGGGGGGGGGGGGTGGGGGGGGGGGGGGGTGGGGGGGGGGGGGGGTGGGGGGGGGGGGGGGTGGGGGGGGGGGGGGGTGGGGGGGGGGGGGGGTGGGGGGGGGGGGGGGTGGGGGGGGGGGGGGGTGGGGGGGGGGGGGGGTGGGGGGGGGGGGGGGTGGGGGGGGGGGGGGGTGGGGGGGGGGGGGGGTGGGGGGGGGGGGGGGTGGGGGGGGGGGGGGGTGGGGGGGGGGGGGGGTGGGGGGGGGGGGGGGTGGGGGGGGGGGGGGGTGGGGGGGGGGGGGGGTGGGGGGGGGGGGGGGTGGGGGGGGGGGGGGGTGGGGGGGGGGGGGGGTGGGGGGGGGGGGGGGTGGGGGGGGGGGGGGGTGGGGGGGGGGGGGGGTGGGGGGGGGGGGGGGTGGGGGGGGGGGGGGGTGGGGGGGGGGGGGGGTGGGGGGGGGGGGGGGTGGGGGGGGGGGGGGGTGGGGGGGGGGGGGGGTGGGGGGGGGGGGGGGTGGGGGGGGGGGGGGGTGGGGGGGGGGGGGGGTGGGGGGGGGGGGGGGTGGGGGGGGGGGGGGGTGGGGGGGGGGGGGGGTGGGGGGGGGGGGGGGTGGGGGGGGGGGGGGGTGGGGGGGGGGGGGGGTGGGGGGGGGGGGGGGTGGGGGGGGGGGGGGGTGGGGGGGGGGGGGGGTGGGGGGGGGGGGGGGTGGGGGGGGGGGGGGGTGGGGGGGGGGGGGGGTGGGGGGGGGGGGGGGTGGGGGGGGGGGGGGGTGGGGGGGGGGGGGGGTGGGGGGGGGGGGGGGTGGGGGGGGGGGGGGGTGGGGGGGGGGGGGGGTGGGGGGGGGGGGGGGTGGGGGGGGGGGGGGGTGGGGGGGGGGGGGGGTGGGGGGGGGGGGGGGTGGGGGGGGGGGGGGGTGGGGGGGGGGGGGGGTGGGGGGGGGGGGGGGTGGGGGGGGGGGGGGGTGGGGGGGGGGGGGGGTGGGGGGGGGGGGGGGTGGGGGGGGGGGGGGGTGGGGGGGGGGGGGGGTGGGGGGGGGGGGGGGTGGGGGGGGGGGGGGGTGGGGGGGGGGGGGGGTGGGGGGGGGGGGGGGTGGGGGGGGGGGGGGGTGGGGGGGGGGGGGGGTGGGGGGGGGGGGGGGTGGGGGGGGGGGGGGGTGGGGGGGGGGGGGGGTGGGGGGGGGGGGGGGTGGGGGGGGGGGGGGGTGGGGGGGGGGGGGGGTGGGGGGGGGGGGGGGTGGGGGGGGGGGGGGGTGGGGGGGGGGGGGGGTGGGGGGGGGGGGGGGTGGGGGGGGGGGGGGGTGGGGGGGGGGGGGGGTGGGGGGGGGGGGGGGTGGGGGGGGGGGGGGGTGGGGGGGGGGGGGGGTGGGGGGGGGGGGGGGTGGGGGGGGGGGGGGGTGGGGGGGGGGGGGGGTGGGGGGGGGGGGGGGTGGGGGGGGGGGGGGGTGGGGGGGGGGGGGGGTGGGGGGGGGGGGGGGTGGGGGGGGGGGGGGGTGGGGGGGGGGGGGGGTGGGGGGGGGGGGGGGTGGGGGGGGGGGGGGGTGGGGGGGGGGGGGGGTGGGGGGGGGGGGGGGTGGGGGGGGGGGGGGGTGGGGGGGGGGGGGGGTGGGGGGGGGGGGGGGTGGGGGGGGGGGGGGGTGGGGGGGGGGGGGGGTGGGGGGGGGGGGGGGTGGGGGGGGGGGGGGGTGGGGGGGGGGGGGGGTGGGGGGGGGGGGGGGTGGGGGGGGGGGGGGGTGGGGGGGGGGGGGGGTGGGGGGGGGGGGGGGTGGGGGGGGGGGGGGGTGGGGGGGGGGGGGGGTGGGGGGGGGGGGGGGTGGGGGGGGGGGGGGGTGGGGGGGGGGGGGGGTGGGGGGGGGGGGGGGTGGGGGGGGGGGGGGGTGGGGGGGGGGGGGGGTGGGGGGGGGGGGGGGTGGGGGGGGGGGGGGGTGGGGGGGGGGGGGGGTGGGGGGGGGGGGGGGTGGGGGGGGGGGGGGGTGGGGGGGGGGGGGGGTGGGGGGGGGGGGGGGTGGGGGGGGGGGGGGGTGGGGGGGGGGGGGGGTGGGGGGGGGGGGGGGTGGGGGGGGGGGGGGGTGGGGGGGGGGGGGGGTGGGGGGGGGGGGGGGTGGGGGGGGGGGGGGGTGGGGGGGGGGGGGGGTGGGGGGGGGGGGGGGTGGGGGGGGGGGGGGGTGGGGGGGGGGGGGGGTGGGGGGGGGGGGGGGTGGGGGGGGGGGGGGGTGGGGGGGGGGGGGGGTGGGGGGGGGGGGGGGTGGGGGGGGGGGGGGGTGGGGGGGGGGGGGGGTGGGGGGGGGGGGGGGTGGGGGGGGGGGGGGGTGGGGGGGGGGGGGGGTGGGGGGGGGGGGGGGTGGGGGGGGGGGGGGGTGGGGGGGGGGGGGGGTGGGGGGGGGGGGGGGTGGGGGGGGGGGGGGGTGGGGGGGGGGGGGGGTGGGGGGGGGGGGGGGTGGGGGGGGGGGGGGGTGGGGGGGGGGGGGGGTGGGGGGGGGGGGGGGTGGGGGGGGGGGGGGGTGGGGGGGGGGGGGGGTGGGGGGGGGGGGGGGTGGGGGGGGGGGGGGGTGGGGGGGGGGGGGGGTGGGGGGGGGGGGGGGTGGGGGGGGGGGGGGGTGGGGGGGGGGGGGGGTGGGGGGGGGGGGGGGTGGGGGGGGGGGGGGGTGGGGGGGGGGGGGGGTGGGGGGGGGGGGGGGTGGGGGGGGGGGGGGGTGGGGGGGGGGGGGGGTGGGGGGGGGGGGGGGTGGGGGGGGGGGGGGGTGGGGGGGGGGGGGGGTGGGGGGGGGGGGGGGTGGGGGGGGGGGGGGGTGGGGGGGGGGGGGGGTGGGGGGGGGGGGGGGTGGGGGGGGGGGGGGGTGGGGGGGGGGGGGGGTGGGGGGGGGGGGGGGTGGGGGGGGGGGGGGGTGGGGGGGGGGGGGGGTGGGGGGGGGGGGGGGTGGGGGGGGGGGGGGGTGGGGGGGGGGGGGGGTGGGGGGGGGGGGGGGTGGGGGGGGGGGGGGGTGGGGGGGGGGGGGGGTGGGGGGGGGGGGGGGTGGGGGGGGGGGGGGGTGGGGGGGGGGGGGGGTGGGGGGGGGGGGGGGTGGGGGGGGGGGGGGGTGGGGGGGGGGGGGGGTGGGGGGGGGGGGGGGTGGGGGGGGGGGGGGGTGGGGGGGGGGGGGGGTGGGGGGGGGGGGGGGTGGGGGGGGGGGGGGGTGGGGGGGGGGGGGGGTGGGGGGGGGGGGGGGTGGGGGGGGGGGGGGGTGGGGGGGGGGGGGGGTGGGGGGGGGGGGGGGTGGGGGGGGGGGGGGGTGGGGGGGGGGGGGGGTGGGGGGGGGGGGGGGTGGGGGGGGGGGGGGGTGGGGGGGGGGGGGGGTGGGGGGGGGGGGGGGTGGGGGGGGGGGGGGGTGGGGGGGGGGGGGGGTGGGGGGGGGGGGGGGTGGGGGGGGGGGGGGGTGGGGGGGGGGGGGGGTGGGGGGGGGGGGGGGTGGGGGGGGGGGGGGGTGGGGGGGGGGGGGGGTGGGGGGGGGGGGGGGTGGGGGGGGGGGGGGGTGGGGGGGGGGGGGGGTGGGGGGGGGGGGGGGTGGGGGGGGGGGGGGGTGGGGGGGGGGGGGGGTGGGGGGGGGGGGGGGTGGGGGGGGGGGGGGGTGGGGGGGGGGGGGGGTGGGGGGGGGGGGGGGTGGGGGGGGGGGGGGGTGGGGGGGGGGGGGGGTGGGGGGGGGGGGGGGTGGGGGGGGGGGGGGGTGGGGGGGGGGGGGGGTGGGGGGGGGGGGGGGTGGGGGGGGGGGGGGGTGGGGGGGGGGGGGGGTGGGGGGGGGGGGGGGTGGGGGGGGGGGGGGGTGGGGGGGGGGGGGGGTGGGGGGGGGGGGGGGTGGGGGGGGGGGGGGGTGGGGGGGGGGGGGGGTGGGGGGGGGGGGGGGTGGGGGGGGGGGGGGGTGGGGGGGGGGGGGGGTGGGGGGGGGGGGGGGTGGGGGGGGGGGGGGGTGGGGGGGGGGGGGGGTGGGGGGGGGGGGGGGTGGGGGGGGGGGGGGGTGGGGGGGGGGGGGGGTGGGGGGGGGGGGGGGTGGGGGGGGGGGGGGGTGGGGGGGGGGGGGGGTGGGGGGGGGGGGGGGTGGGGGGGGGGGGGGGTGGGGGGGGGGGGGGGTGGGGGGGGGGGGGGGTGGGGGGGGGGGGGGGTGGGGGGGGGGGGGGGTGGGGGGGGGGGGGGGTGGGGGGGGGGGGGGGTGGGGGGGGGGGGGGGTGGGGGGGGGGGGGGGTGGGGGGGGGGGGGGGTGGGGGGGGGGGGGGGTGGGGGGGGGGGGGGGTGGGGGGGGGGGGGGGTGGGGGGGGGGGGGGGTGGGGGGGGGGGGGGGTGGGGGGGGGGGGGGGTGGGGGGGGGGGGGGGTGGGGGGGGGGGGGGGTGGGGGGGGGGGGGGGTGGGGGGGGGGGGGGGTGGGGGGGGGGGGGGGTGGGGGGGGGGGGGGGTGGGGGGGGGGGGGGGTGGGGGGGGGGGGGGGTGGGGGGGGGGGGGGGTGGGGGGGGGGGGGGGTGGGGGGGGGGGGGGGTGGGGGGGGGGGGGGGTGGGGGGGGGGGGGGGTGGGGGGGGGGGGGGGTGGGGGGGGGGGGGGGTGGGGGGGGGGGGGGGTGGGGGGGGGGGGGGGTGGGGGGGGGGGGGGGTGGGGGGGGGGGGGGGTGGGGGGGGGGGGGGGTGGGGGGGGGGGGGGGTGGGGGGGGGGGGGGGTGGGGGGGGGGGGGGGTGGGGGGGGGGGGGGGTGGGGGGGGGGGGGGGTGGGGGGGGGGGGGGGTGGGGGGGGGGGGGGGTGGGGGGGGGGGGGGGTGGGGGGGGGGGGGGGTGGGGGGGGGGGGGGGTGGGGGGGGGGGGGGGTGGGGGGGGGGGGGGGTGGGGGGGGGGGGGGGTGGGGGGGGGGGGGGGTGGGGGGGGGGGGGGGTGGGGGGGGGGGGGGGTGGGGGGGGGGGGGGGTGGGGGGGGGGGGGGGTGGGGGGGGGGGGGGGTGGGGGGGGGGGGGGGTGGGGGGGGGGGGGGGTGGGGGGGGGGGGGGGTGGGGGGGGGGGGGGGTGGGGGGGGGGGGGGGTGGGGGGGGGGGGGGGTGGGGGGGGGGGGGGGTGGGGGGGGGGGGGGGTGGGGGGGGGGGGGGGTGGGGGGGGGGGGGGGTGGGGGGGGGGGGGGGTGGGGGGGGGGGGGGGTGGGGGGGGGGGGGGGTGGGGGGGGGGGGGGGTGGGGGGGGGGGGGGGTGGGGGGGGGGGGGGGTGGGGGGGGGGGGGGGTGGGGGGGGGGGGGGGTGGGGGGGGGGGGGGGTGGGGGGGGGGGGGGGTGGGGGGGGGGGGGGGTGGGGGGGGGGGGGGGTGGGGGGGGGGGGGGGTGGGGGGGGGGGGGGGTGGGGGGGGGGGGGGGTGGGGGGGGGGGGGGGTGGGGGGGGGGGGGGGTGGGGGGGGGGGGGGGTGGGGGGGGGGGGGGGTGGGGGGGGGGGGGGGTGGGGGGGGGGGGGGGTGGGGGGGGGGGGGGGTGGGGGGGGGGGGGGGTGGGGGGGGGGGGGGGTGGGGGGGG
Source organism: Sphaerodactylus townsendi (assembly GCF_021028975.2). Classification (NCBI taxonomy): domain Eukaryota; kingdom Metazoa; phylum Chordata; class Lepidosauria; order Squamata; family Sphaerodactylidae; genus Sphaerodactylus; species Sphaerodactylus townsendi. Next base: position 58,698,028 of record NC_059436.1, on the reverse strand, counting down.
GGGGGGGTGGGGGGGGGGGGGGGTGGGGGGGGGGGGGGGTGGGGGGGGGGGGGGGTGGGGGGGGGGGGGGGTGGGGGGGGGGGGGGGTGGGGGGGGGGGGGGGTGGGGGGGGGGGGGGGTGGGGGGGGGGGGGGGTGGGGGGGGGGGGGGGTGGGGGGGGGGGGGGGTGGGGGGGGGGGGGGGTGGGGGGGGGGGGGGGTGGGGGGGGGGGGGGGTGGGGGGGGGGGGGGGTGGGGGGGGGGGGGGGTGGGGGGGGGGGGGGGTGGGGGGGGGGGGGGGTGGGGGGGGGGGGGGGTGGGGGGGGGGGGGGGTGGGGGGGGGGGGGGGTGGGGGGGGGGGGGGGTGGGGGGGGGGGGGGGTGGGGGGGGGGGGGGGTGGGGGGGGGGGGGGGTGGGGGGGGGGGGGGGTGGGGGGGGGGGGGGGTGGGGGGGGGGGGGGGTGGGGGGGGGGGGGGGTGGGGGGGGGGGGGGGTGGGGGGGGGGGGGGGTGGGGGGGGGGGGGGGTGGGGGGGGGGGGGGGTGGGGGGGGGGGGGGGTGGGGGGGGGGGGGGGTGGGGGGGGGGGGGGGTGGGGGGGGGGGGGGGTGGGGGGGGGGGGGGGTGGGGGGGGGGGGGGGTGGGGGGGGGGGGGGGTGGGGGGGGGGGGGGGTGGGGGGGGGGGGGGGTGGGGGGGGGGGGGGGTGGGGGGGGGGGGGGGTGGGGGGGGGGGGGGGTGGGGGGGGGGGGGGGTGGGGGGGGGGGGGGGTGGGGGGGGGGGGGGGTGGGGGGGGGGGGGGGTGGGGGGGGGGGGGGGTGGGGGGGGGGGGGGGTGGGGGGGGGGGGGGGTGGGGGGGGGGGGGGGTGGGGGGGGGGGGGGGTGGGGGGGGGGGGGGGTGGGGGGGGGGGGGGGTGGGGGGGGGGGGGGGTGGGGGGGGGGGGGGGTGGGGGGGGGGGGGGGTGGGGGGGGGGGGGGGTGGGGGGGGGGGGGGGTGGGGGGGGGGGGGGGTGGGGGGGGGGGGGGGTGGGGGGGGGGGGGGGTGGGGGGGGGGGGGGGTGGGGGGGGGGGGGGGTGGGGGGGGGGGGGGGTGGGGGGGGGGGGGGGTGGGGGGGGGGGGGGGTGGGGGGGGGGGGGGGTGGGGGGGGGGGGGGGTGGGGGGGGGGGGGGGTGGGGGGGGGGGGGGGTGGGGGGGGGGGGGGGTGGGGGGGGGGGGGGGTGGGGGGGGGGGGGGGTGGGGGGGGGGGGGGGTGGGGGGGGGGGGGGGTGGGGGGGGGGGGGGGTGGGGGGGGGGGGGGGTGGGGGGGGGGGGGGGTGGGGGGGGGGGGGGGTGGGGGGGGGGGGGGGTGGGGGGGGGGGGGGGTGGGGGGGGGGGGGGGTGGGGGGGGGGGGGGGTGGGGGGGGGGGGGGGTGGGGGGGGGGGGGGGTGGGGGGGGGGGGGGGTGGGGGGGGGGGGGGGTGGGGGGGGGGGGGGGTGGGGGGGGGGGGGGGTGGGGGGGGGGGGGGGTGGGGGGGGGGGGGGGTGGGGGGGGGGGGGGGTGGGGGGGGGGGGGGGTGGGGGGGGGGGGGGGTGGGGGGGGGGGGGGGTGGGGGGGGGGGGGGGTGGGGGGGGGGGGGGGTGGGGGGGGGGGGGGGTGGGGGGGGGGGGGGGTGGGGGGGGGGGGGGGTGGGGGGGGGGGGGGGTGGGGGGGGGGGGGGGTGGGGGGGGGGGGGGGTGGGGGGGGGGGGGGGTGGGGGGGGGGGGGGGTGGGGGGGGGGGGGGGTGGGGGGGGGGGGGGGTGGGGGGGGGGGGGGGTGGGGGGGGGGGGGGGTGGGGGGGGGGGGGGGTGGGGGGGGGGGGGGGTGGGGGGGGGGGGGGGTGGGGGGGGGGGGGGGTGGGGGGGGGGGGGGGTGGGGGGGGGGGGGGGTGGGGGGGGGGGGGGGTGGGGGGGGGGGGGGGTGGGGGGGGGGGGGGGTGGGGGGGGGGGGGGGTGGGGGGGGGGGGGGGTGGGGGGGGGGGGGGGTGGGGGGGGGGGGGGGTGGGGGGGGGGGGGGGTGGGGGGGGGGGGGGGTGGGGGGGGGGGGGGGTGGGGGGGGGGGGGGGTGGGGGGGGGGGGGGGTGGGGGGGGGGGGGGGTGGGGGGGGGGGGGGGTGGGGGGGGGGGGGGGTGGGGGGGGGGGGGGGTGGGGGGGGGGGGGGGTGGGGGGGGGGGGGGGTGGGGGGGGGGGGGGGTGGGGGGGGGGGGGGGTGGGGGGGGGGGGGGGTGGGGGGGGGGGGGGGTGGGGGGGGGGGGGGGTGGGGGGGGGGGGGGGTGGGGGGGGGGGGGGGTGGGGGGGGGGGGGGGTGGGGGGGGGGGGGGGTGGGGGGGGGGGGGGGTGGGGGGGGGGGGGGGTGGGGGGGGGGGGGGGTGGGGGGGGGGGGGGGTGGGGGGGGGGGGGGGTGGGGGGGGGGGGGGGTGGGGGGGGGGGGGGGTGGGGGGGGGGGGGGGTGGGGGGGGGGGGGGGTGGGGGGGGGGGGGGGTGGGGGGGGGGGGGGGTGGGGGGGGGGGGGGGTGGGGGGGGGGGGGGGTGGGGGGGGGGGGGGGTGGGGGGGGGGGGGGGTGGGGGGGGGGGGGGGTGGGGGGGGGGGGGGGTGGGGGGGGGGGGGGGTGGGGGGGGGGGGGGGTGGGGGGGGGGGGGGGTGGGGGGGGGGGGGGGTGGGGGGGGGGGGGGGTGGGGGGGGGGGGGGGTGGGGGGGGGGGGGGGTGGGGGGGGGGGGGGGTGGGGGGGGGGGGGGGTGGGGGGGGGGGGGGGTGGGGGGGGGGGGGGGTGGGGGGGGGGGGGGGTGGGGGGGGGGGGGGGTGGGGGGGGGGGGGGGTGGGGGGGGGGGGGGGTGGGGGGGGGGGGGGGTGGGGGGGGGGGGGGGTGGGGGGGGGGGGGGGTGGGGGGGGGGGGGGGTGGGGGGGGGGGGGGGTGGGGGGGGGGGGGGGTGGGGGGGGGGGGGGGTGGGGGGGGGGGGGGGTGGGGGGGGGGGGGGGTGGGGGGGGGGGGGGGTGGGGGGGGGGGGGGGTGGGGGGGGGGGGGGGTGGGGGGGGGGGGGGGTGGGGGGGGGGGGGGGTGGGGGGGGGGGGGGGTGGGGGGGGGGGGGGGTGGGGGGGGGGGGGGGTGGGGGGGGGGGGGGGTGGGGGGGGGGGGGGGTGGGGGGGGGGGGGGGTGGGGGGGGGGGGGGGTGGGGGGGGGGGGGGGTGGGGGGGGGGGGGGGTGGGGGGGGGGGGGGGTGGGGGGGGGGGGGGGTGGGGGGGGGGGGGGGTGGGGGGGGGGGGGGGTGGGGGGGGGGGGGGGTGGGGGGGGGGGGGGGTGGGGGGGGGGGGGGGTGGGGGGGGGGGGGGGTGGGGGGGGGGGGGGGTGGGGGGGGGGGGGGGTGGGGGGGGGGGGGGGTGGGGGGGGGGGGGGGTGGGGGGGGGGGGGGGTGGGGGGGGGGGGGGGTGGGGGGGGGGGGGGGTGGGGGGGGGGGGGGGTGGGGGGGGGGGGGGGTGGGGGGGGGGGGGGGTGGGGGGGGGGGGGGGTGGGGGGGGGGGGGGGTGGGGGGGGGGGGGGGTGGGGGGGGGGGGGGGTGGGGGGGGGGGGGGGTGGGGGGGGGGGGGGGTGGGGGGGGGGGGGGGTGGGGGGGGGGGGGGGTGGGGGGGGGGGGGGGTGGGGGGGGGGGGGGGTGGGGGGGGGGGGGGGTGGGGGGGGGGGGGGGTGGGGGGGGGGGGGGGTGGGGGGGGGGGGGGGTGGGGGGGGGGGGGGGTGGGGGGGGGGGGGGGTGGGGGGGGGGGGGGGTGGGGGGGGGGGGGGGTGGGGGGGGGGGGGGGTGGGGGGGGGGGGGGGTGGGGGGGGGGGGGGGTGGGGGGGGGGGGGGGTGGGGGGGGGGGGGGGTGGGGGGGGGGGGGGGTGGGGGGGGGGGGGGGTGGGGGGGGGGGGGGGTGGGGGGGGGGGGGGGTGGGGGGGGGGGGGGGTGGGGGGGGGGGGGGGTGGGGGGGGGGGGGGGTGGGGGGGGGGGGGGGTGGGGGGGGGGGGGGGTGGGGGGGGGGGGGGGTGGGGGGGGGGGGGGGTGGGGGGGGGGGGGGGTGGGGGGGGGGGGGGGTGGGGGGGGGGGGGGGTGGGGGGGGGGGGGGGTGGGGGGGGGGGGGGGTGGGGGGGGGGGGGGGTGGGGGGGGGGGGGGGTGGGGGGGGGGGGGGGTGGGGGGGGGGGGGGGTGGGGGGGGGGGGGGGTGGGGGGGGGGGGGGGTGGGGGGGGGGGGGGGTGGGGGGGGGGGGGGGTGGGGGGGGGGGGGGGTGGGGGGGGGGGGGGGTGGGGGGGGGGGGGGGTGGGGGGGGGGGGGGGTGGGGGGGGGGGGGGGTGGGGGGGGGGGGGGGTGGGGGGGGGGGGGGGTGGGGGGGGGGGGGGGTGGGGGGGGGGGGGGGTGGGGGGGGGGGGGGGTGGGGGGGGGGGGGGGTGGGGGGGGGGGGGGGTGGGGGGGGGGGGGGGTGGGGGGGGGGGGGGGTGGGGGGGGGGGGGGGTGGGGGGGGGGGGGGGTGGGGGGGGGGGGGGGTGGGGGGGGGGGGGGGTGGGGGGGGGGGGGGGTGGGGGGGGGGGGGGGTGGGGGGGGGGGGGGGTGGGGGGGGGGGGGGGTGGGGGGGGGGGGGGGTGGGGGGGGGGGGGGGTGGGGGGGGGGGGGGGTGGGGGGGGGGGGGGGTGGGGGGGGGGGGGGGTGGGGGGGGGGGGGGGTGGGGGGGGGGGGGGGTGGGGGGGGGGGGGGGTGGGGGGGGGGGGGGGTGGGGGGGGGGGGGGGTGGGGGGGGGGGGGGGTGGGGGGGGGGGGGGGTGGGGGGGGGGGGGGGTGGGGGGGGGGGGGGGTGGGGGGGGGGGGGGGTGGGGGGGGGGGGGGGTGGGGGGGGGGGGGGGTGGGGGGGGGGGGGGGTGGGGGGGGGGGGGGGTGGGGGGGGGGGGGGGTGGGGGGGGGGGGGGGTGGGGGGGGGGGGGGGTGGGGGGGGGGGGGGGTGGGGGGGGGGGGGGGTGGGGGGGGGGGGGGGTGGGGGGGGGGGGGGGTGGGGGGGGGGGGGGGTGGGGGGGGGGGGGGGTGGGGGGGGGGGGGGGTGGGGGGGGGGGGGGGTGGGGGGGGGGGGGGGTGGGGGGGGGGGGGGGTGGGGGGGGGGGGGGGTGGGGGGGGGGGGGGGTGGGGGGGGGGGGGGGTGGGGGGGGGGGGGGGTGGGGGGGGGGGGGGGTGGGGGGGGGGGGGGGTGGGGGGGGGGGGGGGTGGGGGGGGGGGGGGGTGGGGGGGGGGGGGGGTGGGGGGGGGGGGGGGTGGGGGGGGGGGGGGGTGGGGGGGGGGGGGGGTGGGGGGGGGGGGGGGTGGGGGGGGGGGGGGGTGGGGGGGGGGGGGGGTGGGGGGGGGGGGGGATTCATTCATTCATTCATTCATTCATTCATTCATTCATTCATTCATTCATTCATTCATTCATTCATTCATTCATTCATTCATTCATTCGATAAACCGCCTTACCCCCAAAGGGCTCAGGGGTACAAACAGGACAATCAATACATTGTAATTAAAAAGACACAAATTGAATAATCCCAATTAAAACAATAAATACAATACAATAAAAACAGTAGCAGTAATAACCCATCCATAATTAACTAAATAGATGACATCCGGCATTATACCCCGGTAGGGGACTGGCTGATGTTCAAGTAAGCAGATGGTACATAAAGCAACAGAGGAGGCAGATTCAGTGGCCAGCCTCCCCACAAGCCCGGAGGAACAGCTCGGTTTTACAGGCCCTGCAGAACTCCCCAAGGTCCTGCAGGGCCCGAACAGCTGGAGGAAGAGCATTCCACCAGGCAGGGGCCAGAGCCGTAAAGGCCCTGGCCTGGGTAGAGGCCAGCCACATCATAGAGGGACAGGGGACCACCAGTAAATTCGCCTCTGCTGAACGGAGGGGTCGACTCGGAATATATGGAGTAAGGAGGTCTTGCAGGTATGAGGGCCCCAGGCCGTAAAGGGCCTTGAAGGTTAATACCAACACCTTGAAGACAATCCGGAACTCCACTGGAAGCCAGTGCAGACAGCACAGTACAGGGGTAATATGATCTCTAACTGAACCACCCATAAGAAGGCGGGCTGCAACATTCTGGACCAGCTTCAATTTCCGGATCAGCCACAAGGGAAGGCCTGTGTAGAGCAAGTTATAATAGTCCAATCTGGAGGTGACCGTTGCATGGATCACAGTAGTCAGATCCGCTTGGGAGAGATAAGTGGCCAGCCGCCGGGCCTGGCAATGGTGGAAAAAAGCAACCCGAGTTACATGTGCCACCTGGGTCTCCATTGAAACAGACGAATCTAGGTGGACACCCATGATGCGAGCCAAAGGGGTTGGTGCCAAAGAGACCCCTTCCACCACCGGCAGCTGAAAATTCCCAATCCCCCTTCTCGTGACCCAGCCAGAGGACCTCCATCTTCGTTGGATTAAGTTTTAACCTGCTCTGCTTCAACCAACCAGCGACCACCTCCAAAAAATGCTGCAGAGCCGCAGGGGCAGCAGTCGCCACCGCTCCATCAACAGAATGAGCTGAGTGTCATTAGCATATTTATTTATTTATTTATTTATTATTTAAATTTATAGACCACCCAATCCCCAAGGGGTTCTGGGCGGTGCCATATTGATGACAGATCAGCCCAAAACTGTGCACCCGCTGAGCAAGGGGTCGCATATAGATGTTAAACAACAGTGGGAACAACAGCGCTCCCTGCGGCACACGACAAGAGAAAGGGCACCGCTGAGAGGCCTGATCCCCACACCACACTTGCTGACTCTGTTCCGGGAGAAATGAGGCAAGCCACTGAAGGACAATGCCCCGCACCCTGGCAGCGGCCAGGCGATGGGTCAAAAGATCGTGGTCAACCATATCAAACACTACAGTAAGGTCCAATAATACCAGCAGCGTGATCCGCCTTGGTCAAGCTGCATGTGGAGTACATCTGTGACGGTGACGAGGACGGTTGTAAGGAATTCCGAAAGAAGCAGAAATAAAAGGCATTGGTTGAAAGTCCGTTTATTCAGATACTTCAGAAAGCACACATACACGAGATGGCAAGACTGCCCGCTCCCACCTAAACTACAGGTTATAAACGTTTTGGAACCCTTCCCCCCTCACCACCCAGTCCCATTCTCATGGGAACGGAATGCTAGTTTCAAACATCCAAGATAGCAAGGTTACTGTAGCAGATTCTGGCTCCTCGCCCGGCCGAAGGAATTCTGTCAAGGCCGGATGGCTGTAAGGAGGGCGAACTCAACCGGCATCCTTACACTGGTCCCCTCCCATACCCAGCACAGAAGCTGGACTGGAAGGGATCGAGCGCCGATGTATCCTCCAGGAAACCCTGAAGCTGCTCCAACACCACTCTCTCAATTACTTTCCCCAGAAACAAAAGATTCGAAACGGGGCGGTAATTGGCCAGATCGCCAGGATCTAACGATGGTCTTTTCAAGAGTGGCCGGACCACTGCCTCCTTCAACCCACCAGGAAACACTCCTTGCTCAAGGGAACAGTTGATAATATTCAACAGGTGAGGTCGCAACCAGTGGTGGGATTCAAATAATTTAACAACCAGTTCCAATGGTGGGATTCAAATAATTTAACAACTGGTTGCATACAAGCACCATGCTAACAACCGGTTCTGCCGAAGTGGTGCGAACCTGGTGAATCCCACCACTGGTCGCAACTCCTCACGGCAAGCTTTAATCAGCCAAGAGGGGCACGGATCCAGAGGACAGATAGTAGATCTAACAGCAGCCAGGACCCTGTCAATATCCGCCTCAGCGAGCAGGGAAAACCGGTCCAAACAAGGACCTGAAGATGGCCATGGAGCCTCCAGTTCACTAATTGTATCAACGGTGGCAGGGAGATCATGGCGGAGCGATGTGACTTTACTGGGAAAAAGCTCATAAATGCCTCACAGCCAAGAGCCAATTGAGGATGTTTAGAGCCCTCATCCAATGATACGAAACAATTGGCTGGGCGAGAGCTTGCGGATTGGAGAGAAGACGAGAAATAATCTCTCTTCGTCCTCTTCATCGCCATCTCATAGGCCTTCATAAACGTCCTATAAGATGTTTGCGCAGCTCCATCACGAGACTTCCTCCGCCCTTGCTCTAGCCATCTGAGCTCGTGCTTCATACGGTGTAGCTCCTCCGTATACCATGGAACTAGCCAAGAGCAGCAGCGCAGAGGGCACCGGGGGGCAATCACCTCGATGGCATCAGAAAGCCTGGCATTCCAGTCTTCCACCTGCTCATCAAGGGTATCAGTGGGTTCAGGATCCCGCAGAGCATTCAGGAATCCTATGGGATCCATACGTCTATGTGGGCAGGCATGAATCAGCCTGTTGCCTAGACAGGGTTGCCGTGGCAAGTCTACCCAGACCTTCAGGGCATAGTGGTTGGACCATGACAATCTATCAATAGAGAATACAACCACATCAACACCCGACCCGAAGACCAAATCCAGAGTGTGCCCCGTCTCATGAGTGGGGCCAGTTGATCAAGGCCTAGCATTGCCATGGATGACACCAGGTCCATAGCCACTGAACTTGAGGTGGTATCGACATGGTCATTGAAGTCCCCCAAGATAATAAGTCTGGGGAACTGCTGCGCCCAGTCAGCTACTGCCTCCAGCAGCTGTGTCAGGCCACCCCCCGGTGCACTAGGCGACCGGTACACCAGGAAGATAGCCAACCACTCCATGGCCATCCACTCTAGATCGACACACTCAATACTGGTGATCCTTGGGAAGGGGACAGCCCTGTAGGGGATTGAATCCCGGATGAACATAGCCACGCTGCCCCCCTGGCCCTGGGTTCGATCCTGGTGGAGACACATGAAACCTGGGGGCGAGGTTTCACCCAAAGCCACAGTCTCACCACCACACACCCAGGTTTCTGTGATGCAGGCCAGGTCCACTTGCAAGGCTCCAAGATAGTCCCAGAGCGTTATGGTCTTATTATTTATGGACCTGGCATTAATCAACACCAAGGACGAATATTACTTAGAGCAAACATACATAGGTTATTAAATATACTAATTCTATACTAAACATAACAATATCAAGAGTCTATGTAACATTTATGCATTTCTTCATTTCATTATAAATGAAACACCATTTCTTCAGAGTTGGGACCAGAAGTGGCTTACATTGTTTGCCTCTTGTCCATTTTATTCTCCCTACTGTGGGGTTGGTTAGGCTGGGGCCCTGCAGGCTCTTGGTGAGTTCCGCAGGGGCTATAAGACGGAGTTGTTCCGCCGGGCTTTTGGAGTGTCCAGTCGCTGACAGGTGCCCCCTGCTCCCTCCTCCTCCTCCTCCTCTTCTTTATCTTTTTGGGTCCCTCATCATCTATGGGACCCGTTTTCTTCCCCCTTTGGGGAGGTTTCTGATAAAGAAGAAGAAGAAGAGTTTGGATTTATATCCCCCCTTTCTCTCCTGCAAGAGACTCAAAGGGGCTTACAATCTCCTTGCCCTTCCCCCCTCACAACAAACACCCTGTGAAGTAGGTGGGGCTGAGAGAGCTCCGAGAAGCTGTGACTAGCCTAAGGTCACCCAGCTGGCGTGTGTGGGAGTGCACAGGCAAATCTGAATTCCCCAGATAAGCCTCCACAGCTCAGGTGGCAGAGCGGAGAATCAAACCCGGTTCCTCCAGATTAGATACATGAGCTCTTAACCTCCTACACCACTGCTGCTCACTGCTGCTCTATGAGGGTTATTGCGGTCATTGTTTGCTACTGATCGCTGTGTTTTAAACTGTTTTAATGTATTTAAAGGTTATTGTATATATGCGATTTATGTTGTTCACCGCCCAGAGCCCTTCGGGGGTAGGGTGGTATAAAAAACCCAATAATAAATAAATAATAAATAAATAAATAGATGAGTGCCCCAAGGGCACCAAGCAGAGGCAGAGCTACCAGGGGGCGGGGCGTGCACGTATTGCACCAGGTGCATGCCTGGGGGGCAGAAAATCACCTCAGTTGCGCCCCCTTGCCTCCCTCACTTACCTTAATGAAACAGTGCGGGCTTGAGAAGCAACCTGTTCCCTTCAGGCCGAAAACAGCATGGTGGGGAACTACACTTCCCAGGAGACCTTGCGAGCCCCAGGGTCTCATGGGAAGTGTATTTCTCACCAGGCCACTTTCATCCTGAAGGGAACAGGCCGCTTTTCCAGGTTGAACTAAGGTAAGGGGGTGGGGGCATCATGGGGGGCAGAAAATACAGAGTGAGCACCAGGCGCACTCTGGCCCAACTATGCCTCTGGCACCCAGTGAGCTTCCACAACAAAGAAGGTATTAAAACCTGGATTTTCCAGATTCTAGTCCAACAGTGTAACCACTATTCCACTCTGGCTTTCTAGTTCTGTCCATATTGGACACACCTGGGGATATTGAGCCAGCATTGCATAGTGGTTAAGAGCTGTGGAGGCTTATCTGGTGAACTAGATGAGCTTGTGCAGTCCAACACATGCCAGCTGGGTGACCTTGGGCTAGTCACAGTTCTTTGGAGCCCTCTCAGCCCCACCTACTTCGCAGGGTGTTTGTTGTGAGGGGGGGGAAGGAAAATGAGTTTGTAAGCTCCTTTGAGTCTCCTTACAGGAGAGAAAGGGGGGAATATAAATCCTATTATTAATTATTATTATCCTCCTCCTCCTCCTCTTCTTTTTCTTCTTCCTTCTTCTAGTGCACTCTAATCTGGAGAACCAGGTTGGATTCCCCACTCCTCCACATGAGTGGTGGAGTCTTATCTGGAAAGCACTACCTTGGTGTTGGAAAAGGAATCACACCAAGGTTTCATGCAGAAGAAAGCAGGGAAATAAACAAGTAGCTCTCGAAGTAATGCTTTAGGTGTGTCCTTTAATCACCTTTTCCAAGAGGCCTCTTATATTCAGTGTAGAGACTTCCAAGGGATATTCTCATTACCTCTTGGTAGTAACTCAGAGGAAATGATAGTTATGGGGTCATCACAGATGAATCAATATATTCCACTGTTTGTTAGGTTGATCTAACAGAACAATTTTATGGTTCAGTTAAGATGGTTGTCACGATGCTGGAACTTTGGATACCCTAATTCATATATATCCTATGCTGCCTTAGCAGAAATGCTAAAAGCACAATGACATTAAGGAAAGAATGACAATTTGAATTGGCACTGCAGGGACAGACAGCTGGGCATCCCCCATCAGAGCCCCTGAAGGCCTAGTGGCTAGACCCATAAAACTTTTAGGCATCAGTCCTCCTAGGAGAAGGATTTAAACTGAGTCTGCTGGAATGACAAATGCTCAGTCCACTGTGTGCATCGCAACATGTCTGTGGGATGGGCCCCAGATTTTTTTTATAAGAGGGAGGGATGAGGACGTTATGTGACATGGAAGAATGCATGTTGAAATAGCTGTCAGAGGAAAAATATTGTTAGCTGCCCAGGATTTCAACCTGTCTTTAGTGAGTTCTGCTAGGAATAATACATGTGCTACATGCTTTTTGTGAATGGCTCTGCTCTATAGGCCTGGTCCAATGCAGAATGCCCAGATGAACCAGAAGCCATGACCAAAGAAATGGCAACGTCTGGTTGCAGGAACAGGATGGAACCACTGCAGGACTATGAAAGAGAAAGGAGAGCTCTCTGGGTTGTAACCTGGCTTTTCATGCCAAACGTCCTTATTCCTATTCACAATATGTTACCATGGAACATCTTTTACCTGAAGCAAACATTTTAAGCCTTGGGTGACATGCCATCTACCCCGCATGCCAAATCTGGAACTTATGAGGACTGGACAATGTGGGAAGAACTATTGATAAATATAGCTTGCAGTTTATGGGAATGTCCATCTTTCCCTTATTGAAATTTGACTGAGAGCCCCATCCAAGGAGGGGGGGGAGAGCCTGAGGGATTGGTGTGCACTCATGCTGGAGCATTTGCCCTCCCTGGAGCCCTCACCCTGCTGGAGGGGGTGACGCTCTGGCAGCTGCCTGTCACACAGCTCCTCTGCTGCAGAATCTGGAAGTCCAGGCTGCAGTGGGGCTGCATTGGTGTCCTGTTTGGACACCAGCATGGGGTAGGGGGAGCAGGCTGGGGTGTTCCCAGAGTGGAGCCAACTTTAATCAGTCCCCCCCCCCCAGAATTGAGGGCAGTAGCATGGTGCATTAGCCCTAGGACTTGGGCTTGCTTTTGGGTGGTGTATGACCTATCAGCCCTATGGGTCTTTTTGGTGGCAGGGAGGCTTCAGGGCTTTCTCCTGCTCCCTGTGCCACCAAAAAGCCATTTGAGAGGTGGTGGAGCCATGGTATGCTGCCTCTGGGTTTGGAGAGGGCTGCCCATTATGCCTCTTTAAGTCAGCTATTTTTTTTCTAGACCCAACATTAGGGGGAGATATAGTGACGTCTTTCAGGGAAGACCAACTTAAAATTTCAAACTATTTATTTATTTGTTTAAATTTAATAGACCGTCCACCCCCCAAGAGCTCTGAGTGGCGTACAACATATTTAAAACCAACAATACACAGTTAAACCTCAAAACAACATTTAAAATATCAAAATACTGGTTTAACATGAATAATATAACAATGGGTGCTGCCTTGTCATTGAAAGGGGGCTTAGCTGCTTCTGTGGTGTTGAGAGCTGTGCTGGAGGTAGTGCAAACTACCAGCAGGTTCAACCATGCCAGAGCGGTCTCAATTGAGGAGCAGGACTAAGTGTACCCAGCCCATTCAAATATGATGAAACAAACTCAAAAGAAGTCTATACTGGCTCAGTAGCCGCCCAGGACAATAAAGGCCGCAGTGGGTGCTGATGAACCTGGGCATCCATTGGTAAGTGGGCTATAAGAACCAGGACTCACTGCTGAGCAACCAGGGCTTGGGCCTGCAGGGCAACTGGAAGCAAAACAACCACAAAAATGGCAGAAATTTTCAATGTCAAAGAATCGAACTGTCATAAACTACTACCATAAATCAAAATCCCAAAAGTGTGGCTACCAAAAACGGATGTACCGGCTGTGGAAATTCAAATATCCAGATTCAACTGTAACTGAATTGAGACTTGCGGACCAGAAACAATTCATAACCAGGAACAAGGTGTTCAGTGAAGTTGAACTTGAAGAAATAAAGAAAAATCATGGAACAGTAGAACAGGCAACTGTAGAGATAGTTGTAGAAGCTCTAACAATATCTGAGCCCACTGAACATTGTGAGCCAGAAGAAAATGCAGGAATTTTGCATGAAAAACCTGTGGTCATTGTTCATACACCTGGCACATTGACCACAAGGCAACAAGAACTTAAAGAGAAAACTTTGACCTATGCTGCATCAAAGCAAGAACGGCAAAGACTGCCAACATTGAAAACTGTGCCAAGAAAAATCTGGCACCCCTAATGGGAGATGTGAATGCTGCAATTGCAACTGTCCAGATAATATCAATGGATGAAACTAATCAGCTTGCACACTGTACAGCAGTGACTGTAACACAAGAATTGGGGATACAAAAAGTGAAGCCAGCAAGAAAATGACTGGAAAACCAAAATGGAAAATCAGGTTGGAGTTAAAAATCAAGAGCCTACAATCAGATGCAAACAAGAATGTGAAGGAACAAAAAACTGAAAAATGTCAAAATAAAGAATAACCTGATTAAAAAATACTGACTGAACACAAGAAAAATTGAAGAAGCACTTGAAATCATGAAACAACAAATCACAGCAACAGCCAAAAAAATGACCGATATGAAGCTGGAGTCATACAGTACAAACAAAATCAACTGTTCCAATCTGATCAAATGCGTTTCTACCAGAGTCTGAATCAGAAAACGGTTGTGAAGAAAGAAAAAACAGAAAAAACAGCTACAAATACATTCTGGAAAGATTTATGGGAAACAGAAAAAGGCGACAACAAAATGCTGGGTGGATAAAATACTTTGAAAAGAAATTTTCAAAGAACAGAATGAGAAACTTGGAAATAACAGAAATAATCAGTAAAAGAGTGAAGAAAGTCAAGAACTGGACATCACCTGGCAATGATCAGTTGCATGGATTTTGGCTCAAATACCTGACCAGCCTGCACTCAAAAATGGCCGAACAATTCAATGAAATGCTGCAAACTGGAAACATCAGTGAATGGATTGTAACTGGGAAAACATATTTGATACAGAAAGATTCAGCAAAAGGGACAATACCAGGAAACTACAGGCCAATAACATGTTTGCCTACAATGTTCAAACTGCTGACCGGCATAATAGCTGATCAAATCCAAGATTACTTGGAAGCAAATAATATCTATCAGTAGAATAATGTTTAATGTTTTGAACTATGTTGTTCACCGCCCGGAGCCCTTCAGGGATCGGGCGGTATAGAAATTGAATGAATGAATGAATGAATGAATGAATGAATGAATGAATGAATGAATGAATGAATGAATGAATGAATGAATGAATGAATGAATGAAAGAAGAAGTAGGGGCACCAAAGATAAGCTTCTGATTAACAAAATGATACTGGAGAACTGCAAAAGCCACAAAACAAACTTATATACAATTTGAATTGATTACAAAAAAGCATTCGACTCACTGCCACACAGTTGGATCATCAAATGTCTGGATGTCATCGGGGTTTGTGCAACACAGTTGGATCATCAAATGTCTGGATGTCATCGGGGTTTGTAAAACTATCGGCAAGTTTACTGAAAATGCAATGAAAAACTGAAAAACTGAGTTGTTTGTGGGCAACCAACTGTCAACATCAAGAGAGGAATTTTCCAGGGTGACTCACTGTCACCACTGTTTTTCATCATTGATTTCACTGTCAGCAATTCTACAAAAACAAACCTGGGCTATCAAACTGCAAGAAATTCACCAAAAATTTCCCATGATATACATGGATGATCTAAAGCTTTACGAAAAATCAGAAACACCGCCCAGAGCCCCTCGGGGATGGGGCGGTCTAGAAGCCCAAAGTATAAATAAATAAATAAATAAATAAACTGAAATCCAATCACTGGCCAACAAAATCAGAATCTTCAATAATGACATCAGTATGGAGCTTGGCTTGGACAAATGCACCACAGTGGCATTGAAGAAAGGGAAAATTACTGACAGTAAGGGCACAGAGATGCCTAATGGAACAACCATGAAGTGCAATCAGCCTGAAACCTATAAATACCTGTGTAAGGAACCTCAAAGAACTTGAAACAAAGCAACTGAGTTCAGTTCGTTTATTCCATAAACTTCAACGGTCACACACACGGAATGCGGATTCTGACCTTCACAGACCCAACGTGTCGCTTTTATGGACACGATGGCCCCCCTCCCCGAACTCCCAAGTAACTCCCAAGCACAGTTCCCACAACAGAGCGAAAGCAGGTTTCAAAGACACAAGCTGAAATCGCACACGATAAGCGTAGCAAGGTTAAGCATCCTGGGCGCAGAGCCCAGAGTGAGGAATGTGCCAAGGTCAGGATGGTGGAGCAGGAACACACACTAACCACCAACCTTACACTCCGCCTCCCCTACGAAAGCTCCCTCCCCACCCGGCTTGAGAGGGAACGCTTTATGAAAAGCAGAAATTAAGGGGGGGCATCAATATTTTCGACATACACCCATTGATTATGGCCAGAGGGATAGCCCACCCAAGACACCAAATATTGCAAACATTTGCGGAGATAGCGGGAGTCCAGAACAGCATCAATTTCATAATGTTTGTGGCCATCAACGATCTCCGGCGAGGGAGCCTCCATTGGGTCGTGCCAGGCATCTGAATCGGGAGCCCACTTGAGTAAGCTGGAATGAAACACAGGGTGGATGTTACTGAGTGAATTAGGCAATTCTAAACGAGCAGTCACATCATTGATCACCTGGCTAATCTGAAACGGGCCTATGAACTTCTTGCCTAGCTTGGAATATTTGTGCACATCCCTAAGGTTTCTGGTGGACAAATAGACCCAAGCCCCCACTTGCAGAGGGAAAGCCATTCTACGTTTGTCCGCTTGGTTTTTCTGCGCTTCTTGCGCTTGAAGAAGGGAGGAGGAGATGTCTTTCCATCCTTCGGCCAGGGAACGAATCCAATCATTAAATTCTGGGGGCTGGAGTGTCTCATTGGGGAGCTGGGGTAACGGGGGAAACGACCGGCCTGACACCACTTCGAATGGAGTTTTGTTGGTGCTGCTATGAATCGCGTTGTTATAAGCATACTCAGCGAAGGGAAGAAGGTCAACCCAGTTATCTTGGTGGTAGTTGGTGTAGCAACGTAGGTACTGCTCTAGCGTTCTGTTGGTCTGTTCGGTCTGGCTGTCGCTTTGCACGTGGTATGGAGCAGCGACAGCCGAGACGGTTCCCAACATTTCCAGGAACGCTTTCCAAAATTTCGAGATGAATTGCGGGCCCCGGTCGGAGATCACTCTCTCCGGCGACGAGTGCAAACGGTAGATATGTTGGATAAACAATTTGGCTAATTTGGGCACTGAGGGGATGGTGGAACATGGAATAAAGTGCGCCTGCTTGGAAAAAAGGTCCACCACCACCCATAAAACTGTATTCCCATGGCTGTCGGGGAGATCTGTGATGAAATCCATAGATATCAGTCACAAGCCTTTATTGGCATAAAATAAACATACAAAATCAGCATACAAAATTTGCCCATTATTGCTCACAATTATAGACACTGGTACTAAAATACTAAATACTAAAATATATACATGGTCCTTCTGTAACTATAGGACATTCCTTCAGCTAAGTTAACTCACTTAAATGTCATCGGATACTGACAGAAGCTAGAAAAATTACTGCTGGCTATATGTGGTCATAATACATAGACATTGGTTGGTATTCATCTAGATCTCACGCCTCATTATTGTTAGCAGAAATTTTGCTACATTCTCTCACACACTGTGGGATCCCATGTTGTTCAAAAGCATAGGTATCTTAAGAGCATCAGTTAGGATTGTTATACAGAAATGGGATAAGTGCAGATTGTGACATTCTCTGATTTTTGCAAAACCTTACACAGTTTCAAAGAGGGTATGATCGAAAGTGTCTCCACCTGACCCATATTGCATGGACATATCCTCCCCTGTTTATCACTCTGTTGATATCTGCCATAGAGCAGCATAGAAGGTGCATTAGATTGAATCTGGCTGTAGTGTTAAAGCCTCTTCTTCAATTTAGGGTTGGTGATCCACTGTACATAGTGGCCATGTGTCCTTACCACCTTGGAATAAAAGCAGGGTCAGGGGGGGAACACGCTTTCCTACGTAGCTGTTATCATATCCCGATACTCTTTGTTCTAATAGCTTAGTTTTCAAGCAGCTATATGCTTCTGATAGGGAAAGAGGGACTAACGACTCTAATGAAAAAAAAAGCCAAAGAGTGTTGATTTTTTTCCCTCAACTAGTTTTCAACCACCTAGAATTTGTATTAAATCGAGGAAAGCATGAGGTGTAACAAACCGGAGCGATCCTGCAAATAGTGGATACGTGAGCCAGTATCTGACAGTTCTCAGCCAGGCCATCGCAGCATATGATATTTGGCCCGGAAGTTCTAAAACATCATAGGGCTGTACATGAAGTACAATTTGGTAAGCCCACATAATTTTGTGGGAAGAAAGCGGGACTGGAGCTGTATGTTTATATTTTTGTTTATAGTCTCGGATTCACATAGGTGCTCCATAGAGGAGCTGAGAGTCGCATTTAGCATTGAACACCTTCACGCGGATGGTATACTACTGGTGGCCCACAGAAAAAAAAAAAAGAAACGCTGAATTGCTAGAGGGCACTGTTGTTAGCTGCAGCAAGTGCTAATTTCCTCTGCTGTACCGCCCAATTAAGGTTGCCTAGTAAGATGCTATGCCCAAATATTTGAACTGGTTAACTTGTTCTATGGGTCTGCTATTGATGGTCCATGTATGATCAGGGGGGTCTTCTAGCTTAAGACCAATATTTTGGTTTTTTTTTTCATAGTTAATTACCAGTCTGCTCCTCTTACAATATTCAGCACAGCAAATTTAAGAGACTCCAGTTGAGACCAACTTTAGGTGTGGGAAAGAAGAACAGTGTATTACAGCATACAGTAACTTGGCTGACGCATCGTGTTTAGTGCTTAGTTTGGGGAACATGCCCATTTGGAATCCATAGATATCAATGGGCCAGGGTTTGGCGGCCGGGGAATAAGGGTGCAGCAGTCCGTGGGGCTTACTAGGATGGTTTTAGCATCAGCGCTAAGTTAGGCAATTCCCTTTATGTACGCTTCATCGTCCTTTACATGGTGCTCCACCAAAATTAAGTTCGAGTAAAATGAAGTGTTTTTAAAATCCGAAATGTCCTGCTTACGAGCATCGTGGTACCAAGTGCAAAGAACCTTCCCTTAATGTGAGGGCGATCAGGACATACCAGCATTCACCTCATTTCCAGACTCCCCCTTGCAGTTGTAGGAGGGGATCGGACTCCTCCTTCGGTACCTCCTGTTGCCCGGCCTCCTCTAAGTGACCCGTAGAAACGGAGATACAACATCCGGTATCTTCGTTGAGGGGGGCGTAGGGGACGCAGCTGTCTGGGATCGGGTTACCGCCAAGCCCAATTGAGAAGGTGTTAGAACGGTGCAAGGTATGGCACGTAAGGAGGTATCGCTGCTACTGGTAGGGCGGACAAGGCATCAGCCAGTTTGTTACTGTTACCGGGGAAGGAAATGGACTGTAAAGTCAAATCCTGGAGAAGAAATCAGCCCATCTCAGTTGGTTTGGCAGACATTTTGAGTGGAGTAGACAAAGCCGCCAGATTCTTATGGTCTGACCACACCTGGAAGGGATGAGCGGCACCTTCCAGCCAATGTCGCCATGTAGTAAGGGCTTCCTTAATGGCAGCCATTTCTTTATCACCAACTGTCCAATTAAGTTCAGGACCTGACAGCTTTTTCGATAAATAAGCACACGGTACAAGTTTATTGTTTTTATTTTTCGTGGTGGAGAGCCGGGCCTCTGGAAAAAAACTTTGTCTCAAGCGGCACGACGGCGTGAACGACAAAAGGCAATTTGGGATCCGGGTGATTTAAAATGGGTTCAGTGGTGAAAGCAGTTTTTAGGGCTTGAAATGATTCCTGACAAGCTGGGGACCAGGAGATGGAAGCCCCTGGCTTGGATGCCTGAGGTCCTTTCCCCTTGGTTCGTAGCAAATCTGTAAGTGGGAGAGCAACTTTGGCAAACTGGG
The DNA here is from genome assembly GCF_021028975.2 of Sphaerodactylus townsendi. NCBI lineage: Eukaryota > Metazoa > Chordata > Lepidosauria > Squamata > Sphaerodactylidae > Sphaerodactylus > Sphaerodactylus townsendi. The sequence continues at coordinate 58,678,863 of NC_059436.1, read as the reverse complement.
GAATGAAATCACGATAGAAATTGGCAAACCCTAAAAATGACTGAAGTTCCTTGCGGGTGGTGGGGACAGGCCAATTAACCACTGCAGCTACTTTTGCCGGATCCATTTCTAGACCCTCTGGAGAGATCCGATAGCCCAGACAGTCCATGGATGTCTGATGGAAGGCACATTTGGACAGTTTTGCAAACAGGGAATTCTCAAGCAGACGTTGCAACACTGCTCTGACCAGACGTTCATGCTCTTCCACCGTTTGGGAATAAATAAGGACGTCATCTAAATATACCACCACCCCTTTGAATAGAAACTCTTGAAGAACGTCATTAATGAAAGTGACATAAAAGATTCCGGGCTCCAGATGCAAACCAGAAAGGGCATTAACACTAATAATATTCATATTGACCAAATTTAGTATTGAACGCTGTTAAGAGTTCGAATCCGTCAGCAATACGCACTCGGTAGTAAGCTTCTCTCAAATCCAGCTTGGTGAAGATACGCCCCTTCCCCAAAGCATCGAGGAGGTCTTTGATTAGGGCAAGTGGGCATTTGTTCGGACAGAGAGACAGCGCTTAAAACCCCGGTAATCTGTGCAAAGGAAGCGCAGGGTCCCATCCTTCTTTTCACAACTAAAAGCGGGGGCAGTGAAGGGTGCTCTTGGTGGCCGGCGCCTAATAAATAAAACCCACGAGCCAGCAGGTTTTTTTTATCGAGAAAGGCACGCGAGGCCTATACTTCCTCGGGTTGGGCCTCATCCGCATATTCTACGCTTTAGGAAGTTGCTTGTACCGGCTTCCGGTCTGGCCAGAGCTCCGGCAAGTCACACTGAAGCTGAGCTGCTGAAACTTATCCCGAAAACATCAAAATAACCCGACTAAAACCGGGTTAAATTCGACCCCATTAGTGGGGGGGAGATCAGAGGAAAGTGTGGTTGTGAGCAGTCCCGAGAAGGCATCAGACAACTCGAGACTCCCAGCCACCCGAAGAAAAAAGGGACGAAGGAAGCGAGGAGCAACGGTCGGACCGTGTGAGACAAGAATAGGCTGCGAAATAAGAAACCCACCCCATTTCTCCATGAAACGCAAACCGTGGGACAGACTAATAAGGTATACTTACCTATAAGGTTACTATTTTGCCGCCGGGCGAGGGACTGTTGGAGGGCTTGATAAACGCCGCGGGGAGAGGGGCGGAGAAGCGGCGCGGTGTGGCACTGGCGACCCGAGCGGGAGCTGCAGGAGAAGAGACGAGACGAGACGAGACGAGACGTGAGAAAAGAAGTGTTTCCTTTCTTATTTGTTTACGCTTTCACTTTTCTTTTCTCTTGGAAAGAACTAAAAACAAAAAGACTCCGTAATTAACGCGAAGTGTTTGGTGCAAGTTCCCTTTAAGACGGCCAGGTGGGCCAAGCACCCGGGAGGGGAAACTAACTGGAACGTGAAGAAGAGGCGCGGAGGGCAACAGTAAGGTGACGGCATACCGATAGGTTTTTCTAAGTGTAAGGGGTGGGGGGTTGGTAAGGCGATCCTCCCACTTCCGACTTCGCCCTTTGGCACATTCTTTGTACTGGGCTTGCTGCCCGGAGATTATTGACCTTGCATATGTTTATACTTACATCATGTCTGTTTGGAAACTCACTTCGCTTTCCGTGTTGAAACCATGCTTGGAACTATGCATGGGAGGGGCAGTGCTCTCATCCTGTAAAACGAGCGATTCTAGCCGCAGGGGCCAGTTCTCTATTTATGGCGCAGTATTGTGTTCATTGAAGTTTATGGAATAAACGAGCTGTCCTAAAGTCGCTTTGTTTCAAGTCCTTCTCGCCACAGTTCCTTACATTATGCGAGAACTCAAAAAATCAATTCCCAAGTTTGGTATGGAGTTTGAGCCTCTACACTCAACCACTTCTGTGAATCTCTGGTGTTCTCTCAACATGCAGAGATTAAGTCATTCAAGGGTCCGTTGAACAACGAAAGTAATGAGGGAGATCATGTAGCCCTGAAGTAGAGGCCCCTCTCTAACACCCATTCGGTACGGGTCCCTGTCAAGGAGCCAACAGAACCAGCTTCCCCAGTGACCTCTCTCTCAGGCCCTCGGTTCAGCCGGTTTAGCCTTTCTCCAACTACAAGAGCTTAGATGGAGGAAGCCCCACCGATAGGCTCTGACGCATGGTTTCGGGCCGAGCGATCTCCGAAAAGCAAGTTAGGAATTCTTCGATCCTGGTGGAGGAGTGTCAATGGATGCGTGGCTCCCATGGAGAAGGACATCACCACCCGCCACCATGTGGATTACAAACTGGTGAAGGCATCATGTTCGGGAGAGGAAATCGAATTATGTATCAGCCATCCACGGAGATACCCAAGAATCAAGCGTTGGAGAAATATATGGATCAATACGCCCGAGGTGATTCCACCCACGCACCACTGGTAAAGCACGGGTGCACGTCCGAATATCCGGCGTCGGGTCCCGCAGTCCATAGAAAGTGTCTGGACCTACCCGGAGGGTCCTAACGCATGAACTAACTTTTGTGGAAGATGCATCGCTGTCTACTTAATTTCACTTAATTCTCCGGTGGACTTCTCTCGGGCAACTGTGAAGCCACACGAGGATTCGCAGAGCGGGGTTCGGAGTTGTGATCCGGACGATTGAGGAAGAACAGCGTGCAGCTTTAGCCAGAGCCAAACAGGACTGGGAACTGGAACACGAGACTCTCGAGAGAGCGTGGAGGCTCTGGAATTAGAGGCACGTAATAGTTTCGCCGCGGAACTGACGCGTGGCAAATAGCCCAGGAGAAAGAAATGTTCCGAGAACAATTCCTGAAAGACCTCGAACGCCCCGCATGGTTTTGGACCACACCAAACAGGGATATCTTGAGGCGCCTTGAATCGCTGAAGAGCTCTTAAGACCTGGCAGTCGAAGCAGCCTTGCAACGGCAGGAACGCTGAGAGCTCCGGCTAAGAATGGGAAACACTTGGCGCCGCCGAGAGAGAGCTCTGTAGCCGGACAGGAGAAGACGCTTACTCGACGCGGAAGCCAGAGCACCGCCGGCAAGGGAAGCCCACGTGCAATACAGCTGAAGGACCCTTCCTCGCCACAACCCCCCACCACCCGCATTCGCAGCTCAACCGCCTCCCACACTCCTGCCCCAGTTCCTGCGCGCTGCTAAGCAGCTCCAGTTGCTGGTAAGAGGGCCATCCCTGGGCCCCCCATTTCCCACAGCGGCTTTGATGGCACCGCTTTCCCCACGATTGCCCTAGCTCTTTATACTGCAATTGGATCGCGCATTACTTTCGGCGAATTCTTGATGATCTTTACGCAGCTCCGAGGCAGAAAAGGTCGCGAGGACATCGGAATTCGAGTCTTGGATGGAAGACGGCTGCCGAGATTCAGTTTGTGGAAATTCATGCCGAAATGGAGGGAGCTCCTGAACTGCAAACTGTAGCCGCCTTACTCCAAAGTTCCCGACTGCGCTTTCACCAAAGATCGAAGAAGTAAAACAAGGCTAACCCAGAACCCTTTAAAACCATCAAACAAGGGAACAGGAGCCTTTTGGCCGACTTCGGCCTGTGAATTCCAATTAAGCGGCAAATAAACTTCCAGACTGGCCTTGGATGCGTATAAAAAATGCGAATGCTTTCACGATGCCATACGATCCCGAGATCAGCACCTGGGCGAAGAGCATGGTGTGCCAAGCCCCAAACCATCGCTGAATGGATTACAACTGGTAACTTCCCCATTTGTATCCCCAACTTAACCGGCCCAAGGCGGAAAAGTCCCCCCCAACCAAGTCAGCAGGAAAACCCGCTGCGATCAGCCGGCCAAGCCCGCCAAAGAAGACCATAGCAGGGACTCCCTCTCACGAAGCCACCTCCGATGGACAAGCCGCTGCCTTGAAGCTTATGCTTGTATTGTAGGGGGCCAGGGCCACTTCGCGAGCTAACTGCCGAAAAAGCCCAAAGGGTCCGTGCCTCAAGGCCATTTGAAGATCCACAGTTCGGACTCCCCGTGAAAACTGGTCCGAAGAGCCATTACAGGGAGTTGCCCGAAGCCTCCATGAGACGCGACTCATAGGATGACCTTGGCCTAAGAGACCGACTTTGGTGGGAGTAAAGTCTATCATCAGGACCAGCAGGCGAAAAGAGCTGACCGCCAGCGGTGAGTGAAGAAGGGGCCCCTATAACCATTATGGCCATTACTTTTAACTAATTCAGCTAAAGCGGCACTCCATATCTTAGCTCCGGCTTCAGTGGACTCAGGCTGCTCACTCGCACCATCTAATGAGATATTGCCTCCAGGTAGCAGAGCAGTTAGGGTCTACCGAGCGGATATTAAGCTAGCCAAGCTGCCCATTCCCCTTTACTCAGATGGTGGATGGCAGCCCTTGCAGGGAGTTCGAGGGGCTCAGCTCGCCTTTCAAAGAGCCAACCAGTGCTTCTAATGTTGTGCCGAAGCACTGGGAGAGGTGTAGCTTCATCTTGGCTCCAGTAAGCCAAACACCCCACATCGCTTTGGGAATGCCTTGGCTCCTGTCCCATAGAACCCCACCTCATTCTCTGCAGGGGGCAACGCATGATCGCTAGGATTCAATGGATTCCACCTTGTGGGAGGCCACATATGCATGAGGGAGAACCACCTGGCGAACCCTAGAAACCCCACTTTCACAAAATTGGCTTTGCCCTTAAAGTTGCTCCAAGCCCTGAACTGATTGGGATCCCAGAGCAGTACTGGGATCTGGCTAAAGTTCGGATTTTGAAGAGCGGGAATGCAATCAGCTTCCCCCCATAGAGAATACAGATTGCCAAGATCCTCATTAGTCGGGAGCACAACTGCCAAAAGTTAGAAGAATATATCGAATGAGTCCTGCGAACAAAAGGAGCTCAGGGCTTTCCTTGATTAAAAAAAAAATCTTGCTAGGGGTTTCATCCTCATGGAAACCAGGCAAAGCACCCACGCTGCCCCGGTATTGTTTGTAAAGAAGAAAGATGGTTCCTAATGCTCTTTGCAATCAATTATCGAGGTTTAAAGCGTCAGCCGATCACTCTCCAACAAATACCCCCTTTGCCTCTTTTAATTAAAGATTTGCTTTCGACACTTTGTGGATGCAGGGACGCATTTTCACCAAATTGGACTTCACGTGGGAGGCTTACTACCGTGGCAGAATTGCTGAGAGAGTTATGAACATTTAACAGCGCTTAACACTAGAATTAGGACCAATATGAATATTGTGTAATGCCATTCGGATTAGCCCCGGAGCCCCAGGGCTTTTCGTAATGTCTTTTTTTAATCAATGATGTGTTACAAAGACTTTTTATTCAAAGGGAGGGTGGTTTATTTTAAGATGATGTTCTGATATACTGCATAGCAGAAGCAGTTGGAAGAGCATGAAAAGATTTGGTCAGAGGTGGTGTTCGCGGCGTCTTCTGGACAATTCTCTATTTGTCAAGCTTATCGAAATGTGCATTTCACCAAACATCCCTGGACTATTTGGGCTATCGGATCCTCGGCCTCGAGGGACTAGAAATGGACTCCCCAAGTAAGGTAGTGCAGCGATGCGCTGACTGGCCCATTCCCACCCACTTTCGTAAGGAACTCCAATGCTTTTTCTGGTTTTGCCGAATTTCTATCGGTAGACTTTTATTCCCCCCAGTTTGCCTTAGCTAGCCCCTACCATTGGCCGGATCTGTTGCTATTTGCACTAAAGGGAAAAAGGCTGGTCCTCAGGCATCCTAAACCAGGAATCCTCCCTCTTCCCTGGTCTGAGGAAAGTTGTCAGACTGCCCTTTCAGTCCCTTAAAAGTTGCATTCACCACTGAGCCTATTCCTAAAACAATCGGATCCCAACTTGCCTTTCACTTAGTACATGTACGCATGCTTCGGATGATAAAAGCTTTGGGAGCTGCCACTCCCAGAGAAATAAAGATAATAGAAAAGCTAGTCCGTGTGCTTACTTGTCAAAAAAAGCTTTCTGGCCCTGAAGCTTGAACTCGGACGGTGGGGACAAGGAGATGGGCCGCCATTAAGGAGAGCTCTTTCTACTTGGCGGGTAACTGGCTGGAGGGGGGGGGCTGCCACCCGCTTCAAGTGTGGTCGACCATAAGAACCTAGATTGCCTTGCATGTCCACACCCCAAATCCGATGTCGTGGCTAAACAGCTGGGCGGGTGGGCCGTTTTTCTTCTCTAGGTTTGCATTTTACAGTCCATTTCTTCCCAGGGGAACAGCAATAAGTTGGCCCGATGCTTTGTCCCGCTTCAGCTCTAAGGGGTGGAAGCACCTCGCTGCGTAACACCCTCGGACTATCCTTTCTCCCCTCCCAATTGGGGCTGGCGGTCACTTTCGATCCCAAACTGACTGCCTCCCCCCTTCTTCCCTCCCCATCAGGTATTCCAGACATGGTTTCTGCTTTTTCTCCATCAGTTAGAGGAGGCGTGGGCAACAGGACATCCCAAAGAGGAGTCGGACCCTCTTTGCAGTTCGCGAGGCTGAGGAGTTTGGAGGCAGGGTGACTGCTGGTACGTCTGCACATACGCCTTCCCCTACGCCAAGCAGAGTTCTGCTGGCGGGGCATGATGCTCTTTCGCCAAGCAGGGCACTTTGGATTTTTGAAAACCCTGCTACACCTACTTAGGCGGTAATTTTTGGTGGTGCTCTGGCGCCAAGGATATTGGAGTCTTACATTAAAGGGGGTGTGTCCACGCAGTCGCGGAAGCCAAGGGAATCCCCGAAAGCCCCATGGACTGTTGCATCCCATCCCTCCAGCTGCCAGACCTTGGCAGGATCCATATCCATGGACTTTATAAACGAGATCTGCCTGAGGAGTCATGCCAGGAACACGGGCGCTCTGGGTGAGTGGTAAAGACCTTTTTCCAAAGCAGGCTCACTGCGTTCCTTGCCCCACCATCCCGTCAAGCTTCATGCGCCAGCCAAGTTGTTTTATTCAACATGTGTATCGTTTGCACTTCAGTCTCGAGGAGAGAGTAATTTCTGATAGGGGCCCCCAATTCATCTCAAAATTTTGGAGAGAGCGTTTCTGGACATTCTAGGGAACCGCCATTCGCTGCCGGGCCACTTCCTACCACCACGTTCAAAGTGGCCGGGCCAGGACCGAACGGGACTAACAGAACACTGGAACAACATCCTAATGCATTGTTACCAATTACCATCAAAACAACTGGAGTCGAAGTTGTTCCCTTTGCTGAATATGCTTATAATAATGCGTGCATAGTAGCACCAATAAAACGCTTTTGAAATAGGTGTCTACTGCGTTCCTCCCTCTACCAGAACCTCACTTAATGCTTGCAGCCCCCAGAATTTGGAGATTGGATTAAGTCCTTAGCGGAGGGTTGGAAATCTGTTTCTACACCTCCCCTTTCGTTTAAAGCAAAGGGCTCAAAAGTTCCAAGCAGACAAACATAGAGTTGATTTCCCTTTGCACGTGGGTGCCTGGGTTTATCTTTCTACCAGAAACTTGAGAGATGTGCACAAATATTCAGGGCGCACTAGGCACACTGGCCTCGGGACTAAAACCTGAGTTTGGCGCCCCCCCCCGCCCAGCTGCATGGGCGGCCACCCTCCCCACCATGACCAAACCAATGATTTTTTTTGTACCAGCTCACAAAACACCTCCACTCCCATCAAAACATACATGGCTCTCTCCCCACCAACTCTTTTCCTAATTCCTGAAATCACAACAATCCCATGAGGTAGGTTGTTAGCCTGAGAAACAACCTGCCAGTGCAAGTGGGTATTAAGCATGTAAATCTCTCTACTAAATCACCCCCCAGTAAAACATTTACCAAACAAATGCTCAGCATCATCTCTCACAGAAACACCTCCAGTAGGAATCCACCCCCAAACAGAATCATTCTCTTTCAATGGTGTTTAAACTAGGTCAAATTCTTCTTTAAATCTACACCTTTAAAGGGAAGAATCTAGGGTCCCTAATTAGAACAAAGGAATTAGAAAGTGATGCTGTTTGGGGTGGATTCTCCACCCCCAAACAGCATCACTTTTGAGGGTTGGAGATTCAGATGAAACAAATAGCTTGGATTTTAACTTGGAATTCAGGCAAATTTAGCACATCTTCAGGACAAAATTGTCCGGTTATGTCCCGGCCCAAATATGAACAAATGCTAGGAATGCAAAGGTATTTGGGTTTTGGGGGTATTTTGGGGGAGTTTCCTGGCTCGTAGGAGCAGAGCATTTAAAAGCATAAGAGCACCATGATTCTCCAGGGTGTCATCCAGAGACTTGTCCTGATGAGTACCACCTGAGGGATTTCAGGATGTTTTGGTTCAGGGGCGAAGCAAAGTTATGGGACGCCTGAAATGGAATGTGCCCCCCCATCCCCATTGTTTTCAATGGGAGCTAACCTGAGATGGGGCTTCTCTTGAGTGCATCTCATAACTTTTGGTCCCCTGAACATAACTTCACCAAACTTGGGTGACTAATCATAAGAATAGCTAACAGATGAAATTACCCTGAAATTTTGAATGTCACTAGCTTTAAAAGCATACAGCCCCTTCCAGGCACCCCAAGGCTGGTAGAATTTGCCCAAGATTCTTTGTTTCCAGTGACTTTTTGCTCCATTGTAGCTAATGAGGAATTTCACCAGAGGCAGGCTGCACACATTTTGAAGATAGAGGTGCCAGGACTTTCAAGGTGGCTCCAAGAGGCCTTGAGTAATAGCATCCAAGCTTGGTGAGCTTTGCTTCCTGGAGTGAGGGGGGGGGTTTTAGAGAGGATTCTGAGAGAATCCCAGCTCCACAGGCTTCTGTATGCAGGAGCCGGGGAAACAAGGCCAAGCCTCCTTTAGGGGGCCCATAAAATTGAACCCCCCAGAAGCAAAGGTTTCCAAACCTGGATGCTATTACTCAAGGCCTCTTGGAGCCACCTTGAAAGTCTGGCACCTCTATCTTCAAAAAATGCAGCCCGCTCACACACTCGTACCCCCCCATTGCCTGCAATGGAGCAAAGCCACTGCAAAACAAAGAATCTTGGGCAAATTCTATTGGGGTGCAGTTGCCTGGAAGGGGTGTATTTTTAAAATAGTGACACCAAATGTTCACATTTCTGAGAGGCAATAGTCTCAAAAACTTTCAGGGTATCATCTGTTAACTATTCTTAGGAGAGTGCCAAATCTAAGTTTGGTGAAGAGTTATGTTCAGGGGATCAAAGTTATGGTCTCCCTCAAATGGAAGTAGCCCCCCATCTCAAGGTTAGCTCCCATTGAAAACAATGGGGATGGGGGCACCCCTTTGGGGGGTCCATAACCTTATAACCCTGGACCAAACATCACCAAATGGGTAGTGGTATCATCAGGAGCAGTCTCTGGATGAGTACCCTGAAATTTTGGTGCCACTAGTCTTAAAATGCGCCCCTGCAGGTCGGAACGCATTGGAAAAACACTTAAAGGAAACATTAAAGAAAACACACAAACTACCCACCAAAGAGTATTCTGAATGCTGGCTCTGTGTGACCAAACGGCGCCCGAGGACAGTGGGTACCCCCTGTCCCTAGGCAGGCAGGATACGCCACTTGCAAATATTCCAAGCTAGGGCAAGAAATTCATGAGATGGCCATTCAGAATTCTCCCAAGTAGTGCTAACGGGTGACCACACGCTTGAAACTGCACCTAACTCACTGGGCAACATATCTGGTCCTGTTTTTTCATTCTAGTCTACTCCAAACAGGCTCCTTAGCCGGATGCTTGGCATCGCACTCCAACGGAGGCTCCCCACCAGTGATAGTTGATGGCCACAAGCATTACAAGATCGTGACGCCTTTATTCTGGACTCGCGTTATGTTCAATCGGCTGCACATATTGCAGTCTCCTGGGTAGGATATCCCTCTGGTCATAATCAATGGATTTTATGTAGAAACATTGATGCCCCTATGATTCGGCTCTCAAGCCTATAAGCCTTCCCGGCAAGCCTGGGGAAGGAGGTTTCTTAGGAGATGGAATGTAAGGGTAAGTGGGGTTAGTGCGATCCTCCGCCTCGGACTTCGGCCTTGGCATATCTTTGTAAATGCAGGCTTGCTGCCCGAGTATGCTGACCTATATGTTTATACTTTATCATGTCTGTTTGGAAACTCACTTTCGCTTTTCCTGTGTGGAAATCCATGCTTGCAGGAACTATGCAAGGAGGGCAGTGCTCGCCTGTAAAAAACTTGCCCATTCTAGCTGAGGGGGGGCTACCGCATGGCGTGTATTGTGTTCATTGAAGTTTATGGAATAAACGAGCTGTCCTAAGTCATTTTGTTTCAAGTCCTTCGAGTTCCTTACACTAAGAGGCTTGCTAGTTTAAAACTAGAGTGTTCATAATTAAAAGACATGTAGTTGTTGATAATTGAGAAGAGTAACACCCAGAAGTACACGCATTGGGGTGATATAAGGAGCAAAACCCAATACGGCTGGAGTGACTTGAGAGCTGTGAGTGTGAAAATAAGCAACTCGCTTGTCTCCTCGCGAGTGTTCTTCTCTGTTCTGTTCCCTTCCCCCTTCTTGATTTATAAAAAGTGGCGATGGCAACAAGGCAAAAAAGTGGGGCAGGGCCCATAAAATCTAGTGGCTCTCTGGATGGGAAACCTACGGAAAAACCAACAGAACAAAACCAGAAAGTAGAGCAAATGCTTGAACTTATGCAGGAACAGTTGAAACAAATGTCCTGTGAGATGCAAGCAATTAAGAAAGACACAAGCAAAATATCACATCTAGAGGGACTATTTAAGCAAATGGATGAGTCTATAAAAGACAATACTAAGAGAATTACAATATAGAGGACAAGATGGGTCATTGGCAAAGACTCTATGAGGAACAAGCTGATCAGACAGCACTCATGGAATTGAAGCTGAAAGAAAACATGCTTTGGATAAGGGGAATACAGGAAACCCCCAGAGAAAATACAATCAAGTTAATCACCCCAATCCTGGCAGAATTATGGGAATTAAATGAAGAAGATACAATAAGGGAAGTAGATAAAGCATACAGGATTAATTCAAGATATGCATCTGAAATGAAAGTGCCAAGAGACATTATTTTGGTATGCGTAAAGAAATCAATGCGTGATAAAATTTTACATATACATGCAACACAGAAGATTGTTCTGGAAGGAGTGACTTTAAGAATTCTTAAAGAAATTCCAACAAGAATACTCCAGAAAAGAAAGAAATACGCGAAAATAACTAAAGTGCTGAGGGATAATGAAATAGTCTTTAGATGGGCGGTGTTAGAAGGTATTATATTCGAATACAAAAAGAAGAGAGATATCATTGACACCCCCTCTAAGGCTCAGGACTTCTTACAAAGCAATGAGAGAGAACTACTGCAAGAAAATAATGATGGATAGGTAATTAGGTGAGAGGGGGGGGAAATGTAAATATTCAAGTATGTAAATATTTTAGTATGTAAATATTCTCTATCTATTACCTATCTCACTTATTAGCTATTTAAGTATTTATTCTTGTATATAAAGAAATTCATTAATTTAATGTAAGAATGCATGTATCAAAGTACCATTGGAAATGGGTGATAGTCTTCAGATTTTTGGAGACTGTAATTTAATTTAAGGTAGGGAAAAATGTTAAATCAAATTACGACGTGTAATGTAAATGGACTTAACCATCCAGGCAAAAGACGGAAAATATTCCAATATTTCTGTAAAGACAATAATGATGTTTTATCTCTGCAGGAGACTCATATCAAGACCGGTGACGAAAAATACCTTGAGTATAAAAAATTAGGAATATTATTTTGTGTTTCCCATAAAAAAAAGAAAAGGGGAATAGCAATGTATGTAAAGAAAGAATTGGAGCCTAAATTGGTCTTGGAGGATAAAGAAGCAAGATATCTAGCTGTCGAAGTTAAACAAAATGGCTCACCTATTATCATAGTCAGCATTTATGCGCCAAATGATAATAGAGCAACTTTCTATACAAATCTGCTGGAAAAGCTATTAGAGCTTCCATATGAGAACTGGGTGCTAATGGGAGATTTTAATGCAGTAGTGGATACGACACTAGATAAAAAAGTACAAAAAGAAAGTAAGAAATCTACACGGAAAAAACAACTAGAAATATCTAATAGGGGTAGACTCCCAAACTCCTTTTTCAAACTGATAGATCTGTTAAAATTATATGATGTGTGGAGAGGGAAACACCAAAAGAATAGGGAGTACATCTTTTACTCCCATAGACACCAGAGCCATACGAGGCTAGATATGATATGGGCCTCTGGGCCCCTATATACACAGACAAAAAATATAGAGATCCATTGCAGGCAATTCTCCAACCACAATCCAGTAAAATGGACACTGGGAGACACCCAAATGCGTCCACAGTGGAAGTGTAAAAATTGGCTATTAAAGAAATCCAAAATTCTGGAAAATGCCAGGAAAGCAATTAAGGACTTTTGGGAGATAAATAATAATTCAATTGAAAACAAAAATATGATCTGGGACGCGCATAAAGCGACAACTAAAGGAGTGTTAATCTCCCAAGATATTATAGAAAAAAAGATTAAACAAGCAGAACAAAACTGAACTAGTGGATAAAATAAAGGTGAGACTTGAAGAAAAGAGTTGATTATAAAGCAAAAGGAAAAAAAAGGTATATTAAAAAAGAAAAATCCAGTTAATTAAAGGACAACTAGGATCAAATAAGAAATAGAGAAATGAAATACAAAAACTTCTACAATGGCCAGACAAAAGAATTTGTTACAGCAAATAAACCAGGCAGATGGTTGACTGCCAAAGAATTAAGAGGAAGAAAGGGAAAAAAATTATATAACTAATTTGGAAATACCAGGAATTAAATGCAAAGATAGATGAAAACAGATGATATACTTACGATCTTTGAAAGCAATTTTATACAAACTTATATAAAAAAGCAATTTCAAAAAAATAACTAAGGAAAAAATAGTTACTTACCTGGATGGGTGTAAAGTGCCAGTAATACCAACAGAGAAATTAGAATATTTAAATAGAGATATAACAAAGGAAGAAACTAAACAAGCCATTAAAAAACTAAAAATCAACAAGGCACCAGGCCCTGATGGCCTTACAGCCACATATTATAAACTGTTCCAGGAAGAACTGGTAGAAGCTTTAACAATAATTATGAATGAAATCTTACAAGGGAAAGCCATACCAGAAACCTGGCAAGAAGCTGAAATTACCCTCATTCCCAAAAGTAAGGAAAAATCACTTAGTCCAGAGGAGTATAGGCCGATATCTTTGCTAAATACGGACTATAAAATTTTCACCTAGATGCTACTTGCAGAAAGATTAAAGAAAATAGTCTTAAAATCAAATAATACATGAAGACCAGGCTGGAGTTTTTTACTTCGGAGAAGTGTCAAACAAAATATCCGGACGGTACTGGATATAATTGAGTACGTTGACCATAAACCAGACATTCTGGTGGCCTTAATATTTATGGATATCTACAAGGCATTTGACAGAATAAATTGGGAGTTTATTATATTAGCAATGGAAAAGCTGGGACTCAATGCAGAATTTGGCAATGCCATTAAAGCAATCTATAAGAAACAAACAGCTAAAATTAAGGTAAATAACAGACACACAGCTAGTATTACTTTACATCAAGGAACGAGACAGGGCTGTCCCATATCGCCACTAATCTTCATCATGATAACTGAAATTATGTTATATAATATACAATATGATGAACAAATAACTGGAATAAAGTGTAAGGGCTTCCATTTTAAATATAAGGCGTTCGCTGATGACGTTGTTTTTTTCATAACTGAGCCGTTAACAACTGTGGACAACTTAATACAGAGAGTTCAGAAATTCGGGGAGGCAGCTGGATACAGAATAAATGACAAAAAATCCAAGGTGTTAGTTAATAATATGACACCTAAACAAATAATTAATTTAAATAAAAAATTAAAATTTGAACTAGTTCCTAAGGTGAAATACCTAGGAATAACATTGACAACTAACAACTGCCTCCTCTACCATAACAACTATGTGCAATTATGGAATACGATAAAACTAGATATGGAAAAATGGAAACACCTTAACTTGTCCTTAACAGGTAGGATAGCTCTGATAAAAATGAATATATTACCTAAATTTATGTACCTCTTTCAGAATCTCCCAATAATAGAGACACAAAAGCCATTCAATATATGGAATAAGGAACTAAGGAAGTTTGTCTGGGATAACAAAAAAGCAAGAATCAGTTATAAGTGCCTAATAGATACTAGGGAGAGAGGAGGCCTTGATATGCCAGATCTTAAGAGTTACCATGATGCCAGAGCAATACTTTGGCTAGCTGACTGGATAAAGATTGAGAATCATAGATTACTGGCAATCGAGGGGTATGGTCTCCCACAGGGATGGCACCAACAACTTTGGCCTGACCCACAAAAAAAACCTATGAGAACAACAGTAAGGAAAAATCATAGTATAAGAAAGGCACTACTGAAAACCTGGCAAAGACACCAGAGAGAACTATACGGTAAAATTCCCAGCTGGATGTCAAGATATGAAACCCTCCAGCCAAACACTACCATACAAAACCAAAGTTTAACTTATAGTGATGTACTCTGTAAGGACCAAGCCGGGTATAAATTCAAAAGGAGAGAAGAGATAAAAATAAATGATAAGGAGTGTCACTGGTTTCTGTACAACCAACTAACAAGTTATTACTTAAAGGACAATGAAAAATGGGGATGTGACATGACTGAAAGACAGATTGACAAAATATTATTGAAACCTGGATTAAAACAAATTAGTAAGGTGTATAGGCACTTAATACAGATAAAAACTGAACAAGAACAGGTCAAAATCCCTATGATCAAATGGGCAGAATCCATACAACGCCCCATATTATTGGAAAACTGGTCCAAATATTGGATAAACATCTATAAATTTACACCATCAACAGCTGTTAGAGAAAATAACATAAAAACATTTTATAGATGGTACCAAACACCACAAAAATTGGCTAGATATTACAGCAACTATACAACAACCTGCTGGAAGTGTGGTGAAGAGATAGGGTCATATACTCATATGTGGTGGTCCTGTAAAAAAATTAAGAAACTCTGGAAAAAACTACATAAAAACATACAAAAAATTATAGGTCAAAAATACAAACGGACTATGGAAACGTACCTGCTAAGCCCAGTACTAGGTGACACGCAGTTTTCACCTAAGATATTAAGACTTTTTTTCTATCTAACAGCTGCAGCCAGACTCTTAATAGCTGCCAGATGGAAAACCTCAGAAACACCAACCTTAGAGGAATGGGAACACAAAGTACAGGAAATGAAATCGATAGATATAATATCACAACGATTAAAGAAAATGGAACTTCTACAACCAATAAATAAGGAGTATATGTATATATGGTCCAATTGGGATGATTATATAAAGACGAAATATGATTTCTAAGATTTATAAGAGTGCTTGGCAAACTGATCTCTTCTTGCTATGTTAAAGATGGGGGTTAGCTAAAGGAAATATATATATATATATACATAGGTGAGAATTGGGTGAACGATTTGCCAAACTTTGAGTTGACTGAGAAATTTAAGGGTAATGGGGGAAGTCATCCTCAGTATTTATGTTGTTGTTAATTTTTTTTTATTATAGGCGTTGACATTGCAGTTGTCTTTTACTAATTATGTATATAGGAGTTTATGTTAAGGTAAAAAATAGAGGCAGAATAGAAAATAGGATTATATAAAACATAGATGTAGTTTAGGAAACTGATAAGTGAAAATAGCTAATACTAATGATAATTATGTTATGTATAGAGAGGGAAACAGAAAACAGGTGAGGATAATAATTTGTGAAGGGAAAAAGGAAATAATCTAACAATATAATTTCTAAACTAGCATGTATATGAAGGTGTATTGATAATACCTATATAAGGATAATACCTATATAAGGAAATACAAATGACTGTTTAAAGGTAGAGATAACTGAATAGTTATTATTATTATTATTATTATTATTTTATTCTTGATATTGTATGTATGTTTTTTTGTTTGTTTGTCTATTTATTATGTTAAGTGATATATGCTCAATAAAAACAAGTTTAAAAAAAAAAGGAAGTTGCGCCCCCGGAACCAAAAGGATTTTACAGTCTGTGTCCCTATGGGGGGGAAGTTGATCACATTCCTGTTCCTCAAAGACTTTTGCTAAATCCCAGTACTGTTTGGGAACTCCGGCCAACTCCGGGCTTGTGGTGACGGCGAGGGCTATTGGTTGGAGCTTGTCAGGGGGTTCTTCGGACTCCGCCGGGGGTTCCCCCTCGTGCATGTGCCCCCCACAAGGCGGATCGGTGAACCGGACGATGCGTTGCCCCCAGAAGATGGTGGGTTCATGGGAAAGCAGCCAGGGCATCCCCAACACTATGGGATGTTTGGCGACTGGAGCTAGGATGAAGCTACGTCTTTCCCAGTGTTCCTCACATCGTAGGAGCACAGGTTGGGTCTTGAACCGGGCCGGGCCATCGGTGCCTAGCGGGCTGCCGTCCATTTGGGTGAAGGGGATGGGTTTGACTAATGCTATACGTTCAAGTCCTAATTGTTCTGCCACTTGTGGCCTCATAAGGCAGTGGGAGCAACCTGAATCTACGAGTGCTCGTGCTAGAATATGAGTATGTTAGGACGTATTGGTCAGGGTAGTCATAATAGTTATAGGGGCTCCCCCTTCACTCACCGCATCTGGTGCAGGAATCTCTTCCGCAGGGCCGGAACAGAGACTCACTCCTTCCGATTCGAAGTCATCGGCTTCTCCGGGATCGTCCTCGTAGGTAGTTTGGGCAGCTCCTTGGGGTCCCCGGGGACCTGGCTTGCGTGGGGTACGTGCCATCGACTTGCGAGGAGCGGGGGTAGGTGCTTTTTGTTTTTTCGGGCAATTGGCCGCCATGTGGCCCGGACCTCCACAGTATAAGCACAACCCGAGACGGCGGCGACACTCAGAGGTTGACTCGGCTGGCTGTGATCCTGTGCTCGCCTTTTTTGGCGGAGCGGCTGCTGCCGCTGTTGGTTTGGCAGGGGGCTTGCTGGGTGCGGTCTTCCCCGACTTAGAACGGGTGAGCCGGGCTGCAATCAGGTTTCCGATTGTAATCCATTCAGCGATGGTTTGTGGTTCACGCACCATACAGGCCCAGGTGCAAATTTCCGAGTCGACTGCATCATGGAAGTATTCACACTTCATGCGTTCGGGCCAGTCCGGAAGTTTGCTTGCTGCTAAACGAAATTCTCGGGCAAATTCCGCGAAAGTTTTATTGCCCTGCTTGAGCGTTTTAACCATCTGAGTGGCTTTATTCACTTCTTCAGGATCTTGAAAGTGCAGTCGCAGTCCTTGGAGTAAGGCCGCTACGGTTTGGAGTTCAGGGGCCCCTTCTGGTTCATGCAGTTGCACAAACCATTTGGCAGCCTCCCCATCCAATACAGATCCGATGTCTCGCACTTTCTCCGCTTCAGATCTATAGAGATCATTAAATTCGAGCATGTGTGCGTCTAGTTGTAGGATGAAATATGACAGTCGGGAAGCCGTCCCGTTGAAACGTGCAGGAATGGGAGGGCGAGGATAGCCTCTTCCAGCTATTGGCGCCCCCGGTTGAGCCGGGACCGGACCCTGCCCGGGCGGAGGTGGGGCCACCGGAGGTGGAAGTTGCACGGGAGGAGGTTGAACTGGCAGTAGAACTCTACGTTGTGGCAATGGAGCCGCTGGTTGCTGAACGGGGCGATTGGGGCCGCTGGGTGGGCGAGCCACACCGCCGATGTTGGGTAGGGTCGCCTGAGGTGCTCCGAGATCCCTCTGTAGCAACGCTTCTCTTGCAGCCAGTTCTCTTTCTTGACGTGCGAGAGCCTCTCGGTCACGTTGCAGTCTATCGCGGTCCCTGCGTTGCATCGCCACTTCAACTTCCCCATGATTTTCGAGAGCTTTAAGGCATTCACGTTGACGCTGGAGCTCTAGTCTGGAGTGTTCCAGGACCTGATCACGGGAGGTGAGGTCTTTAAGAAATTGGTCCCTCAGAACACCCCTTTCTCGTGATAATTCCGCTGCCATGGCTCGACGGTGTTGTTCGCGTTCCAGTTCAAAAGCCAAACGCTCATTCTAGAAAGCTTCGCGTTCCTGCTCCCGTTCTCGTTCAAGGGCCTCCCTTTCCTTTTCGAGGGCCTCCCGTTCTTGTTCCCAATCACGTTTGGACCTCTCAAGGGCCTCGAGCTGTTCCCAAAGATCCGGCTCTGCTGTGGGGGGATGTTTCATGGCAGCTAACGCCGCGGTAGAGGTTCCCCCAAATTCAAACCTCTGCTGAGGGAGCCTCGATTGGTCGGGCAGTCGCCCCCTCGAGTTCTGCTAAGTCCAGGGGTTCGCGGGCACGGGTATCCTCCGCGAAGGTGAGCCTGACCCTGGAACTTTTAGGTATCTCCACCACGTCTTCCTCAGTATCCCGGGAGGGCGGTAGGCGTGAGCTCTTAGGGCGTGCGCCGGTACTCTGCCAGTGCTCTTCGGAAGGGGGATCCTCGAGGTATTGATCCAGAAATCTTGCCAGGGATTCCTGAGTATCTCCATGGATGGTGGAAACCCCGATTTCCTCCTCCACTCTACGCATCGCCGGTTTGTAATCCACATTAGGTCGGGTGGTGAAATGTCGCTCCAAAGGGGCACGATCCATCGACACCCCGCCACCGGGATCGTAGAAGTCCTGACGCACCTCTAGGCGCCCGGCCGAAACCATACGCCGGGCCATCAGGGGATCTTCTTCCACTTGCTCTTGCAGTTGGAGGAAGGACACACTCCGGCTGAGCCGAGGCTTGGAGAGGGTCACCAGGGAGACTGGTTCTGCTGGCTCCTCCAGAGAGACCGTCGTATGGAAGGAAGACAGGGAACCCTCTATGGGGGCTACCACCGTCTTGTCGCCTTCCAGCTGCGACGAACTCTCGGGGTTCAGTCCCTGCATGTCGGTAGACACCAGGGACCCACAAAACAGACGAAGGATGGTACTTGACCAGGATCAGTCTGAAGATAGACTTAATGGGAGAATCCGCATAATGTAAGGAACCTCAAAGAACTTGAAACAAAGCAACTGAGTTCAGTTCGTTTATTCCATAAACTTCAACGGTCACACACACGGAATGCGGATTCTGACCTTCACAGACCCAACGTGTCGCTTTTATGGACACGATGGCCCCCCTCCCCGAACTCCCAAGTAACTCCCAAGCACAGTTCCCACAACAGAGCGAAAGCAGGTTTCAAAGACACAAGCTGAAATCGCACACGATAAGCGTAGCAAGGTTAAGCACCCTGGGCGCAGAGCCCAGAGTGAGGAATGTGCCAAGGTCAGGATGGTGGAGCAGGAACACACACTAACTACCAACCTTACAACCTGGGCATACTACAGTTGGACAATATCAAGCATGGACATGTAAAAAATGTGATCAGCAGAGAATATGTCCAAAGGGTCAGAAAATTTTTGAAGAGCAAATTAAATGGTGGGAATACGATCAAGGCTATCAACACCTGGGCCATACCCGTCATCAGATAGACTGCTGGAATTGTGAACTGGAGCTGGACAATCTGCACTGAAAAACAAGAAAACTGATGACAATCCACTACTCATTACACCTGCGTAGTGATGTTGACAGATTTTACCTACCCAGAAAATCAGGAGGCAGAGGGCTTCTGCAAGTGAAGCAAACAATAGAAGAAGAAAAACATGCACTGGCAGATTATGTGAAAGACAGTGAAGAACAGTGGAAATCAATAGCAGAAAACTGCTCGAAGTGCAAAAGACAGTGAGTGAATACCGTAAAAATAAAGTGCAAAGCAGAAGAGAAAACTGACAAAAGAAGGCTCTTCATGGACAGTTCCTGGAAAAAAATTGAGGGCAAAATTGACAAGGAAAAAATCTGGTTGTGGCTCACAAATGGAACTTTGAAAAAGGAGACTGAGAGCTTGATTCTTGCAGTCCAAGAACAAGCAATTTGAACAAATGTCTTCAAAGCCAGAATTGAAAAGTCAACTACAGATCCCAAGTGCAGACTCTGCAAGGAAGCAGATGAAAAAATGGTTTACATATTTAGCTGCTGCAAGAACATTGTGCAGATGGACTACAAGCAGAGGCATAATACTGTTAATTCACTGGAATTTGTGCCACAACTACCATCTGCCTGTGACAAAGAACTGGTAGAATCATAAACCTGAAAAAGTCACTGAAAATGAACACGTAAAACTACTCTGGGACTTCTGAATTCAGACTGACAAAGTTTTGGAACACAATACTCCTGACCTCACGATTGTGGGGGGGAAAATTGGATAGTTGATGTTGCAATACCTGGTGACAGCAGAATTGATGAGAAGCAACTGGAAAAACTTACATGATACAAGGATTTACAGATTAAGAACATAAGAACTAGCCTGCTGGATCAGACCAGAGTCCATCTAGTCCAGCACTCTGCTACCACTCGCAGTAGCCTACAATTAGAGTGCCTTTTTTGGGAGCCTCCATAATGGCAGGATAGTGAAAGCAATGGCCTTCTGCTGCTGCTGCTCCTGAGCACCTGGTCTGCTAAGGCATTTGCAATCTGAGATCAAGGAGGATCAAGATTGGTAGCCATAGATAGACTTCTCCTCCATAAATCTGTCCAAGCCCTTTTTAAAGCTATCCAGGTTAGTGGCCATCACCACCTCCTGTGGCAGCATATTCCAAACACCAATCACACGTTGTGTGAAGAAGTGTTTCCTTTTATTAGTCCTAATTCTTCCCCCCAGCATTTTCAATTAATGCCCCCTGGTTCTAGTACTGTGAGAAAGAGAGAAAAATTTCTCTCTGTCAACATTTTCTACCCCATACATAATTTTATAGACTTCAATCATATCCCACCTCAGACGTCTCCTCTCCAAACTAAAGAGTCCTAAATGCTGCAGCCTCTCCTCATAAGGAAGGTGCTTTAATCCTTCAATCATCCTCGTTGCCCTCCTCTGCACTTTTTCTATCTCTTCAATATCCTTTTTGAGAACTGAACACAGTACTCCAAGTGCAGTCGCACCACGGCTTTATATAAGGGCATGACAATCCTTGCAGTTTTATTATCAACTCCTTTCCTAATTATCCCCAGCATAGAGTTTGCCTTTTTCACAGCTGCCATGCATTGAGTTGACATTCCTTACCACTCTTTATATGCCATTAAAGGTTTTGTATTTGTATTTGTTTGAGTTGACATTCCCATGCAACTATCAACTCAGACGCCCAAATCCCTTCCCTGGTCTGTGACTGATAGCACTGACCCTTGTAGCGTGTATGTGAAGTTTGGATTTTTTGCCCCTATGTGCATCACTTTGCATTTTGCTACATTGAACTGCATTTGCCATTTCTTAGCCCAATCACTTAATTTATTTATTTATTTATTTATTTTATTTTTCAATTTATTATACCGCCCCATCCCCGTAGGGCTCTGGGCGGTGTACAGTACGATGCACATATACAAGTAAGAATAATTAAAACCATTAAAAGCAGCAATAAAATGAAGACTAAATATAAAAACTAAAATTAACTTGCATTGGCGTCCGGCAAATCCATTTCCAAACCCTCTTACAGGAGGGAAGATCAGCAAACCCTAGGTGGAAGAGGCACAGATGTAAAGGCCATGAGGGGGGGGCACCATCAACGGCTGGATCCTCCAAAAGCCCGGCGGAACAACTCCGTCTTACAGGCCCTGCGGAACTCAGTGAGGTCCCGCAGGGCCCGGACAGCTGGTGGGAGAGCGTTCCACCAGGCTGGGGCCAGGGCTGTAAAGGCCCTGGCCCGTGTGGCGGCCAGCCGTATCATCGAGGGGCCAGGGACCACCAGTAGATTGGCCTCCGCAGAGCAAAGAGGCCGTATAGGGACATGTGGGGTGATGCGGTCCCGAAGATAGGTCCACTTGGAGCTTTTCGCAATCCTTTGTGGTTCTCACCACCCTACATAATTTGGTATTATCTGCAAACTTGGCCACCACACTACCCACCCCTACTTCCAGGTCATTTATGAATAAGTTAAAGAGCACTGGTCCCCAAAACGGATCCTTGGGGGACACCACTCTCTACATCTCTCCATTGTGAGAACTTCCCATTTATACCCACCCTTTGTTTCCTGTTCCTCAACCAGTTTTTAATCCATAGGAGGACTTCCCCTCTTATTCCTTCATTGCTGAGTTTTCTCAACAGTCTCAGGTGAGGAACTTTGTCATTTCATTTCATTTCATTTTAACCTTTAATGGCATACAAATTATTTCCATTTAAAAGAGAAAAGAGAAAACTTTTAAAACATTTAAAAGAGAAAACTTTTAAAACATTTAAATATGGGTATTTAAAATGCTTTCCAAGAATTTAGCCACTGCCAAGGTGATCGATGGATTACAGTCACTTAGCAGAAAAGCTTAGTGGCCTGGAACCGGAGTGCTCCAAGTCTTGGAAGCAGCAGAGGGTGAATTAAAATCATGCGCAGGTTACTGTGAAGACAGCATTCCAGAAGAATATGGGTTATGGTTTCTATAGATCCACATCCGCAACGGCATAGTCTCTGATGTTTAGGGATCTGGAGGTATCTCCCTGAGGTTTCCGCGCTGATGGGAAAAATATTGAGGCGTATAGCATGAATGTACTCCACGTTGGTTGATGGATAACAGAGATGAGAGATATTTAGCTCTTGCTCTGTAACTTGGTTGTATTCCGAGGGAGCGTGGGAGAGCATACAGTCACCTTTGTTGGATAGAAATGAATGATGTTCCAGATCCCTCAGTCTTTCGTATGGATCTGATTGAAAAATATGCAGTTCACTATCAGTCCCGACATTGTCCAACCAAATCTTAAGTGGTTCTGATTTTGTTCTCAATGACTTTGAAACCAATAGAATTGAAAAATTGTCTTTAAAAAAGGTTTGAGTTTATATCACCTGCAAGTGATCTAAAATGTAGTTTGAGCCAATACTTTATGGTGGCAATCCAAGCTTCTGTTTCCACATATGAGAGGCCAACTTCGAGACATACAAGTTGGATAGGGTGACATTCATTCGGGACTCCCAAAATCCTTTCCTTCAGAAAATATGCTTGGATTTGTTCAACATCACATTGGAAATCATTATCCAAATTGGGATGCCGTAGAGGATTTTAGGCAAACAACTTTGCCGGAAAATTTTTAATAATGGCTTTTACCGATTGGATTTCCTTTTCCATAGTAAAATTGGATTATGCCAGACATGGTAACGTCTGGTTGATGAGATTAAGCAGGATCTATGAAGGGACCATTTTAGATTGTATTGAAAAGTGATCCCTAAATATTTAAAGGATTGTACCTGCTTGATCTCAATATTGTTGATTTTCCAGGAAAAAGAGGACGCTAGTTTTTTGAAAATACGATTATTTTTGACTTCTCACCGTTTAGTTTTAGTTTGTTGAGACTACAGTAGTCAAAAAAAGCTCTTAGGGGATGGAGTCCAATGGATGTTTGGGATAAAATAACAGCATCGCCAGCATAGAGAAGGAGTGGAACGGGACATTGTCCAATTCTTAGGAGGATGGGCTACTGACTTTGCTAAGGCGGTTTTGAAGATCGCTTATGTAGATGTTAAAGAGATGAGGTGCCAATACACATCCCTGTCTGGACCCCCCAGGTGATTGGAATTTTTCCAGATAATGTACCAGTTTGATCTAATTTGACCTGACAAGTGGTGTTGCTACATAGCTTACTTAATAAGCATAAGTAATCGTATTCCATTTGGAGATAAGTTAATTTTGGACCATAGGATACTTCTAGAAATTGTATCAAATGCACTACTCAGGATCTAAAAAGGCTGCATATAATTTCTCTTGACTTTGGATTGATATTTGCTTGCCAGAGTGTAGAGGGTTGAAGCAATGATCCATGGTAGATTTTCCAGATTTAAACCCAGCTATTCAGGGCCTGTGATGTTGTTTTCAGTCATCCATGTTTTTAACTTACTTTCGAAAGATATTTAGGCATATAAACCTTCCCACAATGGACAGGAGGCTAATTGGTCGAAAGTTTCCAGGATCGTTGGTAGGTCCTTTTTTGTGGATTGGTATTATTATTGATGATAACCACGCCTCCGGACTTGAACCGTCTTGGCCAATGTAAGTGAACAATTTAACCAAAATTGGGGTCCACCCACTAGGTGTGGCACCAGACAGGACTTCACTGGGAACTACCGTCCAGTCCAGGCTGCCTTATTTTTCTTGAGACTTTTTATAATAGCTCTATAGTACATTTGTCTCTCGGTGGGGTCCACATTAGGAGATCCGCTAATTGTGGTTCGCTTTGCACTTCAATGAAATTGCTGGGTTCTGGTTAAAAGGGTTGAGTAATGCTGCATCCATTGCTGTTCTGCGATAGTTGCTAGTGATTTTGATTTCTAGTGCCATTTCACAATTGACCAGAATTTCTTGCTGCTGTTGGAATTCAGGGCTTCAAGGAAGTATATGCCATTGTTTTAGTCTTGATGAAGTTTTTTCTTTTCCTCTGATGATTTGACAGTGAAGTTGTTTTGATTCCTTATAAGAAGCCAGGATAGGATGTTGATTGGGGTTAAGAAAGTTTTCAAAGTATTTTCGAGGACGCATTTTGGATTTGATAAATTCATCGTCGAACCAATCCAGCTCCCCGCCTTTACAAGAGCTGGTCGGGTCAAGGTGAATAGTTCGGTAGAAATTTTGGTAAAATAACTTAATTACAAGGGAGTTGTCATTATTAATTATTGCTTCTTTCATCTGAGAGAAGGCTGTTGATTTTAGTAGCTACTGCTAGGGAATTAGGCTGCATTGGTAGTCCAGTAGATCCTCTTATAAGTCACTTCCATCTGTTTTGTTGGTTGTTTCAGTGTTGGAAAAAGTATTTGGTCTCAACTTCTGGAATTCTATGACTAGTGGCAGGTGATCACTCTCTGTTCGGTTATCTATGTCAAAAGGTATGAAATATAATCCATGCTTTCAGGGGAGCAAAGGCCAAAATCAATGGTGCTGCATCCCCTGGTGGAGATGCACGTATAGCCTCCTTGAATTGGGGAATTTATTTGACCCGTTGAGAATTATTTCATTCTTGAGATTGGCAAAAGTCAATTAGTAGCTTACCTCCTTTATTAGTCTTGGTGTCTCTGATGTTTCCTTGGTTGTACAATTATTAAGTTGTTACTTTCCTCTTCCTGGGCTGAATGCAGGGCAGCATCAAGGCCTATTCTAGCATTTCTAGGATCATTTTATTATAAGGAAAAGATTGTTTGGAATTTTCAGCTCCATAGTGTTGATATAGTCTCAGAGTATTGATTCCATTGCATATTAAGGTCAATGTCTGAATCTGTTGGAGGTAGATAGGTGTTTATTAGTACAGTGATTTACTGTTCAGGGTCATCAGGATGGCCTGGTGCAATCAGGTTGCAGGGCTCTTGATACGCAAAGAGGCATTTAATGTTTCCTTGATCAGGAAACAAAGGCCCGCCTTGATATCTGCCTTTTCTCTTGTTTTTGAAGCCTGGTAAAATGATAGGAGAGATAGCCTTTTAGTTTTGGGGGCTTCAACTGCCCAGCAATTTTGGAGTAGAATGCAGCCTAATTCTAGCTTAGATAGTCTATTAGGTCATTGTCTCCTTTTTTTGAATTCCATCCATCAACATTCCATGCCAATATTTTGATACCTTAAATTCGAGGATGTAGATCGGGAGCTCAGTCAATCTAGCTGTTCTTAGCCCATTCTGCTATCACCCCTATCCTGGAATACACAGCCAGTTGTCCTTTTTTCCCTGGAAATCCGGTGGCTTTCTGATAAATGTAAAGTGTTCTTATTTGTTGTAGAAAAGATTTCCAGATCATTTTGGGCATTTGTAGGAGGATTAATTTCAATGCACGCTGTAGTTTGCAGAGTTTGAGTTGTTCCTGTTGGAATGTTTATTTGATTAGGGATCTGATCTAATACTGTATTGATTTGAGGAGAAGAAGGTCTGTTTTGTGAATTTTGCTGTCCTTTGGGCATTGCTCCATGCAATTCATCACTTGAAGTACTGTATTGGAGCTCGGCAAGTTCTTGAGCCCATGATTTCCCTGCTTTCTCGTCAGCCTTGGCATTGTTTAAGACTCGACTTGTCCATCTGTCAAGTTCCAGCTCAATAAGGGGTGCTGGGGGTGTGTTTTGACTATCCAAGTTTGGACTTGAAGGTTTGTTGTTTTTATCTGCAGGTATTAATTCATCTTGTAAAAGGCAGTGGTCTGATCCATTGACTGGGTCCTTTTGGTGATGGTAATTCTTTGATGCAATCAGTCTGTTTCTTGATGGGCTCAAGCATGGCAGAGCACATCTATTTAAAGTGCCATTTTGCTCCCCTGCCCCGACCGCCCTGGCCACCCTCATGGGAGTTTAGTGTGCAAACCACATTGGCTTGCTCTTTCCTTCTAATTCTTCCGAAGCTGAGAGGCTTCATATAGTTCCCGTGCAACTTGGGCCATAGTTTGTTCCCTATTGGTGCTCTGGTTTTCAGATCAGATTGGGGTGAGTGGACACTTGTAGAGATTAGTGGGCGTACGGTGATGTCTTGTCCATGATAAAGTCAAGCCTTTGGATGCCGTTTGTAATTTTGCGCAGCAGCCGTGTAGGAATTCTGGATGGAGTTAAAAGTTAACACAGCTCTTTTAATTGGTGATTTTTAAAGTTCATCATTTCAACCTGTTTCAAATTGACTCGGTGGTAATCTTCCTTTAATAGTATACCCAGATGATGCCCACAGAGAAGGTTTACTCCAGTCAGGGACTGTGCCACTGCATTTGCCGGATGGATAAGCAGATTTTGTTAGATGAGAGTATTAAGCTGCATGTGATTCCAGTTGTTCTGCTTTTTTGTGGAAACTTGGGACATGAGCCTTTAGCAGGAGTGGTAATTATGGCACTATGCTGTATCTCTCTTTGTGCAGTTAATTGTGCTTCAGTACATTCCTGCTTTTTAAGGTCCATTACTTTGTTCATTTTACCATTTAGCAACTTGAGTTCATTGTATATATATTCTACTGTCCCCACTAAAAGGGACAATAAGCCAATGTAGCTCCTATGCTGCTCTTCTGTTTCAGTCTGGTTACTGTCTGCACTCTCAGTTATGTTCATCAGTTCGTTGGGCTTGTGTAATGTGTTGCTAGAAGACATTCCTGCTTCTAGCCTTTCTGGATAAAGTTTCTACGGACTTTTATCTCTCGGCACTGGTTCATTATCGGCTAAGATTGTGTACCGGTTTGTTACTGGAATTTGGAAGAAATCCCGGATTTTTGGTTGTTTAGCCGTGGGGGGAGGAGAGTTTTCTTCCAGCTCTCTAGTCCGTTTTTTACTCCCCATGTTAAATTTAAAGCCAGAGAGTTACTCCCATACAAAGTTGTATTCTTCTTCTTAAAAGAAAGGAGAAGTTATTTAGAGCTATAAAGAAGTAATTAGAAAAAATAAGCAAGCCTTATCGGAGAAGATTTTCGAACGGCCACTCCTGAAGAACCGGAACCGGAACCCCTCGAGGAACTTTGTCAAACGCCTTTTGGAAATCCAAGTAGACAATGTCCGCTGGTTCCCCCTTATCCACATGCCTGTTTACACCCTCAAAGAACTCTAGTAAGTTTGTAAGACAGGACTTGCCTCTGCAAAAGCCATGCTGACTCTTCCTCAGCAGGTCTTGCTTTTCTACATGTTTAATAATTTTATCTTTAATGATAGATTCTACTAATTAACCAGGAACAGATGTCAAACTGACTGGCCTGTAATTTCCTGCCCCCCCCCCCTAGACCCTTTCTTAAAGATTGGTGTGACATTGGCCATCTTCCAGCTCCTTTGTGGATGGAGCCTGGATTGGTGGGATAAGTTGTATATCAAGGAGAGAACATCAGCAATTACATGCTCGAAAGCTCTTTAAGAATGGTAATCTGGGCCAGGGGATTTGGTAGCATTTAGTTTATCAATGGCTGCTAGAACTTCTTCCTGGTTCACTACTCACTATCTTCTCTAGTTGCTCGGATTCACCTCCTAAGAAGCTTGGTTCAGGTGCAGGAATTTTCCTCACCTCCTCTTGGGTGAAGACAGATGCAAAGAATTCATTCAGCTTCTCTGCAATCTCCCTATCACCTTTTAGAAGCACACCTTTTGTTCCTTCATCATTCTCCATCGGGCCTACCGCTTCCCTAGCTGGCTTCCTTCTTTTCTTTGATGTACTTGAAGAACTGTTTGTTGCTGGTCTTGGTGTTCGCAGCCATGCTTTCTTCATAATCCTGTTGTGTCTCCCTCACAGCTATCTTGCTTCTCTTTTTCCACCATTTGTGTCCTCCCTGATATTCTTCATCAGTTCAGTTGGACTTTAATTTTCTAAAAGACACTTTTTTTTTTTCCCATTAATTTCCTCAACCTCCTTTGCTAACCATGGTGGTGGCTTTCTTTTTAGACTGGGCGCTGCCTTTCCTAACCTGTGGAACACATTCCAGCTGAGCTTTTAACACTGTGTTTTAAAATAACCTCCAAGCAATTTGGACAGTTTTGACTCTCTTGATTTTCCCTTTCAGCTTCCTGCGCACTATCCCCCTCATTTTTGAGAAATTTCTCTTTCTGAAGGCAAATGTAACTACATTAGTAGTTGTCACTTATTTGCATGCAGAGATACTGAATCTGACAGCATTGTGGTCTCTGTTCGCTATTGGCTCAACAACACTGACTTCCCGCATCAGGTCCTGGGTCCTACATAGAATTAGATTTAGGATCACCTCTCCCCTGGTTGGTTCTACAACCATCTGCTCTAAGCCGCAGTCATTAACTCTGGCACAAGACAGTAAAGGTGGTTCCAGTGGTGATTGGCACAATGGGTGCAGTGCCTAAAGACCTTGGACAGCAATTAAAAACAATTGGCGCTGACAAAATCACCATATGTCAGCTGCAAAAGTCCACCCTACTCTCTCTGCACCCGTTATTCGTCAATACATCACACAGTCCTAGATGCTTGGGAAGTGTCCAGGATGAAGAGGAGTCATTGGTGAGCATCCTTTGGGTTTGGTCCATCAACCAATTACAAATCCATTTAACAGTAGCATTGTCTAGCCCTCATTTTACTAGTTTGCTTGCAAGGATATTATGGGGCACCTTGTCAAAGGCCTTACTAAAATCAAGATATGCTACATGCACAGCACTCCCTTCATCTACCAAGCTTGTCACTCTATCAAAAAATAGAGATAAGATTAGTCTGGCATGACTTGTTTTTGAGAAACTCAAGTTGACCTTTAGTGATCACAGTATGCCCTTCTAAGAGCTTACAGACTGTCTGTTAAATGATCTGCTCCCCATCCTTTCATACTCTTGGATAAAAATCACAAGAAAAGTGTCTGTGCTGAAAACTTTTGCAACATCTATGAATGCATCTCTGAATAAGACTCGCTTTCTGCAGATACGGATCAAGATGATGCAGTCCATCTTTTCTCATCCCCTGTGCAATAAATTTTGACCTTCCCGTATAAGACATTTTTCGCCAAATGGGGCAAATCATTCCCTTGTCTGTTCAAGCATTCATTGAAATCAGGGAGTGTGCAAGCTACGGGACAAAAATACAGTTGGTAATAGTAATCTCTCTCACAAATCCTTCTAGTAACAAGTGCTTTGTCCACTCCCACTGTTTCTACTGGGTGATCATCTGCTACATACAACATTACTCTTTTACTTTCATCTAAAACATCAAGTACATTTTATCTACACATAAATGGGTTGTAGAACCACTGTCAAGGATCCACATGTTTGGCTTTATTCCTCCTGGTTTTAATACAATTTTTTTCTTTATTAGAGTCTGTTTATCTGTATGGCGGTTTACAGCTGGAGTTGCCCTTTGTTTGTGGAGGCAAATGGCCATCTGCTGTTTGCCAGCCAGCACTATTATATCTGTCTCTCTGCATCTGCATTCATTTGCAAAATGACCCATTCTCCCATAGGCATGATACTTTAGTTCCCTTTTAGTTTGTGTATTCAAGGTTTTGAGAGTATTTGTGTCTCTAAGGAATTCTCTTCTAATGTGCTTCTCCTGTAATTCTTTCATTACTTCTGCCAAAAGTAGGTTTGCCTTGCTCTGTATTGGCCATGCCCCTGGACTGTTCAATAATGAGACTCTATGATCTGATGATTTCTTTATTATGAAACAGCACCAGGAATAAACATTTAGGCTTCTATTGCCACAACTAAAGCATAGTAGCAAAGGCCACATCACGTCCCATATCCCATGTCCCATGGAGTGTAGGTGGAAGACTGCCCTGTTTCTGGATTGTGGGACTGATGTGGGGCCATCCCATCCTTGGAAACTGGTAGTCAGGTGTGGTGTTGTGTGTCCACCTACATTCCACACCACTGACAGAACTGCAACAGCAGGTGTCTAATGAGTTGATAAGGCATTGCACAGGAAGCAAAAGTACAAAGAGTGAGAAAGTACAACCAACCACAGTAATTAAGAGGGAGGGGAAATGAGGAGAGAAAGGATACCACATCCCAGGTGGGGGACCAGGCAGGATCAAACCTGACATGGGCTGATCATGACAGTATCATAGCAACCAAATTTTCATTTTGAGAAATGAAATCAATACCAACAATATCACATCCTCATCAACAGTGTGCTTTCCTGCTACATTAAGATAGTTAACCAGACCAAGCATTTGTTTTAAAGTTATACAGTGGAAAGGGGATGCTAAGAGTAGTCATACATGCATTCTAGATCAGTGGTTCTCTTCCCTCCTAATGCCGCAACCCTTTAATACAGTTCCTCATGTTGTGGTGACCCCCAACCCTAACATTTAATCCATTTTACAGATGTAGAACATGATGCAGAGAGTCTTAGGCGACCCCTGTGAAAGGGCCGTTTGACCCCCAAAGGGGTTGTGACCCACAGGTTGAGAATCACTGTTCTAGATTTTAAGAGAGAGGATTTCAGTAAGCTTGGGAATCTACTGGGTGCATGATGGCTGGGAGTTTCTTAAAAGTGAGATCTTAAGGAGACAATGACTTGAAATGACTATTGCTGAAAGTTAAAGTGCCAAAGCAGGTCTATAGCTGAACATCAAGAAGACAAAAGTAATGACTGCTGGAGAATTACTCAGCTTTGGGATGACAATGATGAAATTGTAATTTTTGAAGACTGCACCAACAGCCATAAAGGAGACTGCAATCAAGAAATCAGAAGGGGTTTGAGACTGGAAGGGCAGCCATGAAGGAATTGAGCCCCCCCCCCCCCCGAGCCCCACTCCCGGCCTCTGTGCAGGAAAACCGGCTTTTGAAAGCTTTTGAAGCTGGCTTTCCTGCATGGAGGTGGGGGGCTCAGGGGCGGGGCCACACCCGAGCCATGCCCCTGGGCATGGCAGGAGCTGGGAAGTGGGCCCTGCCAATGGCCTCTGTGCAGAAAAGCTGGCTTTTGAAAACCGGCCTGCGCAGAGGGCGGGGGGGGACTGTGCTCTGCGGCGGTGGGCAACCCAGGTGGGCGCCATGGCCACATGCCGCTGAGCCCCGCCCCCACATCCCTGCTGGCTGGCTCCTGGGGGCAGGGCTTGGTGACATGCAGCGGGGCACACATCACTTGGTCATGTGGGGGGACGTCCGGCACTCCCACACACAACTGAGAGGCATGCACCCGAGGACATGGGTGTCCCCATGTCCCTAGGGTGGTATGCCCCTGCTGGGGAGGGAAGACGAAGGGGGAGAGGGGGAGCTGGGAAGGAGGCAACCCCTTCCCCACCTTCAGCTGATTCTTCCAGACACCCTCCTACACTGAGAAGTGGTGGCCACTGTGAGCGGGTCTCCTTTGGCAGCTTTCATTGGTTGGCAAGTGACTTCTACTAGCTGTGCCTCTAGCCCACCTAGCCCAGAAAAGCAAATGTGACATCTTTTGCAGGGGTCACCCCAGAGATAGGCACCAATGTTAGCAGTGCGTCCTCTGTGTGTCTTCTGTCAGGTCCATGCCTGACAGTGCTTAGATGTCTTGCTGTGTTTCTTGCAAATGTTTCTTCTAAAGAAGAAATGTTTCTTCTAAAGAAGATGTCTTGCAAATGTTTCTTCTAAAGACTTTCGGGTTTCCCTCTGCCCCTCCCTGGTGTAGCCAAACACTCTGGAAGGCAAAGGTGCCGAACAGCCTCCCAGAGCCCTCCTCAGAGGCTCTAGGAAGTGCAAATGTGATTAACTCTATGTGTGAAACTTCCATTTTAGGTGAGAATACAGGAACGGGGAATTGAAGGATATAATAGCTGAATCTAAGGAAGGAGGGAGACTTAGATTCAAAGCTTTGCTTTTGTTTACTCGCACTCAAGTTGTAGAAATAAACTGCTTTAGGAACTTCTAAGGTCTCTGTTATTTCCACGTTCGAGAGCCTGACATCTTCAAGTCTCTTCACACTATGCAGACGCATGAATAAACTGGCATTCCTGAGGATTTGGGCATGTGCTACAGAATACAGTTCCTTGGTCAAGAATAGCAGGGGAGATCCAAAAGAACCCTGTTAAACGTATGTAAGAACCACGAGGCCTCAGAAAGTCAAGCTGTACTCATCCGTCTTTCTCTGGATGCTGGACATATTAAATCTCATGTGCACTTTGGAAATCTCTTCCAACGTTATCCTGAGTGGGCTGCAAACAAATTGGGGTTTTTTTGCCATGAAATAATATGGTATTACTTCTGCAGATCCAGATTTTGACATAGAAATCTTATATTTAAAACATGGGATTAATAAGACTCAAACATTATTATTTGCAGTTAGGATTATTGAGTAAAGCCTCCAAACTATATATAACAAGGAGGAAATCCAGAAAAAATGAAACAAATTTAATGCTCAAAACAATTGTTGTTTAACTCTCTGGTTGCTAGCATAGCACTTCTTCTTGGCCAGACCTGATGGGAGAAAGTACATTGGGGTTGGCAGATGGGAGGGAAGGCTCTCACTGAGGGCTGAAACTAACTGCAGGTACAAGCAATAGCAGCAATATAAAGTAAAGGGGGAGTCATGGACCAGAAAAGCTCAGTCAGGGAAATACAAAAATGGAATTCTCATTGATTACTCTGGGATTAATTAATTTCTTTTTGTTATAGAAATCTGTACAACAAGAAGAAAAACAGAATACAATTAACATTAGCAAAATGTTAGCCTAGTATTAAAAGAAGACAGTTTAATGTAAGGAGAGACCTGATGAATCTGTTGAGTGCAACCCCGTTCCACATGATGGATCCTTGGAGGGCCAACAAAGAGGTAAGGGAGGCCAAGCCCCTCCTCTTTTTTATATAATAATTTTATTCATTTTTAAAACGAAAACTCTTAGTTATGTGAAATGGGGGTGCACACTGCTTAACTTCCTGCCCATAACCTATTGTTATAGTTATCAATAGAATATTTTTTCTATTAGTATCTGGACCAGCAATTTTTGAAACTTTTCTTCAGTTCTATATAAAATAAAAACATACTTGCATTATTACCTTATCTCTCTAACTTAGGTCATTTCCACACAGCATAATAACAACATATTCATCATTTTTGAATCTGAGTCTTCACGTGGGCGCCTGTTTCCATGAAGGAATCGAGTTCAGGCCAAAAGGAAATATTCCAATTTCTTTCACACGAACCTGGCTGTTTTGGGTTTTTTTACAATGTAAACATAGCTGTGTAGGCGTGAACATCCCTGGTGTGTTGCATTCTGGTTGGCTGTTGGTTGGCAGCTTGATTTATTGTTTCCATCCTGCTTTTTGATTTGTCGGTGGCCACCATTATACTTGCTGTATGATTCTCAGATAGGAGCACGTTTTCTGAGCCGGGTAATTCTTGGCTGATTTTATGAAACATGGACCTGGAAGTTGGCACAACTGCTGGATTTGTTTCTGTTGCTGCGCAGGAACTCCTCAGCCTAATGCATGGGGCCATCACCCTGTGTGCCCAATACTGGGAAGAGATGGACCAGATGACTAGAAGGTCTTCTGCTGTGAGGAGCCATGGTTTGCCCTGGTGACCACCCCCAATGGTCTCATTTATCCACACAGGAGTGGGGACTGGTAGAACAACTGTGTCATGGCTTTCTAGGATGATAAGGAATGGGTCATGAACTTCCAGATGACCAAGAAGACCTTCATGAGGAATGCGGACAGCCTTAGGCCCCATCTGCAGTACCAGGACACAAACATATTGACTGCATTGCCAGTGAAGAGAGTTGGCATGGCTCTCTGGCTTCTTTTACCCCAAAGAGTTTCCTGAGGCAGAAACAGCCGTTTGGAACTTTCAGATCACCAACTGTAACAAAGAATTGTGCACAAAGCCATGCTATGGCAGCTTGTATCTTCAAGAGAGTGATCTGTTTCAAAGATAACATGGAACAGGGATGTGGATTCCTGTGTCTATCCAGCCTATTCCACCTGCTACCCACCCTAAAATCTTGACAATGAATATGGGAAATAAATTTATGAATTCAATTGAAGCAATATACCAAGAACAAAGGGCTAAATTAAAAATAAATGGGAATTTGACAAAGGAATTTAAAATACATAAGGAAAACTGTTCGGGATGCACCACCTTCTAGCCCAGCATAATACCTAAGAAATACAATTAAACAAATTAAGAACTAAAAAATTATATAAAGGATTAAACATTAATAAAACCAGCATTAAATTGAAAGCTTTTGCTGATGACATTGTGATAGCTGTGGATGACCCCTTAAATAACTTACTACCAACTGTTCAACTAATATATGAATTTGGAAGTATAATTGGGTTTAAAATTAATAATAGACAAACAAAAATGTTTCTTTTTAACTTGACAAATAACAAGCAAAAGGATTTAACCAGACCATACAAAATGAGACCTTAGTCAAATATTTAGGAATCTATATAGGGAAAAATAATAAAAATTTAAAAAATAATTATGAAAAAAATTGGAAAGGATTTTTTAAATTAACAAATGGGAAAATTGAACCTTGTCTTTATCAGGTTGAATACCACTAGTTGAAATGACAATTCTACCTAAATTGGTTTACCTCTTTCAAAATATTCCAATTATCACCTCAACTAGTTTTTAATGAATGAAGAAAAGATATTACTAAATTTATTTGGGGCCGGAGGCTAAGGATTAAATATTCATCATCCATAGACAGACCAGAAAGAAGAAGAGGAGGAAGAGGAAGAGGAGGAGGAGGAGGAAGAGGAGAGTAGTAGTTGTAGTTGTAGTAATAGTAGTAGTAGTAGTTTGGATTTATATCCCCCTTCTCTCCTTTAGGAGACTCAAAGGGGCTTACAATCTCCTTGCCCTTCCCCCCTCACAACAAACACCCTGTGAGGTGGGTGGGACTGAGAGAGCTCTGAAAAGCTGTGACTAGCCCAAGGTCACCCCACTGGCATGTGTGGGAGTGCACAGGCTAATCTGAATTCCCCAGATAAGCCTCCACAGCTCAGGTGGCAGAGCGGGGGATCAAACCCAGTTCCTCCAGATTAGAGTACACCTGCTCTTAACTACTACGCCACAGCTGCTTGTGGAGGAGGCCTATCATTACCTGACTTTAAAATCTATCATGATGCCTGTGCAATTTCTTGGTTAAAGAAATGGATAATGTTGGATGATGAAGAGATCTTGAATATTGAAAGCTACCAGAATAGCTGGGGGTGGCATGAGTATTTATGGCCATCAAATGCAAAAAGGATAATTAGATTCAAAGTCCATATTATTAGAAGAGCATTGCTAAATATATGGGGAAAATATAGACTTATAATCTATAAAAAGGTACCCTGTTGGCTATTAGAATCAGTTCAAAACAAGCGATGTAATTAAACTAGAGAATGTAGTCAAAGGCTTTCATGGCCGGATTCAACTGGTTGTGGTGGGCTTTCTGGGCTGTGTGGCCGTGGTCTGGTGGATCTTGTTTCTAACGTTTCGCCTGCATCTGTGGTTGGCATCTTCAGAGGTGTATCACAGAGGGAAATCTGTTACACACTGTGTCAGTGAGAAGGGAATGTTTAGTGGGGTTTATATTGTCCATGTCCCAAGGTGGGGAACCAATCAGTAAGTGTTTGGGTGGAACTTGCTATGCAAAGATGTGGTTGATAGTATTGTGGATGGGGTTTTTCAGTCCAGGGAGTGATTCACATTTTCATGCCCTGCAGCAGCAACAGTATTGGTGACACCCAAACACTTACTGCACCAAGAGAATATGTCTATGCTCACTAGCTTATGAAGTTTTCAGTCTTACTGCCAACTAGAGAAAAAAGCTTTGAATTGCTTACAACTGAAAATAGTTTATATAAAATTATGCACGTCTCTCATATGATGTAATATTGGATGATGAAGTGTGTAAGAACACATGATTTATTGTAAATTTCCATTATAAACTGACTCAGTTAAAATATACCACATGGTTGTGGTGATAGCCTTGTGGATACTTATTGCAATTCTGCATTGTTTATGTTGTACTTGTGTATCCATTCCCCTTTACATTGCATGATTCTTTCTGCTTGTTGCAATAAAATATTTGAACTTTCAACTGTTTCATTGTCTATGCAGAGGAGTTCTGACATGCCCAGTGAGAAGAGCAGAGCTCTTTCACCATGAACAGGGCCAGCAAATTGCCAGGTTCCTCAATTGCAGTCCCCAGACTTGACGTCTGGCCTGGTGAGGTTCTGGGGTCTTCCTCCTGTGTGGCTGACCCTGAGGTTCTGATGAGCATGGTGAAATGGCAGCAACTGGCACTTCTGGGTTCCTTGGTCAAGTCATTTTGTGAAATTCACCCTATATGTGCCACTTTTGCATGGTTATTGTTAGTACCTTTAATGATGCATGGCCCAGAATGCCTTGTCTCAGCCGAGCAGATCTAGCTGGCAATGCTTGCTGCCACTATGCTCTGTGCTGGCCTGCAAGTCCTCTTCGGCTTGACCAGCTGTTCCGGGTGTCAGGATGGCATCCTCCTGTCATTTTTTTAAAAAAATATACTTTATTGATTAAAAAAGAAGAATTCTGTATTGGGGTGGGGAAGGGGAGGGGAAAGTACAGAATTCCAAAAGGGTAAAGGGGTAAAGGGGAATACAATTTGTAAGTAAAAAAGAAAGAAAAATTTAAGAAAAGGAAAAAAAACAGAGATATGAAAAGAAAAATGAAAAAAATTATGCATAGTATAATCTATAAACTATAATCTAATTTCCTGTCATAATTTCAATACCTTGTCATCTGGTAAATAACAAAAAAAGCGACTTCTCCTTCTGTCAGACTCTTGAACATGGAAATAACAGAGACCGTAGGAAAGTCCAAAAGCAGTTTATTCCAGGTGATGCGAAGAGTAACAATGTATAGCAGGATCTGAGCTTTTAATCCCCCCCGTTTCACCCCACACCAAAGGTCCATTACAGTTTCTACTACAAAGCTACAAAGGACCTGGGAACCTTTCACACCTCTTTGAGGATGGGCTGGCGCCAGGAGATTGCTAACAGAAGATTGCTAGGAAGGGAAGAGGGAAACAGGAAAACAATCGCAAATCACACACAGCAAGACATCAAGATACTGACAGGCATGGTCCTTACACCTTCAATCTCCGGTTTATAATAAACAATCAAAATCTGTTTTGATACAATCCTAGCTGGTTTTAAACCAGCTAGACCAATAAAGGTCAGCCTTCTCTTAAGTTCTGTAACAAATTATCATAATTCATCAATACATCTAAAAAGTTATATACAAATTTCTAATTGCATCTTATTCTAATCAATCTCCATAGGGTATGGGTTTAGATGTGAGATTAACAATCTGATTAGGAGTAGAGGCACTGAATCTTTGCACATGAACAAAATCCATAATTGTCATTTTTCTGTATATATTTCCGCAGGGAGAAGTTTAATTTGGTGTGTTCTTTTATCCATTATAAATAGTTGTTGCACCTTGTTTTCCCACTTTTCCAGTAGTGGGATCGCATCTGTTTTCAATATTTTTGCCAGAGAGAGATGAGCTGCTTTAATTAAATGAAATAATAAGTACAACTGTGTTTTTTCGAAAGGTTCATTAACCATGTTCGGACCTAACAGGTAAGTTAGGGGATCTTTTAAAAATTTATTTCCTATGATTTTCTCAATTTCAGTATGTATCATTGACCAGTACTTTTTAATCTTCGGGCAGGTCTACCATAGGTGAAAAAGAGTTCCTGCCTTTTGTTCACACTTCCAACAATTAGGTAAGTATTTATCATTTATCTTGGATAGCACTACAGGTGTCAGATAATTCCTATAAAATAATTTTAAAAGATGTTCCCAATGAGCTGCATTGGGTGAAAATTTATAAATACTTTCCCAGTACTCTTCCATTGGTTCAAAGTAATAGGTCTATTAACATTCTCTGCCATAATAACATTCTCTGCCATAAACATTATCATGTTTGTTTTTATTAATTCTGTTTCAGTATTTTGTTGTAATAAACAGTGATAGAATTTACTTATTTGTTTTTTGCTATCACCTATGAAGATTTTGTCTAATTCTCCGCTTTTATGTGCTATACCCAAATTTTTTGAGTCATATTCCCAATAGTTTTGAAGTTGTAGGTATGTATACCAATGGCATGGATATTCACCAAATTTAATTGAGCTTCTAGGTTTCATTATTAATTTTCCTTGTTGTGCCACAGTTATTTCTTTATCTGTCTGCTAGTCTTTATTAAAGTTTCTATCCTTAACCTGAAGACCCTCCATTCTTGAAAACCAGGCCGGTATTTTCATGTAAAATTTTTTCCTATATTTATTCCATATTTTTAGAACACATTTTTTACTGTATGCATTTTGAAGGATCTGTCTCCTATATTTTTCCTGATATGTATGGGCCATAAGTAATTATGCCATCCAGTTTGGTTTTTATAACCCTCAATAGTTAATATTCTCTCATCATCCAAATTAACCCATTTCTTAATCCACGATAAGGCGGCTGCATCGTGATATAGTTGGAGGTCTGGGAGCCCGTAGCCTCCTCTGGTTTTATGGTCAATTAAATATTTATACTTCACCCTTGGTTTTTTCCCACCCCAGAGGTATGAACAAACCTCCAACCTCCAAGTCCTAAAGATTTTCTTGGTCGTAATTAAAGGTATATTCTGGAATAAAAACATCAACTTGGGTAAGATCGACATTTTTATAGTTGCTATTTTCCCTAGCAGGGAAAAATTCATATTCCCCCAACTTTCCATTTTTTCTTTAATTCCTTGCCAAGTTGGATCATAGTTATTTCTAATTATATTTTGGTTGGTATTTTCTAACGTTATCCCCAGGTATTTTAGTTTTTTAACTACAGAGAAGTGTGTCATTGTTTCAAGCTTTTTAATATCTGGGATGTTTAAGTTCTTTGTCAACATTTTGGTCTTATTTTCATTTATTTTTACGCCTGCTATTTTACCATACTGTTTTAAGGTTTGTAGCAGGTGAGTAATATTCTGTATTGGGTCCTTAATGACACATACCAAATTG
The DNA here is from genome assembly GCF_021028975.2 of Sphaerodactylus townsendi. NCBI lineage: Eukaryota > Metazoa > Chordata > Lepidosauria > Squamata > Sphaerodactylidae > Sphaerodactylus > Sphaerodactylus townsendi. The sequence goes on along the minus strand of NC_059436.1, from coordinate 58,639,420 downwards.
TCTGCATACGCCTGTAGTTTATAATTAATACCTCTTAGTTTGTATCCCTCTATTCGATCATCTTTTAGGATTCTCCTCAAAAGGGGTTCCAATGTCATAATAAATAATAAGGGGGATAAGGGACAACCCTGCCTCGCCCCTCTATTAATTTGAAACCTTTCTGTTAAGTCATTATTTATTTTTAGCTGTGCATTCTGTGCAGAATATATATTGGAAATCCCTTTGAGGAAGCTCCCGGTAATGCCTGAATGTCTAATTGTTGCGGTTAGAAAACCCCAATCCACCCTATCGAAGGCTTTCTCAGTCTAAACAGATAGTTGCTGTTGGTGGTTGTGGGCCCAGGTTTAATATTTCTATGATATTTATTATAGTCCCCACATTCTGTGTGATTGATCTTTTGCTTCCGGTATTCCTTCTGTCTGTTTAGGTATTAATGAGATATTTGTCTGAGTCCATGAATCTGCTATCGTCCCTTCAAAAAATTCATTCATCAGTGAGGTTAGTGGAACGATTAAGATATCAATGAATGTCTCATAATACAGTGCTGTAATCCCGTCTGGGCCAGGTGTTTTATGTTTAACTTTACTTACTGCTTCCCTTGTTTCCTCTATAGATATTTTTCTGTTAAGATTCTCTAAATCTCCTTGAGAGATGGTAAAGGGTGTGCATTCTGAAACGTATTCCTCTATTTCCTGTTTGTCCAGTTCCTCTTTCTCATATAAGGTTACATAATATTTTCTGATGAGATCTTTAATGTGCTCTGGGTCTGTTATTATTTGAGAGCTATCTTTAATTTGGGAAATTAAATTATTTTCTCTCCTTTTTTAAATTTTTGCAGCCAGCCATTTTCCAGGTTTGTTCCCTTGGGTGTAATAGTTTTGTTTCAAGTAAATTTCATTTCTAGTAGTTTCATCCATAAGGAGTAAATCTAGCTGATCTTTGCAGATCCGTATTTTCTTTAATATTTTTGCACAATCACCTCTTTTCTCTAATTCTTTCTCTAGTAGAAATAGTTCCCTTTCCAATAACTTGTTTTTTCCTGTTTTTTCTTTTTCATGTTAATCTCTTCTTTAAATAAACTCCCTCTTATGACTGCTTTATTAGCATCCCAGATTTTCCCATTATCCTTGATTGACCCAATATTAAGCGCCCAGAATGGTTGTAGTTCTCGTTTTACATTTGTCATAGCTGTTGCATTTCTTAATATCCAGTCTTTGATATTCCAGACTTTTTTATTGTATTGTCCCACTTCCCAATAGACTGGACTGTGATCTGACAAGATCTTACTTTTAATAGTACTTTTTTGTGAATAAACTTAAGGATTTAGGGGCCCAAATCATGTCGATTCTTGTATGGGTATTGTAAGGAACCAGAAAAGTCCAGGCCAACAGTAACTTTAAAAGCTCTTTATTGACTGGCATTCATGATCTTCTACAGACAATGCAGAATCTGATCAGACGCTCCCCAGCAGCCGCTTTTACAGGCAATGTTTTCCTGCGGAAATCCCAGCCCAAAACAATCCTGTTTTCCCATCCCATTGTTCCCACCAAGACAGAAATTCACACAATATAGAAACCAGAGATGGCAAGCACACAGCAAGGTTAAGAAGGAGATACGAACTGGTCTGGGCACAATGCCCAGATGAAGGAATGTAGACTCAAGGTTGACTGCAGACTGCTAGCAAACCGAAACAGCCTCCCCAAAGAAAGCGCCTTCTCCTCCCGGCTTGTGAGGGAAAGCCTTATGAAAAGCAGCTACAAGGTGGGGGGCCAAAATGTTTTCTGAATACACCCACTGGTTATGGCCGGAGGGGTACCCCACCCAAGATACTAAATACTGCAGCCGTTTGCGAAGCAAGCGAGAGTCCAAAACAGCATCAATTTCGTAGTGCTTGTGTCCATCAATCGTGACTGGCGGGGGCTTCGCCGGAGGGCCGTGCCAGGCATTGGAATCTGGAGCCCACTTGAGCAAGCTGGAATGAAAAACAGGATGGATGTTGCTTTATGAGTTAGGCAGTTCAAGGCGAGCAGTAACGTTATTGATCACTTGTGTAATCTGAAACGGCCCTATGAATTTCTTGCCCAGCTTTGAGTATCGATGGACATCTCTAAGGTTTTTTGTGGACAGATAGACCCACTCTCCCACCTGCAAGGGAAAGTCAAAGCAATGCCAATTGGCATGCAGTTTCTGAGATTCTTGTGCCTGAGTGAGAGCAGTAGTCACAGATTTCCAGCCCTCCACCAGAGATTGAATCCAGGAATTAAACTCTGGCGGGTGGAGTGGCTGGTCGATGAGAAGGGGAAACGGGGAAAACACTTGCCCCGTAACCACTTCAAAAGGAGACTTGCCGGTACTGCTGTGCAGAGCGTTATTATAAGCATACTCGGCAAAGGGTAACAATTCTACCCAATTATCCTGATGACAGTAGAAAACTTCCTTCTCCCTCTCCAATTCACCAGGGAGAGGAGCCTCCTGTGGGAGGCAGTCATTTGGGAGAGAGTCGTGGGCTCGCTGCCAATCTTGGACCCGCTGCCATCTAATATTTTCCAGGTTCTCCTGTTGATTTTCACGTCGGAAACCGAGATCCTCATGCCCAAGCGGCTCTTCCTGCCCCACATCTCTGGATGAGTCAGTCGGATCCTCAGGTTCCTCCGTTCCTAGGTCATCAGGAAACATAAGTTTGAGACGAGATCCACATCGTGGTTCTACCACTTCACGTCGTTGACCGGTAGCCAACGATTCAACCATGTCGCCTGGTTGGGGAGCCTCGAAGCCAAGAGACTCCCGGATCGGCACCTCGCAGGTTGGGATCTTGGGTCTTGCCCCAGTGCTCTGCCAGTATTCCACGGGAGGGGTGGGGGGGGGGGGGGGTGGGGGGGGGGGGGGGTGGGGGGGGGGGGGGGTGGGGGGGGGGGGGGGTGGGGGGGGGGGGGGGTGGGGGGGGGGGGGGGTGGGGGGGGGGGGGGGTGGGGGGGGGGGGGGGTGGGGGGGGGGGGGGGTGGGGGGGGGGGGGGGTGGGGGGGGGGGGGGGTGGGGGGGGGGGGGGGTGGGGGGGGGGGGGGGTGGGGGGGGGGGGGGGTGGGGGGGGGGGGGGGTGGGGGGGGGGGGGGGTGGGGGGGGGGGGGGGTGGGGGGGGGGGGGGGTGGGGGGGGGGGGGGGTGGGGGGGGGGGGGGGTGGGGGGGGGGGGGGGTGGGGGGGGGGGGGGGTGGGGGGGGGGGGGGGTGGGGGGGGGGGGGGGTGGGGGGGGGGGGGGGTGGGGGGGGGGGGGGGTGGGGGGGGGGGGGGGTGGGGGGGGGGGGGGGTGGGGGGGGGGGGGGGTGGGGGGGGGGGGGGGTGGGGGGGGGGGGGGGTGGGGGGGGGGGGGGGTGGGGGGGGGGGGGGGTGGGGGGGGGGGGGGGTGGGGGGGGGGGGGGGTGGGGGGGGGGGGGGGTGGGGGGGGGGGGGGGTGGGGGGGGGGGGGGGTGGGGGGGGGGGGGGGTGGGGGGGGGGGGGGGTGGGGGGGGGGGGGGGTGGGGGGGGGGGGGGGTGGGGGGGGGGGGGGGTGGGGGGGGGGGGGGGTGGGGGGGGGGGGGGGTGGGGGGGGGGGGGGGTGGGGGGGGGGGGGGGTGGGGGGGGGGGGGGGTGGGGGGGGGGGGGGGTGGGGGGGGGGGGGGGTGGGGGGGGGGGGGGGTGGGGGGGGGGGGGGGTGGGGGGGGGGGGGGGTGGGGGGGGGGGGGGGTGGGGGGGGGGGGGGGTGGGGGGGGGGGGGGGTGGGGGGGGGGGGGGGTGGGGGGGGGGGGGGGTGGGGGGGGGGGGGGGTGGGGGGGGGGGGGGGTGGGGGGGGGGGGGGGTGGGGGGGGGGGGGGGTGGGGGGGGGGGGGGGTGGGGGGGGGGGGGGGTGGGGGGGGGGGGGGGTGGGGGGGGGGGGGGGTGGGGGGGGGGGGGGGTGGGGGGGGGGGGGGGTGGGGGGGGGGGGGGGTGGGGGGGGGGGGGGGTGGGGGGGGGGGGGGGTGGGGGGGGGGGGGGGTGGGGGGGGGGGGGGGTGGGGGGGGGGGGGGGTGGGGGGGGGGGGGGGTGGGGGGGGGGGGGGGTGGGGGGGGGGGGGGGTGGGGGGGGGGGGGGGTGGGGGGGGGGGGGGGTGGGGGGGGGGGGGGGTGGGGGGGGGGGGGGGTGGGGGGGGGGGGGGGTGGGGGGGGGGGGGGGTGGGGGGGGGGGGGGGTGGGGGGGGGGGGGGGTGGGGGGGGGGGGGGGTGGGGGGGGGGGGGGGTGGGGGGGGGGGGGGGTGGGGGGGGGGGGGGGTGGGGGGGGGGGGGGGTGGGGGGGGGGGGGGGTGGGGGGGGGGGGGGGTGGGGGGGGGGGGGGGTGGGGGGGGGGGGGGGTGGGGGGGGGGGGGGGTGGGGGGGGGGGGGGGTGGGGGGGGGGGGGGGTGGGGGGGGGGGGGGGTGGGGGGGGGGGGGGGTGGGGGGGGGGGGGGGTGGGGGGGGGGGGGGGTGGGGGGGGGGGGGGGTGGGGGGGGGGGGGGGTGGGGGGGGGGGGGGGTGGGGGGGGGGGGGGGTGGGGGGGGGGGGGGGTGGGGGGGGGGGGGGGTGGGGGGGGGGGGGGGTGGGGGGGGGGGGGGGTGGGGGGGGGGGGGGGTGGGGGGGGGGGGGGGTGGGGGGGGGGGGGGGTGGGGGGGGGGGGGGGTGGGGGGGGGGGGGGGTGGGGGGGGGGGGGGGTGGGGGGGGGGGGGGGTGGGGGGGGGGGGGGGTGGGGGGGGGGGGGGGTGGGGGGGGGGGGGGGTGGGGGGGGGGGGGGGTGGGGGGGGGGGGGGGTGGGGGGGGGGGGGGGTGGGGGGGGGGGGGGGTGGGGGGGGGGGGGGGTGGGGGGGGGGGGGGGTGGGGGGGGGGGGGGGTGGGGGGGGGGGGGGGTGGGGGGGGGGGGGGGTGGGGGGGGGGGGGGGTGGGGGGGGGGGGGGGTGGGGGGGGGGGGGGGTGGGGGGGGGGGGGGGTGGGGGGGGGGGGGGGTGGGGGGGGGGGGGGGTGGGGGGGGGGGGGGGTGGGGGGGGGGGGGGGTGGGGGGGGGGGGGGGTGGGGGGGGGGGGGGGTGGGGGGGGGGGGGGGTGGGGGGGGGGGGGGGTGGGGGGGGGGGGGGGTGGGGGGGGGGGGGGGTGGGGGGGGGGGGGGGTGGGGGGGGGGGGGGGTGGGGGGGGGGGGGGGTGGGGGGGGGGGGGGGTGGGGGGGGGGGGGGGTGGGGGGGGGGGGGGGTGGGGGGGGGGGGGGGTGGGGGGGGGGGGGGGTGGGGGGGGGGGGGGGTGGGGGGGGGGGGGGGTGGGGGGGGGGGGGGGTGGGGGGGGGGGGGGGTGGGGGGGGGGGGGGGTGGGGGGGGGGGGGGGTGGGGGGGGGGGGGGGTGGGGGGGGGGGGGGGTGGGGGGGGGGGGGGGTGGGGGGGGGGGGGGGTGGGGGGGGGGGGGGGTGGGGGGGGGGGGGGGTGGGGGGGGGGGGGGGTGGGGGGGGGGGGGGGTGGGGGGGGGGGGGGGTGGGGGGGGGGGGGGGTGGGGGGGGGGGGGGGTGGGGGGGGGGGGGGGTGGGGGGGGGGGGGGGTGGGGGGGGGGGGGGGTGGGGGGGGGGGGGGGTGGGGGGGGGGGGGGGTGGGGGGGGGGGGGGGTGGGGGGGGGGGGGGGTGGGGGGGGGGGGGGGTGGGGGGGGGGGGGGGTGGGGGGGGGGGGGGGTGGGGGGGGGGGGGGGTGGGGGGGGGGGGGGGTGGGGGGGGGGGGGGGTGGGGGGGGGGGGGGGTGGGGGGGGGGGGGGGTGGGGGGGGGGGGGGGTGGGGGGGGGGGGGGGTGGGGGGGGGGGGGGGTGGGGGGGGGGGGGGGTGGGGGGGGGGGGGGGTTGGTGGAGGCTTTAAAAATACAGCCGGTCGCTCTGACGGTGACTATTAGGTTTGACCAAATGGATGGCAGTCCAATGGGGGGTGGTCCATCACAGGGGCATAACGAGGCAGCCCTGGGCAAACTGTAGCTCTGGGCAAAACCTGAGTTGGATGCCCCCCATGGGCCAAATTTTTTTTGCACCAGGACATTGGTGCCTGCAGAGGGTGCATTTTTAGACATATCAGCACCAATATTTCAGCATATCATCAGGAGACTGTCCTTATGCAAACTAAGTATGCCGGATATTGGTTCTGGAAACCAAAGTTATGGACTTCCAAAGGGTGCCATCATCTCCAGATGATACCCCGAAATTTTGGTGCCGATATTATCCAAAAATGCACCCCCTGCAACAAACATCCTAGTAGCCTGCCCACAACTCTTTGTTCTGTACTGAAGTTTCTGCATTGCTGTCAATGGGGGTTGCAGGCTGTGGGGGGGGAGGGGGGGGGGGGGAGGGGGGGGGGGGGGGGGGGGGGGGGGGGGGGGGGGGGGGGGAAGGGAGGAGGGGGGGGGGGGGGGGGGGGGGGGGGGGGGGGGGGGGGGCACATTTCTGAAGGCACAGTCTCAAAACTGTCAATTATCAGGAGACTGCACCAATGATACCCCCCAAGTTTGGTGCAGTCGGTTCAGGGGGGCAAAAGTTATGGACCCTCAAAACTGTAGCCCCCATCTCCTCTATTAATTCTATTGGAAACAATGGGGGATAAGGAACTCCCTTTGGGAGTCCATAACTTCTGGACCCCCTGGAACCAAACTTCACCAAACTTGGGGGGTAGCATAAGGACAGTCTCCTGATGATACGCTGAAATTTTGGTGCCGCTAGTCTAGAATCAGGCTTCTTCAGGCCAATTATGGGGGGGGGGTGGTTGGGGGGGGGGGGGGTGGGGGGGAGGTGGGGTGTCCGCTACCTCATCAAAGCTCTTTCGTCAGCATGGCCACTGGCCATGCTGGTAGCTGATGGGAATTGTGGTTCCCGGAACATCTGGAGAGTCAGCAGGTTCCTCACTCAGCGCTAGCCTCAAAACTGCTCCCCCTGCAGGCCAAAAAATGGAAAACCACCAAAATACCCAAAAACGCAACTCCAGCATTTTGATGCCCTCATTGCGCAAGGTGATGCCCTGGGCAGTTGCCCACCTTGCTCAATGGGCATTACGCCAGCGGTCCATCACTTCTCGCACACCTGTGATTCTTAACCAGCTGTAAAGCGATTATTAAACGCCAGCGAAGCTTCATTATTGCACCCATTTCTCAGTATCTCAGTGAACGTCACAGCTTCATTATTGCACCCATTTCTCAGTATCCTGTGATTCTGGGACTCTCTTGGCTTATGGAACATGATCCGTCTGTAAAGTGGTCCCAGCGTATTTTGACTTTTACTGACCCACCTTGTGGGGACCATATGAGCCCTGACCCCAAAGCCACGCTGTTTCCTTGACCTCATGGACTTGCTTGAGCGCTGGCATATGGTCTCACCCTTCCCATCGATCCTGGTTATTCCAGTTCCCTACCAAGGTTGGTGACTCCAGCTTGAAGAGTTTAATACCTTGCCAATCTCACCGTATCATTGACTGTAAAATCGTAACTGTTTCCTGGTGCTAAGTTCCCTAAGGGTCAGTTCTCTATCCCATGAGTTCAGTGGAGTATGTTGATTCGAGAACGCTTTTGGATAAGAATTTGGCACGTGGATTTATCCAGAAAGCCCGCAGTGCTTATGCGGCCCCGGTTCTGTTTGTGAAGAAGAAAGATGGCTCTTTATTTCTCTGCACCGATTTCAGAGGTTTGAATGCAATTTCTGCCTCCAACAAATACCCCCTCCCGTTGATCAAGGACTTGCTTGCTAACCTCGGCTCAGGTCACATTTTCACGAAGTTGGATTTGTGTGAGGCTTACTATAGGGTGCGAATGGCTGAGGGTCATGAACATTTGACAGCTTTTAATACTCGCTATGGGCAGTTTGAATATCTCGTTATGCCATTTGGGCTCCAGGGGGCACCCTCGGTGTTCCAGAGTTTAATAAATGGCATCCTGGATGATTTGTTGTTTAAAGGAGTGGTTGTTTATTCTCAGGATGAGCAATCTCATGTGGCCCTGGTTCAGGAGGTGTTGTCTCGTCTTTTGGCTAATTCTCTGTATGTGAAACTTTCCAAATGTGACTTTCACAAGCCTTGGTTGGATTTTCTCGGCTACCGCATTTCTGCTGCTGGATTACAAATGGACCCTGCAAAGGTTGCCAACATTGTGGCTTTCTTGGTCCCTCTCCCTCGATCCTTGTGGCAACTCCAGTCTTTTTTCTTGGGCTTTGCCAATCCTTTTACCCGACTTGCCTCACTGCTCGTCCTTGGCTCTCCCTCTGACTATTCTCTCACATACTAAGGAAAAGGGTGTTGCTGTTGCTCAGCCTGGAAAGCTTTTCAGTTCTGGAGCCCCCTGCCTACTGCCTGCTTTTGATTCCCTCAAAGCTGCCTTCACTTCTGAACCTATTCTCACTCATCCTGACCCCTCCCTACCTTTTGTGCTTCATGTGGATGCCTTGGATAAAGCTATGGGTGCTGCTTTGCTTCATAGAGACTCTGATGGCCGACTCCACCCCTGTGCTTACCTTTCCTGCAAGTTTTTGGGGGCTGAACTTAACTGGACTGTTGGGGATAAGGAGACTTGTGCTATTGAAGTTGCTCTTTCGGTGTGGAGGCATTTCTTAGAGGGAGCAGAGCATCCTTTCAAGGTCTGGACTGATCACAAAAACCTGGCTGCTTTGTGTTCTCCTGGTCGGCTGTCTGCCTTGTGCTCTGTTGGGCTTGATCTTTTTCACGCACTTTCGCTTTTTTTTTTTTTTGCATAGCTCCACTTCTTTCCAGGGCAAACTCAACCGCTTACTGATGCCCTCTCCCGCCTGCCAGAGGGGGAGGAAAGGGGGATGGAGCCTGTTGAGAGCAGCAGTGGTGTAGGAGGTTAGGAGCTCGTGTATCTAATCTGGAGGAACCGGGTTTGATTCCCAGCTCTGCTGCCTGAGCTTTGGAGGCTTATTAGGGGAATTCAGATTAGCCTGTACACTCCCACACACGCCAGCTGGGTGACCTTGGGCTAGTCACAGCTTCTCGGAGCTCTCTCAGCCCCACCTACCTCACAGGGAGTTTGTTGTGAGGGGGGAAGGGCAAGGAGATTGTAAGCCCCTTTGAGTCTCCTGCAGGAGGGAAAGGAGGATATAAATCCAAACTCTTCTTCTTCTTCTTTCCCGCACTATTCTCTCCCCCTCCCACCTGAGTTTCACTGTAACCCGATCACAAGCAAAGGCGGATCCCCTGCCTTTGGCCACCCCTCCCACCCACCTTCTCTCAGCTTTTTTGGATGCTGGCAAATCCCCGGTACCTCTGGAGGAGGGCGGGGATTGTGTGACTTTGTGTGACGGAGTTTGGTGTTGTGGCTTGCAACTTTATGTACCGCCCCATCTGCCTTCTCAAATTCTCCACCAGGGGCATGATTCCAAGTCTCCTGGTCATTTTGGTTTTGTGAAAACCTTGCATTTGCTGCGCAGGCAGTTTTGGTGGAAAGCTATGCGCGAGTATATTGGCGCTTATGCGTATCAAAGGCAGTTGCCTGTGCCATGGCTTAGCACGATCCCAGCCAACCCCCAAGGTTTGTTACCGGACCTTGCCTTGCCTAGTGAGCCTTGGCAGGAGATCTCGATGGACTTTATTACGGACCTGCCTTTGAGTCATGGCAAAACGGTGATATGGACTGTTGTTGATCTGTTTTCTAAGCAGGCCCATTTTATTCCTTGTACCTCCATCCCCATAGCAAAGAAGCTGGCGGAACTGTTTATGCTGCATATCTATAGGTTGCATTCTGCCCCCTGGAAAGTAATTTCAGATAGGGGGGCCCAGTTTGTCTCCCGCTTCTGGAGGGCTTTTCTGAAGTTGTTGGGGGTGGAACAGGGGGTGTCCTCAGCGTACTACCCCAATCCGATGGCGAGAGTGAATGATCCAATCAGACATTGGAACAGTACCTGAGGTGTTATACAAATTATCAGCAGGATAACGGGTTGATTTGCTACCTTATGCTGAGTATGCCTACAATAACTCTGTCAATAGCAGCACGGGCAAGACACCCTTTGAAGTGGTTCACGGTCATTCAGCCCCCCCTCTGCCTATGCTCCAGGTGGAAAACAATCCTGCACTGGAGATCCAGGACTGGGTGCAGTCTGTTGCAAAGCAATGGCCTGCTATTCTAAAACCCCTCACTGAGGCAAGGGACTCTTACAGGCGCCAGGCCAATAAGCATAGACGTGATTTTCCTTTAGTGGTGGGGGACGTGGTGTATCTCTCCACAAAAAACCTTTGTGATATTCATCGCCCCTCGAAGCTGAGTGCGAAATATGTGGGGCCCTTTAGAATTTTTCAGGTGATCAATAAGGTGACTGCTGAACTGGACTTGCCTAAAGCTTTGAGTAAAATTCACGCTGTGTTTCATTGCAGCTATTGAAGAAGACATGTTCCCTCGATGTCTGGCATCCAGAGATGAAGGTGCCTCCTCCAGTTCTGATTGATGGCACCAGACATTATCAACTTTCTGACATTCTTGATTCTCACATCTATCGGAACCGCTTGCAGTATTTGGTCTCTTGGAAAGAATGTTTACCTGGACAGGATCAATGGTTTTTTGCTGAACATGTAAAAGCCCCTCACCTTGTAAAATTGTTTCATCAATGCTGTCCAAGCAAGCCGGGGGGAGGGCCTTAGAGGGAGCAGAATGTCAGGAGGCCTGTATTTGGGGATTTTGCTTATGCGGCTCTCTCAATGCACAGGGGGCAGGTGGAATGGGTTCAATGCATTTCTAACTGTCTTTCCACTGTTTCTGTAGAATGTTATGCAGCAAAATTGCGGTAAAGTGCCTAAGGTCACCGCCCGACCGATTCAATGTTATCCTCTTGATGGTAACTTTTAGGCTTAAGCTTTCCCAGGCTGGTAGCGAAGCTGTTTGCATCACTGGGTTTTCATGCGGGCAATTCTCAGTACTGGCTTTAGCCAGGGAAGATCCAACACGAATAAAAACTACTGTTCTTCAACAAGAGTTTGCACAGCAAACTCCTCCTCCTCCTCCAGTAGTGGGAGGAGATGCCTGAGGTATTCTTGGGGGTGGACTTTGGGGAAGGATGCAACCCGTCCACAGAGCTCTTCACTCCAAGGAAACAGAATTAGCCGTGATTCTCATTTCGTCTTCAAAGACAGGCCATTGCATTTTTTTTAAAAAAAATTGGGAAACCATATATTGCCAGAATCATCAGAAAGAGCTGAGCTGAACCATGTACTTTTTGAGCTAAAAAGAAGCACAGGCACAATGCATGCAGAGGAAATGTCCTGGGCAACTTTAGCAAATAGTGGGCACAATGGATGCTTCAAGGAGCAGAAAATAGTCAGTGGGAGAAAACGAAATTGAGGGCTTTTTTGACTGGACAGGAGAAATAAGCCACTCTGTCCTCAGATGCCTTATTTATTTATTTTGTCCTGTCTGGACAAAAAAAGGCACCTCCAGGATGTCTTATTTTGGTTGTGTGAAAAGGCCCATAGTTTCTTGCCTAGAGCTCCTCATAGGAGGTGGGTCTGGGATGCCTGCAGCTGGAGGCCCGTGTGGTTGCTGTCAGGCTGGAGACCGGCATCCAACAGGACTACACCGAGGGGTGGGGGAGATGGATGGTGAGGGAAAGTTACGTTCGCTTTTGGCTAGTGTAGTGAAGTAGCTGTGCCTGGGACTTCATGTTCCTGACCTTGAGTCTGTCTTGCATTCTTTTTTGTAGAGCTCTGGGAAGTGTGGGATGGAGGTATGGAATTGGGAGGGGGAAAGACCATGGGGGGGTTGATATACGTGGGTTATTCAAAGCAGTTCTCAGAACTGGCTTCTTCTCTTTTGCTAACTGCTATCAATAAAGACGAAGAGTTTGGATTAATATCCCCCCTTTCTCTCCTGTAAGGAGACTAAAAGGGGCTTACAAACTCCTTTCCCTTCCCCCCTCATAACAAACACCCTGTGAGGTAGGTGGGGCAGAGAGAGCTGGCACGTGTTGGAGTGCACATGTTAATCTAGTTCACCAGATAAGCCTCCACAGCTCAAGTGGCAGAGCGGGGAATCAAACCTGGTTCTCCGGATTAGAGTGCACCTTCTCTTAGCCACTACATTACGCTGGCTCTCTAAAGGCTTCTAAACCAAGAGTTACAGAGTCTGAATTGGTCCATAGAACTGGGGCTTGACAGTTGCCCCTTTACATCCTCAGGCTGGATGCACTTCCAGGTGTCAGAGGATGATCCCTGATTTGCACAGTCAGCTGCGTAGGACCTGGATCTGTTGTGGGAGAGGCATTTGTCACCTCCTGACTTCCAGACTCCAGAACCATCAGAGGAAACACCACCAGGCAGTGGACCTTGCAGCGTGCTCTCCCTCGTCTCTGGTCGGGAAGGGACAGCAAGCATCTCTGACCGAGATGTTTGCAGAAGGTAGCACTAAGGCACCAAGAGAAAAAGGCAAACTCTGTGCTGGGGATAATTAGGAAAGGAATTGAGAATAAAGCTGCAAAGATTGTCATGCCCTTATATAAAGCAGTGGTGCGACCGCACTTGGAGTCCTGTGTTCAGTTCTGGTCACCACATCTCAAAAAGGATATTGAAGAGATAGAAAAAGTGCAGAGAAGGGAAACGAGGATGATTGAGGGACTGGAGCACCTTTCTTATGAGGAGAGGTTGCAGCGTTTGGGACTCTTTAGTTTAGAGAGGAGACGTCTGAGGGGGGATATGATTGAAGTCTATAAAATTATGCATGGGGTAGAAAATGTTGACAGAGAGAAATTTTTCTCTCTTTCTCACAATACTAGAACCAGGCTGGGGCATCCATTGAAAATGCTGGGGGGAAAGAATTAGGACTAATAAAAGGAAACACTTCTTCACGCAATGTGTGATTGGTGTTTGGAATATGCTGCCACAGGAGGTGGTGATGGCCACTCACCTGGATAGCTTTAAAAGGGGCTTGGACAGATTTATGGAGGAGAAGTTGATCTCTGGCTACCAATCTTGATCCTCCTTGATCTGAGATTGCAAATGCCTTAACAGACCAGGTGCTTGGGAGCAACAGCCGCAGAAGGCCATTGCTTTCACATCCTGCATGTGAGCTCCCAAAGGCACCTGGTGGGCCACTGCAAGTAGCAGAGAGCTGGACTAGATGGACTCTGGTCTGATCCAGCAGGCTAGTTCCTATGTTCTTAAGAGCAGGGGAGCAGGGGAGCAGGGGACAGTGAAAAAGGTTACCTGCCCCACTGGTGAGATTATCACCACTGACAGGCAGCCTTTCAGGACAGTGGAGGATGTCAGATTCTTCAGGGTGCAGAGCCTGTTGGCTCCATTGTGTGCTCCCCCCTCTTGCTTCATGGCAGGGAGGAGTGTGATGCCTGCAGTGTACAGGGCTGCCAGGGATAGTGGTCCTGTGCTCATGGGAGAACTGTGCAATTCATGTCAGACATCTGGCCAAACCCTAACCCTAACCCTAACCCTAACCCTAACCCTAACCCTAACCCTTTCGTTTTCCCTGAGAAGAGACTCTCACAGCTAATGCTGTTATCTCATTCCTCCTGACCTTGAGTTCATTTTTACATTCCTGCTCTTGG